>NC_081847.1:87715475-88315475 GCF_963259705.1 Myotis daubentonii
CATGATAGATGGGGTTGTATTTTGAGAAACATATTTTGCATGCGTGGCATGAATCCATTTGGAAGAAAGTTTGGAGTTATAGGTGCCTTGTCTTTTATGCAAAACTGTGTCCATGAGTTAGGAATCTGTGAGTCTGTGGAGTTACTACCTACCATCCTAACTTACATTGGTAGAAATAGAAAAATATCAGCTTACCACATTGAAAACTTTTGCACCCACGTGGAAAAATAGGTCAGGAAAACAGGTAACCCCTCAGGGGAATGATCCAGTGTTCTGTGGGCTACCGTGAGCGCTTCCGGGTACAGAATGCACAGAACACTCTGAGATGCTTTTCTGAGCTGAACTGCGAGCATTGAAGCTGACAGGAGGGAAAGAAGTTAATAATAGAGGAAAATTTTCATTCAAGTAAGACTTGAGGTGGGAATGGTGACTCCCCAAGAAAACTCCCTCTGGCCCTGTCTGACTTTTCTCTGCAACCCACATAAAATCTAAAAAAATATAGAATGGCATACCCAGTTCTTCACAGAAGGCTTCTTAATGAGTTGAGAATTCTCTGCTTCACTCTGCCTTCTATACCAGTAACAAAACCAGTCTCCATGGAAGTCAGACTCCTTGTGGGGCAAGTCTCTGAAGACTCGCAAATTGACTTAACCCAAAAGGGAATATAATACCTCGTAGAAACGATAAAGTTTGTGGGTGGGGAAGGCTTCCAATATAGCAGGAAGAGGGAGCTGAACTGGCAAAACCCAATCCTGGTTAAACCTAATTTTCCCCCCTCTGCACTTGAATTCCTGAAGCCAGACATGAGTGGGGAAAAACACTTGGTATTATCTTTACAAATACTAGTAATAACTTTCTAAGAAGATGTTGAGCCACACCTATCCATATCTGACTTTAAAAAAAAACTTTACTACAATTGACTAGGATATATACCTAGTCAGTTCTGCTATAGTGCTTATTGTGAAAATGTGAATTTATTCAAGGAAATCGATATGTCATGGAAGAAATTTAATATAGTGCAAGTTTTGCAGTTTTGTACATACCATCTTATCTCTAAGGAGCAAGAGGTGAATACTAGTATATAAAAGTGCACCCAGCTGAACAATGTCCTGCAGGAATACGGAACCTAGACATATGCTGGCTCCCTTAGTTCATCATGCATGTTGAGCCACACCTATTCATATCTGATTTTACAACGTTCTGATTTCAGATAATACTCCTTCTGACACTTTATTAGATTGTTCAGTTTTTAAAAAAATGTATCTCATGATAGTGAAACTGATATACATGATATGAATTCAGCAAACCCCAGAGGTTACATTTGAGCTGGTGTTATTTGTGTGTGCTTGTTAATACCCTAGATCCGTGGTCGGCAAACTGCGGCTCGCGAGCCACATGCGGCTCTTTGGCCCCTTGAGTGTGGCTCTTCCTAAGCCTTAGGAGTACCCTAATTAAGTTAATAACAATGTACCTACTTATATAGTTTAAGTTTAAAAAATTTGGCTCTCAAAAGAAATTTCAATCGTTGTACTGTTGATATTTGGCTCTGTTGACTAATGAGTTTGCCAACCACTGCCCTAGATAAGTAGCATTCTATTTTAGAAACTTTCTGAATCACTGGTGAAGGCACTGATGAGTCTGTTATTCTGCTCATGTGTCCCAGCCCTCTTTCTGCTCCTTAATTGTGCACGGAGTAGGCAAACTTGAGACAGCAGAAAGCGAAATGGAAATGGAAGTGCTCAGAGCATTTGGAGGAAGCAATATTGGAACTGAATATCTCTGTTTGAAAATATGCTTTAGAGTCTGGGAAATGAGTTCTTTCAAGCATTGCTTCCCATCTTGGGTATAATTGAATCCTTCAGCTCCTTAGAAAGATAAAGTTTAGCTCCAACTTGATATGCATTTTCAAGGTAGCAGTAGTAGGACAGCACTCATATCAATCCTTCAATGCTCAGCAAACAGAGTTATTTTCATTCATTTCAAGCAAGGGAGCTGGCATTCTGTTTAAACCGAGTAAATGATTTTGGGGACATCAGAAAAGACCCTTTACTGAAAGGAGCATTGCCAACTCAATCAATAATGCCCGAATGGCTCCCCGTGACAGGTAGAGATTAAGCTTCAAGTGCAACCATCTCTGGATTTGATTTCTTGGCACCCTAATGTAGACTCGGGTACAAATGACAGCAAGTCCTCCTGTGACAAATTTCAGGCTAAGGACACTGGCCATGAGCAGTTGATGAAAAAACCCGAGAGTTATACAAATAAAAGTAAACAACCAGAACTGGAACAAATGGCATATATTGCCTACTTGGCTGGCTGACTGCGAAATGCCCTTTTAACGTGGCACCGTACCTGTGTGTGAGGGGGCTGGCAAGAACCGAAACCAGAGGTGGTCTTACTGTTTTATGGTCATGAACAGTATTTGCACAGCCTGCTTTGTTATCACTTCGCATCTCTTAAGGGACTCGAATGTCTCCTAAGAGTCTCTCTCCTAAGCCTTGAGTAGAAGCTAATAGGGAGGTGGTGCTTAAATGGCTGAACTGTAATTTACCAACTCTGAAAGAATGAGCCATGGAAGTATGGAATGTACCATGAATAGGTAGCAACAAATAAAACCTACGATAATGTAAGAAAAGCACATGGTGCTATTGGAGAGCATGACCTTGGAAGTCAAGCAGAGCTGCGCCTCGTCCGGAGCCTCCACTATGGTTCACATTATAGAAGGAACCATTGAGCCACCATGAGTCTCACTTGATTCACCTGTAAAATCAGAACTGATGCGACCACTTTGGAGGCTTTTAAAAAAGATGAAATGAGATAGATTTGTGCGAGCATTTTCTAACATGGTTGGCACTTGGAAAAGGTGGGGAATGGAGGCGAACAGGAATAAAAAGAAACGAAGTAAAAAGCATTGTGTCGGAGCGCCACCTTTGGAGACCTATCCACATCCAGAGGGCCAGGATTGTCGTGGCAACCCCACAGCAAAAGCAAACACATACACCTGAGATTATTATCACCATTTACGCTATTATTTTTTCATTGATGCGGGTACTCATTTGCCAGTCAACAAATATTTGAGTGACTGTTTATAAGGCACCAAGTTAGGCTCCAGGGAAAAAACAAAGTGACAGACCAGCCCCGTTCTAGATGCCTTCTTTTGTAAAGTTAGGAAATCGACACAAGTAATCTATTAGTTCCCATTCCTTTTGGATGTTCTAGGATACAGATTATTATTGGTATTAACCCTATGTATACAACAGTTTCTATTGGGATGCTCTAAGAAAACTACCATAAGCTAGGTATCTGAAACAGCAGACACTTATATCTCACAGTTTGGGAGGCTGAGAAGTTCAAGATCAAAGTTCTTGGGGCCGGCCTCTTCCTGACTTGAAGATGGCCACCTTCTGGTTGTGTGCTCACATGAGCTCTTCTTTGTGTTTGCATGTGAAGAGAGAGTGAGATCTCTCTGTCTTCCTCTTCTTAAAGGGCACTAATTTCATCAAAAGTGTCCCATGCTCATGGCCTAATCTAAACCTAATTAACTTCTAATGTTCCCAACATGTAAACTGGGGGTGGGGTGGGGTGCGGGGAGGGGGTTACACAAACATTCAGCTCAGGACATCTATAGACTATCATTAAAGCAGGAGTTTTATTGCGTTTTCTCTTATCCTCAAAAAACCCTTCGTTAGATAGGTATCCGTGTGCTCAATTGACAGATAGAATTCAAGGCTCAGAGAGGTGAATTGATTGATCAAAAGTCTCATAGCCACTAAGTGTCAGGGACGGAATTCTGACCTGCAGTTGCCTTTGTGATCGCTCATCTTGGGCTCTTCCAGCTGTGTGACACTGTGCATGTTAGCGCTGTTAAAGGCAGATTCACAAAGCATCACTCAGACGAGATGTTGACAGAGGTTAGTCAGCTGGGGGAGGCAGGACTGTTCTTTAAATCAATAGACACACATATTTTTTAAAAAAATTCAAACATGCAAAAAAAGAACACTCTGTATTAGAAAAGATAACATTTCTGGGGATACAATTATTCATGACCCAGTCAGCTGTCACTTCCGGGGAAAATATCTGGAAGAAATATCACGGTCACTAAAACAGGGAGCTTGGTAGCTGATCCATCTTGCATGTATCCCATTAGCCTCAGAAGCTTCTGGATAAATTTATTAGGGAATTTCGGTGTCTCTATCCAGCAGTGTGGGACCTTTTCCCTTCAGAGCCCATTGATCAAACTCTCTATTTACACTCTTAGTGGTGGAACCTATTTTAACATCCACGTCTCTGGACAATACCAAGACTATAGTTCTAAGGGGGTGACTTGGGAATTGTGTCCCCCCCCCCAAGTAATATCTAGTTAGTAACTTTCATGCAAATAGGAATAATTATGCAAATTCCACCATTTTTATGGTTTCATAAAGTAAGAACTACAAAACATCTTTGAATTGACCCTGTATTGTTCAGCATTGATTCTCAATAAGGAAGTTTGGCCAGAGGGAAAGGTCCATACTGTGCTTTCTTTGCCAATTATATTCTTAAAGGGGATAGAGAGGATAATTAGTTTCTGTTTGTGCTTTTGTTGGTTGAGGTTTGCTGAGGACCTAAACAAATCCTACTCAGTCCGCACTGTGGTGGAGATTGGAAAGCGCTTCCTGACTGCCCTCGTGCCCCAACCAGGGGGCAGCAGTTTCTGCCGCGTCCCCTTGGGTCTTGCCACCACATTTTCCCATCGCAGGCCTGGGGTATCTGCCACTCTCTTTTCTCCTATTTGGTGAGACTCCAGTGAATTTTAGATCCTAATCGCTAGGAACATCAAATTATCAAATACTGTGGTTCCTCCTTATTTCTCTTATACAGCCCAATGAAGCTGCTGCTCGTTTATTATAACAACCTGTGAATTTTAAAAATATATTTTTCCTCTTCCCCATTGGACTGTCCATTCCTTGAGGGCACATGTATTGTTCTTATATCCTGGGTGTCTAACACAGTGTCTAACATGTACATGCTTTGTTAGCATTTGCTAAATTAAGTTAAATTACATTGCCACTATAGTAATGGCAATAGCAGTAAAGACAGCAAAAAGGCAGCAGAGCCTAACTAGTTTGGCTCAGTGGACAGAGCGTCGGCCTGCGGACTGAAGGGTCCCAGGTTCAATTCTGGTCAAGAGCATGTACCTTGGTTGCGGGCACATCCCCCAGTAGGGGGTGTGCAGGAGGCAGCTGATCGATGTTTCTCTCTCATCGATGTTTCTAATTCTCTATCCCTCTCCCCTCGTCTCTATAAAAATCAATAAAATATATATTTTTAAAAAAGGCAGCAGACACTACAGAGATGGAGTGCCAAAGCTTGGCAATGATTAAATTTGGGGTATGTAAGAAAGAAAAAGTCAGGGGTGGATAATGTACAGTTGCTCCTCAATTTACATTGCAATTACATTTTGGGAAACCTATAGTAAGTTGAAAATATCAAAGTGGAAAATGCATTCAATACATCTAACCTACTGAATTAGCTCAGCTTAGCTTACACGTGCTCAGAACACTCACATTGGCCTACACTTAGGCAAACTCATCTAACGCAAAGCCTGTTTTATAAAAATTGCTGAATGTCTCATGCAGTTGATTATGCATATCGCTTTTGCACCATCTTAAATTCAAAAATTCGTTAGGTTAAACCATTGTAAGTCAGAGACCATCTGCAAATAAGCCGGGTGCCAGAGATAAAGCACAGCAGTGGGTTTGATGAGATAATAATAATACATGTTATTCCCGAACAATTACAGTGTGCCCAGCACTGTGCCTGTTAGTGCTTCCCATTTATTATCTCACTGACTCTCCATATAATAACCTGTTTTACAAATGAGACACATGATCAAAATGCTAAGTAATTAGTAAGACCAGAAATTGAATGAAGTGCTATTTCTCTGTATTCCACAAAAGCAGAGTTTCTCCCAGTGTGATCTAAGAACTCCCCAAACCAAAAATTATGCAGAGGTGGTGGTCTAAAATGCATATCCCTAGGCCCCACCACAAACATGCCATTATGGAGTCAAAGACTCTGCCTACTTAAGCACCCCGAACAGTGCTTATGCCAGCTAAAGCTTTATCAATCTTGTTTTCAATTCAATTTACTAAAACTTCATGAAGCTGCTGTAATGTTATAGAAGTTGGCTCAGGCTCACAGATATAGAAATAAACAACATAATTTCTTCCCTCCAGGAGATACTAGACTAATGAGAAAAAGAATGAAGAAGAAATAGACCATGGAAACACATTGTAATAAATGCTTGGGTGGCCGTGGGGAGCACCTAAGGGGAAATGCTGGCCAGTGTTGGGCAGAAATGGAGTTGGACACAGCCACCAGTTAGTTATAAATTTGAAACTCATGAGATAAGTCAAGATTAAATATGGTGAAATTTGAAAGGTTCAGGGGGTGAAAATGCTAAGAAAAAGTCTAAAAAACAAGAAGACAGGAACAAAACTTGATAGATTACTTATTTGATATTTTCTTCTTGAAAACATAGTACTCTGAATAAGTGAACCACTCATTAACATAACCAATGAAATTGCCCTTTTGCGTGGCCTAAAAACTTCAGATCACTTTATGAGTTTTCTTTCCTAAGGAGAATTTTGAAAGTGATTTGCCTAACTTTTTAACTATCAAGTTGACTTTTCATAAAAGGGATATGTTACACCACTGAGTGGCAAAGTTGCATTTCAGATTGTCTATTTCCAAAATGCATGCCTTAACAGTTTCATTATTCTAATGTAACTCTAAATTAGATGCTTTTACACTACCCAATTGTAGTAAACAATTAATTGTGTAGATAAATGAGAATCCACTCCTGTTATTCCTCCATGGAACCCCATCTACTCAGTATTCTATGATGGCAGTTAACCCCTCCAGTACCTGGCTCCTGCCTGGCCTATGATTGCCCAGCTGTAGGCAGGACAAAATGCCTATAAATCGTTAAATTTTCCTGAATGAAAGGTAATGGCTCTGACAGCTTCAAAAATTTTCCATAAAGAACTTGTTGTTGTTGTTGTTGTTGTTGTTGTTATTATTATTATTATCATCATCCTTGCCTGTTCATATCAAAATACATTGAAGAATTAATTTAAAAAATTTCGTTTAAGAACAAAAACCATAAAGGAGAATTTTGAAAGTTGCCTAACTTCCAACAATAAAGTTGCTGGGAAGCATCTAATAAACATGTCAGAGGAGAATTTGGAGTTGGTACCTTTTTGATTTCCATGATTACTTGTTGTATAAAGCAAAAGCAAGAGGGTCTTTGTCTGAGTTGGACAATGAGCTTAGGTTTGTAAGAAGATTTCACCATAAAATGCAAGGACCACGATATAAGATCACAGTGTTTCTTAGAGTTACATTTTGGCCCTTGTACTTGGTGAGCAAAGAGGGGGAGATGAAGGGTTTCCCTGAGGTTTGAAGAGTGTTAATCAGAGGAGAGAATGCTTGGGTTTACAGATTGATCCATGTCAGGACGGACTGCTAGGTCCCAAATAATAAAGGCAGCCAGATATTCCTCACGCAACACGGCAGCATGCACACATATATGTATATATTTGTTTATGGTATGCAGGGTCCTCCAAAGTATAAGACTCAGGACAGAGGTTTAAGAGTGGAATTCTTAGTAGTCAACAACATTCCTAGATCTCTCTTGATGTAAATTGCTGTCAAATACATAGTAGATTTTGCTGTTTTTAATCTAATGCATGCCTTCATCATTTGTTCTTAATAGATTATATTTTAAAATTTGATACCAAATCTTCTGAATTTTTAAATCTCACTGATGACTGTGAATTACATGCAAATTTTATAAGAATTTCTTCATGGATTTAAAGTATTAGGCAAAAT
Organism: Myotis daubentonii; assembly: GCF_963259705.1. Lineage (NCBI taxonomy): Eukaryota > Metazoa > Chordata > Mammalia > Chiroptera > Vespertilionidae > Myotis > Myotis daubentonii. The sequence continues at coordinate 87,723,351 of NC_081847.1, forward strand.
GCCCCCAAATACCATTTTCATTTACTACGTAGGAGAGCCATTCAAGTTTATAAATGAGTTGTCTATGTGGAGAGATTTTATAAATCTTACACACACACACACACACACACACACACACACACACACACACCTTTTCCATGGTTTCTGAAATCCGTACTTGTAAAGCAGTGAAATTACCATGGAGATTGGTCTTATCTATAGGGTGATAGCTAAGTATCTTGAGGTCAAAAAAGTAAGAATGCCCAAGGCAGATAGAGCTGAAAATTGGAATATAATCAGTGCTGGAAGTACCCTTTCACCAAGTAATCTTAAAAATAAATAATTTGTGTTAGTATGAAAGGAATACTGTCGTTTTGCAGCAAGGCATTGCACCAATTACCCTTGACCTGCCTTTGAGGCTTTCTGATTTTTATGAGACTTAAGTTGATATTTATTATTTTAAGCAATGCATTTATTCTAGCTAACTATTATTTTAATGGCAGAATAAAAAGCAAACTGACAATTTTATTTTCCCAGTGTTTTCTTTTTAATATCTACTCTATATAAACTGTTCGTGCAGAATAGCCTTGGATTAGCCGTATATGCTGTCATGTTAGACTAGGAATTTTAAAGCTGGAAAAAGCTTGGCCACGATTTCCTTTCTTTGTTTTAGCAGCAGAGTGTTCTTATGCAGCTGTAAGTTACTATGGAAACTCAGTATATACAGCCGGTCAGCGTACCGCTTGTTTCCTTGGAGGTATGGAAGGGTTGGAGACTAACATCACAACCGTCCCCTCCCCAGGGACATAGGAAGGGGCACCAAAGAATCATGAGCACATGGATTCCAAATGAATCTTCTAAATTTTCAAGGGAACACTTAGAAGGCAATAAAAGTTAAGTCCAGTGCTCAGTGTTCATAATCTGCCCTCCTGTAGCATCAGAAGCAGGAGTCCGAGTTCAGGGGTCTCCTGTTTCTTATATGGTGGTTTGCCCAGGTCATCCTGTACATCCTCTCCCTTCACCAAATTTGTGGTCGATAACCTTGCATTGCTCTTTCCTCCACGTGATTTCCCTTAGGGTTTCTGTGCTCTTGTCACCAGCAGCAAGCATTTCTCTGAAGTCCTTCTAAGCCCCAGTGGAGAAGAATGACTTTTTTTTCAAAAGGGAAAGGAGGATAAATTTATTTATCCTCTATTTTTATCTATGCACAGTTTACACAAACTCTTAGGATTTTTAGAAGTTTCTTCTACTTAAAGCTGGAGCGTTGAGCCCTCCCAGTAGGTAGATTTTTAATAAATATCTTTTTTAATCATTGGAAATTTTAAAAATACAAAAGAATAAAAGAAATATATCCATACTTCCATAACCCCTGTGACATCTTAGAATATTTTTCCCAGAGTCCTTTTTAAAAAATTATTTTTAGAAAAATCACTCTATTAATTCTGTGTAAATAAACCATGTGAATTAAAAATCTTCTCAAATCTCAGCATTCCATGTTTCAAGTGTGGATTTCAGTTCATGTCTCATTTATAAGGGCATGATTGATGAAATTCCTACTATAAAACATCTTTCATAACAGGGATTAGCATTTTCATTCATCTTCTCATTTCCCCACCTTCTGGTCTGGGTAGGTATGTTATTAGTTATGCCTGTTCAGGTGTTTGACAATGGAATTATCTTCAGTAACCAGTGTTTCCATTGTCTTTACTTTTATTTCTGTATAGAATTGGATTCTGCATCCATTCTTGGTCCCTTTTTTAACAATGCCTACCTTTTAATTTTGATGATATTGTTAATTACCTGGATTTTCTCATCAGGCATATTTAAGAAGTGCTACATTTTCTAAGCACTTTCATAGTTGAGAATATGACTGTTGATAAACAATCTTCACTAATAAAAGAGAAAGATGCAAATTGACTGTACTTTCACAATGCCCACCAGCCAATCAGGAGTGAGTATGCAAATTAACCCAACAAAGATGACAGGTTAATTTGCATGCGCAGGCACCAAGTAGTGGGGGGCGGGATGCTTGCATCGTCGCCATGGTGACGACACAGGAGTTCCGCACCGCCCCAGCTGCTCCCTGCCTCTGGGCAGCGTGGGAAGGCAGAAAGGCGGTTCTGGGCTGGAGCGAAGGTGGTGCCAGCAGCCAGGGGAAGGAAGGCCCATTCTTGCACAAGTCTTTGTGCATCGGGCCTCTAGTCATATATAATATTCTTTGTAGATAAGTGATAATATATAATATTCTTTGTAGGTAAACGATCATATATAATATTTCGCCATTGTCTTCTGACATTGGATTGTTCTATGTGGGAACCCAATGTACCCCTCAAAGATGTATTTTGCTGTTGATTTTTCTGTCTGAATGTTCATCTAATTTGTCATTCTCCAGATTCAATAGCTCAAATATATGCCTCACTATTAATAAATATACTTTCAATTTTCCAAGAACATGGTATAGTCTTGCAATCTAAAAATGGAGGCTGATTTTTCAGGGAAAATTTCCTATTATTTTATCTGTGAATGTAGTTTCTGTTCCCATGCGGGCTTGCTACGTCAAGAATGCCAGTTGTCTTAATGTTGGATCATCTTCGCTTGTCTTCTTCCCATGCAAGTTTTGCTCTAATTACTTTAGTCCCATTGCCTTTCCATCTCATCCACTGATTATCTCATCTCCTGTGTGTGAGCAGTTTGATTTTTAGTGGTGTCAATTATGTTACCGTGCTTTCTAGTTTATGTATTGGCTCTCTAATGACGTTGCTTTGGTCCCTGATTTGTTTTCTTAGGTCTCCTACCTCCCTTTTCATTTCATTCTATTGTTTTATCACCTAGTCTTTGACCTCTAGTTTTATTGACTTTATTTTCATATTAAATTAATGGATTGTGTGAAGCAACTTGAGGAATTTCCTTCTGCTTTACTTTTATATTTTCTTCTGGATGACGTGCTTTGTTTTACTCTCTCTCTCTCTCTCTCTCTCTCTCTCTCTCTCTCTCTCTCATGATTTCTGGCTGTAGTATATTTCTATATTCTGATATATGTCTTTTGTCTTGTTCAGGTGTAGGTGGCAGGTGTAGATGGCTCTGTTCAGACCCTATTTGTTCCAATGTGGTAGAAGTTCCTTCTAGATTAGTTACCCGCCGTCCTTCGACCCCTTGGGGTCCTGTTTGAAGACTGGACACTTCAGGCTTATGGATTTTTAATCACCAGCAGGAACGGTCACGGAGCGAGGTCAGCAGGAGCGGCTCAGTCTCTTGGAGAACAGGCCGCGGTGTTGCCAGGTGCTGCCCCCTACCCTCTTCCATAGGGAAGGGGCTTGTCCTCAGGTTGCCATGGTAGCCCCAGAGCCTTCACCTTAGTCAGCCCCATGGCCTGTGTGTCTCCCCAGCAGCCACTCCAGGCTCTCCTCACTCAGAAAAGGGAAAACTTAAGGCTGGTCCTAGGTCCTTCATTGCTTCAGGTAAGGAGGTGTTAATGAGAATACTTAGCCTTTTCCCCAAACTCCAGGACAATTTCCGGGGTTTAAAAGCAGATAAAGAACTAAATCCTACTCTACCTTTCTGCTCTACTCCAGAAATGTCTGTCTTGATTTATTTTTTCTTTTGCAGTTGACTTTACTTTTTCTTTTTTGGTTGCCGTGGTTGATTTTTGTGTATCTCTGTGTGTGCCCTGTGACATACCTTTTTATTTTATGAGATAGTTATATGTTAGAATTCATTATCTTCTCAGTTCAATGTGCAGGAAAGCTCCCTTATAGAACATCTACTATTCCCAAGAAACAAAAAATGATTTTTCTCATGCAATTTACTGTAGCTCTTCAATGTACATTAAAATATACACAGAAATAGTCCCCCTGCACAACAGCAATATTTCTTTAGACTTTTAAAATATCCGTACCTTTTACTTCAAATACCAAGAGGGCATAGTAGGAAACATTTGAGTAAGAGGAAATAATATCTCTCAAATTTCTGTCAATATGTTGTGTTGGAACCTGGAGAAGTTCCTTAATATAGTAATTATTTATGTCATCATATAACACACGAGTTAACACTTTTATCTTGTTTTTCTGAATATGTTTTCATTCTCTTCATTGATCCTATTAAAAATTGGACAAAGAAAAATGTTTCTAAATTATATGTGTATAGATGTATATTTTTGTGTCGATGTGTATATGTGGGCATTTTAAATATAGGTATTCTATATGATCATACAGTTTACATACAAACATATAGAAATGCACACACATCCAAGCAACTGTTGGAGAGTTGTCAGTAACAAATGGAGGCTATTGCTAGCACACAAATCGAGTTTCCAAAGACATAGCAATCACAACATATGCACATAGAATGAGGACCTTGAGATATTCCTACTGAAATTTTTATCACTGGTTTGAGCCTCACAACATTATTCTCCTAATTCCAGGTTTCACAATTAAAAAAGAGAAAAAGAAAGCTCAGTCTGAATTTAGAAAAAAAAAAAGCCTCCCTGATTAAAGAAAGAGCAGGGACTGAGGAAGGCTAATGGGATTATTTATCTGGATGAATATACACAGAGCTATTTCTGTGTACATTTTGATGCACATTGAAGAGCTACAGTAAATTGCATTTACTGTGAGGAGAGACCTCAAATAGTTTTGAAGCATATACAAAAGACTTGAAAATAAAGGTTGACGATCACATATTCTTCACCCCCATAGCACATGGCCAATAATTTTTACATAGGAGGAAAAAATTATTTGGGCTTATTGTGCTCACAATAAGAAGTACTAATGGGGTGTGGAAAATAAAATCAAAAGGTCTAAATTTTTCATTATTCTAAGATGAACGAAATATCATCTTTGCCAATTGTAGTAGAAGAGCTTATAGTTTAAAGCTTCTATATTCTATTATTGTGATTAGTATTAATTAAACAGAAAAAGTGGACCCTTATGTTCTTAATGTGTTCCTCACTTAGCTTTTCCATAACTATTACTCATTTGGAGACAGGAAATGAATAGAAAATGCTAAGAATAAAATCCATAGCTTAAAAAATACATGTTTTTTCAGAATAATGGCAGCCCCAGTCAATATTAATAGAAAAAGACTCAAGTGTAGTTTTATTTTCAATATAGAACACATTCTAGTCACTTGAGGTTAGAACCAAACTTCACCCAACCTATTTTTTTAGGAGAGTATAGACAGATATGTGTGAGAGACGATTTAAATAGAGAATGAAATGCAAATCTCAACAACCAACCCTATGGGGGAGGACAGGTGTGGAGGTAGGAAAGAGAAAACCAGAGAGAAATATTAAGCAGATTTCAAGTTACTTGTCACGTAAGAATAAGCCTGGAGATAAGTGTCGGATTGGGAACCTTATTAATAAAGGAGAAGGCGGATTATGCATTTAGTGATCAAGTTAGCTCAGAGATACTTTGGAAACAAAAGTTGGTGCAGAAAGAATTGAAACTATGACTTGAGAGAACAATTTCAAATCTATAAATTGAGCAGTCCATTAGAAACATAATTCCTTAAAACTGGGGTTTGGTTGAGGTAAGTTTTACATGGAAGCCTGAATTTATATGGAATATTTTTCATCCTATGACATGTTTTCTCTAAATATACATTCAATTCCATATTGCTTCCTCTGTACCAATCTGAATATGATTCCATATGAAACTATGGCTCCTTAAAGTGAAATTATCTGTTGATACAGCTGCAGCACTGAATTTAAAAGAACACCTTTATTTGGGATATAGAGGTAGCCCAATTGGCCAATAAGCATATTCTAGGCATTTGGTGTGGTCACTTCCTTCAGATATTTGCATTCAAAAGAAGACCAATAGTCTTATCTCCGCTATTTCAACAACAAAGTGACTAACTCCAAAGGCCTGGAGAGGGAGCGAAGGGTGTTAGGATCCAGGGAAAGGAGCCAGCCTTTCACTGTCCTCAAAAAATAAAAATGCAGCCACTCAAGGATCCTGCAGTTTTCATATTCCCCCCAATAAAACCTCACCAATCTGTTCTTGTGCTTGATTCTTTATCATTCACCAAAGTGGCTTGTGCTGCCTATTGTTCATTCATCTGCATAACTTTAAACATAACTTTTCAATTTTAAAGAGCTGTAATAAGTCTTTAGGATGTATAGCTTAGTCTCAAAGTTAAGGTCTTATGGAGAATATTAATTGTGTGTGTTAGAGGCCTATTGTAAAATTGACCCACATTTGTTATGCACATAAATAACTGGAAAATAATTGTTAAGTAACATATCTAAAGGTAAAAAGACTAAAAGTCATGTCTAAATAAGATTAGAGAATAGTATGGGACATTACTTAAAATGTATTATCCTATATAATAAAAGGCTAATATGCAAATTGACCAAATGGTGGAATGACTGGCCGCTATGACACTCACTGACCACCAGGAGGCAGATGCTCAATGCAGGAGTTTCCCTCTGGTGGTCAGTGCACTGCTACAGGGGGTGCGCTGCTCAGCCACAAGCAGGGCTGGTGGCTGGTGAGTGCAGTGGCAATGGCAGGAACCTCTCCAGTCTCCGTGACAGCACTAAGGATGTCTGGCTGATGGGCCTAAGCCATCGGTAGGACATCCCCTGAGGGCTCCTAGACTGCTAAAGGGTGCAGGCTTGGCTGAGGGGGGTCCCCCCACCTCCCCAGTGCATGAATGTTGTGCACTGGGCCTCTAGTGTGAAATAAAACTCATCATACTCTTTTTTTAAAAAAATTTTTCCCTTTATTGAATAAGATATTACAAATGTGTCCTTATCCCCCCAATGTCCCCATAATCCCCCAATCCTGCCCTCACCCTCACCCCCTGTTGTCCACATCCATCACTTATGCTTATATGCATGCATACAAGTCCTTTGGTTGATCTCTCCCCCTCACCCCCCCCACCCCCCCTAGAGACAGAGAAGCATCGATCAGATGCCCATCATACTCTTTAGGTTGTGTAGGCAGGACTCTCCCAAGCCCTGTAAGCTTGGGGACTGAGATTACAGAAGAAACTTTACTCTGCAAAGTTCCAGTCATTTGCCACAGTATAGACACTCCTTAGAAAAACAAATAAATTTACAGTAAAATTTTACCCAAATTTAAGGTTTAGTTGTACAATCTAACTAACAATTGTAGTATAGAAGTACCTTCCATCTTCCATCTGTTAGTCAATTCTAAATATAAGAAGCATATTCAAAAACAGAATTGTATCTTTCTATATTTCTGTTGCATATTAGTCATTATTCCTTCTTACCTCAGCTCCCAAATAAAAATAATGATCTATATATGCACTATAAGTACTTGAAAAGATCATGAGAAACCATAGTCTGATGGGAATGTGGATAATTTATTTATGGACATGAATTTTATTTCATCCAAAGAATAAAAGTATTAAAAAATCAATATATTGTCTGAAATTGTTGTAACATTGTATGTCTTAAGAAATTTTCTAAAGTGGCCTAATATTATGTAAATTGAACAATGTGATAAACTTGAATTCATGAAACTTTATCTTTATTAACTCATTAAGAGTTGCTGCCGACCAAATAGTTTAAAGAAGTGAAACAATTTCTTCTGCCAGAGTGAAAGAGAGAGGAAAGTATGTAATATCCAAACAGAATTAAAAAATAAATGCATATGCTGCAGGCCCCTTTAAGAATCACCATCTAGCTGATAAATAATGATATATTTGAAAGATATCTTAAATTACAAGTTCTATAAAAATTGGGCTCAGAGAGAGCATTACAAAGAGCAGGAAAATCCATTGTCAGCTTCACGAAAGACAGAATTTCAAGGAAGAGGAGGTATTTGAGCTCCTCTTAGAGAATGAATAAAAATCACATCATCTGAGGAATGCAATTCCATCAGGAATCCATAATCAGAAAAATGCTGGAGAAAGGTATTCACAGCCATTGATAAGCCACATTCGCTCTTTAGTCCCAATTTCAATTTGTGTTGAGATTATAGACCCACAGAGCTGTGAAAGGGGTAAGGTGATTATTATACCTTGGTCCTAAATACTAGGAAGCAGTCATAAAATGGGATGAATAGATCTTCACCTGCTGATCACAGAAAAAGACAAAGAGACCAAATAAGAAGAGGAAACCCGGGTAAACTTCATTTGTCCACCCTCCATCAGAATAGCATAATGATCAAAATTACGTTAAGCCATGTATTGATTTCATGTTCATGGGATAAAGCCTTTTCCCCCAAGGACTTACAAACTAATGCTAAGGTAACCATGTCTACTGCTATAAAACAGGTGAAATAAATACCACAGGTATTCTTAAAGGAGAAAACAATTTACAAGAAAAATAATCAGGACATCCTTTTTGAAGGATAGATAGGGTGTCTAGACTCAAGATGGAAGGGAAAACAGTTCAAGATGAGAAACTAGAATGAACAAAGAGTTGGAATTAGTAAAGGGCCTGCCTCAGAGAATTATAGTGAATATAAAATTAAAAAGTATGGAGACTAATAAATTGGGCATGGTCAGCTCTCAGTAAACATTGACTGCCGGGAGCCGGTCCATCCTTGCTGTTTCAAGGGACCTGGCATATATGGCATACTGTTCTTAATATGTTTGCTCACCTTCTTGGCACTATGTGTTTTAACCAAGGTCACCTCTCTGAGAAAGGTTGTTTCCCCAGGTAGGGATTTTCCCCTGAAGTTAGGGAGGGAATAAAACCCCTTAACTAAGTGCCAGGTGGGTAATTAATCACTTTAACTAGGAACAATCATGCTTAAGCTACATAATCTTTACTCCCTGCAATGGAGATAAGAAACGCCCTAACCTTTGGAATAGAGATTGATAGGATTGGAATCAACTGGTATAAATACAGATGTAACAAGACAACAGGAGACAGAACCTAGACACAGAGCCTACACAGAACCTAGAGACAGAAGAACTTCGCTGGAGAGAACATGGCGAAAGATCCTGTACAGAAACTGGCCACAGAACCTAGAGACAGAACCTAGCGAGAGAACCTGGCTGAAGAACCTAGAGACAGAACCTGGCTTCAGAACCTGGATAGAACATGGCAAGAGAACCTGACTAGAACCTGGTGACTGAACCTGGCTGGAGAACCTAGCAAGGGAACATGGCTCCAGAACCTGGCTGGAGAACCTGGAGAGCCTGACTGGAGAACCTAGCAAGAGAACATGGACACAGAACCTAGCTAGAGATCCAGACCAGAACTTTGCTGGAAATCCTGGCTAGAGATCCTGGCTAGGCTGTTGATCAACTGAAAGCTGTCTCCGTGTCATTCCTTCTTCGCCGACTCCGTCCACACATTTGGGGACCCCTGGACCTGCTGGGGTTGGACCCCGGCAATTGACTATTGGCTAGTAAATACACAGTCAACATCTGATATAAAATTGAGGACACAATCCAAATGAAACAACTAATATATTTGCTCAGAGACATTCAAGAAATATTTCTGACCTTTTGGGATCATTGTAAAGGGACTGTAAAAAGTTTCATACTAATATTATTATCATTTATAAAGAAAAAATTTAGCCCAGTGTATAATGAGGATACATTTGCTTTAGAAAATTTCTCAGACATACCTTTTATCATGTCTTTAATTTATGAATATTACTGCCTCCCAGCCAAGTCATCTAAATTAATTTTCCACTGAGAAATATTTAAGAATTTAAAAGTTGTTTAGTACTCTAGGTCCAAATATTTAATTAAAATTTAGGGAAATAAGACATGGCAGGAGGGAGGAAGGAAGAATGGAGGGGGATGGAGGGAGGGAGGGAGGGAGAGAGAGAGAGAGAGAGAGAGAGAGAGAGAGAGAGAGAGAATTGTGATTGATATTTTCAAAATCATTAAGTAGAAAAACTAGAACTTGAATCCTGGGAGCTTCCTACTAGCTCTCCCATCAAAGATTATAAATTCACTTTGACATCAAGGGTTTTTGCTGATTGTGGTTGGAAAGAGCAAAATACGGTGGTTACTCAAAGGAGCAAAAAATAGTACTCCTTATTCATTGAGCATAACAACAAAAATGACAAAAATACAAGCTAACTTTATATATGGTTACTAAAAATGCATATTTATGTCCTCAGTGGAAAGGAGATCAAGGCTGCTACTGGGCTGTGCATATAACCTGGGTCAATATGAATATTCAATTCTGACATCACTTTAAGATTCCAGTGGAAGAGGATGAACATTGCTTTTTAAAATCTTCCTCTCTCAGGCAGAGTTTTGAGGGTCCAAACCTAAGAGATTCATCAGCAAGGGTGTGTTACATTATATTTGTAAATTTCTTTCAGCTGCAAATTTCTATTACAGAATTACTAGCATTATGATAATTAAGACATTAAATCACACTAGGATATCACACACCATGCTGAGAAAATGATAATACAAATTGCTAGGACAATACCAATGTGTCCACCATAGGAGGGACAGTCATTTTTTGTACCCTGTTACCACAGCCAATGTCAACAGGGCATGAGTCTATCCCATTAACTAAATCCTAATGAAACTGGAATTACAGGGACAGGAAGCTGCTGCTTCTATGCTCAGGGCTGTCTTCAGTCCTATCGGCATGTCTTTATTTACCTTATCAGTAGTATAGTTTTCATAGTTTTATGTTCTTTTTCAGGGCAGGTCAATTGGATACCATTACTTGGATATTCACAATGTTTAGTCTGTGTAGTTTTTTTTCCCAAAAGTGTTTTTTCCCTCTTTCTCTCTCTCTCTGTTTTTCTTCTGGCAAAACACCACGAACTGAAACTGTTTAACTGCATTTGGTGGTGGGGAGGGGGTGAGAGGAGCAGGAAATAGATAAATAGATGTGTTCTAAAGTAGTTCTTATATAACAAACTAAGGGTTTAGGGGAATTATTTGAATTACAAATACTTCCTATCCCAGAGCAGTGTTTTTAACTCAGTGCAAACCTTCGCATGCAAAATCACACCTCAGGCCACTCACTTTTGTTCCTGTCTCCGCAGTTCCGCCCTGGTTCTTGAATCACCCCTCCAACCTCTACGCCTACGAAAGCATGGACATCGAGTTTGAGTGCGCGGTCTCGGGAAAGCCGGTGCCCACCGTGAACTGGATGAAGAACGGAGACGTGGTCATTCCTAGTGATTATTTTCAGATCGTGGTAAACATCTCTTCTCATATTCGCTTTCCAATCCCACTCATCGCTGACTATGTTTTCAGGCGTATTCCTGTCCTGGGAAGGAGGTTCCTGTCTGGCATTGGTGTGATGTGTTGAAAACAACTCTCCTAAGAAAGCAAATGACGCTGGACTTAGAATTTTTGAGCTGAAAAGAGTGATCAAACAGGACCCCTCCCTTTGGTTAATCCTCACCCAATAATATTTTCCCCATTGACTTATTTAGAGAGGGTGGAAAGGAGGGAGAGGGGGAGAGAGATGGAGATGGAGATGGAGATGGAGATGGAGATGGAGATGGAGATGGAGATGGAGATGGAGATGGAGATGGAGTTGGAGAGAGAGAGAGAGAGAGAGAGAGAGAGAGAGAGAGAGAGAGAGAAAGAGAGAGAGAGAGATTGGTTGCCTTCCACATATACCCCGACTGGGGCCAAAGATTGAACACACTTTTGATTGTGAATCAAACGCAAGACCTCTGGTCTGACTGTGAGCTGATACTCCAACCACTGAGCAACACAAGCCAGCCTCCCCATCCCTTTTTGTTTTTAACAGACAAGGTTTTAAACGAGGACTTAGGACTTATTTCCAAGTATTCTCATTGCTGTTCTTGGGAAAACAGTTTAGGCCCTTGCTCTGGACTATGTGAAGCCAGGAATCTGTTATTGCCGAGACTTACCTATTGTAATGGAGTTTCATTAGATGTGCTACTGTGATTGCGGTAGTCTTACTTGCCTTCCATCAAGGACCAGCTGAGCTTATGTAAGAGTACACAGGGCAGGGGTGATGCTGACAGTGATGGTGGTAGTGGCCATGGCAGAGAAGCCAGAGTTGACATTGCGTTATAATTTTGAACATTTTAAAGCTAAGAGCAGTAGTTCTCGTTTACTCTAAGTGTCCATACACACTAGGTTCCTATCCTTGTGGGAGATAATAGGAGCATTGGTACCCTAGTCACTGAGTTGTTGTCCTATTCATAGTGAAAGCTCAGTGCTATATTATTGTTGTTCTTTTGACTGTTACCAGCAGAATTCTTTGCTCAATGGTAAATGCTCTATGAAAACTGTCCTTGAGATGCCGGTTAGCATTGGAGGTTTTGAATTCACACATATACACATATGAGAAACACTTTCCAATTGTTAAAGAACGTTTGCAGCCAAAGAAAGGTATGTGGGGTTCACATCTGTCAAAAAAGAGTGTTCTTCTAAGCCAGGTCTCCCCATAGAATGGGGCTGGAACATAGGTGCCCTGTGGGCTGAGGCTCAAGCCCTCTCCATGGCCTTATGCCCCTCCCCCCCCCCCCCCCCCCCCCGGCCCCTGGCTCTCCATGCTGGATCCCTTTGCCATGATCAGTCAACTTTCAGGAACTTCCATGGCCTCTCCGTGCCTGCACTATGCCATACTATAAGGATTCTTAAGGGATAAACCCATAAAAAAATTTTTGTCACTTTTATCACCACTTATTTTTCTCCCACTTTTAGTCGCATTTGTTTAATTGCTGGGGAATAGAGTAAGAAAGGGAAAATTTTTAACTTTTGAATGTCACACCAATCCATTAGTTCCTTTAAGTGTGATGCTATTTCGACTACCACTGAATTAAAAATGGCCTGCCAAGGGGCAACTTGTTGTTTATGCCTAAAATATATGCTACTTGCACATAAAAGAAATTACTGAGTGCCCTTAAGGACACATGATAAAATGCAACATTTATGTTTTTCTACAGTTTGAATAATCTTTCTCCCAGCATGACTCATTACAGCCAACCTCTTTCAGTGTTTCTTTTCTTAAGGTGAAAAGAAAATGTATAGTAGGAGCCCCATTCACATTAAATTGTGCTTAAAAATATTTCCCCAATCGCTCCAGAAATCAGAGAGCCATTGTCTGTTGTACAGGTAACATTTAGCACAGATAGTAACTTACATGTGAATTTTTAATTAGAAGTTAGTCAGCTTTATCTAAGAATTTTAAATCAGCCAAGAACCGACTCCAAGAGACTAAAAACAATTAAGAATTCCCCACGAGGTAATATTTATCTCTTAATGACTTCAGGGAAAGTGATTTAACACATCTCACTTACTGAACTAATTCTTGCACTAATATGAAAGATAAACTGAGTTAGTATAATTAAATGCTCTCTCCAGTTCATTTTACCATCCATCCTTAAAAAAGATGGTGGCTCGACTTATATGAAATAAATGATAACCTTGCTTTCTGTAATTTATTGATTACTGAAGGTGAAACATTGTAGTCATATAACAGGATGCAATGGGCATAAAATATCCACCCAGCTCCCCTACAAATTCCGAAATTGTACATGTCAAGGCAATGAAAATTTCAAAAGGATTTTCAGACATTTTTTCTTGATAAACAATTCTAGGAAATATCTACCCGTGATAGAAGCTGCAAAGAGGGGTGTTTTTGTTTCTTTGTGTGTGTGTTTTTTCCCCCCCCAGTAGCTGCCTAACCTCAGCTTCTTTCAAAAACAAGTCAAAGAATGAGATTTCTTTTGTTGCTACCCTTTGCTTCTTCTGTACCTAATAGAAGAGTTTCCTGTTTACTGCTCTTTTAGACACTGAGGAGGTTGTGTATTTTGGGAAGTAGATTTTTCATTGCAGAACTAGGTCAAGTTGATGCCCTGGGATTCAGCACGGTATTCAGAAGCTCTGACTTTCCCAGGTGACACAGGACATATCTGTGAGGCTGGGATGATCATGGCCTCCCTTCTTGTTTCTTCTGTGAAGTTTTATTAAAATGTGTTTATGTTCATTTTTTCTTTGAGTTTTTTTCTTTTTAAAATATTTCACTTCGCCTTTTCTTCTCTCTAGGGAGGAAGCAACTTGCGGATCCTTGGAGTGGTCAAGTCGGATGAGGGCTTTTATCAGTGTGTGGCTGAGAATGAGGCTGGGAATGCCCAGACCAGTGTACAGCTTATCGTCCCTAAGCCTGGTAAGAGGAGGGGGGACTGCTCCGGTGCCTGTGGTTACAGTTATTCATGATCTGCTTCCCAAACCTATGGTTTTCCCTGTCTCTCAGTCGATTGGAAATTATATAATTAATTAGTTAATTAAATTATACATTTGTGTGTTGAGAGTATATTTTTCCTAGCAAATTACATATACATATGTATATAGTTAAATGGATAGCTAAGTAGATATATATCTTAGCTATCTATTTATCTACATATAACCATCCAGTAAGATATAATCATCATCATGAATAATAGGTACTTCTGGTTGTGAAGACAATGACCACTAAATCACTATGTTCTCCCCTCTCTTTTGTAATCTCCTTTTTCTTCAGCATTTTATATAAATACTAGAGGCCTGTTGCATGAAGAGATTCGTTCAATAGGCCTTCCCTTCCCCTGGCTGCCAGGACCGGTTTTTCTGTGGCACCAGGGACCCAGGCTTTCGCTCTGGATGGAGCCTTTAGTCTTCGCAACTCTGGAAGGAGCCTTCAGTCTTCACTCCGCTGCTTCGCCCCTGTGTATGCAAATTAGCTGCCATCTTTGTTGGGTTAATTTGCATACTCTCCTGATTGGCTGGTGAGCGTAGCAGAGGGATGGTTAATTTACATGTTTGTCTATTATTAGGTAAGATATATGTGTGTATGTATATACACACATGTGTAAACATATATATGTTTACACACATATGTAGTCTTGAGTTGGTAAAAGTTGGTCAAAAAATATCTTGAACATAAAAATATTTTTCTTAATCTTTCCTGCAGTAAGTTTAGTAGAAAGTAGCTGAAATGTATGAAACAGTCTTTCTTTTAAAAAAATATTTTTATTGATTTCAGAGAGGAAAGGAGAGGGAGATAGAGATAGAAACATCAATGATGAGAGAGAATTATTGATCAGCTGACTCTTGTATGCCCCACACTGGGTATCAAGCCCACAACTCGGGCATGTGTCCTGACCGGGAATTGAACTGTGACCAACTGATTATAGGTCAATGCTCCACCACTGAGCCGCACTGGCCAGGCAGCATAGTCTTTCTTCGCTTTCCATAATTTAAGTGGCTATCAAGGTGTTATATTTTGTGTATCTCTAATCAAATATCTGAAGACTCAGACTCTCTTAGTGCTTATAAGGATGGCTTTTTCTTTTTTCCTTATTATAACAAAAAAAGCAACAGTCAAAGGTGAGTAAAGGAACCATCTAGGTATGAAAAAGGATAATTAACTTCTGTTCGAGATCACTGATTTCTCTGATAGACTACTTCTCTCTCCACTTAATGTGCTTTAAGCATCAGTGTGCCTTCATGTGTGTGACTGAGTACATGCTCTTGTGCTGAAGCAGTAACGGATAAGTAGGAGAAAAGGAATCTCTAAACTCACGGTCTGTAATGTGAGCCATGGTTTAAAAACTGTGCATCATCTCATTAGCAATGGCAGTGGGGCCCCCTTGATGTTAATACTGGCTGCAACTCGAGTCCCAAATTCTGGTTACCATCGATGTCCAGCCATGGCCATAAAGCTGAGGAAAATGCACGGTAAGTAATCCCCTGTTTCTAAAGAAAAGAATGAGATACAGTTTTTTAGGATTTGTGGAACTGACCAGAGTCCCAGTGATCATCTCATAGTCAATTGCTCATGAGGATTCTCTGAAGTGCTGAAATCCACAGGATTAGAGATTGTCATGGTATTTTCTCCCCCCACAAGCCAAGTTGTAGAGACACTAAGAAAACCCCTTGAACAGTGTGTGTGTGTGTGTGTGTGTGTGTGTGTGTGTGTGTGTGTGTACTAGGGTGCTAGCAAAAAATGTGAAACGGCAACTCATTCTGAGTGAAAGTTCTCTGGAACATCCCAACATGCTGGTAGAGAAAGGGGGAGGCAGCTGTGGGGACAAGCTCTGCTTCCCCCTGTGGGAAGAACACAGGCGTGAGCTGCATGGGAAGAAAGCCAGGCTGCAGGCATCTTGAAGGGACCCTGCCCAAGAGGTCCTGCTCGCTGAGCCCAATCCACCCAGAAGGCTAGAGGGCCACTGTCTGGGGTGGAGCTGAACTGGGGAGCCAGTGTGCAAGGTCAGCTGGACCATACCTTGCCTGTTTCAAGGAAGGATCCAGTGATGGATTCCTAAGGTGGAGGCGAGCTGCCCCACAGAAAAGAGGCATGCAGAAACCTTCTGCAATGGTCGATTTTTAAGAGCACAAGTTGAGAAAAACAGCCTTTGTATCTTTATTCTAATTCTGTCCTCTCTTCTCTGATCCTGGAAAAGCCATAAGCAGAGGAAGGGAAAATATATCGAAGAGACTGAAAAAACAGGTGACAGATAGTCCCACTACCCCTTCCCCATTCCTGGTCTCAGGCCTACTCTGGGATATGGGAAGAAATTTTACAGTGAACATTAGGTTAATGTTTGATTTAGCTCTCGTGTGTGTGTGTGTGTGTGTGTGTGTGTGTGTGTGTGTGTGTGTGTGTCCCAAGTTGCTATCAGAGGTAAGAAATAGATCTGACAAAGTGTCTTTGAAAGTAGATGCTTATAATATTTCAGTAGTTTGGCTTATTCAATAGACCAATTATAGAAATTCAATGTCACTTCCAGCCTTACCAACAGGCAGCCCTTTATGAGTGGCATCTTGCACTCCACTAGGGCCCTGATTCATTTGGTCTGTGTGACTGTAAAAGAGCGAGGCTCTCCAGGGTAGGAGCATCCTTTACCTTCTCACTAGGGGAAGCCTCAGAAAATCTCAGTAATTCATTCCTCTCCCATCTAGATGGTAAAGTGTTGTCAGTAGATTCTTCACTCTTTGTCGCTGTTTTTCATACTTGGCATTGGGTTAGAATGAGAGTAAAAGAAAATAAAGACAAACATCCAAAAGTGTGACAGGACACCATGGTGACTATCTCACATGGCCCCTTATAAATGACTAGAGGCCCGATGCATGAATTCTTGGACAGGTAGGGTCCCTAGGACTAGCTGGTGATCAGGGTTGATCTGTGGAGCAACCGGTGGGATGATCGGGGGGACCCGCTGGCACCCGCCTTGGCTGGCCTGGGGCCTGCAGGCTGGGGGCAGCTCCTGCATTGAGAATCTGCCCCCTGGTGATCAGTGCACATCATAGTGAGCGGTTGTTCCACCGGTCGTTCTGCCATTCGGTCAATTTGCATATTGGGCTTTTATTATATAGGATGGGTTGCTTTTTCCTGCTTTATTCAATCAGGTCTTCAAAGAATAGCTCCCTGATTTCTTAGAGGTGCAGGGTGGGCTGCGTGCACAGATGGGAGAGGCCAGCTCTCGTATGAATGCGGCCCTGAGGCTGACCATGATGGGAAGGACAGAGCTTTCTCTGGCTAAGCTTTACCAATAAACAGCCGCCGTGTATTTGGGACACACTGTGGGCCCGCGCTACCCAGCCATTCAGCTCTGGCCTGTGCACAGGCTCGCGGCTGAGTTACTCTTGGCAACCGCCACAGTCTGCTTCTCCCTGAAGCACACCCTGTGACCCCTGGGAGCCAGGGCCCATTGTTGGGATATTTACATAAGCCTAGTGAGGTTTCAGCATAGCCTTTCGTTGTATAATTAGCGATTCTCTCTTTAGCCATTAGTGATTTAGGAACTAAACATTATCTACTGAATTAAATTATGGTAATGACTTATTTTTCTCTACAGAAAATTAGTTTGGGAAAAACATTGAACTATGTGCACTGTAACATGTGAGCTATGTACCTGCTTTCCAGATAAAGAAACTCAATGGTATTTTAAAAAAATATTACACGACAGGAAGTTCTATCAATAATATATATATATATATATATCACTACAACCCCACATAAGGATGCAAACTGCTTACTGTCTCTCCATATATGCCTACACATGCACCTGCACACACAGAGAATGGCCCTCTGAACACTTAAGTATACTTTGCATATACATCAAAAATACTCTGCTATATTCTGTAAGGGGTGATGAATGCAAATTAAAATAGTTTAACTGATTTATATCACTTGTGTTGTCTAATAACCTCATCCAAGAACTAAGGAAAACTTAATTGTTGTTTTTGTTGATCTATTTTAGTGCAGGGGGCCATTGGTTCAGATGTCCCCTTTTCAAATAAGTCCCCTATTCAATGAATAACCCAGCCAAAAAGTGTCAAGAATCAATGTTGTCACAAGAATAAGAAGTTCCAATAGCCAGGTAAGCAATAAGTTAGCATCTAGTTGGTATAGCAGATGCTAATGCATTAATTACCCTGAGTCACCATCCAATAAGTCAGATTTGGCAGAGATGGTAATTAAATTAAAAAGACTCTGGTAGCTGGGGCAAACTGTTAGCAATTGTCTGGTGCTAGGAGGAGGAGAGTAAGGGAAAAGGCAGAAAAGATCAGTAGATATAAGCTGTTATCTCTGAGTTAGCTCTCCTGGTTCTAGCTGTTGAGTGGCATTCCATTTCCTAGCAATCGTCTGCCATGGAAGGTAATCAGAATACCTAACTGTTGGGCAGGGAAGTTGAGGGACAGGGAGCTGGCAATGCAGCCATGATTGTGGCATATGTCGTCTAGAATATTTTTTAAAATATTTTTTATAGATTTCAGAGAGGAAAGGAGAGGGAGAAAGAGCTAGAAACATCAATAATGAGAGAGAATCATTGATTGGCTGCCTTGTGCATGCCCTACACTGGAGATTGAGCCCACAACTCCGGCATGTGCCCTGACTGGGAATCGAACTCGTGACCTCCTGCTTCATAGGTCGATGCTCAACCACTGAGCCACACCGGCTGGGCAGTCTGGAATATTTTTAATTTAATGACAGAAATGGGTGAAATTTTCATGGGAGAAATAATACATTTTCATATCTACTATGCACAAAAGGCTATATGAATGCAAATGAAGCGACTCTATTATAAATATTATGTCTCCTATGTTAATATTGAATATTTTCTAATTCTGGCTTTGTTTCTTTCCTTCAACAATGTAACACAGAAGTTTCCCACTATAGGATGAGAAATACATTGGCTAGGCATTTAGAAAAATGTGAGCTGTCCTCCCTGGAAAAGATTAGTGATTAAAAATGATGTTGAATTTAAGCATTTTATTAAGACAGTATGTCATAGAGCCTAAAATTAGCAAATGTGTTTTTAATTCAGTCATGAACATTGAGGCATCAAATCAGAAGTCATTTGCTTCTGTTTTTGTAACTTGTTCCCTATCAATATGAAAATACCTTGCAATCCAAATGGACAAGAGGAATATTTGTATGCATACCCATATAATTATTGTATATTAACTGCACCTAATTATAGTGTTTCTTACTAAAGTGCTGACTCTTAACATAATAACTTTGGTGGAATTATGTGAATCAATGAAAAATTATACAATTAGTCTTAACACTTCAAGATCTATTAGAATTTGATTTTTCATTGTATTACCACATAAGCAACTATAAAAGATAATGTAACTAAAGGTAAAGGGATGTACTTCTTAATCTGGTCTCAGTCACTGGTGGCCAATTAAGTTGAATTTTTGTCTCTTAATCGGAGAAGGATTACTATGATTTAAACAATTTGATCTCAGTTGTATTTAGTGTGAGATCCAATTGTTCCTGGCGTTCTGTAAATAATTAAGAAGAGTCAGGTCCAGGACTGATGGACTCAACCTGGAAAATCAATCATTAGACAGTTTCACACAAACTGAGATGTCCATTGAAACTACAGAAATTCTCTTTAGAGTTCCATCATGTGTCTCAATGAATAAAAGTGCAATTTAGTATTTCTGAAACATAATTCCAATGTAGGGATGTCTAGCTATCAGTTTTCCAAGAAGGGTTTCCCTTACAACCCTTAGTAATTAACTATAGCTCACAGGATACAGAGCCAATTTCTGTAGGATGGCTATTAACTTTAATAAATATGGCTATGACTTTATTAAATCCACTGAAAAATTAATTTTGCTTTTTGCTTGTCAAAGGTTAAGGTAAAAAATAAAAAAAAGATATTTTCTACCTCAAAGTCTCCTTTCCTGTAGAGAAATATTGACAAAGTAACTCTTTCCCTGAGTGGTCAATGATGGTCCACGTTTGGCATAAACCAGTCATTTGATCTTTTGCTATCTAATATTTATCTAGTATATGAGATGTGGACACATCTAATCTCTACATTGTTCTCTAGTTTACCTATAGAGACTTAAAAACATACTGCAATATAGAAAATATTATGAGCAGAATCATGGATGGTATTGCCTAACCTTTCCAAGTCTCCATTTCCTTAGCTGTAAAATTCAGTAGGTAATTGTCTCAAAGATTTAGTGCAATAAATGTATGTAGAAGGGACCTGTAGGCTGTAAATTACTGTACAAATGTTAACAATTACAGTGTTCTGTTGTTTGGTATCATCTTAAGAAAAATAGCAGGCATATTTATTGGGATGGTACAGCGATAGCTTTCTCCTAGCATAGTTTTTCATCCTCCATGAATAATTTTAATAAATATTTCAACAACAGTATCCATTCAAAGTTTAGGGTTTTTAGCTCAATGGACAAGGTGAAGGTCATGGTCTCTTTCACCGTGACTGCTAGTGGAGAGGTTTGCAAGGTTTACAGCATCAGTTTATTGACTTACGTATTTCATTTTAATGTAGGCAGAGGTTTCTCAGCTAATAAAGGCTTCTCATCCACCCTGTCCCTCGTTGAGGGTGTGCTGCAAGTAGGAATCTAGCTCAGTTCTTCATTGAGGGGATATGGCTGTCTGGCAGACTTTGAAATTAGAAATGAATGCTACAGTTCTATGAAAGATCCTGAAACCCTTAATAACTATACATTCATACAATATGAAAGACTTGATAGATTCATAAACATTGATCACATCAGACTTTGGTAATAAACACACCAGAGAGTGTTATTCTACATCTTTCTTTAAAAAATCTTTATAGTAAGGAATTAGAAAAGAAGAATTAGAAAGAACTCAGTCCTGCACCTGTTGTATGTTTATCTTTTACTTACAACTCACCCTTTGGTAATAGGTATGTGTGTTCACACACACACACACACACACACACACACACACACACAATATGTTCTTCTGACATATTATTAGAGAATTTTAAAATACCCATGCAATAATTAGTAGGAGGAACATATAGTTTAGAGCTAAAATTATATAGGTATATATTTAACTGATTACAGAGTGATGACATCAACATTGACAGGTACAGTGAAATGGCTCTCAGGTACACAGTGTGAAGGAATGGATTCCAATGCACAACAAAGGCCTCTGATGATCCCATAGGAAGCTTTGAAGTTGGGATAGCTCCTCAGGCTCTTCTGCCCCCAGAGATGAGTGTGACCTTGACTGAAGTGGTGGTCTGTAGCCGAGGACAATTACCTGAGATGGAGCCATCAGCCACTGCCACGCCCTCCAGGGCGGAGGAATGAATACCAGATCTGGATGGTCCATCAGTCCGTCCACTATGGCCCTCCCTGTGTCACTGAAATCTATTTGCTTCATGCAATGTATTATTAAAATAATGATATTAGGGTACAGGTTGGTCTTATTCCATGGGTGGAAAAAGGGAAGGTTAATAGGATAAGCTACAACCCCCCCACCAGTGTAACTGCAGCTGATATCAAAGCTGGAACTGATACTCCTTGTTTTCCTCTTACTACTTGTTCTGGATTTCTCTCTCCCAAAACTAATATCTCTGCTGGTCTATGTGGCTTATTGGGTGGACGACTCTAAGTTCTATGCCTTTGAAGGTCATAGCATCTATTCTAGTCCATTTACCATCAAAATTGGGAAAGAGTATCAAGAGACGTTCCAGTAGATCACCTGGGAGCCTATCATAGTCTTCCCTGTTTCTCCCCTCCTCCTGATCATCTGGGTAGTTGTGCTTGCTTTGGGTGCTGTTATTTTGGCACAAGAAGCCTGAAATGGTCAGGCAACAGTGATAGCTCAAAGGTGAATGACAGAAGCATCACCCTCTGACTTCCCGGGCCACAGAGCCTACCCTTGGGGATGTGGCACCATATACTGGTTATTGATTTGGAGCATAGTCTGGACCTTAGAGGAAAGCAGTCTATCTCTTTAGGATAATATCTCTAATCATTCCTCAACTGCTCCTCCAAGAAGCTGTACCTATTCAATATCAAGTCTGCAGGTCCTCAGTGGTGAGTAGGTGATAGGGTCCATGGACCCAGGGTCATGGAGTCATGTCCATGCCTCTTTTGCTGGAAAGTGAGTCATGTCATCGTCTGCAGTGTCATGTAGGATCCCAGGTTGGTGGCTCAGACACTTTGTGATCTCTCAGAGTACTTGGGGCTGATGTCCTGAGTACAGGACAAGCCAGTACGTGTCTATCCTAATCAAGATGAATTTCCGCCCTTTCCCGATAGAAGGAGTCCGATAGAAACAGCGTGCTCCCAAGGGCTAGCTGCTCTCCCGAAGAATGTGTTTTATTGGTTGCTCCCCCGCGGCCTCTGTGTCTAGTAGATTCAGCAGTGGTGGTAGCTGCTGTAAGGAGCAGCAGCTTTGCTGAGTTTGAGCCATGCTGGTGGGCCATGCATAGGTTCCATCCTGCCCTGCTAGCCTCCTCAATAATACACCTTTTGTATCACCACTGGAGCCTGGCTGATTCCAAGTGGCTGTATTATTCCAGCTAAAGGATTATTTAGTGCCTCTTTCATAGAGGATGCAATCTGGTGTTTAGATGTGACTCAAAGATCTTTGCACTTGGTGTTCAGTCCCAGAGGCCCATCCTCATCCTCATCCCTCTTCTCCCAACTTCCTTGTTCCTGATCTTCTGATTACTCTCCCTGCAAACCCCTGGTCTATTAGCCAAGCCTGCTCAAAGTCTCTCTCTCTCTCTCTATTCCTCCCTCCCTCCATCCCTCCATCCCTCCATCCCTCCATCTCTCCCTTCCTCCCTCCCTCCTTCCCTCCCTCCCTCCCTCCCAGTACACACTTTAGCAGCTGATAGCTCAATTTTGAAAATGAAATATATTTTAATAAACTCCGCCATTATAATTATTCAAAGTGTGCATATTACATTTTTGGAACACCCTGTGTGTGTGTGTGTGTGTACGCATATGTGTATCTGTATGTAGCTATAGATACATAGATATAGATAGATATAGATGATATAGATATAGATATAGATATAGATATAGATATAGATATAGGTATAGGTATAGGTATAGGTATAGGTATAGGTATAGGTATAGGTATAGGTATAGGCATAGATATAGATATGTATTCCTATGTTAGGCCATTTCTTTTTTCATCTAGGGTAGATCACATGTTGTATCCAATACTCTGCCCATTAGGAAAAGTTCTCTTATTGTTCTGCTCTCTTTCAGAGCTATTCCTAAGTGGGGCTATAGCATGGTTGTGGTTTACTTTGAGTGCACCTACAAACCAAGCAGACACAGCTTGGTCTTTTAAAAGTCCTAGATTTTTTAAAAAAAATTTAAATATAAATCTATCTATATTTATAATGAAAACTCTACTGTAATATATTTATTTTAGAAATCAAAATACATGAATACAAAGAGATCAAACAACAATCAATATATTCTAAAGCATGGCAGGGGTTTTAGAAATGTATGAGTTTGCCTTTGACTTCAGCCCTCAAATAAATGACTTGGAGCATTCTCTGCCCCTTGAGACTGTTAGAAAGCCTCGGGAGATACGGCTTTTGTATTTTCAATCTAATGGGAAATAGAAACACAAGAAAACAAGCACCATTTTAACTTACGGAAAACAACATGTCAACAGAGCTACAGTCAGTCCTATTTAGGGTAAGATTTATATAAATACAAAAGAAAAGAAAACACAGAAGAGAATAGTATTTTCAAGAACCTTATTGCATCAGTACTTTGTGCTAAGCATGTTATATGCATCATTGCATTCATTTCTATGATAATCCAGTTCAGATTATATTATGTTTTTCTTTGTATAGATTAGGGGATGATGCTTCATGGAGTTCAGATAACATGCAATATCAAACAGCTACAAAGTTGTGGGGCTGGATTTGAAAACCGCTATTGAATCTTTACTGGTGGGCACCAGGCTGAGTTAGAGCTTTGTAACCACATATTAATTGATTCCTCTCAGGAGAATGCAATTGTTTTCCCCATATTGTGTGGGAGAGAAAACAGGGAAGTTAACCAACTTATCAAGGCCCCACAGCTAGCAGGAAGTCTGACTTTTGTACCTAATACCTCAGCTATTCTGTCCTAATGCGACTGTCCACCCGCATTCTGTAAGCCACATGGAGCCCGGTCAGATAAATGGATGATATTTCAGATATTTTTAGTTTAGTCAGATGAGTTTGGGGATTATTGATAAAGGCAAAGACCTTGAATTTAATTAAAATTTCTAAAATTTGCCACCCAAATGATTTCTGTCCAAATTCCCATTGTTCTAGAGTAGATGTTATTGCTTAGTGGTGACAAGTTGAGTTTCACACAATCTCTGCTATCCAGGAATCTATAGTTTAAATAAAAATAAGTTTGGCAGAATTAATCTTATCAAGTGCAATTAAGAGAGAGCTACTTATACTGGTCTATTAATTATTCCATATTTATTAAATATCCAGAGAATATATAAAGACTCACAAATGTAAATGCAAATTAGAGATGGTAGATGCTATTCAAAAAAATTAATTCTTTGTATTAATACTCCTTAACTTCTAATACAGATACTCTAATATAGAGTTCTCTAGATATAATTTTTGTTATAAACCTATTTTAGGAGTACGGTATTGCCTCTTTTCACTCCGAATGACAAGGCTTCTATTGTTTTGAACTGTTCTTTCACTTATTTTTTTTAATTTTTTTCACAGCTTTAAGTGAAAAGCTCTAGGTTACAAAAAGAAGTATTTTTAAACAGGAATGTTTTCTTTTATACAAAGTATCTACTCATAGGTTTTTAGCCTGTAATGCAGTTCCTTAAATACACACACACACACACACACACACAACACAATTAGTTAATAAGCCTAATTAACTAGAGTGTGCTATGCATAGATGTCTTTGTTATCTTATGTTGACTAATATCCACCAAGAAACTGTAGATTCTTAGTTTCCTCTGCCAATATTGATAAAACATATTTATTTAGATGTTATCTGAATTTGAGCATTGTAGAACATAAGAAAATTCACTTGAAATAAAAAAATAACCCATGCTCAAAATAAAGCATGCATCCTTATACAGCAAGAAAAGTCAAGTAGAAAAGCCCGTTTCCAAAATTTCCTTATGTTTTTCTGTCCCAGTTCCTATTTAAATAATGATATTCCTGATACATAAAATATTCTGTAGTTCTGAAAGATGTCAACTGAATGTATATGTATGAAAATGTACAAAAGTAGAATGGATTAATTTGAACAGAGAAAACAATTCTTCTCCAAATAGTTTTTTTCCTAACAGTATAGAAGGAAAAAGAAATAAAAATACTGTGTAGCTTATTTTTTACCCTTCTCTTGTATCATTGATTTCATGAATAGAAAGAGACATGAGATAAGAGAATCAGTGGCCCAGACATAAGCCTTTGGATCTCATGATTCCTTATCCAATTTCTGACATTGGATAAGGACAGCAGCCCACCTGCTTTCTTTTCATATGTGAGCCTTCTCATTATTTAATCTGAGCTCTTTGAGCTCAATTCTGATCAGATAGTTTAGGTCTTTAGCAGGCTGGCCAAGAAAAGGATAACATGACTTGTAGGGAAATTCAACTGATAGAAATGGTAAAAAAAAAAAAACCCAACCAAACAAAACAACAAAAAAAACCACAAAAAAAAACAACTTTTGCTTTTTACATCAAAAACAATAACAATAGAACCTCATACCACGTATGTAGTTGATTGCACATAAAGCATTATCCCGGAGAAAGTTATTCCTATTTTATAACATAGATCCTAAGTGGTGGCTTAAGCTGGTAGTCAAATAGGGAAGTTTGGAGCAGAACAAATCATTGCCATGAGTCCCAGGAGAATGTGATCCAGGACACAGGAGTAAGCACCTGGAGGCTTAAGCAGCTCTTTCTATAGGAGTTGGAGGAACTTATTACTGAGGCTGTGGCATCTGAACTGAGATGGACTTTGAAGTATGACTATGAAGGCAGTCCAGAAGGGCAAAGAAATGGCTGGTAGAGGAAGCATGATCCCCAAAGCCTAGAAAAACAGCACAGAAGCAGAAATCCTGTCTGTATATGTTCAGGAGAGCATGCATGGCTCAGGAAGATGGGAGAGGTCTGCAGGGGCTGGATTACAGAATATTTGTTTCAGAATATGCAAAGAAAATTAGACTCTTTGTCTAGGCTGTGTTTGATAGCAGTGGCTCGAATGTAACAGATCCACATGCTCCTATTGGCGTTTTTGGAAGACAACTCTGGAAGCAATGTGGATAATGAGGGGCGGAAACTAGAAAAATTAACTAGAAAGGTATATCAGTAGGCTAGGCAGGAGAGAATAAGGCCATCTACTACAACACATAGTTATGTTAGAA
Organism: Myotis daubentonii; assembly: GCF_963259705.1. Lineage (NCBI taxonomy): Eukaryota > Metazoa > Chordata > Mammalia > Chiroptera > Vespertilionidae > Myotis > Myotis daubentonii. The sequence continues at coordinate 87,749,883 of NC_081847.1, forward strand.
GTTCTTCAAAACATGGAGATTGCTATTAAAAGTACAGATGGGTTAAGAATCTGGAATGATCCCTAGATTATTAATTTAAGAGAATAGATGGTTAAGCCATTACTTTCAAAAGGTGGGAGACCAGCCCTGCCAGTGGCTCAGTTGGTTGTCACGCTGTGTACCAGGGTGTGGGTTTGATTCCCCTTCAGGGCACATACTTAGGTTGAGGGTTTGGTCCCAGGTGGGCAAGAGTATGGGAGGCAACTTATTTCTCTCTCTCTCTCTCTCTCTCTCTCTCTCTCTCTCTCTCTCTCTCCCTCCCTCTCCCTCCCTCCCTCCCTCCCTCCCCCTTCCTCCCTGCCTCCCTTCCTCTGTCTCTAAAATCAATAAGAAAAGAAACATATATTGAGTGAGGGTAAGATTTTTTTAAAAGATGGGAGATCTGGAAGAGTGATTTAAGTGCATTATGACAAAAGAGCCTGGATGTGTGCTCACTGAAAGCTCCCTGTCTTTATATTTCAATTATTTGGTGAAGGAAGGGCCTACCAGGGGCAGACTCTCAACTCTTCATCAGGAGGTCTGAAACCCAAAAGGCAAGTACATGGTTTTACATGTTAATCGATAATGCTGAGTGTAAACTATGATGTAGTAAGAGATGAAGCAAAGGAGGTAAATATTTAAAAGATCTCAAAGCATAGAAGTAAAACATTTATAACTAATGCAGGCAAAATTAATAGTCTGACTGAAAAGCAATATTCTGCTGTGCATATTCAGTAGATCTAAGCAGGAGGAAAGATGAGTGCAGAATATTTTGTAATATTCCCAGAGGGAAATAATTACGGTCTGAACTGAGTGCCACTCTGATCATGGAGGGAAGTATAAATTCAAAGAATAATATGGAAGAGGAAATGGTTAGCAGTTTGCATTTGAATTGAAAAGGAGCTTTTGATGCTGAGGGGAATTCTGTAAATTGTTGGCATTGCTGATGGTAATGAAAAGCTTAAGGGAGGGTAGGACAGGGTCATGTGATTCATCCCAAGTTCCTTGATGATATGGAACTGAATCATCCTCCTACTGATGAGATGATTCCTCCTGGCCGAACATATTGTACCCAGCTTTGAGGAAGGAACTCATTGTACCGCCATCTTGGAATAATGAGTTAAAGGATTTTGCATTATCATAAGATAACCACCAAGAACTTACTGATTTGATTAGCCCTTAAATATCAGAAGAATAAAGGTGATCACATTTTTTTTCTTCTCTCTCTTCTTTGTCTCTCCTTCTATCTGTGGCAGACACAGATTACGACTGAGAAATAGATTAGAAGTGGAAGGAATAACTTTGGCTGTTCGCCACCTGGAAATAAAATCCGTTTAATTTACCCTGAGTATCCTTGTTATAGTGTTAAATATAGACTAGATAGTTTAACATGGATTTATGTAACGAGTTCACAAATTGATTTTGCAGCTTGCCTGCTTTAGGAAATGAGCATCTGCTTACTGAGGTTTGAATTACATACTTACGTGTGGACTTCTTTTGATACAATGAAAGGATTTTTCTTTTAAAAAAGATAAGGAAGTTAATCTATGATTATTTTGTCATCCCAATATTTTGAAAACTTAGAGTTCAAAACAAAATAAAACATGCCTTAGCCAGTTTGGCTTAGTGGATAGAGCATCCGCTTGTGGACTGAAGGGTCCCGGGTTCAATTCCAGTCAAGGGCATATGTCCTGGTTGCCCGCTCAATCCCCAGTGTGGGGCATGCAGAAGGCACCAATCAGTGATTCTCTTTCATCATTGAAGTTTCTATCTTTCTCCCTCTCTCTACCCCTCAAATCAACAAAAATATATTTAAAAAAAAACAACAAAAAACCACCCCACAGTGATTTAGCATTTCCAGCCCTTTCTAGGGGAAACAGTCACTAAACACCTTATCTATGAGTGACAGGATTAAAGGGGGAAAAACAGGGGGGAAAAAAAAGAATTCCATTCCTCCTTTCCCTTTCTCAAGAAAGTCATGTCTACCTTATTAAAATATTAATTACTTAGCCTAAATGGCATGCAGCTAAGTTCTGAAGTTGAATTCCTTGCAAGTCTGAAGATGAATCCAGAGAGGTTTCTCTTAGCAGGCCCCCACCTTCCTGCTCTCCAGTGGCCAAGTGTGATGTAATTGTCATTGGTGACTGGATGGGGACAAGAGTATCAGCCTGTCATTCCAAGAATGACTACTAAGATTCATCATTATAATGTCCTTTATTCCAATTTAAATTCAACGGTGTCGCCACATTGTTTTTCCCTCTCCTGAAACATGGAAATTTGGGTGTGGGGATTGGGGATGGTTAAGAGACAGGGTTGACCTTTGTGAAGTCTACGCTTTCTCACTGTTTGTCCTGTCTCTCTAAGGCACCACAGACGAAGGAGGCCAGCTACCAAGAATGGTGCTTTATAAGCCGAGAGAGCTTAATATCACAGCTGCCCTTGTCAAAGGAGAAGCTTCGGTCTCCGTGCAGCAGGAAAGGGGATTTTAGTTTTGTATAAGATTCCATGAGGCTCTCCATTGTGTGCTTTAAACCACCCTGTCTTATCCATTTCTGCAGTGTACAGGTCTTGTGGGTCTGTAACCCACTTTTCAAACAGAAAGCACTGAATGTAGTAATGAGTGTAATCCACATCTAAAAATAGATAAACCAACCTCTTAAACTGACTGCAAACATAGCAACAACAACGTGCTATATAGTTATGACTAAATCTAGCTTTCTTACTAATCATTTCTTCTGGTGGGTTGAAATTTAACTCTCCAAAGAGACTTTTTTCCCCCCTAACAGGCTTGTCTCTCTTTCACTATAATCATTTTATATTCTCATATTACTTCCCTTAATTTCCACTTTCATATACAATAGAACTTTGCCTACCCTGGCTTTTTTTTTTTTTTTTAAACAAATCATAGTGGAGGAATATATATATTTCAGGGTAAAAATTACAGGAACTATAGATTATTATTCTAAGTGAAATAAGCCAAACAGAGAAAGACAAATACCATCTGATCTCACTCATATGTGGACTCTAATGAACAAAATAAGCTGATAAAAGAAATAGGACCAGAGGCATGGATGCTTGGAACAGACTGAAAAGGTCAGAGGGAGAGGGATAGAAGGGACTAAATGAACGAAGGTGAAAGAAGGTGAAGAGATTAGCCAAAGCACATATATGCATAGCCCGTGAACACAGACCACACTGTGGTGATGGCCTGGGGGTGGGGGTGTGGGGGGGGTGCGAGGGCTAGGTGGAGGTGGGTAAAGGGAGGGGAAGTGGGGGACATCTATAATAGTGTCAACCATTGTATATATATCACCCTGGCTCAGTTAGTTGGAGTGTTATCCCCTAAACCAAAAATGGTGAGGGCTCAATTCTCAGTCAGGGCACATAACCTAAGTTGCAGGTTTAGTCCAGGTCGGGGCATGTGCAGGAGGCAATTGATTGATATTGCTCTCTCAGATCAATGTTTTTCTCTCACTGCCTTCCTTTCTTTCTCCTTTCCTCTCTCTCTAAAATCAATGAAAGAGGATTTTAAGAAAAAAGAAGAAAAAATATATATGTAAAGCCTTTGCAACTATTTTTGTTCACTAATGAATCACTAGGCAGCCTGCTAGATAAAGGCAATATGAATGACATTTTGAACTAGTATAATAGATATTTTGCTTTACCTCTATTGTCAGCCTTTTCTTATTAGATCCTTTAAGGATGTCTCACCCTCATAGTTGTTATGTAATATATATAAAATGTTTGTTTTGCTTTAAAAACATATGTCCTGCCCGGCCAGCATGGCTCAGTGGTTGAGCATCGACTTATGAACCAGGAGGTCACAGGTCCGATTCCAGGTTGGGTACATGCCCAGGTTGCAGGCTTGATCCCCAATAGGGGGCGTGCAGGAGGCAGCTGATCCATGATTCTTTCTCATCATGGATGTTTCACTCTCTTTCCCTCTCTCTATTCTTCTCTTTGAAATCAATAAAAACAAACAAACAAAAAACCCCACACATATCCTAACTTTATTGTCCGGTTTCCGGTCAGGTATTAGTTAACTAGAAATATCTGGCTTTTGTGTCTGCCTCTCTGGGTCTCCACCCTCTCATTTCTAGATTTTCCTTTTTGTATCTGCTTTTGTGGATCCCTAAATTCTATACTTCACTGAGCTCTGCATCTGCCTACCCAGTAACACTGATCTTACGGAGCAGATTGTACTAGAGAGCAGTTCTGAGAGCCTTTTCACCTTTACTTTTTCTTCCAATAACTTTCCCTAAGCATCACTGACAAAAAAAAGAAAGAAAAACACATCATCATCATCATCATCATCACATTTATTTTTCTCTGCTGTGTTTTAACACAATGTTCTGTCCCTAAGCTTCAGTTCTTTATGTTTTCCAATTATCCTAAATAGGAGTGACAATTAGTATTTTGATGATGGCATTTGGATGACAGTAGATGAGATAGACATGTAAAATTCCGTATGTTATTACTGCAAGAGATGTTAGATATGAGTCGAGTTGGAAAATACTTGATTTCTGATGTGAGAAAATCCTGGATGCCTGAAGCATAACATGGGTATGGTTTGGATAGTTAGCAACATAAATGAGCACTGACAATATTAAAGTATACACTGTATGTTGCCTCAGTTTCTTCTAAAGTTTGTAATACAATCAAGAATACTAGAACCCAAGGAATTTATAAGAGCCCTTTTGTTCAATATTTGATTCATCCATGGAAGACTGCATATTCTGAAAATATTACTGACTCAACTGTCTTATACATAACTGGCCAGATTCTTTGCATAGTAGTTTTAGAATGACTACATTCTAACTTTCTTTCCTATTCAAAGTAAATTTCAAGACATAAGGATACCAATAATCAACACTAATAAAAGAGAAAAATGGTAATTGGCGTACAACGATACCCTTTTCATTGGCTAATCAGGGCTATATGCAAATTAACTGCCAACTAAGATTGGCAGTTAACTGCCAACAACATGGCGGTTAATTTGCATATGTAGGCACAATGCAGGGAGGCTAAAGGGAAAGCAGGAAGAAGCCCCCTGCCACTGACAGTGATCGGAAACCCAGGGGGGAGCTAAGAGCTGGGGGGCAGGGCAAAGGTGGCCCTGGGGCCGCCTTTGCCCTGCCCCCCAGCCATGATAGGAGAATCAGGTGCCTTTTCCGCCCTGGCCAGTGATAGCAGGAAGTAGGGGTGGAGCCAGCGATGGGAGCTGGGCAGGGTCGAAGCTGGCAGTCCCGGGAGCTAGGGGCCCCTTGCCTGGGCCTAAAGTGAAGCCCACAATCGCAGGGCCGCTGCAGCTGCGGGTCCCCGCTGCTCGGGCCGGATGCCTCAGCCAGAGGCGTCAGGCCTGGGCAAGGGGCCGATCCTGCGATTGGAGGGTGATGGGGGTCAATGCCTGAGGGCTCCCAGTATGTGAGAGGGGGCAGGCTTGGCTGAGGGACACTCCCCCCACCCACACACCCAGTGCACGAATTTCGTGCACCGGGCCCCTAGTTTATAATAATATGTTGCTATTTAGAGAGAATCTTATGTAAAATCTAGCTCTCTGTCCACATATGTGTACAGAGTTGATAGAAAAATTTGGAGTAGTCCTGTCAACAAATTCCCTACTATGTTTCCAGATGTTTGAGGCCTCAGGGGAAAATCAATGGCTCTAGTGATGAAAGCAGAAATAGTAGTTGACAGTGTTTTTCACTGGCAGAGACATGGACGTGGTGGGTGTCTACTGTGTCCGTTTAGTGAGGCTGGACAGCACATCTCCACATTTCCTTCCCGGCATGGTTATAGCTCAGTGTCGGCCCATGAGGAGTTTTGTCTGAGATCCGGCATGTAGACGTGAGGGAGTAGCCATACTTCTCTCTGTTTTGGGGGTCACTGTAGGACACATGTTGCCCCTCATCTGTTCACTCACCTGTTGAAACAAGGCAACAGACTGGCCAATAGCCCTTCCAGGTCCTGCGGTACCTCTGCTTCCACTCCCTCTATACCTGGACCAGGTGCGTGTATAGGTCTGCCATGGAGATGAGGAGAGATTGGCATGGAACCCAGCCTGTTCTTATGGGCCCCATCTAAGCATTACAGATTCCATCTTTTGTTTGCTTTCTGCAGTTTCCATCCATCTTCCTTCTCAAATTCCTGCCCTGATGACTTCAGGCTGAATGACCAGATTCAGAAACAATAGCCTTACCTGCACTGTATAACCAGCTCTCACCACTGTGCAATGCTAAATTCTGTAATCAACTGTGCCTCTTCCACCTCCCCAGGACCCTAATGCTCTAATCAAACCCTGACTGATACAATGCAGAAGACGGACAGGCAATAAAAGTGCCCCAGAAGCCTGGGAAATGGGTTATTGGAGGGACTGCTGAAGAGAGACACCCTCAGATGATTTTGCCAATTTCAAAGACATACCTAGCAATACTTGTTGCTTTTAAAAGTTAAAAACTCTTTAAAAAATTTTATCTACTGAAGTTCTAAGCTCTAAAATGTGAGTCTGATTATACAAGTGTCCCATAAGGAAATGAATAATAGCAGACTTAACCCAGGGAAGGCTTCATAAAAGGCACTGTTAACAAAAGTGGCAGAATTTCTGAAAAACACAAAATAAAAGATGGATTCATCTTTTGAGCCTCCAGAGAGGAACGCAGTCCTGCCAACACCTGGATTTGGGTACAGTGAGAACCATGCCAGTTTTCTAGCCTGCAGAACTATAAAATAACAAGCACGTACCACTTTAAGCCACTAAATGTGTGGTAATTTGCTACAGCAACAGCAGAACATGAAACCATTTGGATGAAAGTCCCTGCAATTAATTTTGGCTCTAAATTCCGATCACCTTGGATAATTCTTATAGGAATTTTACCGCATCAAGCAAATAGCAGTCTTATATTATTAACATGCAGAAGTTTCCCTGCCAAGAACTCTGTCTTGGTATTTCACAAGAAAGGTTATGGAACTATGAAAATAGGGGACCCCTTTGTAATTCTTACTCTAAATAAAAAGAGAATTCCTGGGGAGGAGTTGAAAGCCTCTCCGTCATTCAGGTACTCAGGGAGAAGGCAGTCCCTGGAACTAGCTCTGCTCTAACTTTCTAAGTGCTTGAAATCTTTTGATTCATAAAGACAGTTAACCAATTGTTTCATCAACACAGATTTTATGTTATTTAATAAATCATTTTTATTTTTAAATTATGTTTATGTCATAGGCATATTCTGTAAGGTTGTGCCAATTATTTTTTTGATCGATTAAATTATTCTTTTTCATTGATGTTTGTTATGACTACAAAGGAATTGAATCTTTATTTCCTATTAATTTCCAACTTGAATAGCATCTAACATGTACGTTTTGAGAATCTTTGACTTCTAGTTTCTTACCACTTCCCTCCCACTGTTGGCATACTCCTTTGTCCTGGAATTGATGGTCTGACCCACACACTCACGTTTATGGAAGGTGTTAAAAACTTAGAAAATATTTTTCAAACAAAAATTGTTATCTCTGACTTACCTGTGATGTCAGTGGGAATACTAATTTGTCTATATTTTTTTTCCTTAATGCAAGGACTTGGAGAAATATTTTTAATAGCAAACATATCTCTTTAAAGACAATATTTAAGTAGGAAATAGAACTCTAAATACCAGCTCATGAGGCTGGTGATGCCCTTACTATGTGACAATGAAAACGGCTCTTTCAGCATCCAGGAGATTGTCTCCATGCTGTGTGCAATGCAGAAAAGGAAACCAGATCTGGTGTTTTCAGGAATGTGTGATGTTTCCTGATGCTAACGCTACCCTAACCAGTTCAACCAGGTCACCAAGCTTAATGATTTTTCACAGTTTATGTAGGTCATCTAAGAGTTGAGGAAAATTTAGGGTAAACTGTGGCAGGCTCCACTATTAATTTACAGCCTTGCTCTAGAGACCACACGTGCCCTGGGGTCATCCTGTTCATAGCACCCATGGCAGCTGTGTCCTAATGGAATGTCAGGAGTTGGTGCAGAATTCCAGCATCAGTTCCACATCCTGGGGCTGTAACTCATTTCTCAAGGGAGTCGGTCTCAGCAGGAGTTGAGCCGCAACTATCTGCAGCATGTGGATACATGTAAGGGAGCAAAGCTACCTTAGCGGGTGCATGTTAAATTGGAAAATGCAAATCAAAGACTTCCAATAAATTTGATGCTCAAAGTACTTAGAACTCATATAGGTATTATAGATCCAAGAAGCTTCAGATAGCCCTTTATCTCTCTAAAATATTGAAAGAATGATAATGTTCAAGAGAGTAACATTTGCCCTAACCGGTTTAGCTCAGTTAGAACATCGGCCTGCGGACTGAAAGGTCCCAGGTTCGATTCTGGTCAAGGGCATGTACCTTGGTTGCCAGCACATCCCCAGTAGGAGGTGTGCAGGAGGCAGCTGAGGTCATTAAGACCTCTGTGAGCTATCTTTATTATGAGAATTTTGAAAGTTTTAGGAGATTTACTGTATTAGGAGATAGCTATAGAGTAACATTTTCATTATTCATAGACCTACTATACTGATAATTAAAGTAACTCCTAAACTTCAAAATTTAGAGGGTTTAGTGTTAACAACTAGAATACATTTTAAAAAATATTTATCATTAGAATTCTGGTGTGTGTGTGTGAGTGTGTGTGTGTGTGTGTGTGTGTGTGTGTGTGTGTGTGTGTTTTAAGTTTAATATCCCCAGGAAGCTATACTTTTAACAAACAACTCAGTGCACTTTATAATAGCAAGTTTTGGAACCAATGCCTTATGCAAGTGAACTATATAAATATTTTATTCCCTACTCTTAATTTCTGTTTTGCTTCTCCCTCAGAGATGCAAATGCATAATAAGTTATTAGAGGAATTAGCAATTAGTACATGATTAGAAAATGGGCATTATAAACCAAACATACCATCATACACTCATTATATTATTTTAGAAGTCTTTTTATAACTCATAAATCTGATGTAATATTTGTGTTTTTGTTTCATTGCCACAATATGTTTTAGGAATAGAAATATCCAAGGTAGATATTTTGACAGAATAAGAAAGAAAGTGAATCTGTAAATACCCTATGCCTGTGTTGGAATTCATGAACCTCAAGATCTAACTTTTAGGAAATCATTCTAATGTGGCTTTAACTACTATTTGAATGGATTATATTGAAAATATCTATTAATATCTATTTACTTATAATTATCACTCTACATCTCTATCCCTCTTTTGATATTTATCCTCATGTATCCATCACAGAATCACAGAATCTGATATATTACAGACCCTGGAATACTTGTTAAGGAAATGAATTGCTACTCAGTTGTATATAAACACACACACACACACACACACACACACACACACACAATCTAGGCATTTTTTAGGTTAGCAACTGAATTTCATGAACAGATTTAAAGATTCATTTCATTTCTAATATGAGTATCTCTATTGCTATTAAATATATATCATTACTATACTTATATTATATTAGTATTATAAACATTAACATTAAAATAAAGTGTGCTTACATAAAGTCTTCATTATTGTTAATAAAATATTTTGAAGAGCCTATTAGAATTATATCACACATCTTCTCACTATAAATAAAAACTAGACATGTCACATTTGCCAAAAAATATCAAAAGATTGTCAGCCCTGGCAAGTAATCATTGAACCGACTGAGGGTCTTCTCAGCTCCATGCATTTGAGCCTGTCACAAACTTTGAACTCTGACCTCAGAGAAGGGAGCCTTGGACATGTCAACAGGATAGAGCCGCCAAATCCCATCTGTCTGATCGTACTAGTATACCCCCAGGATCTAGGTTCTGACCTCCTATAATTATTGACACCTAGTTAATTTATCTTTTCATCCATAGCCAAGCCTCGTGCAGCTGCTGTGGCACATGGAAATCCATCAGCGCTGCCAGTGCGGGCTGATTGGCATTCATGCTTGAGTGTGCATTTTATTTTCTCCTTGGCTGCTGGGAGTAGCCTCAGCAGCGCAGAAGCTAAGGAGCTTCATCCATTAGGCATGACAGATTTGTATTCAGTGGTAAACGCCTGACCTTGCTCAACTTCCCGCATCCATTCCCATCATCCTCCCACCAGATGAAAGAGTCTGCTTAACTCCTGTTTTCTGGCCGTTTCCCTGGCAACAGCAGGGAGTCAGTCTGAGGGAATAGCTAGTAGGTGAATATGTTGGTAGAGGGATTGAGTGCTAAAATTTTTCAAAAAATTAAAGTCACCCTCAGAATTATAAACGGGGAATGCTTAAAATTGAAATTAAACAAAAAACAACCCATCAGTGAATTATTATTCCTTATTAACCTGTTTCCCATTGTGGTAATACTTACAGATTTCCCCCTGGGTATGCTAACATGAGAATAGTGTTTAAGCTTTTAGTATCCATTTGACTTATAAGTCTTCTTATAACTCATAAATTCAATGTAATATTAGTGATGAAAGCAGGTTACTTTTGTAATAAAACTTGTATTAGTTTAGATGTTGAATGAGTGGGTGGAAGAAAATATGTACAGACATCATCTCGACTGGCAGACTTTTGTCCTGAAATATCTGTCTATATTTTCCTTCCTTTTTAAGGAAAGAAAGGGTGGCCTGCCTTTTTAAGGCATTAGACCTGGGAGATCACAAACCTGCAAATTACATTTTCCTTTAGGATTCTGTCAAATTTAGCCCTAATTCTTTTTAAATTTTATTTTTAATTAAGTTCATTGGGGTGACATTGGTCAATAAGATTATATAGGTTTCAAGTGTACATTTCTTTGATGCATGATCTGTATATTGCATTGTGGGCCCACCACCCAAAGTCAAGTCTTCCATCACCATATATTTGCCCCCCTTTCCTGTTTACCACCCCATCTCCTCTGGTAACAAGCATACTATTGCCTGTGTCCATGAGTTTCAGTTTTATATCCCACATAGGAGTGAAATCCTATGATCCTTCCTATGTGGAAGATTCATCAGCATTCTTGCCTTGTATTATTTCTTGACAACACATCACTAGGTTGTCAAAATCCTCAGAACCCCTGTGGGATTCTCAAATTTGCAGTGAAATTCATAACATCCGCTGAAAACTAAACTCACAAATTGTTCAGTGGAACTTCGATGGATTTTTATAGAATAATTTCAGATGCCTTTATGTCTTAATAAGAGTGCATGCAGTTAAGAGGTATATAGAGAGATCCAGCAGAGACCACAGGGTATCTAGATAAAATGTTGTTTTTTTATTCTGGAAATCCCAATGATTTCATTGTTCTTTATTAGTTTTGCAGTGGGTGCTGAATAACTTCAAAAAACCTAATCCTTGCCAAACCGGTTTGGCTCAGTGGATAGAGCGTTGGCCTGCGGACTGAAAGGTCCCAGGTTCAATTCCGGGTCAAGGGCATGTACCTTGGTTGTGGGCACATCCCCAGTAGGGGGTGTGCAGGAGGCAGCTGGTCAATGTTTCTCTCTCATCGATGTTTCTAACTCTCTATCTCTCTCCCTTCCTCTCTGTAAAAAATCAATAAAATATAAAAAAACCCTAATTTTTTAATTCTAATCTTGATTTTCTATGCATATTTTAATATTTACTGAGGCTACTTAGCATATTGGTGTACTGGCTCTAATAAAGAAGATAGTAACATTATAGAAGTTAGTTATTATAGAAGATAGTAACATTGGTTTAGATAATATATTCTAATACTCTACATTAAATGAAAGCTAAGTATTACTTATATTATGATTGTGTTGTTATTGCTACAGAATTGGAGAGTACAGTTAACTTCTATCACATGAATCATAATTATACTTGGCAGCAGAATTTAACAAAACCTTTTTATCTTTTTCCTATGAAAATAAAATATCAGACACTTCTACTTATTTTTAAAGCCCCTGATTAGAATGGGCATTTTGCTGTGCAGCCTTTTTTGAAGGTTGAATATAAATATATTCCAGTAGTCATTGCTGGTGCTCCTTTCAGGAAATCTGATTAACCATATGATAAAGCCTGAAGGAGATGAACACTCCTTGGTGCCAGGTCAAAATGCAGAGATGGCTGCTGGCTCATCTTTAGGACGATGGTGGATTGGATGGTCTGTTTATCTGCCCTGGGTATCTTCTGTCCATCGTGGAGGAAGCAACTACCTTTGCTGGTAGAATAAATGGGGGAAAGGCTTTCACATAGTGTTTTTGAGTTGTTCTAGAAAATGGAACTGTTGCTGTAACATAGGAACACAAACTAAGTGACTTAGGCCAACACAATTGTATTATCTTATGGTTCTGGAGATTAGAAGTCCAAAATTAGACTGACTGAGCTAACGTTATGGTGTTGGCAGGGATGATTTCTTTAGTCTTATTGTCTCTTTCCAGCTTGTAGAGTCTGCCTGCATTCCTTGGCTCATGGCCTCTTCTTTGATCACTTCAAACTCTTGCTTCTGTTGTCAGTTTTCCTACTACTGAGGCTTCCCCACAGTCTCTTCTTAAAAGGACCCTGTGATTGCATTGAGGGCACCTGGATAATTTAGCTGATCTCCCCATCTCAAGATCCTTAAATTATTTATATCTATATTTTCCAGGGATAGCATGTGGATACCTTTATTTGGCCAAGGAAGAGCCTTAGTCAGCCTGACCACAAACACAAGCAACTTCATCTTATAAAATGTGTGCAGAGTAGTCACTCAACAAATATCTCTCAAACGAATACATGAGAATGAATACACAGAGATATACAAGAAATACTATTATGAAAATTCACGAGTTTGTGGTTGAATAAAAAGGAGAGGCACAGCTTTCAAGTGAGCCATGTAGGAGAACCTACCAATCACATGGTCTGATCTCCAGTGGAGTGTATCAGGGGCTAGAAAGTGGAGATTCCATTTGCATTTGTTTGGCTAGTCGTGCTGGCACCTAGTTATATATTATGATTTTTATTTTTAGAACTTTAATACTTATATTGTTTTCATGGAGAACCCAAAATGAAAAGGTAAAGAAGATATAGGCTATACAATATAATGATTAAAGGCATCAAAAGAAATATAATTGAAGGAGTTGTGCTTTTTATTAAAGTTTGTAGGCTTATGGTGGATTCTAGATCCTCTTTAACTTTATTCCAAAAGACACCAAGAGGAAGAGAGGGAAGAAGGATAGAAGGTAAGGAGGGATTAAGCAGAGAGCCCAAGCAATTGTTTAAAAATCAGCCCTACAGTTTATGATATGCTAATTATTATTATTATGTTGCTTGTCTCAGATAGCATTATCATTATTGCTATGCTAAAAATATCATAACTACTCTATAATAAAGTAAAATATTAATATTTAGTATGGATCATTTTACACAAAATATATTCTCAAAGATTTGCAAAGTTAAATACTATATTTAGAAATACATATCCAGAGAAAGAAAGAAAAGTAGAAAAGATAAAGCACAAGCTACAGATGGTTTTTATGCGACATGATACTAGCAAGGTTGAAGGAAGAAAAACTTAGTGTACAAAAATAGAGTTGTTATATTAATTTGTTTATTCAATAATAAATTGCTTAATAAATTTAATTTTATGCCCAAGTGGTTGATTTGCTAAGGTAGACAATCTTAGGTTTAAATATATGTCTTCTGTATTCAGTTTTCTCCATCTTGAATACATTCTAAGATGTAAAGTGAGGCACTTGTTGATAAATGAAGTGAGCAGGTTGTATGTGTCCTTTAATCCTTCAAGATAGATAGTAATTAAGGAACTTGAATCAAACAACTAGTAACTTCCTGAAGGCGGTTTTAAATCCAGCAAAAGTGGCTTTAGAGCCACAGCAAGAAGGTAATAAATGTAAATTCTGTTATTATTGAATGCTATTGCAATGAGAGTAGAATTAAAGAAGTAGAATTATCTTTATCTATGAAATAGCATAGGGTTCACCTTATTTCAGTTAGAGTACATTGGAGTATTAGTTACATTAGCTTAGGAGCTTTCATCCACCCCTTCACCCCCAGCCCTTAAGCATAAGATTAAAAGGGAGCAAAAGAAGTCTCTGTGGTTTATCAGAAGAGATGCATATTAATTTACATTTTCCAAAGTCTCTGTCCTAATGAAATAAGAATGTTTGACAATCTCTTCATTTCAAATGCCGGATGGTCGGAAAAGCATGATGATCCTTTATGATGCCAAAGGAAGCTGTGATGTCCCAACGGCAAGGGCTGAGGAAAAGAGCTAGTTGTATTAGCCCTGATGATTGAGCCCTGAGACGCTGCAAGAAACAAAATGAGACGCATGACCAATGCTAAATCCACAGGCCTATGTGAGACTCTTTGGCAGCGGTGCTAACCCAAATCTGATTAGCCCTGACATATGTGCAAGGTGACCTTTACATAAGGAATTCTCCGGACTGCTAGCCACACACCAGCTTACTAGGAGCAATAAATACACAGAGGTGCGTGTTCAAAATAGCTGATTTCCCCTATCGCTACTTGTCCACGAAGACAGAGAACAACTCACTTTTCCCTGGCAGGTTTGCTGTCCTTTGTTCAGTAGCCATCCTCCCAGGATGAGGATAAAATGCCGAGCCTTGATTCGAAGACACTGTTTTTACCAGAGAGGCCATCGAGGTCCTGGAGATTCCCTAGGACAAGTGGAGTGCTTCCTGACCTGTCACTGGGCTGTTTTCTTTAGTGTTGACATTGATGTCTCTTCTCTTGGCATGAAGGAGTCCCAAGCGCCCTACTGACCCATTACCTGCGCCTGTAATTACTCCAGGAGCAGGGAATGAAAGGGCATGTCTCCTCTGCTTGCAGGGAATGACAGACTCAGAGACACAAGCAGGCCCTGCATTAAGGAAGATCTCTCAGGAGAGCTTAAGACTCCCAAGCTTTGATTCCTCAAGTTCTGCGTCAATAGCGGCCACGCTCATTATCACTGAAGGATGCAGAAGTGGCGGCCTGGGCAGAGACTCAAATACTGCTTCAGTATAAAGACGGATCCAAATGCCCGTATTTGAAACCCAGGCACATAAAAATAAAATTACTAAAACTAGCTAGCATCCCTTTTTCAGAGTACTACTATGTAATGAGTACTTTCCTATCTTTTTTTTTACTTTCCTATTTTTTTAATGACGAAATGTTGATATCTTTTTTAAAATTTCTCACCCTTATGATTTTTTTCTTGTCTTCTTTTTTTTTAAATGTCATTGGTGAAAGTATTACATGTTCCCTTATTTTCCCCATTCACCCCTTCTAGCCCGCACCCACCCGCTGCCCTAGGCCTTCTCCACCCTATTGTCTATGTCCATGGGTTATGCATACATGCATACAAGCTCTTTGATCTCTTCCCACCCACCCATCCACCCACCCCTGCCTTCCTTCTGAGATTCCATAGTCTGTTCCATGCTTCTATGTCTCTGGATCTATTTTGTTCTTCAGTTTATTTTTTTCATTAGATTCCACATATGAGTGAGATCATGTGATACTTGTCTTTCTCTGACTGGCTTATTTCACTTAACATACTCTCCAGGTCCTTCCACACTGTCTCAAAGGGTAAGGGATCCTTCTTTTTTGCTGCTGCGTAATATTCCATGGTGTACATGTACCACAGCTTTTTTATCCACTCATCTGCTGATGGGCATTTGGGCTGTTTCCAGATCTTAGCTTTGTAACTTGTGCTACTATGAACATAGGGATGCATACATTCTTTCTGATTGGTGTTTCAGGTTTCTTAGGATAAACTTCTAGATGTGGGATCACTGGGTCAAATGGCAGTTCCATATTTAATTTTTTTGAGGAAACTCCATACTGTTTTCCATAATGACTGCATCAGATTACATTCCCCCCAGCTCCCCAGCTGTGTACTAGGGTTCCCTTTTCTTCACATCCTCGCCAGCACTTGTCATTTGTTTATTTGTTGATCGTAGCCATATTGACACCTCATTGTCGTTTTAATATGCATCTTGATATCTTTTAAAGTGAGCTGGTTGTTCACAAGCCATTTTTTAACAACACTCTGATTTTTTTAAAATGTTTCTAAGTGATATGAGAGATCATTTCATGTATTTTTATTCCTTAGAGCATCTGAGATCTAGATTTTGTACATTTGTGAATCAATTTCAATCTCGATAAGGCTCTTTACATATTATATGAAAGGGCCTCTGCATAATGTTTTAAAGTGTGTATGTGTTTCCAACCTGATATTCAAGCTGCATTCTTGTGAGTGAATGAGGGAGGGAGCTTTGCTCCCTCAGACAGTCTGCTTAGCTGATTTTTAAAGTGAATCATGGTGCCATGAAATCTAAAGGTCAGACCATGTCTATTTCTCGGGCTTTTTCAATGCTGTGGGCATATGGGCATCAGATAAAGCCCTTTAATGCTGACCCAACTAACAGCTTGCCAGTACACTTTCACCTATTTCCTGATCCAGGCTGTTAGTCTCTTTAGTCTGCTTCAGGGTCTTCAGAATGGGTTATGACAGAGCACACCACTCAAGGATTCCATGAGGATCCCCTTAGGAATTTCAAGTCATGAAATTGTTGCATAAGAGAGACTGTGTGCACCATGCCCCACGTTATCTATGTATTTTACAAATTGCCTGGATTGTTTTGTGTTATCACTACCGCTCAAGGAGAAAATTAAATTTCAGAGAGAATTTTGGAAAAACGTGTAATGCTTAGGGTTGGTTACTTAGGGATGCTTCCCTCACAGTTTCACTAATTATCTTTTACTTTTTTATCCATTCACTCACTCCATTTATTCATTCGCTCAGTGATTTCTTATGGAGCAATATCACCGTAATAAATTTCCTGAAATGTAAGAACACGAGATGGAGAACCTACAGTGCTAGTATGTGAGCATAACCTGAGCTAGACATCCGGACTCAGCTCCTTCCAGGAGCAAATGGGACCAACAGACACACCCTCTGCAGCCTGTGATAGCAGAAGCATGAGGGGATGAAAAAAGGATTCAGGGAAGAAGAGGGAGCCATGAGAGAATAGGACCGGGGTGAGATCTAAAGCAGTCTATTTTGTATTTGTTTGACGTGAATATGAATGTTTTTGAAATACCCCAAAATAGTTACATCATTCAAATAATATGCTATGACTAACTCCCTGTGAAAATCTGAAGCTAATAGTTGTGCTAAAATTGAGTTTCCATAAATGATAAATTAGCTGTCCCCAAAACCACTTTCATGGAATGCATGATCTTTTAGAAGTTATATCATCTAGCCTTGCTAGTATTTAGAAGGCAGTAGGTTCTGACTAAATGCGTATTAAATAGTTCATTTCCTCTGCCACAGTTTGAATCCAAATATTCTCAAGTAAAGGACGATGAAGCATTTGAGTGTGTTGATTTATTTGCCTCTGTGTCAGCTGGACCAACAAACCTGGGCTTAGAGGAATGATCTAGAGACAGTGCTGAGAGTAGGGTGAGGCAGGACAGGCTCTTGCCTAGGGTATAAAATGCAAGTGTCAAAACACTCCATAAATAAGAACATTTTTTATGCAATAGTTTTTAAAAATTTAAAATTAATGGGAAATCCACGACAAACAAAATATTTAAATTTTAATAAAAGACAGAATTTGAATTACCTAAGTTTCCTCTTGCTTCAGCTCCAGTGTGGCTCAGCACGGTACCAACCTAGAGTGGCTGTAGATGCAGAAGATGCGCTTGTGTGCCATAACAACCATAGAGTTTTAACTATGAGTTACACCATTCCTCAGAATAAAAAACAAGCAAGCAACATTTTTACTTGATTTTCTGGTGATCCTAAAGAAGAAATTATACATCACTAGAAGATTTCTACTAAAGACACAGAATCTGAGTATCTTAGAAGCAGAGTATCCTTAGTGGTCAAATAGCAGTTCAGAAATATGGACCAATTAACAAGTCAGTAAGCTGAGGAGTTGGGCCTGGAATCTCCTGTTCTGACTCCCAGCGCAGTCCTCTGGCTAAGTCATCAGACAACCTGGGCCTGAGTGTTCAACAGGAAGAATAAGTTATTTACCATTTAGAGCTCCTGTCTGTGAAATCTCCTGGGGGACGGGCTACGGAAATTCAGCTTAACCTTGTAACACAAAATTAACCACATGGGAGTAGACAAAGAACAGATACATTAATTCCCATCTATGATTATGTAAATGCATTTTGGTTTTCATACACACATTTAATGGGTTAGCAATCATCATTTTAAATACTGTACAAAGCAATGGCATCATTTGGAGGTTTGTAAATTAATTATGTTCATGTATTAACTGGCATTTTTAGAATCCCAGATCTTGAACAAATGGGGTGAGAGGAAGTTGTAACTAGAATGCTATAAGTCCCAGGGAAATGTGTTCCCTCTCAGGCTATTTCTTGCCACAGAAGAAGTTCCTTAGGAAAGCAGTTGGAATTTCCTCAGCAGAGAAAGCCAGGCACCCCATGGGATTCCAGGAGCAGCAGGCTACTCTTGTGGGCAGCTGGGAATGGACATGCTCATGATATCAAAGGGCCATTCATTTTCTGAGCTTATCTGTCTCTACTGATCCTATGCCCAGAGTATCCCGCTCAGAATCCACAACTTTTGCTCTGTCCTGTGGTCCTTCCTGTGTCACGGGCCCTGGCACATGGAAGGCTGTGAGGGCTATTGTTTGTCTATCGTTATAATCAGATCTCAGACTGCACAAGCAGGATCTAGTTTAAAGGGGATACTCATATCTGTGATAAGCGGATTGTTTTTGAAAGGGTTGTGATTTTATCCACACTTTAACTTCATCAAAACAGTGACAAGCTAGGCATCTTATAAACCAAGTTACCAGATTTCACTCACCTATCCTGGTTTCCTCCCCCGGCACATCCCATGTGTATAAGGCAGCGGTTCTCAACCTGTGGGTCGCGACCCCTTTGGGGGTCGAACGACCCTTTCACAGGGGTCGCCTAAGACCACCGGAAAACACATATATAATTACATATTTGTTTTTGTGATTAATCACTATGCTTTAATTTTGTTCAATTTGTAACAGTGAAATTGGGGGTCCCCACCACATGAGGAACTGTATTAAAGGGTCACGGCATTAGGAAGGTTGAGAACCACTGGAGCCATTTTCAGGGCCTGGGAAATAGAATGTTTTTGGTTGGGTTTTTTTTTTTTTTTTTGGTTATTTTTTTTTGCAGGTAATAGATTATTTTCTTATCAGTCTCTGACAATTTGTAGTCTCACACCCTGGCGTCCTGCCATCGAGCCTGCCTGAAAGAGTCACTCTACTGTGACCAACTTTCGAATGTCCCCTTTAGCATGTTTGCAGGGCCGCCGCAGGTATTTTATCTGCTCACCTTTTTTTCACGCCTCCCTGGGACCTGAGATGAGAGAGTAATCTGCAAAGCAGGGTTGTTTGAAGCCCTGGCCTGGCTTTCTTCGATTTCTGTCATTTTTTATTTTGACTGTGGAAGTTTCATGGGTATATCCGAGCCCTCAGTCATCTCTTAGGGGAAGCTAATAAAATCCCTGACACATCAGATTGTTTTCTGTTCTTTCTATTGAACTTTTTGGCAATTGAGCCTGATGGCTTAAAACTCAAGGGAAGCCCTCTATCTCCCGTTGCTGCCTAAATTAGATTCATAGCTAATGACAGGTAGCCTCTTAGCCAATTCTGCCGTCTGCGCAAGGCAGCGTCCTGCTCCTTGCTGTCTGCTGTGTGCCTGGTGCTCGCTTGCTCACAGGACACATTTGCTTGCCTGTTACAGGGTGTTCTGTGCAGGCCATTTCATTGTAAGCTGGAACTTGGGGTGTGTTATTCTCTCCAGGGCTGGGATAGACTTTCACTCACTTGAAGAAACTGTTCAGTGGATGCTGACTTGGATGTAGGTCAGATATGGCTGGGCCAACTGGTAGTTAAGATGTAACAAGAGGAGACAATTCCTTCTAGAACTTCCAGAAAAATGCCTCAAACCTTGAATAAAGACCACAGAGTGTGCCAGGAACAGAAGGAAACACTGAGGCATGTAGGAGAATAAGTACAGGGCGCCCTCTGACCCACTGCATGTCTTATGTGATAGAAGTAGAAGAACTGTCCGTCTCACTTGTCCTGGTCTTTCTAAAGAGAACTTTTGTGCAGCACCAAACCCTGGTATTTAAAAGTTCTAATGACTACCTTAGAGAGACCAGCCTTGAATTGATATTCTCTCATCCTTATAATCTTTGCTTCACACTTTAATCCAAAATGGAAGTGCGGGGTTGAGGGGAGAAAAATGTCTAAACTCAAAGAGCTTATACTAAAGTTTATGTTTCCTCCTCAATCAGAACTTACTGGGAAGGTATTTCCAGGTGACTAGCTAATCTGATAAAGAAATTAAACTGCTTATAGATGATCGTATGTTACTTCCCAAAGATAGCATATCCATATTTTAAGAGAGACTTTCTGTGACATGATGCCATAAAGTTTAATGGTGCCTCATGCTCCACTACGTAGACTTGGAAGATAATAATCTAGATGAGAGGGAGGGTTATGATTTTCCTATGATTCATTTATGCTCAATATATGTTTAATCTGTTGTTTTACTTCATCTTTTATTTCTGAGTTTTATCTTCTGTACTTTCATTTTGGGCTGCTTATGTATATTAATCTTACGGTTCTTACTCACTCCTTATCTGTTTGTTACTTTTCCCCTTACTATCTTCAAGGAGATAATCACTAGAGGAGTAATGCATCAGAGAAAAAGAAATGAACTTTAATGCAAATGTAAGATTGGAAGTATTTTTTAGACATTTAAAAACTTTAAATTTATAGCAATAGCGTTTTATTTGTTTGCTTTCTTTTATATCTTTTTTTAAATTATGAAATAAAGCCTTATACAGGATAGTGTACACAGACACACTCTCTTAGACCAAGAAATAGAACATTGCCAGCTGCCCAAGGAGCCCGTTATGACCTTCCTAATCACTTCCCAGTCTCCCCGCAAAGGAAGACACTGTCCTGAATTGTATTGAACCACTTCCTTACTTTTCATTGGAGTGTAGTTCCTACGCAAGTATATCCAAACATCATAGTTTAGTTGTTCTGTTTTAGTTGTTCTGTTTTTTTAGTTGTTCTATATTTAAGTGGAATCAGACAATATATATTATCTTGTGCCTAGCCTTTTCTCTGGACATTATGTTTGAGAGTCATCCATGATTTTGCCTTTTATTGCTATTAATGTTCTATGGTATCAATGTCCCAATTTACTCATTCTACTGATGATGGGTTTGTGGATTGTTTCTAGCTCATGGCCATCATGCAGATCCAAACATACTTGGACATGAACCTCTTGGTCCATAAGCACATGATTTTCTGTTGGGTATATATCTAGATATGAAATTTCACATTTTCAACTCCAGGAGATAAGGTCAACCTCTTGCCAAAATGGTTGCCAGTGTTTATGAGAGTTGCTGTTAGCCTACATTCTCATAAACACGATTCCCATTTTGCTAAGAGCTCTTACTGTGTGCTGGACAACATAGCAAAAATGTTTAGGAAAGCAAATTGAAACCTGGGAAGATGTTATCTTTCTCCAGAGAGAATTCATGTTGCTTCTGCCATAGATCTCCTTCAGCTGATATTGAAGCTACTAAAGGCTGATCTTCAGTCCAAACTTCTGCATACTTGTACTTTACTTTTATTCATTGGGTTTAACGTGTATGTCTATATTTATATCTATATCCTATATATGTATATCTATAATAATAAAAGTGTAATATGAATATGCTAATTAGACTGGACATCCTTCCGGATGACCTTCCGGATGAAGCCAGCACTGGGAGGGAAGCCCGTGCTGACAGCCGGGGTAAGGAGGGCCTATTCTGGCACGAATTTTGTGCATCAGGCCTCTAGTATGTATATGTAATCCCGAATTAGTAAGGTTTAGCATGGCTCCCTGAGCAACCTGCTCACTGGTTCTAGACACAAATCTTGGTAGCCTTAGTCCGTCAAGGCTGTCCAAGGCAGTATGATCCTCAGGACTTCTTAGTCACTACCCTTTGAAATTAGCAACTCTTATGAAGCAAAATGGGTCCTAAAGTCTAAAATCACTTCCTTTTGCCTCTTTTATTTCCATTTCCCAATAATTCTTCATTCTGTTTTTTGTTTGTTTGTTTGTTTTCCAGTGCTTCCAAGCAGACTTGTTTTTAAATTTTATTCTTTCTTCCTAGAGGCCCTCAATGGAGAGATTGTTTTGAATGATCTAATTCACCATGACAGGAAGCAGAATTCTTGTTTTATTTGCATATGCATTTGTAACTTATTTCCAGATGGGACTTTGAGAAAATCATCATTGGAAAATCTGAAAACATTTCTTCTAGGAAATAATGCATATTTCACTGTAAACTATTGAAAATGTTGAGCTATTCTCATATTTCACACACACACAAATCATTCTTATTTGAATGAAAACTTCGAATCATTTTTCTTTAGGTGCTGTAATCCCAATTCACATACTTAAACAGGAGAGAAGCATACCCATGCTCCCCTGAATACATGTTTGCATACATGTTTGTATCTGGCTATAGCCCCTCTATAATTCTTGTTTTCTTTCTGTTCCCCCAGCCACAACCTCAACTTTTCAATAATTTAGGGACAGGAAAGAAAGTGGAAAACAAAACAAAACAAATAAAAAGTAATTCTGGAATAAAGTGAGGTGACTTTCAGCTCCCCAATTTCTTAGCTGATTTAGCACAGCTTCTTTGCCATGTTAATATCTTCTACATTAGATGTGTGGACAGAAACACAAAGCCCACAGTTAGCATTTTCTCCCTTCTCTCTGTTATGCAGATATACTAAAGGACCATTGTTTATCTTAGACACAGTTTGGAGGCTAAGTGGAATCAGATGACTTAGCAATCAGCAAGTTTTAAATCTTTGGGACTTTCAGACCTGACCAGTGTGACACAGGAGGATGATTGCCACTTTGGTCCAGATGTCAGAGTGGGAAGTAGAAATTCTAAATCAGCCGCCAGTTTGGGG
This sequence comes from Myotis daubentonii, assembly GCF_963259705.1. NCBI lineage: Eukaryota > Metazoa > Chordata > Mammalia > Chiroptera > Vespertilionidae > Myotis > Myotis daubentonii. The sequence goes on from NC_081847.1 coordinate 87,772,853, forward strand.
TTTGCCTTCTCTATCCTCCTGGTTACAAACAGTAACTCAGAAAAATTCCCACTTTGCTATGTTTGCTTTCTTCATAAACTGGGCTTCTGCAATCTACTTGGTCTACCTTTTGACAGTACAAATGCTTGATGAAATGGCTTTCCAAGAGGAAGAAAAAAATTCCTTGCATGATGTTTAGATCCTCTGTCTTAATCCTAAGCATTTACACTGAGAGGATGAATGTATGTCCATTTTCTAAGTTTTTTCTGTAACCCTGTTGGACTTCATTGAATGACTGCAGTGAATGTTCTAGAACCTCTAAGGATAATGAATCTGAAAAAAAAAATGAGAAAAATGGGTATTCAGCCAAGCACCGGTGACTTTAGACACTTGAGTTGTTTTGCAATTTGTAGTTTGAATTGCTGGAAACTCTCCCGAATGCCTGACTGTCTTCCTGACCTTCCTGAGCTGTGTTAGGTGGGAAAAAGGAAGAGACACCTTGTGTCGCAGCCTGAGCCCCGGTCTGATTGGATACTGGAGATTGTTTGCACTGCTGCTTCCGAGCTGCACTGAGTGACTCCAGCCCTACGTTTGGAAGCCACTACTGAAAAAAATTCCCAAAATATGTAAAACCTTGTCTTACATCTTGGCGGTCTTATGCCAGAAACATATTTGAAATATTTTTGGAACATTGTGATACTGCTCATACTGGAGGAAGGAAAATAACGCTGGCTTTTATACTAACACTCATTTTCCTACAGCAATCCACTCCTCGCCATCATGTTTTGAACAAACCAATAGCAATGAACATTTAGTGGGTGCTTACTCTGCTGAGTACTTTTACTCATTTTTCCCGCCTTCAATCCTCACAGCACTGCTCTGAGAGAGGCTCTGTCGTGCAGTTGAAGAAAAGGAAGCTAAAAGTGGTAAAATAACTTGCCAGTCACCCAGGTAGTCAATGGCAGCATTTGAGTTTGAACTCAGATCTGGCTTTGTTATGAACCACGGGGCTGCTGCACCGTGTGTGTATCGGGGGCTATCTGAACCATGTGATGGACATATAATTGTGATCTATAAATTATAAGCTTTCAGCTACCCTCTAATAAGGGTAAGGAGCTCGAGACATGCTTCTTAGATTCCAGAGGGCATCCTTGGAAATGGGAAGAAAATCTCTTTCACTTCCCATGGAGATCCGACATTGACAGGACTCTGCCGGTAGAACTGGGTGTTAGTCACACTCAGAAGATCACCGGGCAGTGAACACAGCAACAGAATATGGTGACTTGCTCTGTTTGTACTACCTTGAAACTATTTTCGCTTTCAGTATCCAGCTGTGTAACCGCTATGCATATTACTTGTCATTATTACTTATGTGACTTGTCACTTAATTTCAAAATTGAAATTAGAGTAGTGAATTACATTTCAAAAATCCCCTAAAAAATGATCCCCTTTGACTTGGATTCTTGCTCATGACTGATTTATAGAATCGAAAATATGCTGGACCAGTATTTTGAGAGGTTTTCTTTTAAATTAGTTTCCAGGGCTCCAGTGATTCAAAAAATCCCATTAAAAGACATTTTAAAAATTAAACTGAACCCACCAAAATAACACATTCCAGAGAGTGTTCTTTGAGAACAATATAAAAGAGAAGGTTAAAGTATATTTATTGTTTTTAAAATATTTATATGGGATGAAAATTCAGTGGGTGGAAATCTTTTATTCAAAGGCTGCTCAGTAAATAAAATACAGAATAGGGGAGATTCATTTTCACATAGTTAGATATAATTTATTAATTCTATTTCAATACCAGTGAGAGGCTTAGAGTACTTTTATGATTAATATGATAATTTATAAAATTTATATTTTTCCCAATTCACTTCCCTTTTAGAAATCTCATAGGCTTAACACCACGTAATGGTTTTTATTACCCTGACCCATTTTTCTTAAAAATAAAGAAAAGCATGCTGTTATTCTTCTTTCCCTCTGTTACTTTATTTAAAATTCTCACACAAGGATATGTTTTTATTGATTTTAGCAAATGGAGAGAGAGAGAGAGAGAGAGAGAGAGAGAGAGAGAGAGAGAGAGAGAGAGAGAGAGAGAACCATTGATTGGTTGCATACAAATGAAACCAGCAACCTGGGTATGTGCCCTGACTGGGAATTGAACCCAAGACCCTCAGAGCACAGGATGATACTCTAACCAACTGACCCACACCATCCAGGGCTGTTTATTTTTTTATCAACAACTTCATTGAGATATAATTCACATACCATAGATCCTATGTGTGGGAGTAAGCGTTGACATATGTCAAATGGATACATGTTATAGTAAGAAAAGTTTGGAATGTAGATTATTTTTAGAATTATCAATGCAAACACCTTTTATGTTTATCAAAAGATGCATCTCATGTAGCAATAGTAGATGCCTTTCTTGTCCTAACAACAAACTGCAAGTAAGTCCCAGGTGTTAAGCTGACAACCTAGTTAAACTTTCTTTTTCTTTCTTAATTTGTAAAGGCTTTTGTAAAGCAGTTTTATGTTCACAGAGAAATTGATAGGGAGGTACAGAGATTCCCTATATACTCGCTGCTCCCACACATGCATAGCTCCCCCATTATCGATATCCCCCACCATAGTCGCATGCTCGTTAGAATTGATAAACCTCCATTGACCATCATAATCACCCAAAGTCTATAGTTTAATTAGGGTTCACTTTTGGTGTACTTTCTATGGGTTTGATCAATGGTATAACATGTAGTTATCACTATGGTATCATACAGAGTATTTTTAATTCCGTTAAAAATCTTCTGTGCCCTGCCTACTCGTCCCTCCATCTCCAGCCCCTAGCAACCACGAATATTTTCACTACCACCCTAATTTTACATTTTCTAGAATGTCTTGTAGTTGGTATATAGTATACAGCCTTTTGATTAGCATCTTTCCCTTAGAAACACGCATTCAAGCATTCTCTTTGTTTTGCATGCGATTGTCCAGTTTTTCAGAACCATTAGTTGAAAAGACTGTCTTTGCTCTATTGTACTGCCTTTGCTTCTTTGTAAAGATAAGTTGGTCTGTTTGTCTATTCTTTCACCAATAGCACACTGTCTTGATTACTGTAGCTTTATACATTCATCCTCCAATTTTGTTCTTTTCCTTTAATATAGGGTTGGCAAGTCTGGGTCTTTTGCCTTTCTTTTGATTTTAACTGATTAAATTTTAAGCCATGCTGCCTTATTTCTTTCATTTTACTATGTACCTAGAGGCCTGGTGCATGAAATTTGTGCATGGGGAGAGGGGTTCCTCAGCCCATCCTGCACCCTCTTCAATCCAGGACCCCTTGGGGGATGTCAGACATCCCTCTAGCAATCCGGGACCACTGGCTTCTAATTGCTCACCTGCCTACCTGCCTGGTCACCTCTAACCACTATGCCTGCCTGCCTGATCGCCCCTAACTGCTCTCCTGCCAGCCTGATCCCCCAAACTGCTCTCCCCTGCCGGCCTGATCCTCTTAACTGCTTTCCCCTGCCAGCCTGATCACCCCTAACCGCCTCTGCCTCAGCCTCGCCACCGTGGCTTTGGTGGCTTTGTCTGGAAGAATGTCCGGAAGACATCTGGTATAATTAGCATATTACCCTTTTATTAGTATAGATCTTAACTAAATCTTGCCAATGATATTTTTGAGTTATTTCTTTACTATATTGGTGTTACATTTTCTCTACTGCTCTACATTCTGAATTTTCTGAAATTTTAATTTTCTTGAAGTTTCAAATGGAACTTTACAGTATGTTTTCTTCTTTTGAAAGTTAAAATTGTGGACCTGAAGATATGTTTAAAATGGCTAATTATAGAAAGAAAGACAAATAGATATCCCTGTAGAAATTAGTATCCTCTGACCCTTTAGAATCCTAACTTCTGCATAATATGCTTATGTTCATGATGTCCTACCAAGTAGTCATTTGCAGGACCAGTTAGTCAAATTTGTATTGGATCTTGGCAATGTCTTATTTCTAAATTTTAATTCATTTTATAATGAAAACTTCTTTTTATCTTAATGACTGGAAAAGAGAATGTCAAAAATGCAAATGATTGTTAAGTAGTTGATCATTGTTTCTGTATAAGATACGCAACATCCAAAAGAAAAAATGACTGCCAACTGCGCAATGCACTCTGGGGAGAATCAGAACTTGCATATGCTAACAGAAATCACATGAAAAGCAATTTTGTGTAGAAAACAAACTCAAAAGATGTTTTTTTCCACTTTAGCTATATTATATTTTAAAATCTGGCGTGCCATTGAGAAAGGGGTTTTGAGGTTGATTTTGTTTTGTTTTTTTTAAATCAAAGCTACAATTTGCAAAAAGTCAAGCCTGTTGTATAATGCACCATGGAGCCAATGGGCAAAGGAGCAGCAGGAGCGACCTGTCTTTGCAAACTGAAATACAGGTTTATTTACATGTGGATGAGCCACACTGAGCTCAGGACTTCAAATCATTTTGAAAAGACCAGGCCAGGGCTATACTAGATTTTTGCTGGCTCTTGTTTCTTGATTACATTCATGGGTGGATTCACAAATTTATAAAAATAAGCCAGCTCACTTATTTGGGGCCAAGTGGAATACAGATGAAGAAATTTTTATGCACCTGATGAAAGAAATGTGTCCAAATACACATTATTTTGCCCTAGCCAGTCTCGCTCAGTGGATAGAGCATCAGCCTGTGGACCAAAAGGTACCAGTTTTGATTCAGGTCAAGGGTACGCACCTTGGTTGCAGGCTCCTCACAGGTCGGGGCGCATGCAGGAGGCATCCATTGGATGTGTTCCTCTCACATCAATGTTTCTCTTTGTCCTTCCCTCTCTCTTTAACTCTCTAAAAGATCAATGGAAAAATATTATTAGGATTTTTTGTGAGGGTTAACAAATTCCTCACCCCACCCCTCCCCACAACACACAAAAAAACACAATGCACTGATTATTTTGAACTTGGAAATCAAGGCCCACTGCCATCAACGCCAAAACATGGGACGTGGCTCTCTGCCTGGCAAGCTAAGCTCCGACTTGAAATAAACACCAAGGTTTTTTTCTTATTTCAAGTAGGCAATCGAATGTTCAAGTTTTACCTCCTTAAATAAATACTTAATATTTATTATTGCATCAGTGATTTGGAGAAATAGACTTTTCAAGAAAGAGGGTTGAAAGTCACCCTCATCGATTATTGGTAGGCCCTCGAATGAGTAATTTGTTGTAGGACCCATGAGAGCAAACTAACTTACTTGGTTGTACACAAATGGTGGTTTTCTGAGGTATGTAAAATGAAGTGAAATCTTACCATCAAAAAAATAAAATAAAAAGATTATTAACAACAAGAAATATGCGTGAATTAAAGACAATATTTCACAATGATATCTAACATAATTTTTTCCAGCCCTAGAAATCTATGAAGTTTTCTAAGAACTAGTTTTGCATGTTTTACCCAATACATTAAGGTTGGGGTGTGTGTGTGTGTGTGTGTGTGTGTGTGTGTGTGTGTGTGTGTGTGTGTTTGGTTTGGGGGGTGGGAATGGACTTTGATAGTGGATTAGTGAAATGAAATGGCTGGAAGTCATCTTTCTAAATTCTGTGTTGAAACTGGGCCATTGGCTCTCATGCTTAGATTTGATTCACCTGCCTAATTATTATAATTTGGCCAGTAGTTCTGAAAAATATAAATACATTGGTGATAGCATTTTGATAACCAAAGAACATTTGACTCATAAAGACGTTTATGTCTTTTGCACATACAAAGGACAGACGTTTTCTTTGATGATAAAGTCCATATCAGGATTTAATATGTACATTTAGTACTTTGACATTAAAAGTACCATAAAGTTGAAATTAACGCGGAAATTATTGTGTATTTGCTAGACATCATTATGAGATATTTGAATGGGAAGAGTCACATTTTTCTTTGAGGAAAACTGTTTTTTTTAGTACTTCTTATGTTGTGGTGACAGCTTTTACTATTGTGTTCACCCGCAGTAACCTCAGGGACATGCTCTGAGTTTGTAGGAGATGTAGAAGTAATACACCAAGAACAAACTCTTACTCCAGGAGGAAAAACAAGTCAGAGAGGATAAGCTGATGGATCAGTTGAGTCCTCAGGGGATGAAGTCACATATCATACATTTTATTCTGCAGATCTGTTACTTAGTAAAAGATGCAAATGGAGCCAAATTTGCAACAAATGGAATGATTTAAGCTTAGTTAACGGTTTTGTTTGTCCCTGTTTGACAAAGTTAATTTCTTCTCAACTAGGATAGGTTCATATTTTATTTTTTACACACAGTTCCAGCTATTCGTTATTGAACTTTTCACATAATCATGAAAGTATTCCTGGGTTTTAGATCAAGAATTATTAAAAATGATTTGCAGCGTTCTTTCCCTCAAGGGTTCTTTTGGCTGGACTAATAATTAAATTGACATGAGACAGATTAACAGAAGAAAATCAAATTTAATTTTGTATATATTGGAACCCCACATGCATGAGAGGTTCAAAGATAGAACGGTAAAATGAGGTATCTATGCAACATCGAGCCAAGGAAAGAGATAGGGGCCTGGGGCTTCAGAAGAGAGAAGGTAATTCACAGGGCGATAAGACCAGGAGGTGTTCAGTAATTAGCTATATGCCCTGGTATACAGAAAGGTCATAACATATTTTTCTGGTAGTAACTCTGATTATGTGTAAGATCCCCAATTTATCTTCTTTATGGGAGAGGTAAAAGTTCATTTTAAGTGCATCTCAATTGCCATCAGCTCAAAATAGTCCACATGCCCAATAATTCATCCACCTGTTGGGGAGGCCTGTTCTGACCGCCTTCGACAGCAAAGGAGGGCGCTTAATATTCTGTTCAATACCATCTTTTTGTTACTTTGTTCTTAACGATCTAATCTGTCTAAGGCTCTACTTCAATTACAATTCAAGATTTCTCACATTTCCTTGATTTCTAATATACATTACTAACATGTTAAAAACAGTCCACACTTACCTCACCCACTTCTCTTATTCCTGTGTCTAGACCTAAAGGGCAGACCCTCCCATATTAAGTTAGTTTTGAAAAAGTGAAATAATTTATTTTCTCTTGTGACCAGAATAGTTTAGTTTTTCAACCAGCCCATCAAGTGAACTTTTAAATAACCAAATTCACATTGAACTATGTGTGAGATGGAAAGTTATAATCAATGACAATCCAGTAAGATGCATATATACGTCCTTCAAATGTCAAAAGAAAGTATCTAATCGAAGCTTTGGAATACAAAACTTCTTAAACATTTTCCATCTAGAGCACCTAACTTCCATTAAAATGTGCTGATAGGAGATAATTTAATCCATTTCTAAATCGGGAGTTATTGTGGCCAAATCGCATTTGTCAGAATTTGCCGTGGCAGTTTTGTCCCCAAAGTTTACTTACTTGCACTGAATGAAATGATCGGGATCCAATGGTTTTTGACCTAGAAAATAGCATTTCCATTTGGCTCAAACTAAAACTGCCCATCCTCAGCTCCTTTAAGAATAAAAAAGGAGGAAGAGGGGACAGAAAAAGCTTCAGGATCAAGGTCTATGTTTGCTTTTTCATTCTCAGGCCTTCCTTGTATTTCCTCTTATTTGTAGCCAGTTTCCCTGTGTTGGCCCTGTGAGGCTCCTTGGATGTGTAATTTGTCTTGCTGTTTCTAAATCTGTGGTTCCTCACCTGCTGCTTATATGCAAACAGCTATCAGAGAATAAGAGAACCTCCACACTGGACGGAGCCTACAGATTCCGTTCGGTGTATCTGACTTCTACCAGTTCTTAGTTAAAGTGATCCCTACAGCAAGGACCATCAACCATTTCTGTGAAGGACATGTGGAAATATTTCAGGCTTTGTAGCCATATGATCTCTGTTGCAACTACTTCAAACTCTGTCATCGTTGGGCAAAAGCAGCCTTAGAGAGTTTGTAAATAAATGGACCTGCCTGTGTTTCAGTAAAACATTATTTATGGACACTGAAATTGGAATTGTATGTAATTGGCGCAGGTCAGGAAATATTATTCTTCATTTGGTTTTTCCTTCAACCAGTTAAATATGTAAAAATCCTTCCTATCTCACAGGCTGCACTGACAGGCGGCCAGAGGGATTTACCACAGGCCATTCTTTCCAAGCCATCTCTGATATGGGTCACCCAACATTATCAGAACCACCTCACTTGTTTGGGAGATGAAGCAAGTCAGCACACTCAAACGCTTCAATTGCATTTATTATAAGTGTAGTAGAACCATATTATAACCTCTATTTTGAACTAAGAAAAGGAAAAGAGGCTTCTGAAAATACTATCACAGTAACAATTATCATTAATGTTGGGCAATATAGTCTTCTAAATCATCCTATGTATATTTTTGGATAACTACAGTTATAATGAATATGTTTAGATACTACTTTTATCATAGAAATAACACTACATCATGAGAATATTTATAATTTTACTAGAGGCCCGATGCATGAAATTCGTGCAAGGGGCTCGTCCCTCACAGCCCGGCTGCCTTGACCCTTGTAGCCCTGCCTTCGTCCAGATGACTTTCTGGACGGTCTTTCTGCTGTTCAGTCTAATTAGCATATTAGATCTTTATTATATAGGATAACTATAAGTTTAGGTGTCTGAACTAAAGAAGCCTCATTTGAGTGACTTTTCCACACTATACCTGACTTTTAGCAAATTTTGGACACTCTGGCTACGTTCCGTTGTTTCACTAAGATGATTATTGTTCAGTGTTTGATGTTAAGATTAATTCCTTTAGGAAGACTTCCATAAGTTGGATTACTGAGTCTCTGATCATTGTAACTGTTGACTAATTCACTAAAGGGTTGTGGTACTTGTATTAATGGGGATGGTACATTAAGGCCTTTCTATGCGGCGAGCAGTGTGCTAAGCATTTTAACCATATCATCTCATTGAATCCTCATAACAACTCTATGAAATAAATGTCACTGTCCCTCCTCATAGAAAAGTAGAACCATGGCTGGTATTGACAGAGTCCAAATTAGGCCTTCTATCTCTCTGAAACCAAAGCCTGTATTGAGGCATTTCATTGCCTCTTACCAACTTACAAATTTACAATGCCAATGTGCCCCCATGAACAAATGTTATCTTATTTTGTTTTTCTAACTTTCCCTATCAAGTAAAATTATATTTACCCCTCAAAATAAATGCATCAGGTAAATTGTAATTGGTTAAGACAGTCTTTGGTTGAATGAAATGCTATTGCCTTATTTTTTTTTTTAAGAATTCAGATTTTTTAAAAATATATTTTTAATGATTTCAGAGAGGAAGGGAGAGGAAGAGAGAGATAGAAACATCAATGATGAGAGAGAATCATTGATTGGCTGCCTCCTATATGCCCTCCACTGGGGATTGAACCCGCAACCCAGGCATGTTCCCTTGACCAGAATCGAACCCAGATCCTTTATCTACAGGCAGACGCTCTATACACTGAGCCAAATCAACTAGGGCAGCTTTATTTTTTAATATACACAAGAATCAACTTTTAACCAGCAGCTATACCTAGACTAATGGGAAGGTTACATGGTGCAGATTAACTCTATGTTCTGCATACCTTTATGCACAACAATACTGAATTTACAAGGAAGTCAGGGAGAAGATCACTCTGCTAATAAGCATAGTAATGATTATGAATAATGAATATTGGAATGTTATTACAGAATAAAGGCATAAGCCATGAAGTATCTTGCTGCTAAATTATTTAAAATGCTGCTGATAATTATAGACTTGTTGTAAGTCTACATCTGTACATGGTAAAGCTCTTATCACAGTTTCTAATCAGCTCCTAATCAGCACCATTTTTCCCCCTTCTTGGTTGGGTGGGGGGAGAATGTTCTATAGAGAAAATGTGTTAAAGTTAGAATGTTTAAAGAGAAACTGGTTTTAAATTAATAGATTTTTGTTTGGGGCGAATGCTACTCCAAAGAAGAATTACTGAAATTTTAGAAATGCATTTGGAATAAAACTCTTACAATTAGTGGAATTGCTATTCACTGTATTCTATGGACAATATTAAGGAAGAAAATATATTTGATTATTAAGGAAGCAAAATATGAATTGGGTATTTAACGCCTCATTAAATATGTAAATTTCTGCAAAATCTGGTGAAAAATTTAAGGGGAGTGAGATGTCATAAAGCCATCTTCCCACACACATTTATACATACATTATTAGAGATATATATTTTCACAGGTTAATTAAGGGCCATTTAACCCCTTTTATACAAAATATTATTTGAACAAGCTGCATGTAAAATAATATGAGCTGCATTTAAGAGTGTAAGTTCCCTGGCCAGTATGGCTCAGCTGGTTGATTATCCACCCATACAACAGGAGGTGACAGGGTTTGATTTTGGGTCAATGCACATGCCCATGTTGCAGGCTCAATCCCTAGTAGGGGGCGTGCCGGAGGCAGCCAGTAGATGTTTCTGTTTCCCCCTCTCCTTTCCTCTCCCTGAAATCAATAAAAACATTTTTTAAGTATAAAAGTTACATTCAATTGTATGGTATATTTCAAATCTAGTGATGGGTTACCACTCACTTGCATTTTGGACCCAAGTTCACAATTCTTGTTCTCTCCCTCAGATTCCTGAGCATTCACAGAACCTTTCTCTCAGGCATATTATTTAAATTTACAGTTATATGCATATCGTTGGTGATTTTGATTTATTTATTTTTATTTTTAATATATTTTATTGATTTTCACAGAGAAGAAGGGAGAGGGATAGAGAGCTAGAAACATCAATGAGAGAGAAACATCGATCAGTTGCCTCCTGCACATCCCCCACTGGGGATGTACCGGCAACCCAGGTACATGCCCTTGACCAGAATTGAACCTGGGCCGATGCTCTATCCACTGAGCCAAACCAGTTAGGGCTGATTTTGATTTAAAGTCATGCTTTCATTGTCTCTATTCATTAGGAGTATTTCACCTGCTAAAATAATATTTATAAATCTACTTTGTTTTGAAAAGTCAAACTGTCATTTTGAATTTATGCATTTTCTCCTTTTTTTAAAAAATGTAATACAATATAAATATTAACTGAGCACCTATTATGTGCTCAACACTGTGATTAATAGTTTTACATGCATTAGCTCTTATAATCTTAAATGATTTTGTGATTCATACACATTTTTTGATGGGAAAAACTATGAACCAGAGAAACTAAATAACTTGCATTGAGGTACCAACCTTATGCCTAATGCTGGTTGCCCTATAAATCTCACTCACCCTGTGTCCAATTCTGTCAATGAAAGCTATTACATCTTCATAAAATGATTTATTGGATAGTTCAAGGATTCACTCAGTGCTGAACACATTGAGGCTCTCAGCAATAACTGTTTTGGGAGAGAGAACACAATGTAAAGATTTCCTTCTGAATTCCTCACGGAAACCCTATTTTTGGAAGTAATAAGTAAACGTAATCATTTCTTCTCTAATTGTTTTTATCCGATTACTACACAGGTTTTGACCAGTTGAGTAAATGATTTCAAATTTTTCAATTTTCAAGCTGACATTCATGTAAATTCAGTCTAAGAGATTGTGAAACTGAAGACCGCTGGTCTGCTCTGCTCTGCCTTTAATTGGTCACAGTTAGGACACTCAGCACTCATTTTACTGGAATAGAAGTAAAAATAGCTTTGGCCATAATATTGCGGCAGAATTTTCTCTTTTTACTTCTTCCAGATTTATGGTATCTGGTAGCAGTGTAAACAAACACATTATAATCTCCTGGAAAAATATAAACCAAAATTAATGGAGGCATATAGCAACTAACCCCAAAGTCACCTTTTCTGTCACAATTCCATTTCTCTTTGTCTCGGGAAAACTGTTGTTTTAATGTTGTTTTAACACTGACTTTTATTAAGATATAGATTTATTCTGTTGGTTCTTCCTTCCATAAAATTCAATATTCTAGAAAAAGTTTATCTTGGAAAGCATATAGTAAACACAATTGACCATTGTAGCTTAGCTCTATCATTAGGCCATTAGAATGGACCCTTTAGCTGTCAGAATCAATTCAGCATTTAATTAAATTGCTCTATGGTCTGACCTTAAAGAGGGAATGTCACGCGACTTCTCCGGTATTAACATTTTATGCTTAGCAAACATCAGGTCTTTTTTACCTTTAGTCTACCTGTCATTATTCTAACAGTTTTAATCTCCCTTTTGTGGACACATCTTTGTCAAGTGCCCCTTCATCTACATTTGGTATTCAGTCATTTTTGTGTGAAATCAAAAGCAATAAAAACAAATACTCAATGCACGTATAATATGTGCTGAGTCCTGAGCTAGACGCTGGACTTCTCGTGATGAGCAAAATGGACATTGCATCTGGCCTCACAGAGATTATATGCTAGTGTGGGAGACAGATTTTAGTCAACAAACCCCTCATGTATAATGAGTTTTTATAATTTCTACAAATACATATAATTTATATGTACATATAATATATATAGTGGAGGGTGTTGGAAGAATATAATATAAAAGTAAAATGGAGGATGTTGATAGAATACACGTCCAGGGCATCTGATACAGACTTTCCTGGGATCTTACCCTTTGAGCTGAGATCTGAAAGAGGCGCAGAATGTAATCGGAGGAAGTAGGCAGCAGAGGAGGGCAAGGTGCTAGTGATCCAGGACTGGGGAACAGTATGGATGAAGACCTACAACAGTAAGAAGCAGGACCTTCAAGAACTGAAGCAGAGTGAGCGGGGCTGGGACAGTGAGGGGGACCGGGGTAGTGAGGGGGGGCCAAGGCAGGGAGGGGGCTGGCGATGGGCATGGAGGCGTGAAGGGAGGTTGGAGAGAGAAGCAGAAGCAGTTCTCAGAGGCGTGAAAATCACTCTAAGGCTTTATAATATATTTTCTTTAAATCTGAGCTTGTTAGAAAAATTCTGTGTGCAACCAGCCCTATGATATTCTTATCAGTTTACTCCCCCTGAGGTAATTGAAGGATGCATAGTTGCGATTTTTTAATAGGACTGCCCTTTCTTGTGAAGACATTCCTTTAGTTTCTGACGATGGAGGCAAATCTAGTTTTCATTGGTTCTCTTTATTTCATTCTTCCGATTGCTTTCTTCCCGGCTTTAAAAAATCATTTTCATGTCTAGCCCAGGTCCTCCGCCCTTGCACGGGTGATTACCGCACTCACTGTGATATGGCCTTCACTCCCCATTTTCTTATATCCAGCTCATCTCCCTGCTCTTTCTCCTTGGCGGGACCCAGTCCCGAGCTGCCATTTCGCTCATTGCTTTCTTTACTTTCCGGGTGATGAAATCGTCAGTGAGGCGCGTCCAGGACATATCAGATGATCGGCTCTGGGCTGAATTACACTTCCAGCGGGCGCACAGCTCATTGACGCTCTCCTGGCTACTGTGCCTTCCCTGGATGCGGCGTTTTAAATATTTTGAGGAAAAGGTTGGCTCAAGGTTTCCATCCAGGCTGTTGGTTTTATTCCGTTCCTGTGATGACACTTTTCTCTTTTCTCGGTTCTCAACAGATTGCTTTCTATGGTGCTTTCTTCTTCCTGACTTTGGTAGGTTTTCTATTAAATGCTGCATGTCTGTATGTACAATGAGGGCTCAGTGATGCGGGGAGGGTTAATGGACATCACATGCCTAGCATTTGGAAGGATGGGAGAATTCCAAGAATAAGCCAGGGGGCGCTCACCCAGGAGGACAGCAAAACATCTCCGTCTGGGAGCTCAGTGGGGTGAGAATTAGAATCATCTGCCAGGGTTTCAGGATAAGAGTTGATAGGTAACCAGTCAGGGCACCGTGTGGCTGAGGATGAGGTGATAAGATGAGGGTGAAAATGATGTGCTGTTAAAGGTGCCTCGTCATGTCCAATTAAAGAAATTTAGATTTATCTTTTTTATGCAACACAGGTTCAATCTCTAGAATGGGGCAATTAATGATTCCAAATCAGTGGATTGATTAAAAACAAACTTAACAAGTTAAAAACATAATTTGTAGATATTTACTATCCTCTGAAAAGCACTTCCAAGCTAAGGATGAAAATAAGTGTGCATAGTTTATTTTATGCAGTTAGTTTTAAATCCTGTCAGGTTGACCGTCAGCAACGTCAGTCTTTTGGGTTCTTCAAGGTCTTTCCTTAAATTCACGAATGTGCTTTCTATGGCAAGGGAAGGAGTGGAAACCCCCGCCTTTTGGAACTCATGATACCACTCTGAGGTAAGGGCTGTGCTCATTCTTCCAGATTAGCAGTTACCTGTCCAGGGACCCATCTCTGTAAGCAAGTCCAGGGGAAGGGGGTGGGGAAGTCAGTACTTAGATCCTCATCGTAGGCCTCTTGCAGCTCCCTGAGTAGCTGGTGGTCTCCCCATAATCATCTCCATTTTTAAAGAATCCAAGCATATAGAACATATTGAAGATTTTAACTAATATTGATCAGTTATACTTGTGTATTATAAGATACTTTTTAACCTAAAAGTTTTAATGAATAGCAAGCTACTCTATTTTAATTTGTAATCTAAAACTTTCCAGGGACATAATTTTTTACAAATAAGTGCTGATCTGCGAAAGGTTCATGGATTTTCCTGAAACAATAGTTTCTGTGATGTTAGGGGTTTTATTTCATTATCTATTTTGCAAAATGTTACCTTTTTCACGGAGCTTGTCTTCTCTCAGCATTATGTGAGGGAACTCAGTCTTTGACTGTCTGTTACAGTGTTGTTTACTTTTTTCTTTTTTCTTAATCTTCACTTGAAGAGGAGATTTTTCCCCGTTAATTTTTAGAGAGACTGGAAGGGACAGGGGAGGAGAGAGAGAGAGAGAGACAGTGAGAGAGAAACATCAATGTGTTAGAGACACATCAATTGGTTGCCTTCAGCTCACATCCTGACTGGTGGCCGGGGATTGAACCTGCAACCGAGGTACATGCCCTTAACTGGGAATTGAACCTGAGATCCTTAGATCCAACACTCTAACCACTGAGAAAACTGGCCAGGCCTGTCACAGTGCTTTTAAGCCTTAAGGACACTTCAGAGCTTCATCTTGGCTCTGTTCTGCCAAATAAACTTGTGTTCTCTTCACTTGAAAAGTTCTTACATTGGGTTCCCTCACCACACCTTCCCATGCCCTGGCATTGTGTGTCCTCATTATTCTCCTAACAATTTTCCCTTTACTGGTACTCACTTTGATAGGTCCTTCCAACATTGGCTGGATTTGATGTTTGGCTCAAAACGGCCACCAAACAACCCACCACCAGGGATTTCCCACCCCAAATTGTTCCACCAAGCAAATGGGTCAGTGGGATAAGCTCTCATGGTACCACAGTTGCCTATAGTCCCAACACTCTGGTTTCTGAACACCAAGCAGCACATCTCAAACCAGCCCAGCACAGCACAGCTTGGAGCACAGCCCCAAATTGTACACCCAGACACGATGATCCTTTCATGCTGTTATTGTGTAACTTGACATATGAGTGCCCATAGGAGAACATACTACCAACAAGAGGAAATTGGATGCATCTGCCAATAGGGAGCTTATGTTGCAGGAGGGAGAGACACATTGGTCATGTAACAGCAAGTTATTGAGTGTGCCCAAGAAGAAACACATTATATGTGAACTTACAAGAAAAGGGCTTCACAGACAATGAACTTGAAGAGGTGGAGATGTTTTAGAGAGACCTGAGGGGAAAATCTGAGTGAACAGGAGAGGAGGAAGTGAGATATAAAGATAGAGGCCATAGTATGGGTGAATCCAAAAAGACCACAGCGTGTTCAAAACGCATTCTGTACAAACTGGGGATTTTTAATTCACAATTCTTGAATTTGTTTGTGTTGTACTATCAAGGCATCTGTTACTGACTGCAGACCAGTTCCTTGGTGTTAGTCTCTGGGATATTATTCATGGCTAGAATTTTTGAGAAGGCAAGCTAACATTTCGACAGCGTCTCAGCTCTCCTTAGCTAATACACTGCCTGGCTAGAGGAAGGCAAGCCTAGTTGATGATGCAACTTTTATAAGCTCGGAAGTGCTCTCCTTTTATTTGTCATTGAAATCGGGTTATTCATTGTGGCAGTTATGTGAGGCATTGTGCTGAGCTGTTGCTAGGAGCAGTTAATATGATCTCTTCAGACTTTACCACGTATTATGGGCTGCTCATTGATTTTCCTACTGATCTTATTTGCCCAACTGTTTGTTCCAGATAAATACAGAATATGTGGAGAATAAAAAGGAGCACTGATTCATATCACTGAGAACTGTTCATTTTGAAATTCACGTTCTTTGTTGTCATCATTTTCTTGTAACGCTGGCATCATCCAGATGCTGGGGTCAAATGGGATTCTAAAGAAGAAAGGCATTGCTATGGCATTTGAGTTGACAGGCATAATTTTGACATGTAGAGATCGCTGGGAAGAAAAACAAACATGGAAATTTACAAATAAGAGCATAAATTGAGGATCACGCTGTCTGTGATAATATATATATTATTTTTTATATATCCAATAGCTTATGCCAAGTATCCCTGTCTTTAAAGAATTGAGGTTGGAAAGGATAAAAGAGAAACACTTAGAGGTGTTCCAGGAACCAAAATCTTTCAGGTGGTGCCTCATTGCTTTCAGATGCAACATGTGTTCGATGGAGGTGAGTCTCCGCAACCAATTTCTGGAAGGATTTAGTCAAAAGAGAGATGCTCCCCCAAAGAATGAACTGGCTTCTAGTTGATAATGATGATCAGGATAATTCAGGTAGAACTCTTAATTATTCCTCATACTTTTTTGAAATTGGCCAAACTAACAAGCCTACAGTTTGTCTTGGTGTTCTCCACTAAATATTGACTTTATAGGCAGGGATTTCCAGTAACAAGCTTCACTCTAGGACAATCAGATGGCCATCTGTCTTTTGGGAACATCTTCTAAATAGTAGCATCTGCCCTAGCCCGTTTGGCTCAGTGGATAGAGAACCGGCCTGCGGACCAGAGTCCTGGGTTCAATTCCAGGCAAGGGCACATACCGGCCCTATTCGGGGGCATACTGGAGGCAACCAATTGATGTGTCTCTCTCACATAGATGTTTCTCTCTGTCTCTCCCTCTCCCTTCCACTCTCTCTAAAAACCAATGGAAAAACTATACGCAGGTGAGGATTAACAAAATAAATAAATAAATTGTAGGGCACGGCTATAAGGTTAAGCCTTGGACTGACCTGTTGGCAAAGCCACAAACAAGTCCCAGCTCAGAGGGCACAGTCCTCTTAGCAGAATTAGGCTTGACCTTATGACGCTCCCTAGATCTTATCTGGGAAACTAATGGGCTGAGGAAGATATAGCAAGTGCTGCCAAAACAAGTGAAACTCACAAGAACATTGTAACTATGGTGACCACTACCTTGTTTACCTCTGGCTATAAAATAAAGGCTCAGCTTGCCTCTGGATCTCTCTCTCTCTCTGTGGCCTCAGCCAGGCACAGGCAGATCCACCTACACCAGTGATGGCAAACCTATGACACGTGTGTCAGAGGTGACAAGCGAACTCATTTTTTGGTTGATTTTTCTTTGTTAAATGGCATTTAAATATATAAAACAAATATCAAAAACATGTCTTTGTTTTACTATGGTTGCAAATATCAAAAAATTTCTTTATGTGACACGGCACCGGAGTTAAGTTAAGGTTTTTCAAAATGCTGACACGCCGAGCTCAAAAGGTTCGCCATCACTGACCTAGACTCAGCTTATTCTCTTTGTCTGTCATTTCTTCATCTTTCACCGCCCTCACTCAGGCTTGTGAGCCCTTGGCTGAGCTGGCTCGGCACAATAAGTAATAATAAATAGTAGCTTCTTTTAGCCTTTACTCTGTGATGGTCAGTTTTCCCCGAGAGAAACACTATTATCTTCTGCTTCGGGTTTGTATATCTGGTACTCAGGTTCTGGATCCAAGTGGGACAAAGAGGTGTGGTGTTCCTCCTGTTCAGTATGCAGATTTCCCTTCATCTTTCTGTTTCCTGTCTCACACTTGACTCTTCCTCCTCTCTGTATTTTGTGTCCTCATGTCTAGAACTTTTCTGGTTTAGTTTCTCCACGGGCTGTACCTCCTTTTTCCTGCCCAGATAGGCTGAGAAGCAGTCATTTGACCGTACTAAGTGTCAGCGGGAATAGAGAGAACCGGGTGTGATGAACACAAAATTCCAAACCATGCTCCTGTTCTCAGCCCCTCCCTGACCAGAGCCTTCTGTGGTGCTTGGCTCTCCTGCGATCTGCAGGGTGAATCGTCTGTAGGGTGAATCCGTGTCTCAAATACACTTAGGTTTATTGGTCCTCTGGGCTCTCCTAAGTCCTGGGCCATTCTTCACACATCATCTTTTCCTCCTTGGTTATAGATGTTCCCTACTTTCCTAAAAGATATTTTATTTGTTCCTTGATTTCTATATTTTGAGAGCTTAATGTGTTTTTAAGTTTCAGTTGTACATGGTTTCACCCATGACTTTCAAATTACACTGTACTTGAGGCTGGCAGGGGATTGAGTTAGAGGAAAACTGTAGTGTTTGCTGATGAAGAGCAAATTTAGTTCTTTCTTTTGAAGAGCTAAACCTAATGGGGCCATTCAGTTCGTTTTCGAGAATGCTTAAAAGACTGCTTCAGAAAAATGACACAAAAGAACTTCAGAAGGGGGGGGGGGCGGAGTATCCAGTATCTCTTATCACCATAAGAGTTATGAGGGTAAAGTTCAAACAAATGAGGTATTCACCTTTTAAAATGTAAATCAACTGCAACATCAGCATAATTTTCTTGTCCTGTCTTTGAAAAAAATAAAAATAAGTGCAATCATGGTTTTTCTTTATCCTCTCAAGAAAGGCTTTGAAAACCCATAATTATAGAATTTGTTAAGGAAAAATAACTAATAAATACTATTGGAGAAGAATATTCAAAGATTTAAGGATTGCTAGGCCAAATTGCTTATTTTTAGAATGTATCTTGGAATGATGCTGAAGTTGTTACTCACTGACAAAGATAATAAAAAAATTATAAATTAAGCTTATTGGAAACAACAAGAAGGGTAAAAGCTAGCAAATTACTGACATGTTAGGAGGCAACCAAGGGAGTATGTGCCTAAAGTGTCACTTTGATGATCTGGCTGTGTGTGTATGTGGTTGTTGATGTGTATGATCAGAGGGAAAATTTCCCCCATGTGTCAATCAGCAAATGTAATGAAGAGCCTATGGCATGCTAGTCACTGGGTAGGCTATCAAGATTTATGAACACACCCATGATTTCAAAAGAATTAGGTACCATAAAGAAATAGACACTGGGTTTAAATTAAGTACAGATAACAAGTACGACCTTAGCTCAGAAGAGACAGAGAAAGTCATAGGTAGATGGAGAATGAGATCTGCATTGGAGAAATAAAATTTGCCATTAGTTTAAAAAAATAAATCAGAATGAATCAAAATGGGTGGTGCAAACTTTGTAATCTCTAAGGGAACTTGGAAAACATGGTCTTCTTGTTCCTGTTAGCTACCTTACATTTTGGTTGAGATAAAGATTTATGGAATTCATCATTGTTTAGTAGATAGCAATAGTAGATAGTAGATTTTTAGATACTTTTATAGTGAGAGTATGTCTTCTTGCTCTATTTATGTACTTATATGATCACCAACTTCCAAAGCTGAGGACTTTGGCATATGGAGACAATATTACATTTGACTTTCGTATTATTTAATAAGTAAATTTCCCCAGGAGAACCTGGAGTGGAAGGGGGTCTAACCCATGATGTGATGATAAGGAAAACATCTGTGATTTGTAACATTGACCAATTTCCAGGGTATGACTACTGTCACCAAGGCCAATTTCAAACTGTTAACTTGAGGTTGCTGAACCCTGACTTGGGGATAGTTGAGCACAATTGGCTGTCCTGAGCTAGGACAAGCTCATTCCAGCACGAGCTGAGGCTAGCAGGCTTTCAGGTTCCACCCTGTGAAACGTGAGGAGGGATGATATGTGACATTTAGTCCTTCTGTTTCCAATCTAATCCGCTCTTGGTCCCTATTATTCTTCCTTTCCAGGTAGATGGCTTGGATGACAACATTATAAAAGTCAAAGATACTTTATCCAATATATACCTTGCTCGCTTAGGCTGTCGGATGCAATTTAGTTTGTTATTGATAGCAGCAGTGCCTTGTTGCTTGAGCAGGCATGTGGCAGAGATGTGAGGAGCGGAGGGGAGAGGTGTCAGGACCCAGAGCACAGTGAGGACATCATGCGGCTCTCTGTTATGAGCTCACTTCTGATGCAAGCTTGTCACTCCAGGGTTCCTCCTCGGAAAACAGAGTCCTCCTATGACTTACAATTAGGGACTCTGAAGGCTATGCCGAGGTCACAGAATTTACCTGACACCTCATTTCCTTTAATAGGTGTGGGGGCAACCTTATAGAGAGGTTCACAAGCCGTGCGTGCTTGCGCCATGGGGAGGCATCCAGTATTAGGCTTGACCAAGGCGGGCACTTACCCAGAACTACCTGAACCAGAGTAATTAAGCAGTGAGCGAGAGTCAAGCCTGTTTTGCCAACAGCCAAGCAAGGTGCAGTACTCACCTTCTATTAGGAAGTACTGACTTCCACTAAATATCCACATATTTGTGGGTATCTACTCGTCCTCTTAGCTACCATGTGGCATTTGTCACATCCTGGCTCTCTGAATTGGCTGCTGCTGTGGTGCCAGAGCCTCTGCCAAGGTGCAGGTGCCACCACGTTTGTTGACGCTCAGGAGGCTCCTAGGAAGACCCAGATGGGCCTTAAAGCCATCCCAGATATAAAACCAACCACACTAATATGATTGCATTGAATGCAATCGCTGTAAATTCACAACATCTCTGAGATTTTAGTGCAAAATTCAAGAGCTGTATTAGTTGTTTTTCTTCTCTTTTGCTGAGAATCCTTTCTACAGGATTCAGCAATGAGCCCACATAATTGGGCCGAGTCCTGTGTGGAACGGACTCTTCACGCTCTCTGTTCTAAGATGCTTTTCTGGAATTGCACATATACGTCTCGTTCCCTCCCAGGGGATATCATTCCTTCTCTGGGATTTTTGTCTACCACTCAACAAGATCATCCACCTTTTCATTGGCCACACAGATTTCATAAACTTTGTGAAAGGGATGAGAGAGAAATTCCTGATGCGTTAACTACAGCTGGACCCTACTTTCTTCCCTCTCACTGAACACAGTGAACAGAAGGGAACTTTGATTGAAAGCTCTGACCTAAAAGATTTATCAATGAGTCTCCAAACTCCTCCAATAGGAAACCTCTCTTTCAAAAACGTCTAGATAAAGCCAAGGGTCAGGGCCCTAGCCGGTTTGGCTCAGTGGATAGAGCATTGGCCTGCGGACCAAAGGGGCCTGAGTTTAATTCAGGTCAAAGGCATGTACCTCAGTTGCAGGCTCCTCCCCAACCTGGGCCCTGGTCTGAGTCAGGGCTCATGCAGGAGGCAACCAATCAGTGTGTCTCTCTCACATCGATATTTCTCTCTGTTATTCCCTCTCTCTTCCACTCTCTCTAAAAATCAATGGGAAAATATCCTCCAGTGAGGATTAAAAAATAAAGCCAAAAGTCAGGGCCTGGAATGCAGCCCTAATGCCAGTGATGAAGAGCTGAAGGTCATACAGAGAATAACATTTAGAGATCACGTGCTGATATCAGGAACAAATGTGATTTGGGATGTGAAGCATGGTTGAGAGAAATGGCCATGGATATCATCAGAGAACCAGAGACCATTCTTATGAACTACCAGGAAGGTGAATGGTGCCGGGCAGGGTGGTAGGTATGAACTATATAAAATTATTTACTGTCATCAGTCATCCTCCTGTGAAAAAGACAAGTTAAGCCTGCTTCTCTCTTTTGCGTGTCTGCATTTTAAAGATGTACCTACAGTGAATGACATTTTGCTGTACCACAAGTTTGTCAAAACATCAGCCTATGTGCTGACAAGGCAAGGGTATATTAAATATCTTCACAGATAGTCATTCCTAATAAAGCAGGACATACATTTAATTATAGTCATTTAGTGGTAACTTTTCTATTGTAATTATAGTTTTATAAAATCTAAGCTCAATTTAACTGAATAATAATGAAGTAGCATTTATATGCTGAGTATGAAGAAGGTGTTAGACCCTGAATACTTATGCATTAGTCTCTCGATCAGAATGTACAAACATATATAAATAGTGTACATATGTGCTTTTCAAGACTGTCACAGTGCTAGAGCCTCATACTGTTCTTAAATATGAACAAGATTTGTTTGCAGGTCATTGTAGATACAGAGCCCCTCGGAATTATGTTGAGTGACACATTCTTATACACAAATTTTTACTTTATTTAGCCTGTTGAGAGGTCAGAACCTAAGGGCTCAGTGAATGGCTTATCATTTCCTAATTCAGAATTTGACTCTGTGATAGGAAGACTGTAGTTAAAAGAAACTATTTTTTTTTGACATTTGTCAGTGTTATTACAGTGATTTACTTTGTGTATTTACCTAGAGATTTCAAGGGCAATACATAGGGAACCCAGTTTCTGACACTGTAGCTAGAGATTGGGCTGGCAAAAGCCAGAGTGACCTTCTCATCAGCAAGCTCAGGTGACATTTGCAAACAACAGAGGCAAAACTGGGCATTCTGTTTCCCACTCC
Organism: Myotis daubentonii; assembly: GCF_963259705.1. Taxonomy (NCBI): domain Eukaryota; kingdom Metazoa; phylum Chordata; class Mammalia; order Chiroptera; family Vespertilionidae; genus Myotis; species Myotis daubentonii. The sequence goes on from NC_081847.1 coordinate 87,795,538, forward strand.
CTGGCACTTTATTCTTTCTCCCTCACTCTGGTGTCCTCACTGCCACTACCCTTCTGTGGCATTCGCGCTAAGTTGTTTGTGGTTCTGTGGTTGGAACACATTTCTGACCAGGAAACCGTAATTCCTGGAACTCTCATGAATGTGTTTTTGCTTGTTGAGGACACACCTGTGTAATGGATTCTCCAAATCTGCTCACCAGGCATGTTCCCTAAACCTCTGCCTCGCAGCGTCTTGGAATGAGGGAAGCAAAAACGGTGGCCATCTCTCAGTTCCTGGAGCTGGGCTTCAATGGTGGTGGGAAATCTGGGGAAGGTTCCTTCCAAAGATGATGTAACCCGGAAACATTAAGCTCCTGAGATGGGGGTTGGAGGAGAGCTGAGATAAGAACTTGGGAAGTCAGGATTCATCATACAAATACAGTTCCACTAGGGTTTGTGGTGTAAGGATCATAGGGCTAGAATACCAGCTAAGAAATCATGTTTATTTTATGAAGTCAAGATAATGAAGTATGTTATTTTGCTGCTTACATCCCTCATTCCAAGTCTGGATGAAGTTCCCCAGGGTTGTAGGAATCCATTTCTGTGAGTTTCACTGGGAGTTCTTAATGTGTTCTTCCTCTTCCGTTGTGGTTACAGTTGGGAGTACTGCCACCGAGGGCCAAGAGTTGCTTCTGACTGGGCAAGGTTTCATGGTTTTCCTTTCTCACCAAAATAGTTCCAAGTTTCTCACATGTATTTATGTTATTTTTACATGAATGGGGAAAGAAAATGCTGTTCAGCATTCAAAGATAGCTGAATGGAACAACAGACTTTCATTTCCCGAGGGAACTCTAGAGGGTGACTAAATTGTTCTCCATCTTTAAGCCAGGTTTTTACACCACTTTTCTACTTGACTAATTGATTATGAAAGGAGTCCCCAAGCTCTTCAGCTCAGGCTGGTCTGATGCTAAGACAGTGGCAGAGAGAGCAATCTCTGTTGATGAAATAGAAAGGCTATGCATGGACATATGTCTTACTGACTGTGCTAGTATATGATGTCAGTTAATTACTAAGAACCATGAAGGTAGTCTGTATTTTCAATGGATTTTCCCCCTACAAACATGATCTGTGAATTGGTCATTTTGAGCCAAACAGAAACTGAAATATCTATGGTCCTAAGATATACATAAGTACAAGATATGATGAATATCCTGTGCCCATGAAGAGTAAAGTCCCTATAATGCATACACAAACGTGTGTGTGAGCAGAGACACAGCTTGTCATTGCCATGCTCTCAGCTGTAGTCATTATATCAAAAGAGGGATTTCTAGGATATTGAATTTTAAGTGTACTGCATTTTCAGTTTCTCAACATGATGGGAAAATTTACTGGATCCTCATTATTATACTGAGTGCAAGAAGCCAGACACAAAAAGTACACACATGTGAGTTCCCATGTGAAATTCCAGAAAACTCAAATCTGAAAGGAGATCACAGGTTTAACAGGGAATGGCACGGTGGATAGCAGCAAAGAGGCACATGGAAACTTTTGAGGTTGATAGATAGCATTCGTTTCTTGATTATGGTAATTTTATGGCTTTATACATCTGTCAGAACTCATCAAATTATGTATATCAAATGGATGCAAGTCATTGAACAGAAATAATACGTCAATAAACTTGTTTTTAAAAAATGAGATCTATACTTCATGACTTAAACAGTATTTGGAGAATTACTATAGATTTGCCTTGTCTCTAATAATATTAAATCATTGTGCATATAAAGAAAATGTTCATATTGCTTCAGTATATTCTTATGGGGAATTGAATTGATAATATTCATGACATATGTTGAATGTTAAGGATCCAAAGGGTCATTCGGAAGACAATTGAGATTTTCTCCTCTGGGCTTGATAATTTCCACTTTCCTAGAAAGAAGAGAGCAAGAACTGATCTGGTTTTCTCATATTCACCTACCTCATAGGTGGCTGCATTTGTTTTCTATCACTGCATAACAAATTACCACAAACTTAGCAACTTACATGATATACATTTATTACCTACTTTCCTTGGGTCAGGAGTCCAAGCCTAACTTTGTTGAGTTCTCTGCTTGAGGCTCTCACCAAGGTACAATCCAGACGTTGGTCAGGTTGAGGACTCATCTGGAGGCTTGACTGGGGAATGACCCACTTCCAAGCTCCTCCTAGGCTGTTGGCAGAGCTTTTGTGCCCATGGAGATAGGACCGAGGTCCCCTTTTCTTAGTAACCATTACGCAGTGGCCACCTGCAGGTCATAGAGGCCACTCACAGTGCCCTGCCATGTGGCCCATCCCGCAGGCAGTTTCTATCAGGACAGCACAATGTCTCCAAAGCCAGCAGAAGTTCTCCTCTCAGTCCGCTGACACTGAGCTTTACAAGCTGTTACCTAATCACGAGAGCGAATGCTTCTTCACCTTTGCCATATAATGTACCGGCATGCCTGTCTCAGTCGCTTTGTCCTATTCTGTTGACTGGAAGTCCCATTGCACCCAGAGGAAGTACAGTCTCCTTAGGTCACTTGGGTGTCCTTAGAGTATATTCACAGTTGTGTGATAGAGGGCTCCTGAAATGAATAATTCTTTCACAATATATTTAAGTACATAGCTATAGCTTTAAATGAATTTATAAATATATTTCAGAACAATTTAAGCAGCGTATTATTCAGTTTTAAATAATGGGGTTAAGAGGACATTTAAAACTTGATTTAATTTATGTTGCTTTTATTTTTAGAGAAAATCCTCAGGCCATACCTCTTGAGCAGATCCAGGCATGTTCATACAGGCTGCATCCCACCCTGAAGGAGTTAATGTACCTCTCTAAAATTGTCTAATTTCTTTCATCCTCATCAGTAGATAAGACCTGTAATTTGCAAAATGAATCCATATTCTTGAACAGTGACTGAATAAAAAAATTTGAGTATTTTAATAATTCGCTATTCAATTATCTTCTGGTTGTCGACTGCTCATAAAACAAACAAAAAAAACATAATATAAAATAACATAGATCATAATATTAGTTACAGATGACAGCTTCCTCTGTTTTTTGTGGGTTTTTCTTTTAAAGAAAAAGGTGTTAATGAATTACTCCAGACTGATTTCTGACATAATTGCTAGGATTGCACAATATATCATTCTATATTTATGCCAGAAAATTAGCATCTGTGATTCATACACCAGTAGCTTTCTTAATTTTATCATGTACTAAGTAGATGATGTTTAGGTTTTCAAAATAACAGGTGGTTCTATACCTTCTAGACTGAAAAGAATTTACAATCCTGTCATTGAATTAGTGAATATTTCAAGGATGACACTAACTATATGCGTGTGGGTTTATAGCAAAATAAAACTGCAACTCTGACAAGCTCCTAAATACTGCAAATGCATCAATAATTTCAAGCTGAGAAATATGACTTTTAATAAATATGACTTTTAGCATCTTTTTTTCAAACATATTTTTTCATGACAAGTACACAACACTCAGCACTTAATATTCATTTTCTAATACCAAAAGGCAGCTATAGATAGTGTCAGTAGAGGTTGGTGTAACATTTCCTGCACTTGCGCATACTTTATGGTACCATTGCAGCTAAGAGCTTAGATTTGTAGACATTTTCTGCCACTTTATCGGTGACCTTGGAGGCATTTCAAAGCCTCTTATGATGCAAAATTACAGTAGAACCCACTAAATGTGCATGGGCTAATTTGCTCAATACCTAATATACAGGGATCATTCAAAAACCAGTAATGATACAATTTCTCATCAAACTAAATCATTTCTGGCCAGTGCCTGTGTGTTTTTTTTCTTTTCTTTCCTCTTTTCCCCTAAACCACTGCCCTGGGATTCAGAACTCACGGCGCAAAAAGCAGCAGAGTGCTTTCCAATTTCTGAATTTTAAATTCATATTTAATGATGCCACTTTCTTCCCAGATCAGGGCGTCATCCGGACTCACTTCAGTGGGGATTTTTGTTTTCATATTTGTCTTTTAAATTAGGAAATAGGATCATAGGAAGATTAAAATGTTGGTCCAAGGCGGTGCACTGCTGAAGTTGGAATTAATGGGACCATTACACGACTTAATTCCTAGTTGTGCTTGTTCTGTCCTCTTGGACATCTCCTTTCTTTAACAAAAGCTTATGGTGTGCTTCTTAGGAGTCAAGCATTCCTAGATGTGTTTTATAAGACCTTTCACTCATTTGACTGTCAAGCCAGTCTTAGGCATCGGGGAATAGAAGTCTTCCACAGTGTATAGGTGGGGAAACTGAGGCCCAGAGCAGTGAAGTAACGTGCATGAAAACACCTAGTATGTTGCAGAAGCAATTTGGCTCTGGAATCTATACTTAACTACTGTCCTATGCTGCCTTTCTTTCTCAGATGTGGCTTTCCCCCCCCTCCTCTAGATCAAAAACACATGAAATAATGCCCAACCACCCCACCCTGTGATCACTAGAGTTTCTACTCTGTTTAACACATAGAATCAGTCACCAAGAAAGATTCAAATAAAGAACATGAGCTCCCAGAAGGCAGCTAGAATGGTGCCTGATACATGGAAGGTACTTAGCAAAATACTTTGAATGAAAAAATGATCAGGTGAATAGAGGAAGGAATGGATAAATTCATGAATTAAATATGCACCTTGTTTTAAAGCAGCTTTTAGTCTAAGAAGACAGAGCATAATTCAGATAAATAAAAGGTTTTATGTCTTTTTATCTCTTTCAGATTGTTCAGAGAAGCTTTTTATACATAAAACTATTCCAATCTAGGTGAAAGAGATTTGCTCAGTTTTAAAATATATATTGAAAATCATATGCTAAAATCTAAATTAACAAGTTTTTTCTGCATGGCTCAGTCTTAACTGCATGGCTCAGTCTCGACCCAGATTAATTTGGTAGAAGTGAAAATGAATTATTTTACAGAAATTATTTTGCTAATTCAAAGGAATTAGCATGCCTTTTCCATATGGGAAGCATTTTTATGAGAGCAAACTGAGAAGCAGAATTAAGAATGGAGTGTGTGGGGTTGGGGGTGGTTGTTGAAGGTTGTTGAAGGTGCCTGTGTCTTAAAAATACCTCAATATAGAAGTACTTAAATCAATAACATGCTGAGGTTAATAGAAAGGATTTGGTAGATGAATTTTTATTTCCTTATTATTATAAAAAATAATGGCATGTTTATATTTTAAAAACTATGGGCCATTCAATTTGCTTTAAAAAAGAGACAGGCAGATATATTTAAGAAGGAAAACTAATATAATCAAGAGAGGAGAATGGGTTTTCATATAAAGACTAATACAAGCTAAGGGAAAGGAGGAAGAAGTGTCAGTGTGTGGTGATGGAGGGGGTTGGGTTATTTTTTTAAGATTGGAAAGTCAAGGCCTAAGAGGGGAATTTCAACAAAATGTATAAAACCAAGAAGGCTATAAAATGTTGCCATTTATTTATTCAATAAATCCAAGTATCCTATAGCCCAAAGATCTCATAATTTAGAAGTGGCCTGACCGGGTTGCTCAGTGGTTGAGAGTTTGATTCCTGGTCTGGGCACATGCCCAAGGTTGCAGCCTCAATCCCCAGTGGGAGGCTTGCAGGAGGCAGCCAATCAATGATTCTCTCTTATCATTGATGTTTCTATATCTCTCTCCCTCTCCCTTTCTCTCTGAAATCAGTAAAAACATATTTTAAAAAATTTAGAAGTGGTTGTTTTAGCGTCAGTTCTAAGTATATTTCATGGCAGATAACAAATTCAGAGTGAAAAGGGAAGCTCCCTAATACGTCATTAGGATAACGTGAGATTTGCACACATCCCACAATTTTGCAGTCACTATCATGAGGGTCAGTCAAATGCTTCTATAGAGCATGGCCCCTGGTGAAAGCTCCATTGGAAAAAAACCTGCCAGACTCGTTGATTCTTGAGTTAATATGTATATATTTCTTTAGAGTTGCTTATTATGGAGACAAATTATGATGAAAGTGCCTAATGACTTATATTTTCTAGGTTTTTTAAAAAATTTTATTTCAGAAGGAGAGAAAGGGAGAGAGAAAGAGGAGAGAAATATCAATGTAAGAAAAATTGATTGGCTGCCTCCTATATGGTTGCCTTCTGTACCTACCCAGACCATGGATCAAATCTGCAACCTGGGTGTGTGCCCTGACTGGGATTTGAACCCATGGTCTTTCCGTGTATGGGCAACACTCCAACCAACTGAGCCACACCAGCCAGGGCTATTTTCTGTTTTTAATTGTCTGGAAATAGTGAGATGATTATAATACAAGGAATGAGACAGTAAGAGAATAAGAGTATGTAGGGGTAGGCATTCTTAACAACAAAACTAGACCATGTTCTGAGCCAATATGCATAAAGCAGAGGGCAGGTGAAGGCAAGTGTGAAGTGAAATTCAAAATGATGCATCATGACTGCTAATAGTCAGAGATGAGAGAAGGTCTTGGAGGAGAAAGAGGTTGAGATTGTTAACCGAAGTGGGTGTGCAGAATTGCTGGAATCACAAATTGCCATGTTTGAGGACACATTAACTTATGGGGAAGTTCATCTTAGATTTTAGTGATCCGTGACATTCTTACCTAGATCGGCATGATCTGTGATATGTGAATTTTTAGAAATACTGTTTTAACTGCCTGGATTTTATGGATTCTTCTGGTTATTCAGTCATTTCTTCTGAGTCATTGGTATGTACATTTCCCCTTCAGTAAATTTTACTCTGTTTTCTAGACTTCCCTCGGCAAGCTGTTCTACTCATTACTTTTCCTCCTCTCCATAGGTAAGCATTTACAAAAAGTGAAGTCCCCCCCCCCGCCCCCATAATTTTTTAAGTTTTATTATCTTGGCTATTATTATTTCTCATCTCCTTACCATGTTTGATGGTATTTCTGGTCTTTCTCAGATGTCCAACTCCTTACCCCAGTGACTCTCCCCATGTTACAAACAACTTTGGTGATTACCCAGGTCCGTGCTGTCTTGGAATTCATCATGCCAACCTCAGCAAAACTGTCTTTCCAAGCTGTCACCTTTCATTTTACTAGCCATTAGTTGCTATGAAAGTTGAAAAATAGAATGAAACAAGAATCTAGTTGGAATCCAATGCATTACTCCCTATGATAAAATACAAAGCTAGACTGGCAGCAGGTGATAGAGAAGCATCAGCATGAATCATACACGTCCTGGATGGGATGACACGTCCCAGATAGATGGTTGCTGTCTGAATGCTTTGTCTCTCAAGTCTGTGTTTGGAAGTCAGGGTGGTGCACATCCTTTCAACCTCCACGATTAGTCTTTTCATACTGGCTGATAGATGGTAGTCATGACCACACCAAGAATCCTAAACCATGATACTGTTTCTTTTTTCTGATTCTCCACTCAGAATGAAATGGCTCACTACTAATAGATAAGCATCCCCTTATCCCTTGTCATTAAGATATCCATACTCAGCTTTAAAAAAAAAACACCAGAAAGAGCAGTAGGGTTGACTTATCAACTGTAATTATTGTAACAGCTCCTCCTCCCTTTCCTAAATATACTACTTTCATTTTGGAATAAATTCTGGTTTACAGAAAAATTGTAAAGATATTACAGAGCTCCTATAAACTAGTTTACTGTTATCGTTTCCCATTACCAAGGTGTATTGGTCAAAACTAAGAAACCAACATTGGTACATTACTATGAACTAGACTCTAGACTTTATTTGGATTTCACCAGCTTTTCCATTAATATTATTTTTCTGTCTCAGGATCTGTGTGATGTACCACCTGATTTAGTTGTCATGTCATACCAGTCTCCTTTTTCTGTGACGGTTTTTGCCTGGCCTTGTTTTTCTGGATCTTGACTGTCTTGAAGAGTATTGGCTGGTTTTCCTGTAGACTGTCTCCCAATCTGTGTTTGTCTGAGCCTTGTTTTATGATTTAGATCGGGGTTCTGGGTTTTGGGAAAGAATGACACAGAGGTCAGGTGCCCTTCTTGTCACATAGTATCAGGGACCTATGATGGCCACATGGTATCATTGGGGATGATAACCCTCACCACTTGGGTAAGTAGCGAAAGCCTGCCAGGGTTTTACCATGAATTTACTATTTTTCCTTTCCAAACTCTTTTCTTAGGAAGCAACTTACTAAATCTAGCCTCCTGATTGTCTCCTGAATTCTCATCTTAATGGCTGTAATAAGCTCTATGACTAAGACTAGCATGATTATATCACATTCTCTGTTAATTCTCTAATACGGGTCTAGATAGCTGTAGCAGGCGATGTCGCCACGTGCTGCTGCCTGGGGGATGACCTCCTCCTTTGAGATTGATTACTCAGAGAGAGGTCAACAGTGAAGCCCTCACAGTCCCAGCCTTCCCATTCCCTATCTGTGCCCAACAGAATTAGACCCCAGAAGAGGTTATTTATTTATTCACTCAATCCTCGCCTGAGGATATGATTATTGATTTGAGAGAGACAGGAAGAGGGAGAAAGAGAGAGAGAGAAACATCAGTATAAGAGAGAAACATCGATCAGTTGCTTCCTGCCCTGATTAGGAATTGAACCCACAACATTTTTGATATGTGGGACGACCCTCCAAACAACTGAGCTACCCCACCAGGGCCAGAAGAGGTCATTTAGGTGTTTGGATTATAACATAACTGGGTGGCACAGAGAGCAGAAAACATCTCCTCTAATTCATCTTGCTTTTCTGTTCGTTTTATTTTCTAGTCATCCTCAAGTGAATTTATTTAAATACCATATTTTGGTCTCTTCCCAGACACAGCTGTAGTCAGAAAAAAACCTAGAGGCCAGAACTAGTCAGCTTCCATAACCATATCTTCATGCTTATAACAAAATAGCTACAGAATCCCAAACTACATATTAGTAATTTAAAAATGTTCGTGTATATGTGGCATGGAGCTCTGATCTCTGTCCAGGTAATTTCTTCTCTTGTCAAAATATTTACTTGTGAATATAGGACATTGCGTACTCTTTGCTTCACACAACCAAAGGGGTGAGAATGTTGGCTTCCTTTTCATTTGCAGAGTAACACATTTTTTACATTCTCGAAGGGAAAGGCCCCAGGATTTTGTATTTTTATGTTTCCATCCATTAGAGTAAAATAATTCTTTTTGGTGGAATTAATAATTACTCCAAAGAGGAGATGACGATTGGAATTTTCAAATATATCAAAAATAAAGTTGCATGCACTGAAACTGCTTGCCCATGTTTTATAACTCTGCCTTTCTATCTTATTTTCTTGGTTAGTTTCATTGATTTGTGACATCTCTTTTCTTATTAGAAAAGTTCATCCTTTGCAGTATTATGGAAAATACTGTTTCAGCTTGTCATTTATATTTCAATCTCATTTATACTTTTCCATTCAGAAATTATAGCTTAAATGCAGTCATGTTTTTAATATTTCTCTTCATGTATGTTGCTTCTGTCATATTCCAAGAACTGCCACCCCTTTCAATAGCTTAATTAGCATATTGCCCTTGGTTCTTCTTGAGCAGTTTCCAGGTGTTTCTTTTTGACTTTTGAACATTTATTCCTGTACGCTGCATTCTGGACTACGTTTTTTCTGACCCTCTTTACTATGGCGCAGAGAAATTTTAAGCATCTCACCCAGTATCACACAGAGAGTACCTGACAGAGCCCAGCTGGGGCTCAGGAAGCCATAGACCTGTCCAGTGCTGTCAGAGCTGCCTCTTGCTTGCTGGAGATTTGGATATATTTCAGTGTGAATTTTCATCTTAACACTACTGAGGCTTCCTATGCAAGGACAATCTATCTTTTTGCTTGAATAGAAATGAATGTTAATGCTTGAATTTAATGCTAAGAGGCACCAGCCTCTGTCTTGCCCATTTTAGTAAACTTCAGCATTTGATGGGTATCAGCTGCTATATGTTGTGGTCAGGTAGAAGAAGAGGAATGTTCATACAGTGTTTTGACACTGGAAAAAGTATAGAGATAGTGGGTATTTTAATTATAATAAGGTCATATAATCAGTAGTGAGCCTGGCATAGAACTGTATTGTTTTAACTTCCTAATTCCAAACTGATCTGTACTGTATTATGTTTCAGTCCAGCTATTATGCCTGGCCTGGATACTGAGGCTGTCATTGGGTTCCAAATTCTGTCTAAAGTTTGGATTAATCAGTTTCAGAGAAAAAAAGAGAAAAAAGAAACAAGTAAAACAACAAAAGAGGAAGAAAAGAGACAGAAATGGAAGATATTGTTGCTTCCTAACATGATAGAACCTGAGTGGTAGTGAGTTTAGAGATTAACCTGTCTACACCCTGGAAGATATTTGCCCAACTACTAACTGAAAGAGAATATAGATCATCTCATAATTCTTTTCTCTTTATTTCATAAAAAATACCATCCTCCCTAACTGGTTTGGCTCAGTGGATAGAGCATCGGACTGTGGAATGAAGGGTCCCGGGTTCGATTCCAGTCAAGGGCACATGCCTGGGTTGCGGGCTTGATCCCCAGTTAGGAGTGTGCAGGAGGCAGCCGATCAATGATTCTCATCATTAATGTTTCCATCTCTCTCTCCTTTCCTCTCTGAAATCAATAAAAATATATATTAAAAAAATACCATCCATTATTCCTCTTTGTTTAAAAAATGTGCTTATTGATTTTAAAGATAGAGAAAGGGAGAGGGAGATAGAGAAACATTGATGTGAGAGAGAAACATTGATCGGTTGTTTCCCATATGCACCCTGACTATGGATTGAACTGGCAGCCTGGTCATGTGCTCTGACCAGGAATGGAACTGGCGACCTTTCAGTACATAGGACAATGCTCAAGCAACTGAGTCACACTGGCAAGGGCCATCATACCTCTTTCTTGAGCAGGGTGAACATGTGAATACAGGAAAAACATATTTTTTGCTTTGCTATAATTGCAACAAGAAATTAAACTTAATATATATATATATATATGTATATATATATATATATTTCAGAATTTCTCATGTGCTATGATACATTTTGAATTATTCTATAAATTTATCAACTGTAATTCAAATTGATGTGGATCATCAGTTAAATCAACACATTAATGATCTTTTTTTTTTTTTTACATATTCTAACAAGACTTAAAAAACATTCTTTCTGTAGGAATTACTCTAGTTCTATTTAGAGTGGCCAAGGAGAATCCTGGCATTGGATGCAGGGCCACAATTTATGATTATATAATGTCTCTGTTACCTATCAGTCATCTCTGATAGTTATTTTGTTTGCCTGCTTAATGGATTTGAAGTGTGAGTGCTAGGTTCAGGCCAATAAGCCTCTTTTATAGTTTATATAGCTTCACTATCATTTTCTTCACTGCAGTACATTAAAAAAATAAAATGCAATGAACTTACATGTTTTCAAACTGTCCATGTTCACCAAATTCCCATAAAGGGTGTAATTGTTCTCTCTCTCTCTCTCCCTCCCTCTCTGCCTCCCTGCTCTCTCTCCCCGGGGTTTATAGACCTAGAAGGACAACGCTAAAATGAAACAAGGATCTAAGGAAGCATCCTTCATACATGCTCCCTCTATGGCCCCCTGGCGCCTTGCAGAGGCTTCAGCAGCAATAGGTTCTATTTATATAAACTTAATTGGAACAAGTAATAACTTACCTGAGTTTTATATCCTCTTATATTGTTGTTTTTTACTTTTATTTTTCTTTAATTTGTTTTGATGGCTATAAAATTCAGGGGCGAATAGCTAGAAATGAGAGCCGACTGTACGGCACACACATGCCTCATAAACTCCCATGCCCTGCAGATGCACTCCTGGCCTGAGGGCCTCTGCACACACCCGCTCTCTGCCTGTCCATCAGAAACACGGCGCTGGCGCACCTGCCATCCTGAGACTCATTCTCAGAGACATTTCATTGGAACAAACATTGGAACTAGCCTACCCTGGCAATGAGCATTCCCACAGCTACACAGGCTGTAACTTTAAGTAAGTGCATTGAAATTTTATGTTAAGTCCCAGGGACAGAGTTAGAAGTTTGCCATTAGGAGAACCCACTGAGCCATCAATGTGATTGGAACTTTATTTTGTCACTTCGAATCCTGAAACAGTAAAAGTGGTTCTTAAAAGGGGCTATACTACTAAAGGGAGTAGCTTAAACCTTTACTTCTTTTTACTTACTTTGTATTATCTTCAATGTACCTTTATTTTTTAAAAAATATATTTTATTGATTTTTCACAGAGAGGAAGGGAGAGGGATGGAGAGTTAGAAACATCGATGAGAGAGAAACATCGATCAGCTGCCTCCTGCACGTCCCCTCCTGGGGATGTGCCCACAACCCAGGCACATGCCCTCGACCGGAATCAAACCCGGGGCCCTTCAGTCCGCAGGCCGATGCTCTATCCACTGAGCCAAACCAGTTAGGGCTTCAACGTACCTTTAGTTGAGTTCCTTGCTGGAAAAATTCAGGTACTTAACAAAATAATAATAATAAGATTCCCTAGCACTAATCCAGTTATTTTTTCTTAACAAAACAGCTTGTTGCTATTTGACTCTGGTAGTTGTCTGACTACCAAAGAGGAAAGCACAGCTTCTTAAAGCCTCTTGATCCAAATCAGCAGTGCCTGTGTTCTTCACATGCTCTTCACGGGCCGCGGAAGAGGGTTGTATGGCAGCTGGGACAAAGCACCATATGGCTGGGATGAGGTGAAGGATGATAAAGGCACATGAGGGAAGGGAGGGGAGATGTCACAGCTTGTCAGCCGTTCTCCCTAGAGGAAGCTTTGGTGACAGGAGGATGATTGAAATGGCGTGTTTGGGGTCCCTGGGCATAGAGAGTAGATAAACAATGACTAGGAATTCAAAGGCATAAACTCCAGGGAAAGGATGGAAACAAAGGGATCTGGGGATTGGGGAGAAGCATAGTCACCCTGCAGTTGGTGAAAGACGCCAGGAAAAGACATTGATGGGAGAGGTGATTAAAGGTGGCCTTACGGAGCCTTGGATGGTGACAGATGGAAAGGGTACAATGATTAGCAAGAAAGTGCAGAGAAAGAAAAGAAGCCTGAAATGAAGTATATTCTTGTAGGAGCAGGCATGTGGGATGACAAAAAGGGCAAACAAAGGATGATGTTTTCTCTGCCAGCTGGTACAGGAAATTGGAAAGATATTGAAGTGACCAAGTCCTGTCCTTGCATGAAGGAAGTACCCTTGTCCCCAGCTTACTTCACCTATCGATTTAGCCCAAATTCTTCCCAAAGCCTTTCCAGGAGGGTCTATGGATTTCCAGCCGGGCATCATCTCACTGGCCCAGCAAAGACAGACTTTACGCTCCCTGGATCTAAAAACAGACAAATAGTAACAGCCATTTATTGTATACAACTCATATGCTAGTTCCTGTGGGGAGCCCTTACAATCTGTTTCTCACCAGCACTTAACCATGCATGTTAAATATTTTGAATCGATTTTTAATCAATTTTCAGCTCAGAGAAGCTAAATAACTTCGCAATTCACATACTCACCGAGTGTCAGAGAACGGATCCAACATCCCTCTGTTTAATGACAGTTTTATACTCAAATCCGTCTGTGTTTACATAAATGAGGGACTAGCCGCCTTCCCAAGCTTCCTGTGGTCTTTGTTCCATCTTGGATGAGCTCTTTAAGAGGTACTTTCCTAAGTAAACAAGGTGAAAATAAAGCAATGAGGTATTACCTCACACCTGTCAGCATGGCTATCATCAACAAATGACAACTGCTAGTGAAGGTGTGGAGCAAAGGGAACCCTAGTGCACTGCTGGTGGGAATGTGGACTGGTGCAGCCACTATAGAAAACAGTATGGAGTTTCCTCAAAAAGTTAAATATGGCACTGCCATTTGACCCAGTGATCCCACTTCTAGGAATATATCCTAAGAAACCTGAAACACTAGTCAGATAGGACATATGTACCCTATGTTCATAGCAGTGCCATTTACAATAGCAAAGATCTGAAAACAGCCAAGTGTCCATCAGCAGATGAGTGGATAAAAAAGCTGTGGGACATTTACACCATGGAATACCATGTAGCTGTAAAAAAGAAGGATCTTTTATCCTTTGAGACAACATGGATGGACCTGGAGAGTAGTGTGCTAAGTGAAATAAGCCAGTCAGAGAAAGATAAGTATCACATGATCTTACTCATATGTGGGATCTAATGAACAAAATAAACTGATGAACAAAATGGATCCAGAGACATAGAAACATGGAACACTCTGTGGAATCTTAAAGGGAAGGCAGGGGTGGGTGGGGAGACATTAACTGGGGAACTTATATGCAAAGCCCATAGACACAGACAATAGTGTGGTGAAGGCCTGGGAGGGGTGGTGTGGGGTAGACAGGGTGAATGGGGAAAAAAGGGGACATCTGTAATACTTTCAATAATAAAGATACATTTTTTAAAAAGAAATTATTAAAAGCATACAATGTATGCTTTCATATGCATACAATGTACAGATTTGAATAAAAGCATTCATTCACACATATGTTGGTTGACCAGTTTACCCAATATCTGTCTTCTCATTTTGTCTCTTGCAAAGACTTCATACTCTGAGAGATGCAGCTACCTCTGCTGATATGATAATATTGTCCAGAATTTGTTTTTCACCTTGTCCCTGGGTATGGCCATAGGTAATCTTTCTTAGGATACAGCCTGGGCCTGGCAATTCTCTTTGATGCATGGTCCTGGGATAAGTATCAGACTTCTGATATCAGATCCCCAGGTTTTCCTCTTGGAGGCACAGGTCAGCCCAAGCCAGTGTTTCAGGCTTCCTTTCTTAAAATCTTCTCAATGAAAGCATTACTTGTCTGGGGAATTATTGCTGCCTAAACACAACTTATCTTTAGTGTATCATTGGCTTTCCAGAACATTTTCTCCTCTCCATTTGACCCTAAATGAAATATTCACACCCCATACCTACATTCCCCTGGAACCTTCTTCTGAGTTTAGTTTTGAAATGTACATGTAATTTATTAGCAGAGTTATAATTATTAGCGTAACCAGCTTGCAATAATAGCTCAGGTCCCTCCCCAGACATATTCTCAAGTACCCAATTTAGAGGGTTCTGGCAGGGAATTTTCTAGTCAAAGTCTAATCATTATAATTTCACAAATTTGCAAAGCCTTTCATTTTGCTCACACTGCAAGGATATATTGGATGCCTACGGTGCTTCTAAACACACTGTGCTAGGCTTGGGGATTAAAGTGGTAAACCGTTTAGTCTTGGTTCCTCCTCTTACAGAGCATATAATTTAGTAAAGGGCACCCAAAAGTGAGTAGGCCATTACAGTGCAGGGTTGTAAGTATCCTGAGAGGACACTTATCCTGGTCCTAAAAAAGCCCATGATAGAGGCACCTAAGCCAGGGTGGGGATCAGTGAGTGACAGCTAAACTGAAATCTGAAGGGCAGGGCAGCAAGGCAGCTGGAGGGAGGCAGCTGAGGTTGCAGCACGTGGAAGTAGCAGAGAAGAAAGTGTGAGGTCATCATGGAACCGAGCAAGTTCAGTGTGGAGAGCTGAGAGCCAGCAAGGAAAGCCTGTGGAAGCCCTCAAGCCTAGCTCCCTACCTCCAGGACCTCCCCCTGGATTTTTCTCAGGCCACCCTGCTCCAGGCAGCTGGGGAAGTAGAGCTGGAATGGGGGAGCAATGCTGGAGGTGAGAGGATATTGGTCCTTGTGGGAGAATCAGAGGCAGGGGGAATAAGGAAATGAATTAAAACAGGCCTTCCATGGTGCCTTACACATAGTAATTGCTCCATGGGCATTGAATGGATTAGTGATTGGACACATAAATTGATTTTGCCAAAGAATACTCATACAAGTGGGATCCAATGTCATAGTGTGAGTACTGTGATCATTTATGAAATGATAAATAGTTTTTTGGGGAATAGGATAGAAATGGTTTAGTTAGAAGTGAGTTCTGATTTCTAAACAACCACCCTACCAAAAATTTAGCGTGGAACTTGTTTATATGTAAGTGACTGTCTCAAATGTCGTAATTGTCTAACAATTTAGTTCCCTAATCTCTCAGGGCAAAAGAACATGGTCTAAAAATAAATAATTCTTGCCCAGCCGTGTGGCTCAGTGGTTGAGTGTTGACCTGTGAACCAGAAGGTTAAGGTTCCATTCCCACTTAGGGCACATGCCTGGGTTGTGGGCTGGATCCCCAGGAGAGGGCATGCAGGAGACAGCTGATGAATGATTTTCTCTCACCATTGATGTTTCTATCTCTCTCTCCCTCTCCCTTCCTCTCTGAAGTCAATAAAAAATATATTTAAAAATAGAAAATAGAAAAATAATAATTCTTATAAGCATAATAATAGGAACATGATAGACATTCAAAAATGAAAAATTGGTTATTCATTTTTAGAATTATTCATTTCATTCAAAAATGAAAAATTCATTATTCATTTTATTCAAAAATGAAAAATGAAAAATTGGTTATTCATTTTTATTTTTTTAAAATATATTTTATTGATTTTTTTACAGAGAGGAAGGGAGAGAGATAGAGAGTCAGAAACATTGATGGGAGAGAAACATCGATCAGCCACCTCCTGCACATCTCCCACTGGGGATGTGCCTGCAACCCAGGTACATGCCCTTGACCGGAATCGAACCTGGGACCCCTCAGTCCGCAGGCCAATGCTCTATCCACCGAGCCAAACCGGTTTCGGCGGTTATTCATTTTTAGATACTAATCCAGTAAATTATTTTATGTAAAAAGGAAGATTAAATGAAATATTGTAGTTTATTAACATCTACTTCTTATTCATTTAAAATGAAATATTGTTTCAAATCACTTTTTTTTAAACACAAATTTTAAATTGTCTTCGTTTTATATGGTTCTTAATACACTAGCTCAAAGGCCCTTATTCTCTGAATTTGAAAATAAGTGAAGCTTTATAAAAATGTTATTTTGTTATTTTCAAATATAAACAGCCACACTTCTTTTTGGTAAGGTTGTAAAATTAATTTCTTAACTATAAAAACTTTAACCAAAATTTAAATTTTATCTACTTCTCCATTAGACCATTAAATGCTAGAGTCTGGTGTCAAGAGAGCACCAACAAGAAAAAAACGCGAAAGGCAAATAAATAAATGTTTGCTCTTAGGACAATTAAATGTTCCTGTCACGTCACTAATGTTATCTGGTTATATTTTATTTTTATTAAATCTTCAAGATAATAAGGAGATACATGGAAGAAAGCATCTAGCTGACCTGGTGGCTACACTGATAGTACTTCAGTTAACAACATGGGGAGTGACAGTGGAAAAAGCCTATTGGTTGTTTGATATTTAATGCAAATTAAATATTTTTGTGATTTTGTGAATACATTTTATCATCTTTCATATGCCTCATAGAAGTGGAGGTCAGATACTGTTAATAGCACAGATATAAAATAATACTCATATAATAACATAGTAAAAATTTGACAGAACAAAAGTCTCTGGTATGTAGACAAAATGTAGCTTCAGGGAAAAATTAACCCAATAATATAATTATTACCAAGGCTATTGCAATGACATCATAAAAATGTTATTCATAGTTTTTTTGTTTCAAAACTATCTATTCTTCCCATTTATATTATCTTCAGAGATCACCTCTTATTCCTGGATTTTGCTATGATAATTTTTTTAAGAGGTTCTTTAAAAAAAAAAAAAAAAAGACTATGTTAGAGTGTGACAAATTCGCCTCCTCTTCTCCATGACAACAGAAGGTGTAGCCATAGCAACAGTAATGGGCCAGAGAGATTAGGACCAGAGTGGAGATTAGGCCTCCAAGAGCAAAGAAAAGGAGTCCTGATTGGTTCCTTATTGAGTGAGACCTCTGTGAAGACAAGTTACTGTTGAGAGAAAGCATGGAGGATTAGTCAGAACAAAATTAATTTCCCTGTGTAAAGCAAGAAGCCATTTCATTGTTAAAAATGCGTCCCTTCCTTTTCATATAAGGACCATTTAAATTGAAGTAAAGAGTCCGTGATCACTTCTTTTCTGAGCTCTATCTGTGCCTCCGAGTGTAGGCCAGCTCTGAGAGAAGGCACTCGGGGAAGCTGGAGAGAAGAGACTCCGCTGCCCTCCTTCCTGGGGTCCCTGAATGGATGGAACCCTACTCACTTCGATGTGATATCATCTATAAGGGAGGGGCTTTGGGACAAAAAGGATTTGAAATTTCTCTCTTGTTCTTTTTAAAAATTATTTTCTAACTTGAAAATTTTCCGAAGATTTTTCAAAGTCATCACTGATCACCTTTTGTGTGTAAAAAATCTTTTGTAAAAATAGTCCGTAAGAATTCCCTTTTCTTTAAACTGGTAAAATGTACAGGCATTATATTTTGAAGAAAAGTCCAATGATTTCACATCAGCACATTGATAAATGGGGTATTTATTTTTGAAAGTTATGGACATGAAAGTGCTTAGTCAAATGGTATGAATATTTTTCATTTTAAAGAATTTTGCCAAATTGACTTCTGTAGTCTGTACTCTCACAGGCTTCAGCTGAGAGCGTAAGGGAGTGGCACTCCATGGCCAAAACCAGGTAGTAACACTCTCTAAAGTCTTGCTACTCAGATTGTTTTATTTTTAAAATATGTTTTATTGATTTCAGAGAGGAATGGAGAGGGAGAGGGAAATAGAAACATCACTGATGATGAGAGAGTCATTGATCAGCTGCCTCCTGCATGCCCCACATTGGGGATTGAGCCTGAAACTAGGGCATGTGCCCTGACCTGGAATCAAACTGTGACCTCCTGACTCATAGGTCGATGCTCAACCACTGAGCCACACTGACTGAGTACAGACAGATTGTTTCAATAGACTTTATTCAGACAGACATTTTTAGATTTTATTTTAATGCACATTTATTGGTCAGGTTGAACCTTATTTTAAAATAAGATTCCTCATTATTTTATTGATTTTTAGACAGTCTTTTTAATTTTATAGACATGAGTTAGTACCTGGTAGATACATATTTTGTGAATGCTTTGGGTCCATCTTGCCAAAGGAAAGGCCTAAGTCAAGAGGAAAGTGGGAGTTAAGTGAATGATATGGGTTTCTCATGGGTGGGAGCTGCCTGTGCCCAGGCCCTAGGGAGCTGCTCTTGGCTCAGCATGCACCTTCCCCCCTGGCCTCTCCACTCTGCCGCAGAGCTCGCTAAAGAGCCAGGAGCTCCATGCAAGCTGCCGAGGACCACACTCCTCCGGGCCTAGCAGAAGGGCTGACATGGGATAGATGCTCCAGAACATTTGCTGAATGAATAGAGCCAATGTTTGCTGCTTGCTGTGGACACCTACAAGCCTCTTGGTGGTAGTATTATTGCGGCGATAGGAACACACTAGGTGGTATTTTTGCAGTGATAGGGACGCACTAGGTGGTATTTTTGCGGCGATAGGAACGCACTGGGTGGCATTTTTGCGGCGATAGGAACGCACTGGGTGGTATTGTTGCGGTGATAGGGACGCACTAGGCTACCATGCAGGAAGGCTAACTCCCTGGGAATCATCCCCAATGAGTGGAGGAGAGTAGGATGGTAGACCAATGCCCCAGCCTGCTTCCTTCAGGAGTGGATCGCTCAGAGGCTTGTGGCACCCTGACTCCCAGAGTCCCCAGTGGGGCTCCCTTCAATTTCCACAGCAATAACTGCCAGGTAGCTCTCTCCCTGCTGCCTCACTTCCCCACTCCCCGAGGGTGTTTCCTGGGATCACCTTCCAAATAAAGCATGTGCCCTGAAGGCCTTTTCTAACACTCTCTTTGTGGAGGAAGCCAAACCAAGAAAAGTGGTCAACAGGAGCCAGGCCAGCAGGCAGACTGAGAAGTTTGGCGATTCTGAGGGAAAGAGTAGGCCTGGAGGATAATAAACAGTGGAGTGCTGTGACCAGATGTGTCCTTTACAAGCTTATTCTGGACGCTGCACAGAGAACACGCGTGTGGGAGGGGAGTGGCAGGGGAAGCAGAGGAGCTGGAGGAGAGCGTGACGGTTCTGGGAGAGAGTGATGGTGTGGCTGTAAGTGTGGCCGTGCAGATAAAGTAAGTTGTCCAGGAGCGGGGATCCCAGAAGGGGCGAGTGGGAGAGAGTCGGGAATAGGAGATACAATTGGGGTTTCGGGCTGTCCAGTTGAGAGGACAGTGTAGATATGAGTGAGTTAAGCAGCCTTGGAGGGGACAGGCAGTGAGTAGGGAGGGGGGGGGGGATGAATTCCCTTCACTGTGCTGGTTGGCGCTGTCCAAGGTGTATGCAAGTAACGGGTTTTGTCAAGAGGGTTGATACCAGCCATGTTTTGGACAGAGGCGCTGCATATCCAGGCATCAGCCTTCCACCTTCCCCTCTCCACTCTGCCACAGAAGATTGGCTATGCCCCTGCTAGTCTCCCATTTATTTCTAATGCTGTGCTGATCAGGAAAGCCAGGGAAAGTCTATCAATGAAGACGTGGGCTGAGAAGCTGCAGAGCCAGAAATCACTTCGAAAGCTTTCTGCAGTTCTTTAAAACCTCTCCCTCTGTATCACCTGTATGTACAGTAAATTGATAATGTTTCTGGAACCGCTGGGAAATGAGATGGGCCCCGCCCCCCAAGTGGTTTTCTAGCTAACAGGGGTGCAGTTCCCAGCACCCAGCCCGCGGAGAAAGAGAATGCAAGGAAGGAGACTACCTTTTATAAGAAGTGGACACAAATGGAGCACAAAAGCCAGTCTGAAGATTAAATATAGGAAAATGGGTTCTTGTGATTTGGGGCCAGAAACTCACATTCCCTAGACCTGGGGGCTTGAACACATAAGAAAATATCTTCCCAGCAAAGGTGAGTTATGAATTCACACACACACACACACACACACACACACACACACACACAATCAAAAACTTCTAATACAGGTTAGCAATGCCCCAAAAGTTTAAAAAGCCAGTTTTGCAATAGTGAATGATTGAGTTATTCCTATGAATAACAATTGTCAGATTTTGATAATTTTGATAGGTGCAGTTGCCTATCTTTGTGTCCTAGGATTTTTTCTGGTCATTTCCCTTACTAGCAGGTAGTCCATGAGAAGTTTCTACTTGTTGTTAGCTCCCATCAATTTTAATTTGCTTCTTTAAATTTTCTGTGGTCTTAGGGAATGCATAGGAAAGTTCCTCAAATTATACCCAAAACAGTGTAAACAGGCTCTGAGAGGAATGAGGTTCTGTAACAGCTACTTGGTTACCTGAGGCATTTATCAATACGTGCAGGTCCATGGTCATGTTTCCCCGCTTCACACTTAAATAGGACATTTAGTCTTATTGTCATTGATCTCATGATTAATAGAAACTGAAGAAATATGAGTCAAATTACATATGTGGTTAATTAGCCACCTTTTTGTGAACCCCAAGGAATCCCGTTATACCTTTGATTCCGTTTACTGTTTCTTTCCTGGTTCGTCTTCATTTCCGTAGCATCTGTGTGGATGTGCCATTCCGTGTTTGCTGCTGGGTCTGCTTTGCTTCCCTGCCCTTTGTCTGCCCATGGCACCGACACCTCTGACCACTTCCTCTCCTTCCTCCTCAGCGATCCCAAGCTCCAGTGTGCTCCCTTCCGCTCCCAGAGATGTGGTCCCTGTCCTGGTTTCCAGTCGGTTCATCCGTCTCAGCTGGCGCCCACCCGCAGAAGCAAAAGGGAACATTCAAACCTTCACTGTCTTTTTCTCCAGAGAAGGTGACAACAGGTAGGTGCCACCAAGAGAATTCAGCCTAGCCACCCCTCTCTTTAGAGGTACACTGTGGGGCACTGGCGGCGGCACATCTTGGCAGGGGCCTCGGAGACCTGTGGAATCAACTCTGTGTCCTTCACTCATTACTAAATGGACACTTTATGACTCCTTTCTCTGTTGGGTTTTTCTTTAATTAAAATATGTTTTTTAAAAATTGATTTTAGAGAAAGAGGAAGGGGGAGAGAGAGAAAGAAACGTGGACGGGAGAGAGAAACATTGATCAGCTGCCTTCTGCGTGCCCCCTATAGGGAATCAAACCCAAACCTGGGCAAGTACCCTGACCGGGAATTGAACCAGTGACCTCTGGGTGCCTGGGATGATGCTCAACCACCTGTTTCTGAGCTGTGATGCTCGTTTGCTCATATTTATTAAAATCCTTAACACAATAGCTTTCTAAAAGTCTTGGATTGAACATTTACCTCAGATTAGCAATGATTTTGTCAGGCAAATTACTCTGGCTTAGATTATCATGAATCTGCCTGATTAGGTAATGGTGGCAATAAATGCAAGTGCCATAGTAAACATTTTTTTATCCATCCGCCTCGGTGCTTTCACTCCATAAATCAGAGAGAGGCATAAATCTTAGATCCTGAAAGTCAGAATTCACAAGACATAATTGCTTCAGAGATATCCATCTATCCCCTCTTAGTACCTAAAAATCATTAGACTTGAAAGGGATCTTTTGAATCCTTCTACTTGAACTTCCTTCTACTTGAACACTTAGAGACGGATGCTCTGGGGAGGCTGAAATCACATGCCCATGCCCACAGCGTAAGCATGGATAACGGGAGCGGTCATTTACTGAGCACTTACGGTGCCAGGTACCAGACTAAGCATCTGACGGAAGTTGTCTTATCAAATCCTCACAACAACAACATCCCCCTTAAGGAAAAAGTTCGCACCTCTGTGACACAGCTAGTACGTGGTGGGACCAGGGTTTAATACAGGCCTGACTCTAAAGCAGGTGCTCTCAATGGCTACCTAACTTCCTCCTAACGGATTAACCTGGAAAAGAACCCAGCTCTCTTGATATTTTTTAGAATTATGACATGAATTTCCTCTGTAGGCTTATTTCTAATAATTTTCTGACTTGATGAATTAGTTTATTTGCATCATTTATTTACCATGTAAAACTTACAGGAGCAAACTTTTTAATTCATGCATAGAACATCATACCTCCCACTTAGTAATCTAAAGTGACTTATGGAGTGTGGCACGGTGTAGCTGAAAGGGTAAGGCCCTGTGGCTCTGGAATTGAATTGCTTGGGTTTCAGTCCTGGCTCAGAATGTGACTAGCTGTGTGGCCTTGGGCCAATTACCGGCGCCTTGCTTTCCGCACTTGGGATCATCTTTGACCCAACATGGCAGGTTATGATGAGTATTAAATGAAGTTAAGAAAAAGTGACTAAGACAGATGCCCATCGCCTGGTGCCCCATAAGCACCCCATTCTTGTTAGCAGTGCCATGTGCAAATCATGGTGTCGGTTAGAAATGAACATCAGTGGAATGCAGATATTCTCCAATTGATAAATAGAAAGGACTTTATCACTTTCACAAACATTAGCCCATTTGATCCTCGGATAAAGCAGGAATGATAATCTCCATATTACAGATGAGCATGCCTTGCTCTGTTCAGAAAGCCTCAAAAATACTGCCTGAAGAGCTACACAACCAGTAAACATTAAAATCAGAATTTAAATGCAAGGTTTCCAGTCCAGTGATCTCCTCACTGCACCATACAAGTAAAAGATATTCGGTAAAAGTGCTACATATAAAGACTGCAGGAGTTCAGATGAGAGAAGTAAAAACACTTTCATGGGCATCTTTCAATTTAATCCCCACCATGACCCTGTGAGGTAGGCAGATAAGTGACTGTTATCTTCCTTTTGCAAATGAAGCAGGAGGGCTCCGAGATAGCTCCCGACTTGCTCAGGTCACATGCTGACTTTGTGGCAGAACAAAGTCAGGGTCTTCCATGTGCAGGGCTGTATGCAGTGCAGTGCTTTATGCTGCCTCGGGAAACCTCTGCTCACTGCTTGGGAGTAGAGAGCAGCTCTTCATGATTGACATGGAGGATTCACTTTAGAATTCACTGTGCATTGGCTTTTCTTTTCTTTTAAATATATTTTTATTGATTTCTGAGAGGAAGGAAGAGGGAGAGAGGGAGAGAAACATCAGTGACGAGAGAGAAACATTGATCAGCTGCCTTCTGCATGCCTCCTACTGGGGATTGAACCGGCTACCTGGGCATGTGCCCTTGATTGGAATCAAACCCGGGACCCTTCAGTCCACAGATCAACACTCTATCCACTGAGCCAAACCAGGTAGGGTGATTTTCTGTCATTTTAAAAAATACACATTTTTTATTTATTTCAGAGAGGAAGGGAGAAGGAGAGAGAGATCCAAACATCAGTGATGAGAATCATTGATTAGCTGCCTCCTGCACACCACCCACTGGGGAGGAGCCTGCAATCTGGGCATGTGCCCTGACTGGGAATGGAACCGTGACCTCCTAGTTCATAGGTGGACACTCAACCACTGAGCCACGCTGGCCGGGCAGAGTTTCAGCATGGTGTTTACATGTCCTTCCCCTGCTCTGCAGGGTTGAGGACCGTGCAGCTGATGAGGTTTGTTATGGTGAAGGGAGTGGGTTGTGAGGGAAGGAGAGCACGTCTCCGAATCCAAACCACCACACTCTGGCCCTGGCTTAAGGCTCAGCAGGAATGGCTCTCCTGTCACTCTGCTCCTCAGTGAAAGTCAGTCCCATCCTTTCTACCTCAAAATGGTCTTAGGATGAGAAACTGTGATTTAATTCTTCCAATGGGTTGAACAGGTATTTAAAGGTAAGCCATTTGCCCTGACCGGTTAGGCTCAGTGGATAGAGCATTGGCCTGCGGACTCAAGGGTCCCAGGTTCAATTCCAGTCAAGGGCATGTACCTTGGTTGTGGGCACATACCCAGTAGGGAGTGTGCAAGAGGCAGCTGATCGATGTTTCTCTCTCATCAACGTTTCTAACTCTCTATCCCTCTCCCTTCCTCTCTGTGAAAAATCAATAAAATACATTTTTAAAAAAAGGTATGCCATTTATAAATGCCATATACGAATGAGTGACCCTTTATTCACTCGCCTAGCACTGCGATTGAAATAACAGAGAAGCCGGCAGTCTCTTTGGAAGCAGTTTAACAGTGTTGGGAGGATCATTCTATTGATGAGTATATGACTATACACCGAGTGGAGAGCTCTAACGGAAGGAACACGCTTCTGTAAGAGAGGTCACGGAGCACGTGCATGATGTCTAGGCCAGTGGTCGGCAAACTGCGGCTCGCGAGCCACATGCGGCTCTTTGACACCCTTGAGTGTGGCCACGAAGTTTCAATCGCACTGTATGTGTGCGCCCACATGTGGTATTTTGTGGAAGAGCCACACTCAAGGGGCCGCAGTTTGCCGACCACTGGTCTAGGCCATACTCAGACTTGCATTTAGAGAGGGTGATGGTGGCTGCGGAGTGGAAGTTTGATCAGAAGCAGTGGGTGGGTGCTGGGGAGCCATTGGGCAGGCTTTGCAGGGATCTAGGATGGAGAGGATGCTGGGTCAGATTAAGGGGGACTGGGTGGAGAGGAAGCGGGTAACAGATTCTGGAGATATTTAGGTAACAAAACTGAAAGGACCAGGTGATGGCTTGGGCATTCACAGTGAGGAAAAGGAGATTTTTCAAGATAACTCCTAGGTCTCTGGCTCCTGTAAATGGGTGGATGGTGGGGCAATGTGCTGAGTGAGATAAGGATGCTGGGAAGATCCAGGTTTGGGAAGAAAGGGCATCAGTTCTGTTTCAGGCTTGTTGATTTGACACGCCTTTACAATATTCAAGGGGGACTGTCAAGCAGGTCCCAGAAAATAGGCCCCTGGAGCTCAGAGGAGAAGTCCAGGCCTGATATATAGACCAGGAATGTGTCTACACATCAATGATAACTGCAATGGAGAAAGATAAGATTCCCTCCCATCCCCCTCCCCCACAAAAAAACCAACAACGCAGAACTAGATCACCCAGAGTGAGTCAGATTTATTATAGGGACATTGGTCAAAATCCAACAGAGTAAATGATTTTAACCCAAGACTTTTTTCCAGGAAAGAACTTCTTATTTGTTGTGGCAGTAGTTATTATGTGACTAGTCTCTTAGAAGTTTACTAGATGCTGAAACAGAGGTTATACAGAAACAAAATGTTTAAAAGCCTGCTTCTCAGACTGTGCTTAGAAAAAAAAACTAGTTTTTAACCTGGGTGCAGTGGCAATACCTCTGACCAGGGTGCTCTCCATCCCCCACGGTCTTTGTCTGTGGCAACTCACCTCTGAACCTATCTCCTCTTCATGACAGCATCAGCTGCAAAGGGTGCGTCTGGGGTGACATTTGGGTGGCTGTCACTTTCATTGCCGCTGTCACTTTGAAGCCTGTTTCCTGTTCCAGCGATTTTCAGCTGCTGTGCCGCAGGGATTTTTAAAACATGCAGTACCTGACCTCGTTTGCCTTGGGTTGTCTAATGACGAAATGACAACAGCCAACACCATAGTCATCGGTGTGAATAAACCAAAAGTATATCTATTTTTTGTCAGGTCAGCAAAAAATGTATGTGTCGGTGTGCCGCCACCTGTTAGTAATTAGTTTACATGTGCCGTGAGATGAAAAAGCTTGAAAAACGCTCCCTGTTCTAGCAAACTCTGTATTTCAGTTTTGAAATCTTCTCATCATTGCACCATTCTTTCTCTCACTAAGGAAATACAAACGAAAGTGGAGCAAATAAAGAGAAGATGTTAAAAATCTCTCCATTAAAAGTAACAGAGTTCCTTCCTTACAAAGGGACAAAATAGAATCCTTGTCCCTTGAAGCAACTAATTAGGTATCTTCTGCATCAAGGCAGCATTTGTTGCTCACCTCACAGCTGTAACAAGTGTGAACACCCTGGTCCACTTAGACAAGACAGCATGTGTTTATTTAGAATGTGTGCTAGAGACATGTTACAAATGACCCACTAAAAGCAGCATCATGCTTAATCTCTAATCTCTGTTTACTTCTGAAATGTACATACAGAAGTGCTGGATTCAGCTAAAAACAAAACCAAAAGCACGTGGGTGACTTTCTCTGCCCATGAAGGGTATTCGATTGGAAAGACTGCTTTGAGTAGATCCCACGCTCTCAGTTTTCACATAATGAAAGTGAAGGCGATGGGCATGCCAAGGCCACCCGTGGGACTAAGTTAGGATGGAACGTGGATAGAATCCAGCTCTGTGAGCATTTATGCGATCACACGCTGTGGAGATACCTGGCAATTCTTCTGTTAAAATTTTCCCATTTATATATGCATTCAATTACAAAATTGCGAACACCAGCAACATTGCCATTCTTTAGACTCAGTGGGTATATATGCTGAGTGCCAATGAAATACAAATGGAATATGGCTTCTCTTCTAAAATAATTCACCATTGAGTCAAGGAGACAGACGTGTCTAATAAAGCAATGGGAAATGTGCTAGAGTAGACGTACAAACCAATAGCAGCAAAAGCACAAAGGAGAGAATGCTCAATGCGCTAGAGTCAGAGGGCATAATGGTAGGACCCAACGGCCAGGAGATATCATTTGAATTGGATTTGAAGAATGAAAAAGCTTTTGCCAAACCCAAACCCAAGAAGAACTGCGAGTCAGGAGAAGGAACTCCAGGATAGTCAGAATGAAACAGAACAAAACTGATGCCAGACAGGATGACAAGGGACAGAGGAGCGAGGCTGCGATCTGGTGTGGCGAGGCTTGGAGACTGCCGGTGAGTGTGAAAAGGTCAGCCCACGGCCTGAAGGTCTTTGGCTCTTGTGCCAAGGAGCTGAGGTTGCGTTAACCATAGGATGATGATAATTAATTCGCTCAAGGTGTGGGCATGGAGTCGACCGAGTGTGTATGTTAGGAGAGAATCTCTGTCAACGGAAGATAGGAAGAGCTGGGAAATCAGTGAAGAAGCACTAGGAACAGCCGTCCTAATGCAATGCGTTGTGAGCACAAGCCAGAGCAGGGCTGGTTCCGGGCACAGGAGACTGGAGCCCAACTTGGGTCAGGTCTCCACGCAACTTATGCAAGTTTACGTTCCCTGCCACCTGTGTCACTCGTGACTTCCAAGGGTCAGGACTTATGGGCTGAGCTCAGAAAAGCAGCAGCGATACTGTGACTGGGTCACAGCGTGTGCTTTTAGAACACAGCAGTTCTTTCCCAAGGAGCCTCAGCCATGTGACCCCCAGCGCTCAGCACTGGACAGAAGTGCTTGCAGATGGCCTCCTCTTGGTCTCTGTACAGGTGCCAGCGGGCATGCTGCCTGCAGCGTTTCAGCCAGCAGGAGGGGTCCAAGTTGTGCACTTACACTCTGTGGATTTTCAAGGAATGAATTTCATGTGAAGGGATTCTAGAAAGCTCAGGTGACCTAATCCCTGTACTTCAGTCAATTTACCTTGAACTTGCCTGAACCCCACACTGCTAACTCTGAGTTGGGGGAAGGAGTGGGGTAATGAAGTTTTGTCTGACAGTAGACACCGTGACCCTGAGCTCTACGGATTTGAAGGGTCATCACGTTTTCAGAGCCATCGGAGAGAACATCCTGAGAAGCGGCAAAGCCAGGAGCTGTCAGGGCAATGACAGTGACAGGCAGGACACCCGAGCACAGTAATTGGGCAAAGTCTTAACATCTCCTGGACTTTGTTCTTCAGAACCTCCTCGCTTATCTGCCCATTTATAGGGAGGCCTGGCCTGGAGCAGCAGGGAAACCTAATGCCTCACTGCATAGATGTGCATGTTACTAGTATGTGTAACTGCTTCAGGGGCTGGCACTGGCCTGTGTGGGGCTGGATTGAGCTGCCTTCCCAAACTCAGGTTGTACTTTCTTGTAGGAAAATGTCTTGTGAGGTTTTTCTTTCAGATATGAAAGCCTGACAGGGGGACTCAGGTGCCTCCTGTGAATCTTCTGGGCTGGTAACTGGGCAACTCTGGGAAAGGCCAGGTGGCAGCAGGTGTCATTTTCCCAGAATGCATTGGTATCTTGTTAGCGTTTGATGTTCCTCCAGTAGGACCTGAGGAGGCATCAGAGCAGCCTGGCAGCAAACCCTGACACTAGCGCGGACATCACATAGGACAGGGCGTCCACTATGTGGTGGAACTCTGAGAACAAGCTACTCGGTTGCTGTCAACGAAACCTCCACTTTTAAAAATATTACTGTTTTCATTATTGGAACCTGTTCAATATCTATGACCACTTTTTTAAAAAATTTAACATCTCTGCAAGCAGAATTTATCGGACAGAACATTTTAAAAAAATGGGGGCAGGCCCATAGCTCAGTTAAATCTGTTTATTTTTCTTTCTTAAAATGATGATTGTATCTCTTATTAATTTATTTTCTCATAGTCCTATATCTGAATACTTCGTGGAAAAGTTCTCTTCTTGGACTCAAGAGCACTTCTTTTTTTCTGAGGTTATGGTTGTGTTTTGTAGTAATAATAAAAATGACAGCACTAACTACCATATAGAGAACACACCATAGGGAGTACCAGGCACCACACCTACTACTTGAGGTGGTTTGCATTTATTCCTTAGAAACTCTCTAAGGAAAATATTTTTATGACAACAATTAGCACCCGAGCAATCTGAGGCTCAGATAAGTTCATGAGGAAGCCCAAACAAACCCCGATTAAGACTCTTGAATCCACTCTGCAGTCTACATAGTATTTTGCTGCCATCCCATTTTGATATGATAAGTGGAGTTCTGAAAGAAAAAGACACATGTAGTTAAATCATTATTTAAAATTAAGAGCCCACATTGAAGAAACTAGTGGGCAATCTAGGGCAGGAAGAGCCTATGGTTAGAGGAGGGCCCGTGGAGTTGTGTCTGAAGCCATGTTTCTTTAAAGCATATTATATTGGCTTACATTGTATTCTTACAGATCTCTCCCAAACACGTATTCTCTAAAGACCCTTTGTTCACGCTTTATGTAACATTGAGAGAGGATCAATTGTCCGTATGAGTGAGTGTCATTTTTCTCATGACTATTGTTAATTTGGGATATGGTGGGAGGCTGCTGGAGATGGAGGACACCTAACACTCCCTTCATTGTCATGAAGTCCGGTATCCCCCTTTGTGTGTGAGTGATGTTTTCCTTCTGTGATCGTGGGCATTTTTACTGCGCATACCCAAATTTTTTTGCCTCTTCTTTTTCCTTTGAAGACTGCCTGTTGAAAGGGTTTTGCCAGCACGTCCCAGAACACAGCTATTTCATCTAAATTATTTAGTAGTTATGAAAATAAAGTCAATTCTGAAAGCCATCTTTTCTTATAGATATCCAAGAAGTTTGGTATGAAAATCTGACCTTCAATGACAACTATGTGGCGGGAAGGTCTAGACAAGAGGAAATGACTCACAATAGGTCATAGACTAATTCATTGCATCTGTAAAATAACAGTAAAAAACCCACCCTGTCTATATAAAAGGGCTATATCAGACAATGTATATAAAATTTATTCCACTAAAAGAAAATAAACAAGATGCAAAAATTCACATCCACAAGGCAGACAATCTGATTGGGAGGATTTCCTTTTACAAAGAAACGTATTGTCCTAAATAATTTTGGTCTGGCAAAAGAGAGCAGTGTGACATGTGACACGTGAACCATGATCTGATAATTTTACTCTTACCTACTTTAGAGTAATATTGAATCCCACACAGTCACAAGCCCTCCCCCACTATGTCACAATTCATCCTTGAAGCAACTTAACACAGCACTCCTAAAGAAATATATAGTCCTGGGCAGTGTGGATCAGTTGGTTGTCCGAGATGTTGCCGGTTTGATTCCCAGTCAGGGCACATGCCTGGGTTGTGGGCTAGATGCCCAGTAGGAGGTGTTCAGGAGGCAACTGATTGATGCTTCTCTCTCTCTCTCCCTCTCCCTTCCTCTCTCTCTAAAAATTAAAAAAAAACACACACACAACTATTTTTAAAAAAGAAAAAAAGAAATATCTAAACCTTGGGCTATACCCAAATTCATACAAGATGTGTGTGTGTGTGTGTGTGTGTGTGTGTGTGTGTGTGTGTGTTTCCTTTGTGGTAAAATCTACATGACATAACATTTATAGTTTTAATGATTTTCAGTAGAGAGTTCTGTGGCATTAGTTCATTCACATTTTTGTGCAACGATTACAACCCTATATCTCCAGAACATTATCACCTCCCCTAATTGAAACTTTGTACTCATCATTCCTCCCTCCCCATAATCCCTGGTAATGACCCAGAGTGCATATTTTAATGTACTAGCAGTACTGGATAAAATAATGCTAACTGCTCTAACAAATAATGGCTCAAAACTTTTTGATTCTATAAAATAGAAAAAGGATTTTTGTGAGTGGAGACAGTTCTTCTCCCAACTCTCTCCAGAATTCATGCAAACTTTGCTTCCTCCATCATTAGTGTATGGCTTTCCAGCTCACCTTGCTTACCTGCCTCAAGCCCACAGCTGTAGGAAGAGAACATGAAGGAAACCATACAGGGGAGGGCAAAAGTAGGTTTACAGTTGCATGTGAAACACAGTTTACTCTCGCACTAGAGGCCTGGTTCATGAAATACGTGCACAGGGGAGGAAAGGGGGCTCAGCCCGGCCTGCACCCTCTTGCAATCAGGGACCCCTCGGGGGATGTCCAACTGCCAGTTTAGGCCCTATCCTACACAGGATCAGGCCTAAACTGGCAGTCGGACATCCCTCTCACAATCCGGGACTGCTGGTTCCTAACCACTCACCTGTCTGCCTGCCTGCCTGATCACCCCTAATCACTTGCCTGCCTGCCTCACTGCCCTTAACCACTCTGCCTGTCTGCCTGATCACCCGTAACCATTCACCTGCCTACCTGATTGCCCCTAACCCCTCTGCCTGCCTGCCTGAGCACCCCTAACTGCTTGCCTGCCTGCCTGATTGCCCCTAACCACCTCAACCTCGGCCCCCACCACAGTGGCTTCGTCTGGAAGGATGTCCAGAAGGTTGTTCAGCTGTCCAGTTTAATTAGCATATTATGTTTTTTATTATAGATTATTATTGATTAATTATTGTATTAATCCCCATATGAACAATTGTAAACCTACTTTTGCCCCATCCTGTATGTGTAGTTTTTCTAGGCCAGCCTTACAGTCAGCACACATCACACACACTTAAACCCATTGGTTAGACTTAGTCACACGGCCTTATTTAGACTTCAGGGGGGCTGGGAAGTAGAGTCCAGCACATGAAGAAGAAATGGGTTGAGGATGAGTCAGCCAGTCTCTGCTGTGTCCGTCAAAGTGATTTTAGAGTTAATATATATGCCAGGAGTCACCATTCATTCCCTTCAAACTTTGTCTTTCTCTTTTTAGAAGCCTAATTTACTCTGGCAGAAAAAAGTAATAAGTTTCATTCTCCGTATCTCCCAAAACCAAATAAAACCAAATGGCAAAATTAAAACCTGCCTATAATTCCACTGAGAGGTAAGAGATAGTATCTATAAATAGAAACGTTAAGAAACAGTTGAGTAGGTTAGAAGGATTTCCCTCTTCACCCAGTCAATCAATTATATGAAGCCAATGAGGGTATTAAGGTCTAAAAACATGTGTGTCTTTAAAGAGTAGTTTAGTAGTTCTTGTTTCTCACATGTCAGCACAGGTCCATAGGGTTTATTTTCTCTTAATATATATATATATGAATCCCAGCATGGTCAGCAGATTGATTCATTTTTTGGGAACCATTGAGGAAGTTTTAATTGGGAAATGAGTTGGACACCTGTAGGCGGTGCTTGAAGAACAAGGAAAGGAGACGTGTTGTTGTTTCTGCACAGAAGGGGACCCACTTCCATTTACTAATTGCTCTTCACATAACCACAGGAGCTCATGCTCCACACATGTCAACACTTAGCCTCTGCCTTTTCCTTGTGTACAATGAAAGGAAATGCAGAAATGCATTTGTGGGCATTACTGGCAAAGATTGATTTGTGAAATAATTGAAGCCTTGATTTTCTGTCATTAGCTGGAGGCTTATGAAATGCATTCCAGATGTTTCTTCTTATTTTAATAGCTCTGTTTCATAAGGTTTAAATTCAAATTTATAAAGTGTCAAAGGGAAAATACTTTAATATGCAAGTTTCGTGGAAATAGCACAAACTCGCAATCCCCAGTCACCCTGCAACATCCATTTGTAGGCCCTCGGTTTGTTTCCCATAGTAAGTCTCAGAGGTCTTGGATTATGTCCCAGAGTCAACATTAAATAAGGAAGCAACCTTTTTTCTACCTCACTACTCTTGAACATTAAGTAAGGTTTGGGCTAAAGTAGGGGTGTTGGATTAATCTTTCCCTATAACTTTGATTTCCCAGGGAACGAGCATTGAATACGACCCAGCCTGGGTCCCTTCAGCTCACCGTGGGGAACCTGAAGCCAGAAGCCATGTACACCTTCCGCGTGGTGGCCTACAATGAGTGGGGCCCGGGGGAGAGTTCGCAACCCATCAAAGTGGCCACTCAGCCTGAGTGTGAGTATGAAAGGGAAGGGTGGCATTTAGAAAGTGTTTATCTCCTCCAGCCATTTCCTTGAATACTTTCATAGAAATTTCTTGAGAAAATGGAAGGAAGATGTTTGAAGCAATGTATTTAACTGAAGGATTTTTAAAGGTAAGATCACTGTTAACAAAATGGCCTCCCCACTTGGGTCATGTCTCCTTACTGGCAACTTAACAACTACAAAAGCCTAGTCCTTCCATACAGTCTATGTATTTACTTCCTACGTGAGTGAATGACTTACCCTACCTGCCAGCACTTCATAGTCAATATGGGGTTTCAGCCTCCTCCACTGATTTTTTCAGATTTCCCAAGTTTGTCTATGAGAATGGAGCATCAAAGGTAAAATAACGATGGCATAGGACTTCTAAATGCAGGGACTTAGTAAAGAACTTAAACATGCACCCAGTGCCCTCAAGAAGCTCCCAAGAGGGAACCAAGACTAAAGAAATGTATAGAGATGATCCCTATTGTGAAATCGCACTGTCTGCGAACAAACCACTCTACTGAGCTGCGTGATCGCAGAGTGAAGTAGCTCAGTGTTCTTTGGCCAACTTATCATGCAGTGATCTCTACCTTTGTGAAGGAACAGCCCCCAAGCTGTACCTTTTAAAAATACTTCTGATCTTACAAAATGTTGATCTCTACTAAATTTCTAATGTCATTTTGAAAAGATTGATGACTGATGAGCAGTTCGCCAGCCTTATTTTATTTAAAACTTAAGATGTTGAAGAAGAGAGAGCAGGTGCGCTCAGATATATCGTCTGGGTGCTGGTCTCATGGTCTACATTTGGCAGCATCTCCATTCTTTCTTCCACTTGGTGACCGCTACAAAGACAAGATGATAACAAGTTGGGGGGTGGGAGAGGGGTGGGCCAGCAGCACAAGTCTTAGAAATATTTGCGTCACAGAAATAAAACTTCAGGTAGCATATTTAAAGCCATAATGATGTAAGGTTGCAGACAATCTTTAGGGAATGCAGAGTTGCAGGCAGAACTCTTTTAAGTAATTTGCAGGACTAAGCAGCTGCAGCAAGACATGAAATCACACTCCAGGCATGACCCCTCTGAGCTCAGGTCCTCATGAAATTTCTCTGGTCATGTACCCATAAAGGTGGTCCCACTCTCAGGTTTCTGTTCTTAAGAATGCTTTGTTCTGTTGGCTGTTTGGATTTAAATCACTAGGTAATGTCCATTTCCACTCACGGTGTCTCTGGTAACATTCTATTTGTGTCATCAATTTCTTTATTGACTTACTCTTCATAAATCATATACTATTTTCGAGTCGTTAACTTTTATAAATAATTGCTCTATTTAATCTATAAAGTTAAATAAAAAGAATTAGGTCAAAATATCCATTTCCAAAAATGGTATATGCCATGTTGTCTACAGAAAGTGTTTAAAAACCCATAAAAATTCTCTAAAGAAAAATTGTGTCTAGTTTTCTAGTGGTAGAACTTAAAAGCATTTTCATTTCAAAAGACCCAGTTTCTCTGGATTCTTTACTTCCTAATCCATAGTGGTATGCCTAGAATGGTTTCAGTACACTTTTTAGGGCTGACTGGCCAGGATTACATTTCTGATAAAAATCCTAGGTAGTCAGCCTCTCTTTCTAATACTGAGCAACGTTATTTTTTCCTCTGTAAGTACCAGTTTCTAAGTATCCAGTTTAGGAAGTCAGTTAACAGTGGTGTGTTGTTATTTTTTTAAAAAAACTCACTTTTTATGCCAAATTTCCACGACAAAGGACAAGAACATATTTTCTGTTTTGGCAGCGACTAATTTTAATGCTTTATTTCATTAAAAAAATTTACTCAGGATATAATATTTTTCTGCCATTTTTTGTATTCTTAATTTAAAAAAAAAGTCAGTCAGTGATTATTTGTATCACATTTAGCTTTATAAAAGACAAACAATGACATACATCATTATAATTGCATTAATGAACGTCTAGTATGTTCCTAATACGATTCCATGCTGTCTGAGGCACATTAAAACACACACACACACACATGTATGTAATGAAGCAACAGCACTAACGGATATCAGCAGCTTCTTGGGGGAGCAAATATTCTAAATATGTAACAAAACAAGTAAAGTGAGGAATCTTGTAAGAAGTTGTTAAATGAAGTATTACCAACTGAGGCATAGAATAGCTGTGGGCCCATTACCTGTGATGGCTGAGGCATAGTATCTAATTCCTTTTTTACGCCTAAATCACATCATGCCCACCTCCTCTAATAATCACTTTATTACAGCTGCCGCACTCATGGTATATCATCCATTCCTCCTCATTTAAAACGCAGTGTGAGAATCTGTGCAGAGGACTCCACTGGGCGCTGGTCTCTGTCAGCATTTACTTTGCTTAAAAATTAGCATAAATGATGAGAAGGCACAAAATGGAAACTACATGCCTGGCTGAATAAAATACGGGGCTCATTGGTAGTGTTGTCTGACGGAAGTTATCTTTCCGCCAGAAGATGAAAATGGAGCATCCTGCTTCAGAAGCATGAAGGAGCCTTGGGTTTTTTTCATTAAGGACAGTGATAATGGCCTTGGAATGCTCACTATATTTTGGCCTTTCACCCCAGCATTGTGCTATTAAATCATCTCTGTCCATACCACTGTGGATGGAGTAAGGATTCTTTCCTTTACAGCCGTTGTTCATTTGCACGGTGACCTGATTCTACTTCAGTGAGAATTGCCATTGGAAAATTCTTCTCTTGCTGAGTAAACAGGTAGATAGGAACAATTCTGCCAAAACAGCACGTTAGAATATCCTTTACACCTTCAAACAGTTAGCCAGCTCCTTCAGTTCATGTTGAGTAAGAGTACTGTGCAGCTCTCTTGCTGTCTTATTACAGACGTTAGAATAAATAAATTATGTAGTCATGATTAATAGGTATTGCATGTGTATTTTATCTTCTGTTGTTAACACAAAGTGCCATTTTGGTGATTTAA
Source organism: Myotis daubentonii (assembly GCF_963259705.1). NCBI lineage: Eukaryota > Metazoa > Chordata > Mammalia > Chiroptera > Vespertilionidae > Myotis > Myotis daubentonii. The sequence goes on from NC_081847.1 coordinate 87,831,807, forward strand.
AAATATTTCCAGCTTAAGGAACGCTTCATTTTCTCCAAACTTGCTCAATTCTGCACCAATTGCTGATGGGGATGGAACATTCTAGAGACCCAGTGTTCACTTCCTATTGGCCCCTCCCTTATCCTCTTCTCCTTTTTTCTTCTCCTCCTTCTCCCTCCTTCTTTCTCTATATTCCCCTCCCTCCTCTTTCTAGAACTCTCCCAGATTATTTCTGTGTTTTTAGAAGAAGTGAAAAGGCTGCTTTTGTTATTTAACAAGAATAACAGAATTTAGAGGCAAGAGGAATGGGGGCACATTTCCATCATTATTTCTCTCCCTGACAAAATGATCTTATCTTTTGAAAATGGTTCTCGTCTGGGTATGCATTTGGTAGCTCCTTTTATCACTGTTTTCCCCAATATGATGTGGTAATGCTACACTAAAATTGCATAGCTTTTATACAAATTGAATTCAAGTTTTCCATATTATTTGAAAGTATCAACTCTATTATGAAAACCATATTCTCAATAAATAAATACTGATGGAAAATATGTCTGAAATACAAATCAGCCAGTGACTCTTTCCAAAAGCGCATGCATTTTGTAATAATCATTTAAAGAGATCAACAGCCCAAGACCCAGTTTATGAAATAATCACCCAGAATAGAACGGCTTGATTTATAGAAAGGTTTGTGTCCCCTGATTCTATCTTCCTTTTGCTAAACCCTTGCTCCCTCCCCTGCCTTTATGGCATATAATTTCTCCAGTGTATTATCAGCAGGATTTAAGTCCCTGCCTGCTTAAGACTTGTCTAATCTTTTCATACCACATGTGGAGAATTTTTGAATTATTATGCGGGGTCCTTTAAGATGCTGTTACGGCAGTGTTATCACGAACGATGTAAAAATGGGCCACATGCTGGCTGGAGGCTTGAGTTAGAATGGGAAGCCTATTTGCTCGGCCACAACCCAATTATCCACAAAACCTCTTTATATTTCCAAGTTGTAAGTAATATTCTTAGTCCATTCTGTTCGTTACACTGAAAAGATACGTGAAAGCCAGCCCCCTAAGTCAAATGGCTTTAGAGCGCATTAGCTAGAGGAATGGACATGTTTACTTGGCTCCTCTTGCCTTGGATTATTTTTTTTGCCAATTCTAACAGGGCTCTATGGTGGTTATGGGGAGAAGTAAGCCATCTTTGAATATTATGACTCCAAAATGTACTACTTGTATCTTGCCGGGGTCCAACCCCAGCGGGTCCAGGGGTCCCCAAAGGTGTGGACGGAGTCGGCGAAGAAGGAATGACACGGAGACAGCGTTCAGTTTATCAGCAGCCTAGCCAGGTTCTAGCTAGGCTCTCCTGCCAATCTCCGCAGTCAGGTTCAGTCCAGGATCCCTGCCATGCTCTCTCGCCAGGCTCCGCCTCCAGGCTCCGAGGCCAGTCCCTGTCCAGGATCCTCCGGCATGCTCTCTCCAGTGAAGTTCTTCTGTCTCTAGAGAATGTTCTGTGTAGGTTCTGTGCCTAGGCTCTGTCTCTCTTGGTCCTGTCTTCCAAGCCCTGTGTCCTTAGTTCTGTGTTCTGAGTTCTGTGTGTTTCTGTCTTGTTACAACTGTATTTATACCAGTTGATTCAATCCTATCAATCTCTATTACAAAGGTTAGGGCGTTTCTTATCTCCATTCCAGGGAGAAAAGATTATGTAGTTTAAGCATGATTGTTCGTAGTCAAAGGGATTAATTACCCACCTGGCACTTAGTTGAGGGGTTTTATTCCCTCCCTAACTTCAGGGGAAAATCCCTACCTGGGGATTCAACCTTTCTCGGAGAGGTGACCTTGGTTAAAACACAGCGCCAAGAAGGTGAGCAAACATATTAAGAACAGTATGCCATATATGCCAGGTCCCTTGAAACAGCAAGCATGGACCAGCTCCCGGCAGTATCTTAGGCAAGTTGCTTAATCCTTGAGGCCCCAGTTTTCTCAACTTCATATTGGAGATGTTATTTACTCCTTCTCCCCCTCCACCTCCTCCTCCTCCTCCTGCTCCTCCTCCTCCTCATCCTCATCCTCCTCCTCCCAGGAAGCCCCTGAGTCTTAGCTGCATCTAGTAGGCACTCAGTAGAAGTTCCCTGCCCCTAACAAGGTTGATTGAAATTTAATTCCAACTGTCCTGCACTTGCAAACATAGTGGTGACTCAGCAGGCTAATCACCAAGGTAAAAAGGCTAATATAATACCTATTGACAGTTTGGAACTGGCTTGATTGCTATACTAGTATAATAAGCCACTTATATATGTTTATTACGTTGCCCCTAATTATCCCCTCCCTGTAATTTAGCAGGCTATTATAGACTGGGTTGTATTCTAATGTTACCTAATGCACATCTTTACATCCCTAACTACATGTGGAAGTTTTGTGATCAGAAAACATTCTGTCCCATAAAATGTATCACAGCATTGCCTTTTTATGATTAGCTGGTTGGTTAAAAGATGCAGGTAGAATCTGATCTGTACTTAATGTGTGGCTGAGATACTAAATATCATTTATACTTATTTTATCATGATTCTATAAATTAAGCAAATCAAGTAAATTACAGTCTGTCCAGCTCACTTTTTAATAACTTGAGCTGATTTCCAGTTATTAGCTGTACTGCCTGAAAATTTGAGTGAATATTTGGGGTGACTGTGGTAGCAAAGTTGACCGTGAACCAGCCAACAATGGTCCAGTTGTTTGGTACATGGCTTTAGGACAGGGGTGGGCAAACTTTTTGACTCGAGGGCCACAATGGGTTCTTAAACTGGACCGGAGGGCCGGAACAAAAGCATGGATGGAGTGTTTGTGTGAACTAATATAAATTCAAAGTGAACATCATTACATAAAAGGGTACGGTCTTTTTTTTTTTTTTTTCAGTTTTATTCATTTCAAACGGGCCGGATCCAGCCCGCGGGCCGTAGTTTGCCCACGGCTGCTTTAGGTTGATAGTAGAAAGAAATAAAGATAAGCACTGACATTCCACCTAAGTTTTGGACTAACAAGCCACATTTATTTATTTAAATTTAAATGTGCAGAAATAAAATTAAATTTAAAATTTAATATCTCAAGCATGCTAGAGGCACTTCAGCTGTTAAACAGCACTTAAAATTTAAGTAGGTAGAAAACTAAAATTTTAATTCTTTAATCTTAGCCACATTTCAGACGTTCATATGTGACTCTTGCCTACCATATCGTACAGCTCAGGGAAGGGGTCCATCATTGTAGAAAGTCCTATTGGACAGAAATGCTCCAGACGCTGGACTAGTGAATGAGGGAATAAACAGTCAAATAATGCCCTGACTCTCCAGGAAACTACTGTAAGTAGAACTCACTGAAACATACTTAACAGATGAGCCCCCTGAGGATATTGAGAAGTGTGTTATTCATTGAATTAATATAAAATATTTATTCTTAAAAAGACCAGATAATCTGGGTCTGAACATATCCTCTGGTTAGTTAGGCAAAGGTCCTTAGATATTTTTTAAGTTAAAAAAAAAGAGAAAGGATCTTTCAAATCACGAAGATGAAGGACAAAGATCACGTGTTGCTTGAGTTAAGTAGTGGAACAGCGTAAGTTCAGTTCCTTCAGTTTCTACTGTCTCACTGTTATTCTCATTTCTTCTGAGCACCAAGCATAATTCAGGCTTCTTCCAGGGGTACACCAAACACCCAGAGCAGCTGCCTGCTTGGTGAGAAATAGATAGTAAAAAAAGCTAATGCACTTGAAACCTGTGTTATTTCATTAACCAGTGTCACCCCAATAAATTCAATATTTTTTAAAAGAAAGGGAACAAACTAAGTATTTCTCACTGATAACAGGCAGTACAAAGAAAGAGGACATGAAGGTGTCATAATAATGGGAAGTTTGGGGGAAATTTGGCTATCTAGCCAGGGATATAGAGGTAATAGAAGTAGTTTTGTTTGGGATTAAATGCCTACTTTGATTATGCCCTATAAAAATGAAAGTAGGTTACTTGCTAAACTGAATTAGAGCAAAAGAGAGCGTGAGCATCTTCAGGGATATTATCATCCAGCAGGGCAGCCAAGTCAAACTCTTCTCCAAAGACAAAACAGCAGAGCTGAGCTGAGCTTTCCTGTGGCACTCTCTCAGCTACATCTGATTTTACGGGAAGCTGGTGAAGGTGACTGGTGAATAAAGACAGGAGGGGAATAGGGCATTTTGATCACATATGTATTTATGCATTCTCTCATCATGAGAGCCCTTTTTTACCTATGCACCCCATAGGCATTTACTGAACACCTACTAAGTGTCAAGGCTTTTATAAGCTGTACAAGATAGAAAGTAAAATGAGGTAGACAGGATAATGTCAAAGAAATTAGGAATGAAATATTTGATGAAAATATCGGGAAGATAAATTGTTCAGAATCAAATTGATTTTCTGTTTATTTTAACCTAAAGTAGGAGTACAGGGTAGTTATATGTTTTAGTATGAAATATGACAGTTAATTTTTATGTTTTACTATGAAAAATGATAGTGTATTTTTGAAGTATCACATCAAGAAATTTATAGTTGACTAGCCTAATGTAATACCCAACAAAAATTAAGTAAAACTCATGTCATTATCTTATGGATTCTTTTAACTGCAGATTATATTCTGCATACTGCCACATATAGTAAATCTCATATGCTACACAAAAGGACAATAATGTGACTTTAATTATTGTCCTCTAACTTCAATGTTCCTGCATCATTATATTGTTTTAATAAAGGTATTAAGTCTGTTTAGTAGGAAGATACCTAGGGAGATAAGTACATAATGTTCCCTATTCTATGAAAACTCTTCTCTCTCTCAACCCAATCTTCACACCTTGGGAAACCCAGATCACATCTAATATAGCCATTGCGTTGGGTCAGAATTTCAGAATACAGAACACTGGACAGGTTCAGGGGATTGCCCTGGGTTGAAATTGAAAGATTTTAAGTTGATAATACACTATTTCTGCTTCGGATCATAGTTCTTGAAATCTGAGTCCAGAGGTTGCCATCATTGTCTGAGAGGAAATGATAATGGGGTTTTATCAACTATATGTCAAATGGTGGAACTCATAGAACATGGTGACATGGTCAATGCAAGTGACCTGTCCCTTACCACCTTACCTACACTCATAATCAGTTTTCCAGATCTTCCAAATGAAAGGAGAGTGAAAGGGGATTAACAACAATGACTCAGAAGTCAGGCTGCATTTGAATTCTGCCTCTTTCACTTACCTGCTAGCTGGGATAAGTTGGCTTAGCTAAATCACAGTGTTGTCCTATGTAAAATGGAGTTATCTTTCAGGGATGTTATAAAGCCTAAGAGAAAATCTGTAAAATGGGACACAACAGTACACTCTCAACTGCTTATTCTGATGATTAAATGAGGTAATTACTGTAAAATACTTAGCATATTCTCTGGTACATTATCAGCCCTCAATAAATGCTAGCTCCTATAATTGTTCATTCCTCCATTGCTGGATTCTAATTATTTCTCATGCAATTGTGTTGTTCCTTAACACTGCAGGTAATTTGTTCATTTCCGTCTCTGTGTTTTTCATGTGTTTGAAACTTTCTCCTTCTTTAGGCTATTTCATAATGCTCTTCTATTTCTACTTTAAGATTTCTAAGAGCAGAAAGCCTCCTTTGGCTAATTCAAATTCACCACATGGGTCAATATGTTAGTCTGCATAAGTTCACCTTTCACTTTCCAAATTTTGAACCTTACCTTGTCATTCATTCATTCAACAAATAGCCCTTGTTTCCCCAATGGGCTATCCTGTATTTCTCAGCACTGGGAACCTAGCCGTAAATAAAGACAAAGTATTTATCCTCAAGGGGGTTATATTCTAGTGATCGAGAGGTACAGTAAACAAAAATAAATGATGCAGAAGAATAGAGCAGCTAAAGGGGGTATGGAATGAGGAGGACAGAGGTGATTGCACAAGGGAAAAGCAGGAAAGTCTTTATGAAGGAGGCCATTTAAGGGGATCTCTAAGTGAATTTGGGAGGCATGCCAGCAAAGATCTTGGGCAGAGACATGTCAGACAGAGCAAATAGCAAGAGCCAAGACCCAGGAGATGGGGGAGGAGGCAGAGTGGAAACATGAGTGAGCAGGCAGCAGGGCCCAGCTGTGAAAAACCTTCAACCCATGCTAAGAAACATTGATTCAATTCTCCGTGCAGCGGCATCTACACAGGAGGGGGGGGGGGGGCATGATCCAATTTTCATTTCTCAAGTGGAAGCAAGGAGACTCCAGAGAAAGTGAATGTGGTTTAGTAAAGAGCTGTTAGTTGCTCAAGTTTTGGTGGGACCTGTGGAGGTGTTGAGAACTGGTGGAATTCGGGATACCTTTGGAAGATGGGGACAAGACTTGCCGCTGGATGTGGGATGGGAGAAAAGACAAGGGCCATATTTACTCCATGATTTTAGGCCTCAGAAGCTGAGTGAATTGTGGGATCATTGTTGGGGTCAGATACTGAGTAAGGAGCTGTCTGGGAGAGTGTGTAGTGAGGGAGGGGAGTACTATGGGGGACAAATCAATGATTCCTTTTTTTTTTTTTTTTACTTTAGGTTAGAGTATTAAATAGATTTAGTTTTATTAATTTAGTGAGACAATGAGCTCACATAAGGTGCCAAATATTTTGAATATAAAACTAAAAGCAAATGCCACAAACTGCTATTATCTTCTAATAGTGTCAAACTGAGTAGTTGTTGGAAAACATGGGCGAATTCCCATGCAGTAAACTGTGGAACATCTGTGCCATGTATGCCCCTCAGGCATGCACCGCAGGGATATGCACTGCAGGGATATGCACAGTGCCATGCACAGAAGACACTCAAAGGTGTATTCATCACAGAGAAGGCACCTTCTTAGAAAGCCTCCGGCAGGCCAGTGACATCATTTGATGTGGCTAACACCACAGAAAGGAGAATTGACAAAAGGAGGCCTCAGATCTGCAGCCCAGTCTTCCAGCTGCCAAGATTTTCGAATGAACCATTCCAAAATGGGCAAGGTAGTGCCAAGATAAGTATTAGCTCAGAATCAGCTTGCTTCCCGGCATGTACTTTGCCTATGTTCATTAAACAGGAGATTGGATTCTGATGGGATGTCTATGCAGGGATGATCCAGAGTAGGAATCACCTTATGGCTCTGAGATGCATCAGAATTTTACTGGCAGAAGCCTAGTTCAGGCTTAAGCAAAGGCTGCAGAATTAAGGAGGAGTTTGCCTTTGGACGCATAACATCCCTTTTCACTACCCTTTCCCCCGCCTTGCAATCTTATATCCTCCATTCGCTCAGGACATCCAGAAGCCAAAATGTTACCTGAAAAATAATGTTGAATCTGCACATACTTTTGTGATTGTTGATTCAAGTCACTGAATTTTACAAGGAATAAACTTGGAAATCAGAGCGGTTAAGGCCAATCATAGGATGGGTTAGTACATGGGTGGGAACCCCAGGTCTACGTCCAGTGTCCTAATTCAGAGTTGTTTATGAGTCCCATCCACTGTTTTAATAAAGACACCTATCATATTGGGTTTAATGCTAATCCAATATGACTTCATCTTAGTTTATTAAAGGCAAAGATCTTTTTGGGTACATATGAAATTTTTGGGGGGGACACTATTTAAACTAGTACATCTACCACCTACCAATCAGACATATTGTTAAAGTAAGATGACAAGTAATCATATTGAGGCAAACTGTGAAATTTAAAAATAATGATAAAAATAAATATTTATTTACTTTTCATTAGGAAGCTAACTTTTTCACTTTAAAATAATCTCAGAGATTGTTGCTCAAGCAGAGAAGTATTAAGCATCCCGAAAGTCTTTAAATCATATTTGATATGTTTCTACCTTTTTTTCTCTTTGAAGTTCTAATGCCGGCTTGTAGGCTGTAGCACGAAGCACTTTCTGAATATTAAGGGCTGCAAACTGCTCAGGTGACCCTAAGGGAACCAAGGAGCCCAAGGAATCATTTGAATAACAGAGTTTGCAGAAGCTGCCAGTGAGAGCTCTTACTGACACTGACCACACACTCAGATTTTTACTGTTTGACCTTCGGTTGATAAAAACCCCATAATCACTTCCTCCCAGGCATTGATGGCAACACCTTGACTCTGATTTTAACAGCTACAACCTGAAGCAGTAATTATGTGGCATCACCTTAAACTCTTTCAACTTCTGCCACAGCAATCCCCTGCACCTGTCAAATATCCTGGGAGCAAGAAATATGGCTCAACCCAACTCCTACCTTAGATGTGACAAAATTAAATGGGACAAAGATAATAGTGTGAGAGTGGGGATTCCAGCCTAGCATAACATTTCTACCACAATGCTGAAGTGTGACAAAGTGTGTGTGTGTGGGGGGGGGGGGAGGAGGGCGAGCTCATTTGTGTGTGCTTGCATGTTCAAACCAAGATTAGCTTTGATTATTTTAGGGAAAAGAAAAAAACAATTAGTTGAAAGTTAACTGCCTTTTAACAATTCTTTAATGAGTTAAAATACTTATTAGGTAAGAAATTATAGCCATGCCAGGGTAGGTTTAAAAAAATCCCAACATGATTGAGCTTCATCCAGTCTGAGTGAGTTGTGCTAACTGTTGTGCTGAGGAACATGCTAGACACCTAATTTGAACTTCTTGTTATAAATCACTAACTTGATCCTAACCCTCAGTCCACTGTGTTGATTCAAAACCCTCTCCTACTACCTAATAATAATTATTACTTACATTTTTCAGGGGGGGGGGGCAATTGACTTATAGTTCAGTCTAAGCTCCTCTCAAAAATGTTTAGGACTCCCAGAGAAAACTGATGCTACGTCTAGTGAAGTATTTTATCATTTAATATAATACTTAACCACAAATAACAATGTAATAATAGATTTAACATATCACTGACTTACTTTAGATTATGCCAACATCTTGCTAATTTTACCACTTTGAATATGATTTCTTCTATCTCTTCTTTATAATTTAACTAGAGGCCTGCTGCACGAAATTCGTGCACTTGGGGGGGGGGGGTTCTCCTCAGCCCAGCCTGCGCCCTCTCGCAGCCTGGGAGCCCTTGTGGGATGTCCAACTGACAGCTTGGCCCGCTCCCCGACATCCTTACTGCTGCTGCAGAGGCGCAAGAGGCTTCTGCCACCGCTCTGCGCTCGCCAGCCGTGAGCCCGGCTTCTGGATCAGTGGCTCTCCCTCTGTGGGAGAGCACTGATCATAAGGGGACAGCTCCTGTGTTGAGCGTCTACCCTCTGGTGGTCAGTGCACATCATAGTGACCAGTTGTTCCACTGTTTGGTTAATTTGCATATTAACCTTTTATTATGTAGGATGTTCTTATAGTAATTTTGAATTGCACTCACTTTAGAAATATTGAATTTTCCTCTATTCTAATTAAAGAATTCTTGAATTATCCTGGTAGCATTGCCTATAGATGTAATGTTTGGTATTGAGCACTTGAAATATGGCTTGCCCAAATTGAGGTGTGCTGTCAGTATAAAATCTACACTGGATATTAAAGGCTTAGTACAAACAGTGTAAAATATCACATTAACAAATAAGCAAAGAAAAGAGATTCATGAACACACACAACAGTATGATGATTGCCAAAGGGAAGTACAAGGGGATAAAAGGCAAATAACGGTGATGGAAGGAGTCTGACTTGGGGTGGTGAATATACACTAAAATAAACAGCTGATGTATTGTAGAATCTATATAATTTATTTGCCAATGTCACCCCAATAAATTTAATTAAAATTTTTTTACATTGATTATGTTTTGAAGAGATGACATTTCAGATATATTTGGTTAAATATATGTTATTAAAATTAAATTTATTTAATTTTTACTTTTTAATGTGGCTACTAGAAATTTTAAAGTACATATGAATATTTTGTCTCACACTAATATTTATATTGACAGTGATGATTTAATATATACCCTTATGTCTTATACCCAACTAGAAGGCAGTCAAGAAGACATTAAAAATATCAGATATTGCTAATGTGATATTAAATTGATATTGTCAATCGAATATTAAATTGAGATTCAGAGTTACTGAAATAGAGTAGATAAATTTATCTGCAAGAATTACCTAATATATTTATACTTAGCAATTAATTTATTTTACTGCAGATTTACCCAACATCAATACCAATAGCCTTTGAACACCAAAGACATTTTTTTTTCCGATTGGTCTGACAATTTATAGCACCAATAAAAATAAAAGCAGAACAGCCCTAGCTGGTTTTGCTCAGTGGATAGAGCATCAGCCTGCAGACCGAAGGGTCTCAGGTTCAATTCAAGTCAAGGGCACATGCCCAGAAGGGAGTGTGCAGGAGGCAGCGAATCAATGATTCTCTCCCATCATTGATGTGTCTATCTCTCTCTCCCTTTTCTCTTCTCTAAAATCAATAAAAAATATATATATATTTAAAAAATAAAAATAAAACCAGGACAGATGGGGTTAAGGACAGAAAGGATTCTTTGGATGCAGAGCCGCACACCGGTGTCCCTGTGTTCAGATTTACTTAAAGTCATTGTCCAACTTCCCTGAGATGATTAACTGCTGAAGTCTATTTGTCTTCCTGCTGCTATCTCTGAACAAGCCTAAATCTTCCATGTGGTTAATAAACTTCTTATCTTTTGAATACTGAAAATAAAATAAACTTAATCCTCAGGGTAGTTCAGTCAAGAGTCCGGGAGCCTTTTAGATGTGTCTCAGAGATAGAGGACAGCCTGGTTTTCTGCCCCTTGCGATTATCAATCTTCCCCATGCGCGCATGTATGTGTAAGGGTGTTAAAGGTGCTTCTCAGTGATAAATGTCAGTGGCATCGCACAGTGAATATTAATTTCAGTGTTGTCAAGGTCAGATGTGTGCCCAGGTTCATTGTTCCTGGAATTTTTATTGCAGCCACTGCTACGAAAGATTTTTTTATCTTGGGCCTCTTTGTTCAGGCTTCAAGAGCAAAAGGGAGCATCATTCTTCAACATCCATGCACAATGCTCTGACAAAAGGTGCCTTAGCGCAGTCTTCCCTGTCCATTGGGACAGTTATTTCTACTAAGACCAAAATGTGGGTTTAGAGGCGCTAAGTTAGGTGTGAGGAGAAAAAAATAGATGATCACAAAATCTGGAGACTAGCTGATGTCCCTGAAAAGCCGCTGGCTGTCTACGGAAAATGAAAGAAAAGAATTGCAGGAGACTGTGAATTTTAAGAGCGTTTTTATTGCTTCCCCGGCCAATTCTCGCAAGGCCTAGCACCTTGTAGAAGTTAGTTAATATGTACTGAGCATTTACATAGTGCCAGATGCCATTTGCCAAATGTTTATCCTTAATCTCCACAACAAACCCAGGAGGTGGATACTGGTATTAACCCCATTTTTAAGAGAAGAAAAACGTAAACTCCAAGATACGTAGTAGCTTGACCCCAGCCACATCGCCTGCACGAGGACGGTTCTGGATTTGAACTGAGGGTCTCTGATGGTGGAGGCCACACTCCGGGTTGTTAGTCTCTGTCACCAAAGCTTTATTAGTTGGCATCCGTTGGCATTGCCTGCATCAGAGTAGCCCAGACCTCTGACTTGGAGAATAGAGTTCTAAATTTCTTCCTTAACTTACAGTCCCTCCCCCAAGAGCCAGCTTATCCAAAGCAGTATCTTATCTCTTGAAGCCTAGAAATAGAAAAGCAATAATTTTCTTTCCCAAAGAGATGGTATCTTTAAGGTAGGATCTTTTTGACATTATGTAGACAAACATACTCACTTGACTGTCTAAAAAAAGATCACTGCTTTCTTCTCCTCTGATAAATGGCTGCAGAACTCTTATAAAAGCAGCCTCTACACGTCATTTTATTGCTCTATTAAAACTACAAACATTGTATATCGATTCTTCCCACACTGACCATAGTACAAGCCAACTTGAGAAAGGTTGCTGGGATAAAGTTACATCATCACCATGGGAACACTGAGTTTGCCGAAGACTGTTTCTGTGATGCATACTACAGAGAAGTGATATTTCTGTGGACAGAAAGACAACCTGGAAGTATATCCAAGTCTCAAATGAGTAGGAAGTAAGTGAGAGGCCTGCCCCTTCCTAGGATTCGCTGCTTAGGCTCTTCCAATGGAATAAATTAGAATGTATGGTCTGGATAACAACAAAAGTCACCCTGCAGAGAATTTATTTGGAGGTTAAAAGGCTTAACTTATATCTGATATTGTGACACACCAGGCAGATCTTGGTTCCTTTATCAGGTACTCTCTTGGCCATTTATGGTTTGTAAACGTAATCCAGGTCAGGACCATGCCCTACGCATGTACGGGATTCTGTGCTTCCCATTTCCCTTCTACATACATCACCTCCTTGTGTTCTTCTAGCAACCTTGAGAACCAAGAACAAATACTCATTCCTTCAATTGTCTGATGAAGGAACCAAAATATGGAGAAGTTTAAGGGACTCGAGTTCAGGAAACAGTAATATCAACCACCACAGTATTTGGAACTCTTTACTTTCTATGTAGCCTCCTATGATCCTTATCATAGCCCTCTAATGTAGATGAAATAATGTGCAGAGTGTTTAAGTAATTTGGCCCAAGGATAGACTATTATTAGAGAAGAGATTTTGTGGGGGTTTTTAAATCCACATATCACATTTTTCTAAAATTGGTAGAACATTATTTGATTTTTTGATAATGCTAACAAAGTAGAAAAGAAAATAATTCCATGCTTGTGAGTTTTTTCCCCAATAAAATATTAATTGTGCCATTAAATACTTCAGAGGATAAAGTATTTAAGTACAAATAATATTTTACTTAAATGCTTTATTATCTGAAGCTTTCCCCAAACCGGTTTTTCTCTCCATTTGCCAACTGGTTAAGTTCTCCTCCAGAAAGGCTAATGTCAAGGCCATTACCCATCATTCTCATGCACACCCATGTGTCCTGACTCACTAGATTCTCCCTTCACACCTGAACTCACCTGTCCTTCCTTTACGCATCACTGCAGTTCTCTATGTTTATTGAGCCACAGTTGTTATATGGCATTATATTAGTTTCAGGTACTCAACATAATGCTTCAATATTCGTATCCACTGCAAAATGACCACCACAGTGAATCTAGCTACCATCTGTGACCATAAGAACTTAGAATTTTATTTTCCTTGTGATAGAACTGTTAAGATGAACTCTCTTGGTGACTTTCAAATATGCAAGACAGTGTTCACTTTGGTCACCATGTTATGCATTCCATCCCGATGACATTTATTTTATAACTGAAAGTTTGTACCTCTTGATCCCTTCACCCATTTTGCCCACTTCTCAATCCCCCTCCCCTCTGGCAGCCATAATAAAATATTTCATAGTACTGGAGATAGCATTATATGCTAACCATATAAAAAGTATGATTATTTTTTAAATCAGTTTATACTTTTATCTAAAAATTTAAACATAATGGAAAGTAACCAAACCCAAGCTATTCTGGGGAGAAATTTTTTAAAAGGAAAAATGTCAGTACCATTCATGAGGTTTATATGACATCAAACTGCCTTTAGTAATACGGAAACCTAAGCACATTTGGCTGAAACTTTAAGTTTTTAGCTCTATTGTTTGATATCTTTTAAGCAATTATTCTAGATCATAAAAACAATTGCTTTTGACATTACTTAGAAATCTCCCGTTTACATGGTTTGAGACCTCAGTTATGAAATCAGAAATGTACTTCACCCACTCTAAATCTCTAGGCAGTGCCTGTGTGTTTTAAAGTGCAATTAAAAGAACTCTCCAAGTATTGCCAAGATTATGACAACTTGGCTATGTTAGTGAAAAATCTGAGGAACCGCGTGGAATGAAAAGACCTTATTTTGAAGTCAATTCTTGTAATCACTTTTTTTTTTTATCAAACTGCTTCGAGTTCTAGGATGAATCACAAGAAGACTACTTTCAATACTGTTTCTTCAAAGAGAATTGTTAAAGTTTTTCCTACTGTGCTGTCAAAAATATCCATCACTCAATGTACATGCAGATATGTGTGCCTATAGAAGAAATATGTAAGTTAAGTCATATATATCACACACATTTTATATATGTGTATAGATGTATAGGTATACCTGTACAGACAAAATCACACAATGACACAGTTGATTATATTGTAAGTTAGCAGATAGCACCTATTAAAACCTAAAGTAAAATTATTAGGCAATAACTGCTTCCTCCAATCAAATCTTGTCATATTTATGTGGTTTTGTAACAGAAACCGTACCCCATACTTTGTGCTTCTTCTTGCCAAATTACTGTCATATCGCCTAACAACCTATAGTTCAGTCAAGAGGGGGTTTCATTATGTTAACAATTACATTGCCTGCAGGCTTTTGATGTTGCATTCCCCATGCAGAATAGAAAAAGATTTCATAGAAATATCATTAAAGCTGTTAACTACAGGAGGAAAAAATCAAAGAGGCAATCAAAGCATGCGCTTTATTATCAATAAATGCAAATAGTTTCAGCAACGCCTCGCATTTGAAGCAGATTCAGTGGGGAGATCACTGGCAATGGAAGGTGCTGCTTAAATAAGAGAGCTTCATGGTATAAATCTACTTGGATCTCTACAGATAATTACTTAGATCCCTGGCTATCTAGTGTTTTCGAGTGGACTCAAGAACCTTTTTTAAGTTAACAAAAGCAGAAGGACGTGGACTCACCCTCAGAATTCTGTTCTGAATTGAAGACCTCTGAATTATAGGTCGTCATTTGAATGACAACCCATGAGACATATATTTTTAAATGCACTGTTACTAAAGTAGTTCTTAAAACAAAGGATTTGGTGACTGTTAAATTGATGATTTAGGAACAGTAGGACACATTATACTGCACAGTCATTTAGAAAAGACTTTAAATATTCAAATGTTCAACTACACATTCTCTGACACTAACATTTGTCTTCATTTCAGACTTCCAGCTGAGAAACATCAGCATAATGGTGAAAAGACATCAGCCTTATGCAGGATTATGAAGACAGTGGCATAACCCTTCTAAAGCTTTTTCTAAGAATACCTTATATTCACATTCTTATTTGGAAGGGATTATTTAAACTCTCAAGATATTTTTAGAACTATATATTTGATAAATCATAATTTAGGTTTTAGTCTGATTTCTACAAATATCACATTACAGTAAAGAAAAGTCAGAAAGGTAGATGGATAGATATACATTGAAATAGAAACAGAGCAAGAGAAAGGAAAAAATGGGTATTAATTAATATATGCCACGTGATTTCTTAATGATCAGAAGCCCTAACATCTTATAAAACCTAAAATATTTATTGAATTAAACCAGATGAATTCAGAAGTCTTTGAATGACCGTAATTTGTAAAATGAAATGTAATGTAAAATGAAATGTAAAAATCTATTCACATACATTTCAGTTTTTGAAACCAATAGCATTTTATTAAAAATCGAAGATGTCTCTTTAAAGTGAAATTATTACCATATTTTCTATCATGAAGTAATTTACAATCACTACAAGTGATTTGATAATAATCACCAGTTTTCAAAACTAAAATAAAGCAGAGATATTATCTAATACATTGGGAGCTAACATTTGAAGAACAATGGGAACTATGGATCCTACAACTCCAAAAATACACATACTACATTCTTGAAAATGTTTATACAATTTCAGGGGGTCCATGGACTCGTTGATGTTAACGACTGGTTCCTATAATAAGTAGATTAGGGACAAGAAACTATACTTCTGACTCTAATCTTAATCAATTAGAACTCATTAAACAATGATATTCTCTCTCTCTCTTCCCCTCTCTCTCTCTCTCTCTCTCCCTCTCTCTCTCTCTCTCTCCTCACACACACACACATACATCTTGTCTTCAATATGACTGTGTCTGATAACTCTTGCTTTAATAAAAATTCAGCTAACGTTTATATGCCATTTTAGAGATTAATATGCAATAAGATCTCATTATAAAGTACTCTGATATATTATAAATTTATATATAGTCAGAAATTACTGTTCCCTTTGCAAATAGTGACATGTAATACATCTCATTTACTTTGGCGTAAGTATTTAATTTGTTCTTAGGTACAGGTATTATAATGACTTTCTACTGAAACGCAATATTGAAATTTAAAAAGGTGGTTGGTTAGGCTGACATTGATTGATGAGTTACTTGCATGGATTATGCATCTATTCTGAAATCTTTCCATTCTTTGAAGAAATAGGTAGCCTGAATAGAGATGGAGAGAAATTAGATGCAGTTTGCCACAACATTATTGTCCAAAGGAAGGGATCGGTGGTGATCATTAAAGACATCTCGGAAATGATGAGTAGTTAAGCCCATTACCTTTCTTGACTGACATACTAAGATGTGATGAAATGGAAGGCAGATGCCGTTAACTGTATTGATTTCACATCTAATTTCCATTGTTGAACATTTGTGTCTCCCTTTTTCTCTTTCTCTCTCTCTTTCTAATGTGCATATAATAAATCAGATGTAAAACTATATGTTATTCTTAACTATACTTTATGATATGAATCTGAATAAGAAAGTATAGTCATGCATATATACATATACAAACATACCTCCACAATTAATATAAAACACAATATATTAACTACAAACCTACATTAAAGCTATAAATCAAAGGGAAACTGTTCAGAAATTATGAGTTTGAATTTATAGCACTATTGTGAAGAAGAGTAAGCATTTAATAGTTTATGTGGAAAAATAGTCTTGGTTCTAGCCATGAATGCTGTGGGGAAGAATATCTCACAGGCAGGCAGTGTTTGGATCTGGATTAAACAAATAATGATGTAGATGATAAAAATATGATTTGATGGTGATTCTTTGATGTCTTGATGTTTATATTTACTCAGAACAGCATAGGTTATTATATTTTCATTTTATTTCATAACAGAAAGCTAAAGTAGGAAATAATTTAGTAGTAAAAGGCAGTCTTTTCTCAGAGAAAGATAATTGCAAACATTGAAACAGCCAATAGAATGTTATCATGTGGATGGAAACTGGTGAAAACACATACAGTTGTTTGAAAGTACTTAAACTGAATGCCCTTTTTGAATTCTGATGTCTAAATTTTCTGCTTGAAATTCTAGAAACCTAGACACACTTCTTTCCTGATAGTATCTAATGACCAGAGAGAATATGTCAGTGGATTAAGAAGTGATCAGAGTAGGCACTACCAGTGTGAACTGGATCCAAATTATAGTACTTACTGCCTGGTGTTTTCCCATCAGTGACTAAGCTACATGTGCACATAAAGAAATTACACCTTGTGCAGAGCGCACACAGGCTCCATGCACATGACAAACATGGATGTACATACCAACTTCAGTTCTCACCAGGTGTCTTGAGGAAACACTATTTTCTGATCACTTGCAGTGACAATGCTGAATAAACCACATCAAATGAGTTAGACTACATAGTTTATTTTAGGCTTGTGATTTACGGTAACCTTTGGTAATTGTATGTAAAGTCGTTCATTTGGCACACATCTATTAAATACTATCTGCATACCTAGCATTGTGCCTATCCCTGTGGAGAAGAGCATTTATCTTATTATTTGGGAAACTAAGTGGAGGTTTTTGACCATTCTCTGGACCAAGAGCCAAGACCCTAGCAGCCATGGCTGGGCTCAGCAGGGAGGAAGTTGGCCTCATGTTTGTTCTTGTGGGGTTGCTCCTTGAGCTGTCGATGTCCCTGTGGTCTCTTCTTCCCACAAGGCCTGATGGAAGTGGTTGTGAGGTTGGCCCGTCTGACCCCCATGCCCCCAACAAGTCCTAGTTTAGCAGGCTGTGCATCCCCGGCTCCTACCCTGCCAGGCAACCCTCTCAGCTCGTTCTTCCAGATTCTCAGATGTCTTGTTCTGCAAAAATTCAAATCAATTTGAATTATTTTCCATTACCCTCTTGTGCTCCAGTGAAGCAAATGAGCAGAATATCCTCAAATATCCTCCCCCCTTCCATACACTCACTTCTCTCCTAGTCCTGGAAAAGCTTCTACCCTGGAAAACCTCCCTTGAATGTGTTACATCACACAGAAGGAATGATGGCCTTGGCATTTGGCCATTTTTAAACTTTAGTCTTCATTCCCAGAATGAGCCATGTTAGTAGTAGTAGCTTTCATTTTATCCACAGAGTAGTGAGAAGGAACTCATTCAGTTAATACTTTCCACATCACTGGGCTGCGCAGATATGCTCTGTGAGCTTCCAGAATCCTCACATTCACATGTGCCAGAGCAGGCCGCTCAGCCTCAGTTCTCCTCCTTTCTTTGGCATCTACCTTCCTTAGAAGAATAGTGGACTCCAAATCAGAAATGTTCCCTCATGAGCTGTTTGCTTTGTCTTTGTGAAATTACAGAAGCATCCAAATTGTTTAATTTTCATGTTGTTATTTCAAATATTGTACTTTGCAAATCCAGTTGAAAATGTCAGTGGGCAAGTTTTTAATTTGCTTCGGTTTGTTTTTCCCCATGAAGCAAAATGCCTCCATTATAATCTAAGTCTAATTGTATCACTATAAGCTTTGACACAGGGAAGACTCCCTGTAGGTCAGTATTGTCTACCGAAGGCCCCTTTGTGGAAGAAGGGATTTTCCACAGACAAATGATCCCTTCCTGGAAGAATAGCAGCATGGGATGCTCTCATACCATGTCTTTCAAAGTGCAACCGTTTGGGATCTAGAGGTCTACTTGTGGAAGAAAGGATGCATGAAAGAAGAACAGGGAACGTGATAATGAACCATGTAGAGATGGCTTGGAATAGGAGACGTCTCTGTAGAGTCATGAGAGATATACATATGTATCTGTATATTTGAGTATACATATGCACATATGCATTTGTGTATATACATATATACACAGTCATATGTTTCCTGATTGCTGAAAGGATCTAGAAGCAAGGACAGCCAAACAGCAATGAACAGTCTAACACCCTGACCTTTGTCTCAGATACCATTCCCCGAGAAAAGAACCAGAAACCTTTTGGAGAAATGTGATACCAGAGCTGAGGCAGGATCAAGATGAACCTGTAATATATTATGCCAGGAAGAAAGGAAGTGCTCCTGTGAAGGATGGGGCATGTCATAAGGACAGAAGATTAAAGGGGGCCCCACTGGCCAAATCTGGCACAATTCAAACACCCAAATAGTTAAGTGCCGGGGCTGACCAGCTGACCCTGAGCAGCAGATGAGTAGATTACTCTGACATATGTTTCTGTGAAAGAGAAGGCTAAGGGGCTTGTTTGGCTTTAGGAACCAAAACAGCCCCAATTACCTGCCTCATTAGCCTTTATTGTAACAACAGCTTGAACTGAAATTAACCTCTAGATACAATCAACAGGGTAGGTATCCTTGAGAAAGCTCATGCTTCTGCAAGGTCAGGTCTTAAAGAGTAAACATAGAGATTTCAGCAAAACACCCGGGGGATCAGACTTGTTTGGACAAGTCAAGGTAGGGGCTGCCACCTTCAGCAAAGTCCCGGACCTTTTGCAGAATCCTCCTTACAGACTTTCCAACCAAGTCCTGTGCTTTCCCACAATTAAGAACAATAATGAATTGTAGGCTATGATAAAGAAGGAACCCATGTCCCCATAACGATAATAGATACATAGAGAAAAATATGGGCTCTTGCTTATAATTGAATGCTGAGTGCCAAGTTGCTAATTCAGAAGAAGTGCTTGAATAGAAAAATAACCACCTTTGTAATCACCCTGGTAAAGGTTGATTCCATCAAGAACCATGAGTAGATGCTGACTCTAAGGAGAGCTGATAAAGAGCATGATATTTACCTGGTCCTGATGCTGATGTAGCCATCTCCCCACAGATTGCTTATTAGCTGGAAGTGATGGATCAGGGGTCAGAGTCGGGGTGGGAGTGCAGGGTGGGCAGTAAATTCCACCTGGAGAAACCTGACAGCACCTTGACCAGGTACCCAACATTCACATCCAAGTGACTAAGAGAGGTTTTGTGCCTCTGGAGGTGATGCCCTGAGAAGGACGGACATCTCTTCATGTTTCATTTCTGACTGGAATGCATAACCTAAATTCAACATAAAGAAACAAAGACAAACCCAAAATGAGAAACATTCTATTAATTTAAAAAAAGACTATAGTCTTCAAACATATGAATGGCTTAAAGATAAAGAAAGGCTCTGGAATTATTTCAGCTTAAAACAGACTAAAGAGACTGGCTGAGGAAAGGTAGAGAAATGCTACATCAATGACAACATTGGGTCAGTTGGCACAATAGCAATACAGATGAAGATTAGATAAAAATATTGAATGAATGTGAAATGCACTGAAGTTAATAACTATAGTATTCATGTACACATTAGCTCTTAGGAAATATGCACTAAAATTTATAGGGGTAAAGAGCTGTGTACAGCTTAATCTGAATAGAGAGATATGGATATATATTCTTTCTACCTATCAAGAGATAATAAATAAATAGTCACAATATGTATTTATGTAGATTATAGGTAGCATTTATCACTACACATAAAATCTATATATAATAGGTGATAATGCAATCTATAGATATATATAGAAAGGAAGACTACATATGTCTAGTGAGATAGATATGATAAAATATATAGAGCAAAGTGTTAACAATGGGTATATCTGGATAAAGGGAATGTGGGTGTTCTTTGTATTATTCATTGTTAAAATTGTCTGTAGGTTTACAATAATTTCTAAAGTTTTTAAGAAGTTCTTAACAGTCATTTGTAAAGGTGAAAAGAATGCAATTGTCAGTAATAATGGTTCTCAAGATCCGGCAACTGGTGGGAAAATATGTGAAAGTGACATAAAATATGTGTTTCTGACATGAATATATTTATTTCCCCCAAATGAATGTGTGAGCAGTAATACCTTAAGGCGGCTGGGTTTCATGGAACAAATTCTGAAAAATGATCCCGAGACACAGGTGCCTGGCAGATCTAAAAAGGTATCATTAGATATGTCAGCCACGTTTTCATATGATAATTTGCTATGGAAGTTCAAACTCGCAGGACTGTAGTATGGGCCTTTAATGTATAGCTGTCCAAAGCTAGGTGGTACCCAAGAACATGCACGGTGTGTTAAGTTAACATAGTTACACTTGCAGTGCCAAGACTGTATTTATTTTACATTGTCATAGCATGGCTATTTTCCATTTACCATTCACAAACCATACATATTTAGGTGTATTTGCACAAATAAAAAAAAAATAGGCACAATTCAAAATTTGCAAAGCTGGAATCTGAAGGATTTTCTTAACGCATTTTGTACCCAGACCTGATCTTATGCTAGACTATGGATAGTCTTTAATAATTCTAGTTGGTGTGAATATCATATATTTGCTGAAAATACATGATTTGATAATAGGGTACTACCACAGACTCTAGTAGGGAGCTTACATAAAGCTCTGCATACCCACCATGTTAGCTTTCTAACGTTTGAAAATTTCTGGATCTGAAAATACATCCGGACACAGTGTTTGCTTAAGTAAATGTAGACCTGTGCTGTCTAGCTACTCTAATGCAGAAGTTACTTACCCTTGATTGAGTTAACAGTTATGAGAGAAAATGGAATACTAGAAAATAAAATGGAAAATTAAATCCTTCAATTAATATAAAGGAGCCAGAATTGGGCAAGACCTTAAAATGCTGACTAAAGACAGTGAGTGTGGTCAATTATCCATAGCCGTGCTGTCTATTGGAGTGAACCAAGATGTCCAAATATTCTCATGGTAGTTTCTTGTTTCCCTCCGCAGTTATTAGCAAGACACAGGCAAAGCCACGCTGACACAGTGGAACTTTCTCCACACTACGAATTTCGATTAAGAATCCCACCTTTTCCTCCTATTATCCTTGACCAGTTTCTTCAACTGTAAAATGAAATAAATGTAGATGCATATAAGTCCTCTTCTGAATGTGAAAATGAGAAATAACTCCAAAATGTTACTACTGTGTATTTTATGGTTTTATATCCGTATTCCGTATGGTTTTAAAGGTACTACATGCTGCTATAGTTTCCTCAAACTGTAAAAGATGTCGTTCCGATTGTTTGGAGAAAGAGAACCCTCTGTACTAATCCATTTCTCTTGTACACAGTGCAAGTTCCAGGGCCAGTAGAAAACCTGCAAGCTGTATCTACCTCACCTACCTCAATTCTCATTACCTGGGAACCCCCTGCCTATGCAAATGGCCCAGTTCAAGGTTACAGATTGTTCTGCACTGAGGTGTCCACTGGGAAGGAACAGGTAGGCGAGGGAATGGGTCCCACTGCTGCCACCTGTTGGTTTGGCTCTAGGGCTGGAGAAATAGACGCTTGCAAGCTCCCAATGTCTAGTCCAGTGTCCGGCATATTAATTGGATAGCTGAACAGTTTCAAAGTACCTGTCACTTGAAATGTTACACAATTTAATTGAATTCTGGTGCTAAGAGAGGCCAATGGGTAATGAGATGGATCAGAAAGGATACCTATGTTTTGTGTGAGTAGATAGGTGCCCAGGCCAGTGTAACCACATTTCTATTAACCCATCTGGTCCCAGGAAGCATTTGTATTTTCAGTCCTTAACCTAACAGAGGATTTCTCTTACTGTCAATGATATCACCCAAGTTGCTGTTTTCATTCTTATCTATTTGATGGTATATCTGTCTTCTCCCCATATCAGACTGTCACCTGTCACTTTTTTTTTCAGTCTACCTTACTCAGAAGGCTACCTGCCTCCTTCTTACGTTTTCCCCCAATCTGTCATTAGTACAGACACCTGAAAATAAGCCAATTGGATTTCAGATAAAGCAAGAGTGGCTGAGTCTTAGGGAGACTCAGCAATTCTCCTTTGTGACTGTATACGTTGTTGTAAATCCTCACCCAAGAATATTTTTCCATTGATTTTTAGAGAGAGTGGAAGGGAGAGAGAGAGAGAGAAAGAGAGACAGAGAAACATTGATGTGAGAGAGATACATTGATTGGTTGCCTCCAACCAGGGCTGGGGAACCTGCAACCGAGGTATGTGCCCTTGACCAGAATCAAACCTAGGGCCCTTCAGTCCGCAGGCTGATGCTCTATCCACTGAGCTGAACTGGCTAAGACTCATGACTATTGAGATGTTTACTTCCAGATTCTCAGCTTCATGTGGGAGAAGTTGTATAGGCAAGTATGTAGTTAAATGGGAAAGACAGAGAGGTAACCTTGGGACAGCCTACTTCTAAGGTCATTGTGACGATTCCGAAGCCTCCTGTGGTCTTCGTGCTTCCCCATAAACTGTGTGATAAAGGTTTTTTCATTTAAAAACCTGTTTTGCAGCAATTTTATTCAGAAATAGTTCTAATTCCCAAGTCATGTTGTAAAATAAGAATCACTAGGAGTTCCTCCTATGTAATCATTCATTCCACTTTCTGTGCTTGCCCTTTAGCTCTTAGTTTCATCTTCCTATTCTATCCACTTTTCTACATATTTTAGCTCTTCAATAATGCATATCACCAATCCATTTAAATAAATCCCAAAATGATGTTACCCAAGATAGATGTGAGTGAGAGGATCCTAGCGGAGAGCTAAATTATGGGTCTTCTGGAGCAAACTGGCTCTGATTGCTCAGTGACCTTGACCTTCAGCACCTCATTTCTGCAGCTATGAAGGGCTGACAGCAGCACCCAGCCTACCTCACAGCATTCAGGCAGATACAAACGGTGGCAAACTCTCTGTCAGTTTCAAGAGCCATGAGCCTGTTTCCGCTAGGGAAGAAGGAAGTCTACTGTTTCCTGGGGAGCTATCCACTTAGGGTGCAGGAGCAGCGCTCTGTTCCCCTGAATTTAATAGCTGCCTCCTGCCTGTCAGGCTCTCAGTGTGGCCTCTCTATTCAGTACGTTAGGTGGCGTTAAACAGATCAGATCGGAACGTAATGACTGTAGAAACAGCACGGTCTGTTTTAACCAGTAGTCTGCAGAGAGGCCTGGGGTTCAGCGGGGGAGTGAGTGTCACAAGCGGATTTTACAACAGTTCATTCTAAGGCCGGAGTGTAGTTTTGAGACTGGGAGTCTAATATCCAATCTCCTGACTAAACAGAATGGCTGCCATGTCGGCTTCCATGTGCCTCCTGAATGACAGTTGTTTTATGTCTCCAGAATATAGAGGTTGATGGACTGTCTTATAAGCTGGAAGGCCTGAAAAAATTCACGGAATACAGCCTTCGATTCCTAGCTTATAATCGCTATGGGCCCGGAGTCTCGACTGACGACGTAACGGTGGTTACGCTTTCTGATGGTAAGTTACAGCCAGTAACACTTGACTCACATATTTGTCATGTCACTTTTTTATGTCACTATTTTATGTCATATTTACACATATTTTATGTCACTTTCACACTAGAATCAAATAATATGGTGTCTATGTCAGAGATTTCATTTTCAGGGTTTCCCAAATAAAACTTGATGGCATATGTTAGCATACATTAGAATTTTAGCTACTTCACTCAAACTTTTACAGTCAAATTTAAACTTTCATAAGTCAGGTTATCTTCAAGTGTAACTACTGCCTAGGAGCTCAAAATGATTTTTTTGCACTTTTCTTTATTTCTTTAACCACAAATACATTTGTACATGTATTTGGACTATATACATTGGCATGTTGCTTTTATTTCTCATTCTTAAAAAAGGTAGATTAAAAATTTAAATGATGGACAATTCTACATATTCACCTTCATTTGAAAGTATAGCATAAGGATTTAGGCCAAATAATCCAACATTGAAAGTATTACAGCTGAATATAAAATATATACATTTAATTGTCCCGTGCTAACAAATGAAAGATTACACATACCTTTTTAAATGTCATAAAAGAGAGGAAAAGACTTCATAAAGAGGATAGACTACACAAAAAGTTTCAAAGGAAAACATAAGTATAAGAAATGGATAAAAATGAAATGGGAAATTTAATAAAAAGTCAAAATAAAGTACAGATGAGGATAGAATGTGGGATTAGTGAAAATTCGGGCAGGTGTAGAAATGCAAAGATGTGACCTCCATGAATATTAAAAAGGCAACAAACTATTTCTTGTCAGCACTGGTTTCCATGTTGGTGTGTGTAATTCTATAAATTATTAATCTTTGAATTTAAAAAAATGACTTTAGCTTGTGATTCCTTGACTGAACCACCATTCTTTAATCTGGGAAAGTATCTGGGCCTATATTTCACACAATATCAGAGGGATGAGGAAGGGCATCCATGCTATTAAGGGTAGTGCAACAATGACACGTGCGTAAATCTCATTTGCAATTTCAATTTTAAAAAATGTTCTATGTGTGACACCTCTTCATTTTTAATGTAATTCTTATGCCCATCCAACTGATTCTGTTATTGAAGACAGGACAGAATATTTGTTGGCAGAATAAATTACTTCACAACTTATAATTATAAAAATAAAAGAAAAACAAATGAAAATGAATATTTTGCATAATTTATGTAGATTTCATTCACACTCTGAACTGTAAGACTGTGGCCTTATTTTCCACTTAGGTTTTAAATGTCATAGTGAGAAAGATAGATTATTACTCATTAGTCCAAGAATTATCACTTAGAAATGTTAATGATAATGGAAATGTAGAAATTTAGGAGTTAGAAAATGCCTGTCACTATATCAAAGGATTTCATGATCCTTACCCAACAGGCATCACTGTACAAAGGACCCCAATTTTTCTCTATCAGATACATTTGATAGGAGAAAACGGGAACTTCATGACCCTCTTGACGTGGACTCCCTGAACATGTCCGCATTCATCTATACAGTCATGTCATGTTTCAAGCAAAAAACCCTGCACTCTTGGCTTCCATTCCCTACCACCCATTCCCCTTCTCTCCACTTCAGCGTGATGTCTTCTCCTCTACTGGAGCTGTGCATGGTGAGGTCATGCACCATATAGATATGAACTTAATCACATTTAATAGTCACCTGCTTCCCAGCGCCAGGCAAGCTCATTTCTCCTTGACTAAAAGGGAGATGTGAAAATTAAATGGGCTAATCCATGTAAACACCTAAAAAGATGAGCATGACATACATCTAAGTATTTACTAAATGTAATCTATGCCGATGTGTGTGTCCCTTTCTCAATTAATAACAAAAATTACTATAGAACAAATTCTCTACTTTCTTTCCTGACTAAGGCATGAATAGCCAGTGTGCTATCAATGGACAGTAAGAGATATTTATATCACCAAAAAATAGAAAAAATACATCAACACCATTGTTATAAACCCACTTTTAAGACTTTGTGGCTTTCAATTCCCAGTACAGAAAATAATATTGATATTTATCAAGTGTGGTATTAAAAAAGAAGTGCAAATAGGTATCCGTTCTCTTATTAATTTTTGGCTTTCTGGAAATACTATTTTGAAACTTACATTAAAATGACAGTTGAAGGTTACATATCAACTAACCGGTACCTAGAACAAAATGTGTCGTAATTTTAAGTAAATTTCTCCTTACTCCAAAATTCATTCACCTATCATAAATCCATCTAGTGTTACTGAAATTATATTTTGAAACTAATTGTGAGAAAGAGGGTGTAACATGATTAGTATATGACATGTAAATATTACCATATCATGTGGAATGTAATATTAACCAATGTCATCCCAATATACTTACTGAAATAAAAATAAAAACACAATACACCTACCAAATGGCTAAAATTTTAAAAATTGAAAATACCCAATGTTGGTAAAGATATGAAGCACCTGGAACTTTGCTACATTCTTAGTAGGAGTGTAAATTAGTACAACCACTTTGGTAAAGTTTCTATCTATCGAAGCTTAGCATATGATTCATCCCCCATTGGGGTTTGCACTTTTGCCAGTATTTCTACTCTTTGGTATATAATGAAGGAAATGAGTGCAATTGTCCATCTAAAGGCATGTGCAAGAACATCAAGCAGATTTAGTCTTATAGCCTCAAACTGGACATGGTCCAAATATTACTTGTCAGTAGAGTGGAAAAATGTAAAACAGAATGGTCATATACTATATTGTAATACTATGGAGTAATAAAAAATAACAACAGCCCTAGCCAGTTGGCTCAGTGGATAGAGCAATGGCCTGTGGATCGAAGGGTCCTGGGTTTGATTCCAGTCAAGGGTATGTACCTTGGTTGCAGGCTCCTTCCCAGCCCGGGCCCTGGTCAGGGTTCCTACAGGAGGCAAACAATGGATGCAGTTCTCTCACATCGATATTTCTCTCTGTTTCTCCCTCTCTCTTCCACTCTCTCTAAAAATCAATGGAAAAATATCCTCGGATGAGGATTAAAAATAAAAATAAATAACAACAAACAACAGAAACAAAAACTATTGCCCCATGCTGCAACATGAATGAAACTGATAATGAGCAAAAGATGCAGCCTGGATAAATAACAACTCTGATTTCATTTTTAGTGAGCTCAACAGCGAGCTAAACTAATGATGGAGGTAGAAGTCAGAACAGCGGCATGACTGGAAAGAGGTGCCAGGGAGCTTTCCAGGGGACTATACGTGCTCTGTTCTTGATCTCAGTGGTGTTTAAATGGAAACACGCAGACAACCTTACCAAGTCATACATTCAAGACTTGTGCATTTTACTAGACATATGCTATAAATTCATCAAATAATTGAAAGACAAAAGCTGGTTGTGAAACCCTGAATATGAAAAAGAGTTTTAAATACCTTACAACTTTTCTCCAACACCTATTGGCTGAGTGTGCCTGATGTGCTGGGCTCCTGTTGATACTGGGGATGTAGTAGCAAAAGGGACAAAAATTCTGGTCCCTGTGGGGTTTATATTCTATATTTGATAAGAAAACTATAATATGAATGGAAACAAATTAAATAATAACATCTATTTTTAATTATGAAATATATTTTTAAAATACTTGGTGTAATTCATGAAAAACAAGTGTCCAGTGAACAATTTATCACAAGCTACATTAGCTATAGCTTATATCAAACACTAACACAAGTTCAAAATTAAAACAAAATAAGAGGTTACAATTCCCATCCTATCCAGAAAGGCCCAGGAGCTAAGATTTAAGTAAGTACTCATTTGTTTATTTAATCATTGAGTTATTTATTAGATGTCAGATTAGAGGATATAATAATAATACATATATCATACCATTATGCTGATTATATTTCAGAAGCTAAATTCAGAGTATAGCATAATTAAATTTTGGGTAAAACATAAGTAACCTAGTAAAATATAGATATCGTTCATGTTTAAGTAAAAGGGAGCATGACAAAAAAAATATTGAAAATGCTAAGAGCATTTCTTCCCCATGAAATTCACCTATTCATCCTGAAGAAGGAGAGGTACTCCTCATTTTACAGATCAATCTATATTAAACATTTATTGACTGCTACTTCTATTGTGGGGCAGAGAGCTTTATTTTTTTATGATTCACCTAAGACATATAGAATAGTGGCTGACAGAGAACAGCCGTTCAGGGAATGGTTGTCTTTGAAATCCTCACATGCTAGAATGTTTGCTTTTTTGATATAGTAAATATTCATGATAAGTGTTGTGGAGGAAACTGTATATTTTCTTCCTTATTTCATGAATGGGGCAATCAAAGTGCCGGCAAGAGAAAGAAAATTCCTAGAAGATCCACAAAGAAAAATAAACGGCTCCTTTGTTAATAGAATGGACTCACCAGATGCCATTTGGTAACCTGCCTCTGTGACAGAGGGGTTTAATCACGTTCAGCTGAAAAAAACGGGGCGGGGGGAGGGTTGTATTTCTTCTTTTCACCTTTTAAGAGATAATAAAGGTTGCAGTAAAGGGATTGAGCAACACAAGTGGTCATTAGAATGACACATTTCATCCTAAAACCATGCAGATGCTGAAATGCACAGCATCTTAAGCCTTTAAAACCACTCCAGGAAACCTCCTATGTGTTTTTATTGGTTTCCTGGGAAGGTTATTGCCAGAAAGCTGTAATTAAATGTCGGTGTTTGGTATCACGGCAGGTGCTCTCTTGCCTAATAGTGTTTGGGGCTCCCTGGATGGATAACTGGCCCACCAAGCGAGTAGAAATAAGCAAATGCAGGTGTGTTGTTTTTTAGATCTCTCCAGGAAAATTTGAAAGTGCCACCTGGATCAACCTAGCTGCTTGTCAGGAAGAACTGAGAAAAAGACCCCTTTCTGCGTGATATAGCTTCTCTTGCCTGACACTGGCAGTAACCATCTCACCTTGTTTTGTTCCTTTCAGTGCCAAGTGCCCCACCTCAGAACGTCTCACTGGAAGTGGTGAATTCGAGGGTGAGTTGTTGAAATGTTCACTGTTTTGTTACCTGTGGACACGTGACCTTTGCTCACTCACCCACGTGCAGGGTGAATGGTGTGCCCACGTAAAGAAATGTCCAGAAGGGTGTCATTGTTCCTGCATCTTCTTAGACCAGACGAATTCATTATAAGGAGAATGTGTTTACTTTTACACTTAATGTTATAGGTGTTATAACAATAAAAGGCTATTCCACCAGGAAGAAAAAGTTCTATTTACTGATATTCCCAAGTATAGGACATCATATGCAAGCTGGAACACTTGAATATAGGAATGAATAAGACAATTGAAAGAGAGGGATAAAGCAAGGCTTTGTTTGCTGAAAGATTAGTTAGAATTGAATGCTTCATCGCCATCTCAATGCTTCCCTTATGTCTATCGACAGTGATGGCATTCGTGAGGTCCATAAAGGTTGTATTTATGAAGCAACATCACCCAGTGGCCAATGTTTCCTGACCTGGGAAGTGGATATAAGGATTTAAATTAGGCTAGTTATATCTGAAAAAAAGAACCTATTGCCAAACTTTAGTTTTCTAGAAACATCTTATTTCAAGTGTGTCTCAGGGTTGGAAATCAGTCCAAACCCTATAGAAGAGAGAAGCAAACAAGGATCGGTCAGGCTTGACTCTTGTGACCTGCTGCGTGCTCTCTGGTTGTGTTCACTGCCCCTGGCCTTAGAGCGGGATTGACCTCACTGGTCTCTAAGCTCTGGACACAGCAGGGGAATTCTGTGGGTCTTGGAGACACTCATACTCGGGTGTTTAATCCTGGCTTTCCCTTGTAGTATCTGTATATGATCTTAGAAAACTTTCCAAACTCATCAAATGTCAGTTTCTCTATTCATGTAGTATGGGTAGCAATGCCTTCCTTGTTGGTTTATCATGAGGAAATAGTAGCATAACATATACAATAGGCCAACTTAATGTCAATAGTGATTACTTCAATCATTGTACAAATCTTTGCCATATTTTGCAAAAATCGCTGATGCAGCCATATTTTGGTGACTTTGACCAGATTTTCCTCTCTTGTATGAATTTATTTTTTGGAGCTCATGAAATGTCTCTAAAATTGTTAGCCTCTTATATTTTTAGGCAGTGTATTGGATAAGAAGTAGTGAGATAAATTTAAAATTAGAAGGGATGAAAATAAATAAATTTAGGGAGAGAAAATAAGCTAAAGGAAAATAACCAGGAAAAAAAATCACCCTAACAAAGACATTGTTTGCAGCAACAATAAATGTTTTACAGATGCACCACTCAGATTAAGAGATTGCCAAAGTAAAGTCAAAAAGATTTCTACAATTATTATAGGTTGTTTTTGAATGAAATTTGGAAAGCATATTGTAATTCCTCTTTTTTGAATGACTCCTTTTTATTAGCCTTTTAATCCACCTCATATCTTTCTTCCAGGACACAACATAGAAATTGATATAAAGCTATTTCATATGTGTGCTTGTATCCCTTAAAAATCTATTCAACTATGGGTGAATATCTTGTTATGAAATGTGAATGAGGATTATTAAGTGACCCTGGATGATGACTGTATTTAAATATGGATTTATTACTTTCCTGAACAGGGAATTCCTAGATTGTAAAACTGACTTTTTCCTATCTATCATCTACCTACCTACCTACCTACCTACCTACACACACACACACACACACACACACACACACACACACACACACACATCACAGCTCACAGCTCATAATATGTGTTGGAAACACTCCTGCTTCCATCTGCTTGTAATTACCTGGGAACATTGCACTGCTAGGATATGTAACTTGCTTGGAGCTTTGCAGAGTGAATACAGTTGGCCAGATGCTGGAATGCCTCTTCCTTTCCTCTCGCGCCCTCTGTGATCTTATTTCCTAGCTTTTGAGGAATTATAAATTATTTTCTTGGATTGTTGCCTAGAGAAAAGAAACTGGATGATCTAAACACTCTTTTATCATTCCCAATATCTTGATGCAGAAAAAGATAAAAACAGCATTCTATTTTGATAGTCATCTTTTGTTTGAAATAATAGTTCTCAAATGTACTAATATATACTCTTGACTAATACCATTTCAAGGAACATGATTTATTTAAAAAGAAACATTGTTGAATGAGTATTGTATTCTTTTAAACTAATAGAATTATGACTTTTAGGTTATTCTTTTCACTTAGGATTTTTATGTAATATAGAAGGAACAGAGCTATTTTAAAATCTGCGGTTATATTTATATGGTAAATATATCAAATTTGCAGTTATATGCCCTAGCCAGTTTGGCTCAGTGTATAGAGAAGTGGTTTTCAACCTTCTGGCCCTTTAAATACAGTTCCTCATGTTGTGGTGACCCCCAACCATAAAATTATTTTCGTTGCTACTTCATAACTGTAATGTTGCTACTGTTATGAATTGTAATGTAAATATATGATATGCAGGATGGTCTTAGGCGACCCCTGTGAAAGGTTCATTCGACCGCCAAAGGGGTCGCGACCCACAGGTTGAGAACCGCTGGTATAGAGCATCATCCTGTGGACTGAAGGGTCCCAGGTTTGATTCCAATCAAGGACACATGCCCAGGTTGCGAACTCAATCCCCAGTAGGGGACATGCAGGAGGCAGCCGATCAATGATTCTCATCATTGATGTTTCTCTCTCTCCCTCTCCCTTCCTCTCTAAAATCAATAAAAGTATATTTTTAAAAATTGCAGTTATAAAACATAATTGACCATTTTATAGATAAGCAATGAGGAAATTTGGTGGTGCTGATATTTTTGCACACAGATGGCTAGAACTGAAAAGTCACATTTATAGTTACTTGCTAGTGTTATGGCCACCTATAAGCCAGTTGAACCAAGAAATTATGATCCAGGGTATGTGAACAGAGAGTACCTTATGCATTTAGGAAAAATAACCAAAGGAAATTTTGGTGCTCTTGTTCTTGAAAAGGGAGTGTAGTGGGTACCTTATAAAGCTGTAACCACAGGAAAAACCAGATCCCTTTCTTCAGGGTAAATGTGAACACAAACTTGGTTTTGAAGGAAGGACTTGAACTATAGATACTAGTTTTGATAATATAAGATGGTTATTTTTTGCACTAAAATTTTGCTTACAACATCAAATATTTTTATAAGAAAAAAATAATGTTTTACAGTATAGACTTTAAAATGTGATTGTTTTATTAAGAAAAATTTTTATGGCCTGGCTGGCATAGCTCAGTGGTTGAATGTCAGCCTATGAACTAGGAGGTCACAGTTCGAATCCCTGTCAGGTCATATGCCCAGGTTGTGGGCTCGATCCCCAGTGTGGGGCATGCAGGAAGCAGCCTATCAATGATTCTCTCTCACACTGTTATATATAATGGTAGGTAACATATATACATATACACTATATCTATCTATATCTGTATCTGCATATGTCTAATGCTAAAGCCATGAATAGGCTTTGCCTCTATGGAGCTCACAGTTTAGTAGGAAAACGTGAGAAAATTTATGTTTTATCTATTCATACTTAACCTATTCCAACCCTTCAAAGTTGACATTATATCCTCATTGATAAAATGAGAGAGTTGAAGAGGTCACCTCTGAAATCTCTCTTGGCTCCAAACACCAGTAGCTGTATTTCCACCTTTTAGCTTCTCAATCATTTGATCTTTACAGAGTTAGAGAAAATGGAACAAGCATATTAGCTAAAATATACCGATCTTCACTGACACGCTCAGATATTTATCAACTGAACACTATAGGGTGATTGTAAGGAATGAAAATATTAAACCCAAATTTAAACAACAACAACAAGAACACACACACACACACACACACACACACACACACACACCCCACTGGGCATGGATTATCACACAGGTGTAGATTTTTTAAGTGCAGAATACTGGATTCCTCTCCTTATGTCACACACACCTCTCTAGTGTTGAAACCCTTATCCTTGAGCATCAGAAGCATCTGTGTGGAAGTCATCGTGTTGCATTTCTGGAAGCTCTTTTACGACAATTAGATGGAGTGTGTGCCGCCTTCCCTGCAGCAGTAGATTTTGTGGCTGGTTTCTTCCTGCGTCTCAACGCATCTCACTCCCCTGTGTCAGCAGGACTTGGTGTGCTTAAATAACTTAAAAATTAGTTTAGTGACCATACAATTCCCTTTACCCAGGCACTACCCAAAGGGAGAACTAAAACAGCTATTCCAACTCCAGACACCAAACTGGTCATCTTGGCCCCAGATGTTTTAGCATATACTAGTATATACATTTTTAACATTTCAGAGGGAACCTAAATGTTGTATCCCGGGGTAACTAACCTCGGAGGGCATGCTTCTGAAGATGGGGTGTGACAGGGTGGATTTAGCGCTGAGGCCTCTCTCTCCTGTCCTTGGGCAAGTGATACTTCCCTTTTCAACAGAAGTGATAGCCAGGTGAACAGCTGAGTGGGTCATTTGCATTTGACTCCATCTGGGATACCACTTGTTAGGTACTGAGAGCAAAAGTGTGAAAATGAAGAGAAGGAGAAAAGGGAGGAAGGGCAAACAAGGAGGCAATGTGAGTTAAGATGTTAATTTGCAGGCCCTCTGTGGCTTCCTGTATGAAATTGGGGTTGCCTTCTCTTGGCTGTGCAGAGGGCACAGAATTCACATTGCTCCCTGCTGCATATAACCCCCCTGAAAACATTTCTGCACACAGGTGTTCTGGAACCTTCCTGTAAATGACCATCTTCCTGTTTTATCTTATTCAGAGGCATGGGCCTCAGATAGCTCTGGGGGAAAAACCATAATTTGATTTCATTCTGAATCATCCTAAATCCTTTATAAAACACACTTTGGGACTGAGGTTTTTGGAACCAGAGCTCAGAGTCCTCCCGTCACAAATATAGTGAGTTTCTGAAATGGATTTAGTGCAGATAAAGAAGACACCTGGGAGACCCGAGATGATTGGTTCCATTTAACAATAACTTAGAAACTGGCATTTGCTTACTGATGGTCAATTCAAATACGATAATGTTTATGCTCACAAACACTTGTATTTGTCCTCAATCAAAATACACAGAGATTTCTGTTTGAACACGGTGTCTGGAGCAGTTATCCATCAATTCAGTTCAAGGAGATGTAGATCTCTGATGTTTATTTTATTGACCCCTTCATTGATCCATTATGTGACTGTTCCTTGAGCATAGCTAATATCCAGGAAATTATGACTGAAACAGTTTTTGGGAGGGTGCAAAAATAGGAACATAATTATAAGGAAGGCAATGTTTTCTGATGGTTCTTACAGTGGAGTCTTCTGGTTTTGTCTAGAATTCTAGGATAAACTGAATATACATTTTTATATTATATTAAAATCCAGATTACATGTAATAATTCATGAGACTCCCTCAAAAATAAACCTGTATTTAGTCTGTAATTAGGATAGAGCCATCTTAATATATATGCCTTTCTACTTACATTTATAAAAATTGATAACTATTTTATTGTGGTAAAATAAGATAACATGTATGTAAAAGTTACCATTTTGACCACTTTTAAATGTATAGTCCAGTGACATGAGTATATTCACATTGTTTTGTGGCAATCACCACTACCCATCTCCAGAACTTTGTATCTTCTCAAACTAAAATTTCCTGTCCTTCACTGTTGAGCCCATCCCCTCCCGTTCTCCTGGTCCTGGCAGCCACACCATTCTTTCTGCATTCTGACTGACTTTATAAAAGAGCGAGGAAACAAACTCATGGGCAAAAATTTTAATGCCTGTTCATTTGATCTTACTAGAGAAATTAAACACTTTTAACATTTTAGATCTTCACTCCCACAGGGAAAAAAAGGATGCAATGAATCACAGTGGTCAAAACATAGGCAGATGCTCTAATTGGCTAGGAAGAAACACCTCACTTTCCATGAGTGATAGTGCTTTCAGAATACTTTTGTTCCAACATCTCCCATTTAGGTTTTTATTTTAAATCTACTAAAGCCAATTGTCATAGTTACTAACAAGCAACCAGAACTGTAAGCATGGGATTGTCCCCGAGTAGCTCTGAAAACATGATTTGGGTGATTAGCCTCAGTTTCAGATCCCATCACAATTTAGACTAAACTCCTCACCTAAAGTGATCTTTTGATTTTGTTTTTGAAAGTCGCAATAAGTCAACAGTTCCCAACTTTTTTTTTCCAGTGAAAACACAATGAATGGATAAGGATAAACTATGAATGGGAAGGATCTTAGGATAGCAAGAAAAAGTTGGATAATAAATTTTTAAATAATATAAATGCATCATACCAAATACATTCTATAAATAAATTGGATAAGAGAATACTCTGGAAATTCAAAATATTTATGTCACACTATCATGCATATTCTTAGAGAGGTTCTTCCTAAAGTCTCACGGTACTTTCCCAAGCAATGAAGTCCCCTATTAGAGACACCAAAGTCTGTGAGAAGTACTTGACTTAATTATGCCATACCCACATTATTTCTTTCTACAAAAGACTTTTACCCTAAATACTATCTTTAATATTTTTTTCAAACTTACTTAAATCCATCATATATATTCCAAACAAGAACCAAGTGGTCCATAAATTGAGCAACCTCCCCTCCCCAAATCAGATATTCAAACCTGAATTAATTTAAAACAGATATACAAATAGAGTTAAGTTAAAAAAGAGAGGGGAGAATAAATTAAATGAATGGAAAGCTAGAAGTGAATATAGTTATAGTCTTTGAAGTGTGTAGCGGTAGACGAGGGACCTGAGAGTTACCTCTGCCATATAGTACAGCATCTGCATAAATGAGAGGCCTGATTAACTCTCCATGTCAATATGAACTTTTCCTAATGAAAATACGATTAGAGAAACACTTTCTGGACTGTTCTCATTTTGATATATCAAATACTTAAATACATCATTTTTGCTCTTTTGTGTTTTGAGGTTATTGTATTTTGCCCTTGCAAATTTATTATAGTCACAGCCTATTAGTATGTCTGCATAAAAAATTTTTTACGAAGAGAATGAAATATGTCATAGAATACCTTCTCTTTTGAGTTTGAGACCCATTTTAAATATCGCCCTGTAATTTGTACTTCATCACACACATTTCCAATGGCTCCATTTCTGGTTGGTTCCGAAGGCAAAGCTCACTTTAGCCTTTCCATGAAGTTTAATGAGATTTCCCTCAAGTCATACATTTTTGAAAAGTGGGAAGTTGAATAATAGGCCTAAATTAAATGAACTTAGGTCTAGTTATAATGTCCCTGATTTTAATTTAGTTCATGGGAGTTTCCCTTATAGTTGGGATGCTTTATTAGTTAGAAGACATGAATAGGTTTAGCTCTGCCAATAAGTGAAAGCAGTTACTAACCATGTGATTTGTTTTCAAAGACGTGGAAACATTTGCCTAAAAGCAGAAAATGCAATTCGCTAATGTAGCTTAAAATGTTGCTTACATTTGAAAACAACTGTTAAAAATACAAATACTCCTTCATCTGAAAGATTAAGACATTAGCATGAGTTATTTCATTTAACGTTCTTGACACATATTTAAGGAGCACTTAATAATAATAATGATGATGATAATGGCAATAGCTAACTTTTTCATTAGGTATTTTGTGTCTAGCAAATGTGAGAAGCAATTAAATCAGTATTTCATTTAATGCTTATAACAACCTTATAAGTATTCTTTATTACACTAATTGCTGGGAGACCAATCTTGAGCTGTGCTTATTGCTGAGAAAGCTGCATGATGGCGATCCAATGTCTTTCTTTCCAGAAGCTTACTTACAGTCAAGGACAGAGAGTAGACTGATAAGCAAACAAAGAAATTAACAACTAACACAATAAAATGGTAAATTCTCTGAAGAGGATTAAGTCAAGTGCTAGAGAAGAACCTAGTTGAAATCACATTGTCAGGGAAAGGCCTTTTAAGGAGAGGACACTTGAGCTGAGACAGAAATATGAAAAAGGGCCAGGTTGGGCACACTCAGGGGAATCATTTCAAGTAACGCTAACGAGTAGTGCAAGAGGCTTGAGAAGGAAACTGTACATGATCGTGAACCTGAAGTAAGAGCAATGTGAATGGGTTACCGAATGCTGGGTCAGGATCAGATCATGTGGGGCTTTAGGGAACGTGGCACAAATTGGGATTCATTCTGTGGATGATGAAAAGGGGTTTTTGTGTGTGTGTGTGTGTGTGTGTGTGTGTGTTTTAATATATTTTATTGATTTTTTACAGAGAGGAAGGGAGAGAGATAGAGAGTTAGAAACATCGATGAGAGAGAAACATTGATCAGCTGCCTCCGGCACATCTCCTACTAGGGATGTGCCCGCAACCCAGGTACATGCCCTTAACCGGAATCGAACCTGGGACCTTTCAGTCAGCAGGCCGACGCTCTATCCACTGAGCCAAACTGGTTTTGGGGGATGATGAAAAGGGTTTTTTAAAAAGGATTGGTCCCTCACCTTTTTAAAAGATCAAGTTGCTGTGAGGGAAATTATTGGGAATGGGCAAAGGGCAAACAGGAAGACCAATTAGGAGACAATGGAGTCTTCTGTATAAGATCATTTTAGCTGGATCCAGGAGTCAGAGCAGATGAATAAAAGGGTGGAAACAAGCATGGTATTTGTTGGATGTAGAGCCAATCAGATTGGCTAACGGGTTGGTTATAAAGGGCAGGGAGAAGAATCAACAATACATATTAGATTTATTTTGCTATAAAAAAATAGCTGACTGGATTGAGGATAGTTTAATGAGATGAGGATGAGTGGAGAAAAAAATGGTTTAATGGGAAAAATACATTATTTTTTTATATTTTTAACTTAAGAAAACTACTAGAAATACAATGAGGAATGCCAACAACGTAGACAACTTGGTATGTGAGACTAGAAGTCTGATCACAGGCCATTCTGGGAGATAGAAATTTAGGACTCACTGTCAGATCAGGGACACCCAGAGAGAGAATATAATTAGAAATGAAATGGCTGAATCTCGGACACTGCCCATTTAAGAGATGCAAGAATTGTGGGGAAAACCAAGAGATGTGGTGTCCAGCCTTCACTGGAAAGAAAGGATGTGTCAGTCTGGGTAAGATGAGCAAAGGCAGAGAGAGTGGGTGCGGATGCAGTTATGTCAGGCAATTTGGAGCCGGGATGATGGAAAATATGAAAAGTGGTCATCAGCCCTAGCAAGTCTGGCTCAGTAGACAGGGTGTTAGCCCTTGAACTTAAGGGTCCCAGGTTCAATTCCAGGCAAGGGCATGTACCTCGGTGGCAGGCACAATTCCCCGCCTCAATCAGGGTGCATGCAGGAGGCAAGCAGTCAATGTGTCTCTTTCACATATAATGTTTCTCTCCCCCTCCCTAGCACTCTCTCTAAAAATCAATGGAAAAATATCCTCAGGTAAGTATTAACAACAAAAAATTGGTCATTGTCAGAGAGCAAAGTCTTGGAGGATTTGAAGACAGGGAAAAATGTGAGAAATCGTTATTTCAGATTGTAGAAAAGAGCTCACAATATATGTGAAGTCATGGTTGCCGAGCAGTGTGGTCCGACCATTTGAGATTTGTTATCATGAAGTTAATGTGAAACTAGCCACCATAATTGTGTGTGTTTTTCTCTCTGTGTTTGGTTGCTTGGTTGCTGGGCTAAGTTAGGCAGAAAGTTGGGTTTTATTCTGTTTGGTCTTTGCCATGGACGAAAGGGTGGAGTGAGTTAAGAGGTTTTGCAAGGGAGTAACTAAAAAGAGGACCCATGGAATCTAAACTAAGGAAGAAAAGGAGGGCAGGGGTTGGGTGGTGGATAAGGTCAGCGGATTGTACAAATGACCTCCATTTTACCCAAAAGAACACCGAGGCTTAGAGAGTCTGGGTGATGTACTCCAGTGCCCCTGGGAGGAAGTGGAACCCGCAGGTTGGAACCCAAGCCTGGCCTGTTGGTGGTTTGGCCACATTGCTTCCTATGTTTAGGGCCATAGGAGGGAAGTGACACAAATAAGAATGTGCCCTGGCCAGTGTAGCTCAGTTGGCTGAGTGTCATCCCATGCACATACTGGTCTAGGGTTCTTTTCCTAGTCGGGGCACATGCCCCAGTTGCCAGCTCAGCACCCAGATCTATGTTTCTCTCTGATCAATTTCTCTCTCCTCCCTTCCTCTTCTCTCTAAAAAAAATCAATTTTAAAACATTTTTTAAGAAGAATTCAGAATAATCTTTGCCTTCAGGTGGTTTACGCTCTCAATGGGATTACTTTTCAGGCAGAAATAAGTTCTAGACCAGAAGCTAGGAGATGGACTAACTCACCAAGTGGACGTCAGAACTGTGTGAGGAAAACAGGGAGACATGGGTGTAAGTCCTGAGAAAGGAGGGCTAAGAAGGAGATTTAAAAAAACACACATTTCCCTGACTTTCCAGTTTTTCCTGGTATAAATCTACTTGGGAGATTCTGTCCCTCATAACTATGTATTTCCCCCCAAGAGCCTAACCAGCACATCAGAGGAGGTACAGTTTGTGAAGGGAGCAAAAGCTGACGGCTCAACAAGCTGTATTAATCAACAGTCTGGCATTTCCAAATAGAATTCTGGTTTTTCCTCAATTCCAAGTTCTGAAATGTATTTGTTATGAAATGTTTGAATGGGGAGGGGGCATTGAGATCACAGGGAAGAGCATTTTATCTCAGCCCTCAAGGTTTGTTGGCAATGAAACAAAACATCTCATTATTTCAGCAGTTGTGGTGTGGAACTATTAGGAAATGTAGGTTAGATTCAGAAAAAGGGCAAGTGAGAAAACTGGGCATACATTTTATTAAAAAACATGCTTAATTTAAATGATAAATAAAACTAAACTAAATG
Source organism: Myotis daubentonii (assembly GCF_963259705.1). Classification (NCBI taxonomy): domain Eukaryota; kingdom Metazoa; phylum Chordata; class Mammalia; order Chiroptera; family Vespertilionidae; genus Myotis; species Myotis daubentonii. Next base: position 87,871,942 of record NC_081847.1, read on the forward strand.
GACTTGAATTAGACAAGAAGTATAGAGCAGGTGTTGCCAGATAATAATAGAGCAACTGCCTGAGAGTATTATTTTAAGATATAGCTGCTTTAGAAACCAAACTAAATCTAATACAGTTTATCTCCCCTGAATTCATTTTAGTTTAATCTAATTAAAAGCCCACTAACATGAGGCAATCGGAATACTCTCAATAACGCCAACATTAAAATCTTCTTGTTTTATTTCATATGTTGCTCTTCCACACAGAAAATGATATCCTCCATTATTTTCCCAAAGCTGTTTAATCCATCACTCAGTCCACTGGAAAACTATGTGAAATTGACAGAATCTAAGAGTATCATCTTTATGTTTCTGAAACATAATGTAAAAAGTGCTCTACATTTTGAAAATAAAATCAAAAAGCATGTAATAGTAGGTTAAAAAGTATTGAAGAACAATTTAATATTTTCAGAAAATTGACTTAAGGTCATGTTACATATCTAATCTTAATTGAATTGGGAGAGCTTGTATCTTCTACAGATAATTTAATTTCAAGGCAAATAATAAGAAATTTTGTGGTTCTGTTTGTTTGTTTGCTTTGTAGTAACTCAAGTTCCTCCTACCTAAACATTTCTCATCTTTCAGAAAAATCTACTGGACAGACCATGTTGTATGTTAGCTGAGAGGCAGTAGCTCTTAAGTAGTTGTCTATTTTAGTTTTACCTGGATAAAGTTATAGACTCACACAAAAGGGATTTATATGTGAAGAAATGCCTCAGACCAACTTTAAATAAAATTCATCTTTTTAAAGTCTAAAGCTGACTGTAGCTTTGTATCTTTTATGCACAGATGAATCTAAATGTCCCAAAGAATATATGTCTATGTCCCTGGCTGTAATATCAGCATGTATTTCTCCAGAGATGTTTATATTTTAATATTTCCAAGTTGAGTTTTCCTTTTGTACTTCAAAGAAAGGAAAATACATATTTGTGTTTTATTTAGATATGAATGTACACAATTCTCTTGATGAAATCAAATATAATGGCTCTTAGAGGAAACATGGTCAATTTGAAAAAACATATCCAAATGCTCTCTTAATGTGAATGTTTTATTTGAAAAAAGGCAATGAATAATTTAGAGATTATTTCCATCATAATCTTGGGTTCCTTCTTTCATGAGTTTATTCATTTGTTTGTTTAACTATACATACTCCTTGAGTATATTCCTATGGCAGACACTAGCTAGACACTTCAGCTCCTCCTGTTTAATGAGAAGCCTCCTGGGTTGCTTCTCAGTCAGGAAACCTTCCCACGTCCATCCGTGAGTGACAGCAGTGAATAAGAAATTCTGACAAATGACAACACCTCAGATTGAACAGAGTTTCTGTTCATATAAAACAGTGGTTCTCAACCTTCTGGCCCTTTAAATACAGTTCCTCATGTTGTGACCCAACCATAAAATTATTTTCGTTGCTACTTCATCACTGTAATGTTGCTACTGTTATGAATCATAATGTAAATATCTGATATGCAGGATGGTCTTAGGCGATCACTGTGAAATGGTCATTCGACCGCCAAAGGGGTCGCGACCCACAGGTTGAGAACCTCTGTTATGAACGAAATTAACCTTTCTACCTTTGATAAAGGGAGCTTGCCTATGGATTATAGGTGGTTGGGACATGATTGGATTATACTTGCTTGATACACTCAACGATGTTCTGAGTTGATGAGGCACCAGCTCTAGGAAGCTGAACCTCAGCTACAGGTGGGACTGATCAGCTCATTGTCCTACTGTCCTGGAACAGAAGCTGAGTGCTGCTGAGTCAGCACTCCGGCTTGAATGGTTCAAGTCGGTGGTGGAAGGGCAGGGTAAATAGCCATCTCAGATGGTGATTAAAGAAAATTGAATTTAAGGAAAAGGGGATGGGAGACGGGGACATCCAGAGGGAAGGGCTACACAGAGAAAAGGGGGCCTTGGAGACAGGTTCAGGGGGTTGGCCCAGGATGAGCTGCCACTGCCCATTGCTCCTTTGGTTGCAAGTCTCATGGAGCCCCTTAGAAATTGGGGGGAATTGCCTTGGAGAGAGCATGCACACTGGGTCCTTTGTCCTGAGCCTATTTATCGCTTTCTTGCAGGTGGAAATCTTAGGGGAGGGTCTCAATAGAATATTCATCAGCATTCTGGGTGAGCTCTTTGAGGTTCTTGGTTTTTTCTGATTGGTCGGTGCCAGGACAGGGGGTCATTATAATGTAGCTGATTCTGAGACAGACAGGACATCACTTGTCTGGTTTTGCTGCTTTTGTGGGCCTAGATGTTATTTTTAGGGAGGAAAAGGTCAGAGCTGCAGTTCTTAAGCTGTAAGGAGCATGGAAATCCCTAAAGCGAGGTGCTCTTTTAAAATACAGAATCCCTTCTCCCACCCTCCATCACACACTTTGATTTGGTAGATCTCTTGTCCAAGAAACATGTTTTCAAAATAGCAACTTGAGCCTTATTTCAATTCTGAATTTTACTTTTGATGGAAAGTTTTCAGAGTCCAGCAAATAACTCTGATGTATTAATTAGATTAAAATTTATGATTAATTAGTTTAAATGTGTGTGGGCTTTACAAAATAATCTATTTAATCCTCATGATGTTAGGTGGCCCTTTTAGTATTAACAATTTTTGTTTATTCAATTTTCACTAATCTATAGTCTCCTTTATCGTGCATACACAACAACAACAAAAAACACAACAGAATCACTATGAGTTTATCTCGCACCTATAATTTTAATTCTGTTAATCCTATCTAATAAAAGAGATACATGGTAATTAGCATACGACCGCTATCCTTCCCATTGGCTAATCAGGGCGATATGCAAATTAACTGCCAGCCAAGATGGCAGCCGGCAGCCAGGCAGCTGACCCAAACAGGGAGGCTTGCTTGCTTCAGTGACGGAGGAAGCCAAACTTCCCCGCCTGCGTTCCCAGCCTCTCAGCTGCACTCTAAGCAACATTGTAACAAATATAGAAGCTAAACAAAACCCCGGGCTTCAGCCAGCAGGACCACAACACTGTTCCAAATACAGAAGGTAAACAAAGGCCAGAAACCTGCTTTCAGCAGCAGAGGTCTCATAGCCTCAGAGCTAAAGCTGGCCCAGAATAAAAAAAAGGAAAAAAGGAGAGGTTGGGAGCTTCAGTCACCCACCAGCCTGAAAACGTCCCTCAGCCCCTCACCCAGGCTGGCCAGGAACCCAAGTGGGTCCCCTACCCTGAAGGGGGTGTAACCAGATGCAAACAGCCATCATCCCCTCACCCAGGCTGGCCAGGCACCCAAGCGGGACCCACACCCTGATCCAGGACACCCTTCAGGGCAAACCAGCCGGCCCCCACCCATGCACCAGGCTTCTATCCTATATAGTAAAAGGGTAATATGCCTCCCAGCACCGGGATCAGCGTGACAGGGGGCAGCGCCCAAACCCCCTGATTGCCCTGTGGCTCTGTATGTGACAGGGGGTGGGGCCACAACCTCCCTATCCGCCCTGCTCTGTTCGTGACAAGGGGTAGCTCCTCAACCCCCTGATCAGCCCTGCTCTGTGCATGACAGGGGGGAGCTCCCCAACCCCCGATTGCCCTGCGGCTCTCTGTGTGACAGTATGCGGTGCCCCAACTCCCCTATCGGCCCTGCTCTGTGAGTGATGGGGGGAGCTCCTCAACCCCCTGATCGGCCCTGCTCTGTGCATGCCAGGGGGTGGTGCCGCAACCTCCCTATCGACCCTACCTTGAGTGTGACAGGGGGCAGTGCCCCAACCCCCCAATCGGCCCTACCCTGAGCATGAATAGGGGTGGCATCGCAACCTCCCGATCCGCCCTGCTCTGTGCATGACAGGGGGTGGCGCCCCAACTCCCTAATCGGACCTGCTCTGAGCCCAACCAGGGGCTGCACCTAGGGATTGGGCCTACCCTCTGCCACCCGGGAGCGGGCCTAAGCCAGCAGGTCGTTATCTCCCGAGGGGTCCCAGACTGCAAGAGGGCACAGGCCAGGCTGAGAGACCCCCTGTCTCCCCCCCGAGTGCACAAATTTTTGTGCACTGGGCCTCTAGTTAAAAAATAAATGCTGACGAGCCCTGAAAACCCTGGTTCTCCAATCACCGATCTGATATACATGAGTTCCCTGTAGAACACCTTCTTCTAGTTCATGCCTGAACTGTTCTGCTGACAGGAACCTATTTTTTCTCTCTGAGCAGCCATTTTTGTCATATGTAGGTCTCAATTCAAATTCAAAGTGAATTGCTCAATCTCCCTATAACTTCCACTCATTTGTCATAATTATTTCTACTGAGACTCTAAAGAACAAATTTTGCGAGTCTAGTGACTTTCTTTATGGCACAACTCTAAATATTTGAAGATGTCTCTCAAGGCCTCCTTTTCTCCATTGATTCTCCTCCAAGCTAAATATCCTGAGTTTCTACAAATGTTTCTCATTTGCTTGTCAGCTTCTGATTTGATATGTCATCCTCCTATACATAGTTTATAGCTATCCTGTGATTATTAAACATCCCTATAGGATACCTTTCTAATCTGAAATATGACAGTATCATTCATATAATCTCCAATCACATTCATGCTGTCATTAGAGTGGTGACATTATCTTGTGGACTCACTGATAGAGCTGATTCTCTACTAAAACCCTTGAGTATTTCTTGAATGTTGCCCACAAACTGCATGTCTTTCACTCTATTCATGCCAGCCTTTTATGATTCATATGCAAGTAAGACCTCTTTATCTTTATCACAATTTAACTCAGATTAAATCCATTATGACAACCTCTGAAGGTTCCTTGAACCTTATGCGCTTATCCAACATCAGTAAATGAAGATTGGTTGTATGTGTCAGGTAGTGTGTAAGATGCTAGTTTTGTGGTCGAATTATTTGATGCATCACCCAACTTCAGTTGGTTTCTTCATGCCCAGCAATCTTCTCTTCCACTCTAATTCATCCATCATACTGAGACCAGACCTTAACTGTTTTCTTCCCCTTGAAGGATCTTTCATTCAAAACCTCAGACTCTAAAACCATCCCAAACTCCCCTCTCACTTCAGATCTTTACTGTCTTCACCCTCAATAAACTGACTAACCTCATGAATACTCCTGCTTGATCCTTTTATCATTTCCCCATTTATCATTTTCCTCTTTATCTCACCTTATCTTGAAACAGGACTGTGTGGATGACCATGTGACTAACTGTATTCAGTACCCTCAGATTATTTTTATTTTGTTTTGTTTTACTTTAAAACTATTCTCATTTATCCCTTATCACTCCTATGAACTCCCTTACCTTTTTCTATAGTAAAACTAATTAATGGGCATTGTGAGAGAAAAATCCTACAATGGTTGAAATGACGAGATCTGAAGAACCCTAAAGAGTGACTAATCCTTTCATCATGTTGAAATTTTCCAGTTCTTTCCATATAGTCATTATGTCAGTTATTAATCTCACACTCCTTTGAGTTTCCCTATATTTCCCTGTCATGCACAAAATTAATCAGACATGCATTCTGCTTTACATCCAAATCCACACTGTGGCCCATATTCAGAAGGTCAATTATTATGTAGGGATTGAACTCCACTGACCTAGCCCTTTTTCATCCAAAATAAAATTATATAAAAAAAATTGTTTTTTATATATTTAAAAAATAGCTGAAGCTGATTTATTTTGGTAATTATTATAGGTTACTATTCTACCTTATCCTCTCTAGTTTCAGGGTCAATATAGTTATTAATATTGTCATTCAAAGCCACAGCAAAAGGAGTTGATTAAAATTGTGCTCCTGCTTGACTTCCTGGTTTTTCTACTGAACTGTGTCTGATTTTACTTAAAACTCTCCCACATCATCTTTGGTCCAGTTCTTGTAACTTCATGACTAGTATGTGGAATAGTTTCAAAGGTCAACACAAATGCTAGATACAGAAATGAAGTAAATATTTTCCTCTTCTTTCTAGTCTTGAAATGTATTGACCTGCCAGTTTTTTTGTTTTGTTTCTTCTTCGTGGCTCCAAAAGAAGCACAAAGCCTGGTCAGAAAGAAGTATTACACAAATCATCAGTATACCCTATAGATAACCATCATTCTCTTAAACAGTGACTCGAGATACTTGGAACAACTTTAGTGATAAAAGTCATCCCTTCATTTTAAAAACCATGTAAAATATAGACATGTCTAAATCCCTCAGCAATTTAGTAACAGACCTGAAACTCCAACGTCAGCTCTCCACCTAAACTAGTGTGTATTCTGTTCTATATCAGGAAAAAAAAAAAAAAAAAGCACAGGTGTTCATTCACAAACTCTCCGTGAGCTAAGTGCTTTTTTGTACCTAAATCTCTTCAAAGATAATAACTTGATTCATATTGATTAGTTTAAAGCTGAAGCTTTTGATAATGATAAGGTTTGCTCCTCTTGTCCTCTTTTCTCCCTTATAAATATATTCATCTTATTACTTATCCCGGACAAATATGTGTAACAAAGGGAGAGTCACATAATTGTTGTTTGATAAACCTCATAAGTATGAGGAAGGATGCCCTTTGGATAGCCTATTTCTATTCTTTTCATTTTAATGTTAATGAAGTTATTCAAAGTTATGGGATGCACTGCATCAGATGACATTATTTCAAGTGACTTCATGACACAGAGGGTACATTGTGTAAGGAATATCAAGTAGAATTTCTCAGGTGTTTTTCCCTTTAAAATGCAAAGGAAGAAATGCAATTAGTATTTATTCCTTAGTTTCCTAACGCCTGCCGATCACGTCTCCTTTAATTTGGCCCAGTAACTTGTCATTAAAAGAATCATTATCCCTGCTGGATGTGGGCACAAATTCCCATTACTTCCATGAAAACATGTCTGCTGTCTCATTTTAATGAAAATAAACTTCTTAGAATGGCATGTGGTACCTGGAATTATTTTTCTTTAGTCTGAATAGAGTTACAAGGAGAAAGAACTGATATACATATATAAAAGGCTAAAGCTGGTAGGTATGATGCACACTGACCACCAGGGGACATATGCTCAACATAGGAGCTGCTGAGCGACAGCAACTTTGTAGAGTGCTCTCTCACACTCCCGGATCCCTCTGGGGATGTCAGACGGCCAGTTTCAGCCAGTTCCCCTCAACGCCAGGCTGAGAGACCCCACCTGCCGGAAGGACCCCACTCACTCTGCAGATGCCCTTCAAGCCCTGACATCGCCGCTGGTGTAGCCAGCCAGGCAGGGACCATGGGAGGTTGATTCCAGGCCGTGTCCAGCCTGTCTCACCCAGTCCTACCCAATGGCCACCTTCTAATTAATTTCCTTTCAATGTGCATGAATCCGTGCACCGGGCCTCTAGTAGAAATATAATTCTCCATTCCTTTCCATAGATTCATGTCTTTCAAGCATCCACTCTCTCTTTTTGAAAGGATTAATGAGAACAGTATGGAAGTATCTATACAATACCATACGAGCATACATAAGTTAATAGAACAGAAACAAATAAACAAAAACTGGACTTTCCCTCCTTCCTTCTTTCAGAATTATTTGCCTTTTAAAAAATTGCGCTAAAACATACATTATATAAAAGTTATTATTTTAACCATTTTTATGTGTGCAACTCATTGGCATTAAGTACATGTATATATTGGATAATCATAACCACTCCTGAAAGTTTTCATCATCCCAGACAAAATCTCTATATTCATTAAACAATAACTCGCATTCCCTTCTCCCCTCCGGATCTGATAACCACGATTCTACTTTCTGTTCATCTACATCATTTGGTTATCCTGCATAATTAAGCAAGTGAGGCCAACAAAAGAACTTTCTACCCAAAATGTGCACACGTGGGTGACTGAGAGAAAGCAAGACCAGGGCTAATGTGCTCTGGAATGTCTTTTCTGGCTAGGCATTCTGACAAAGTTCTTTTCAGATCTTGTCACAGTTAAATTTAATTCTCAGAATAAACTCTAAGACATAGTTCTTAGTAGCTCTATTAATAAATGAATAACGTGAGGGTCAAAGAATTAACTTGTTCAAAAGATTTGACTATCATGGCCAATGAGTAGTCATCCTGCCTGAATACATGGAGGGGTGGGCATTAAGTCTGACAACTGGGTTTTCTGGGAGAGACAAGTCTTCCTATACTTCCCAGCCAGCTATCACAATGCATACACACATAATCCAGAGCGTAGTTTTAATAATTCTATAACCATTCAGTAGAACTTCCATTAAAATTCTATCCAAAAAGACTTTATTTAAAAAGGAGTGGTTGCCAGAAAACTAAAATTCTGATTCTCATGGTTTTTCAAAACCATTATTGACTATAAAAATTCAAACAGAAATAGCATTCTTTTCACACACACACACACACACAAAAATATGATGAACTGAACTGACAGCATTAAAGACTAATAGTTGCAAAATTATACATTAGTCACAAAATCAATTTAAATAAACAACTGGATGATCATTATCTTGCCACCACTGAGAGAGAAGACTTAGCAATTGGGTTTAACCTTTAAATCTATCACTTACTGAGAAGACCTGAGAAGGCAAGTTGTCTAAAACCTTTAAATCAATTAGGTTCTAAAAGAGCCCCATGAAGCACTATGCTTGACCTTCACATGGAAGAACTCTTAGATATCAGTGGTGAAAAGTAATTGTGTTTCTTATATTCTTTGAATCTATCTAGGGTACATTGTGGATGATTTTCTTCCTGACAGCTACTTTTACTTATGATAGAGAGAAATGTATTGTATCTAGGGCAATTTGATTTTTACTCTTCTAATGAATATCCTAATTTATAATAGGGGATATATTATGCTGGGTCCTAGGTATTCTAGGTAATCATGGATCCCACCATTATGCAATGTGATGCCTTCTGAGGATAAATGTTACATTTCTCTACCATACTTACATTAGATAAGATTATTACTATTTTGGAAATGCCTTCATAAATATAACAACTAGTGAGACAGTAAGCTTATAATTATGCACCTGAATCCTTACAAAAAAGTTCGACACTGAAGGAATTGAAATAGTACTATTTCCACTCAAGAGGATAGTGATGATTTGTCCAAACTGACTCACATTGCAGAGGACCTCTGTACTCCCTCTGAGCCTTTCAGTTGGAGTGGACACTAAAACTGACATAAAACTAAGGAACTCACAGTCAAGAGGAGGAGTGAGACAACAGCCAATCATGGAAAACTGAATTTGGAAAATGCTGTGGTAGGAGGTTTGCTGAGAGAGAAGAGAACCTGACCCCACATTTATGGGGGACACTTACCTACAGAAGGTGAACTCTGAGAAGTCACGCAGTGAATATTTGTTGAAAGGACCTTCAATGTCTATGAGGTTCCATGTGCATTCTATACCCCTGGTCTTATTTAACCTTCACAAAAATCCCACTGCTATTCTCTATTTTCCAGTGGCAGAAAGTGGGAGACAGAAAAGCCCAATAAACAGAAAAGATGAAATGACCCTTCAGAGCTCCTCCCAGGTCTATCATTTTCTGGTTCTTCAAACCTCAAATAGCCATGAATCATGACAGTTTTCTTTCTTGTTTTTGGTTCTGAATGTCCTCTGCTCGAAGCTCTTTAGTGGTGGCTCATTTTGGAAGAGGCTGTGGACTAGGGAGGGCTGTTGTACTGATAAGTGAGTGAATTCGCAAACAGAGATAACAGTGAGGAGGCAACGCACCTACAGAAGGGCCCACAGTGGATTATTACATCGTTGGACCCCTTGATTAGAGTTTTTGACATGATTAACAAGAAAAATGCTACTGAATGTCAAACAAAAACCTCCTAGATTTCCTGCCTTCAGTAGAGGAATTCATAAGTTTTGGACACTAGTATTCCACCCCAGGAATCAGAGAGTTAGGGTAACAGATCTCTGGTTTTTCTTGGTTTCATTGAAGGGGGTTGGAAATGAGCATATGATTTACAGAATTTATTTTATTTTCAATACTCAAGAGGTGAAATAATACTCTAATTTATGCCTTTTAGCATGAGAAAGTGCTACATAAGCAAAATGGTAACATAACACATTTTAATCAGAACTAGGGCAGAGCAAGAAAGGTTATGCTTGTAATTTTACTTTTGTTAGAGAAGAAAGAGAAGTGAAAATATTTAGATACCTATAATTTTGGTTCTAGAATCATAAAAACATTCTCACAAGCCTATAATACACAATCAGAAGTCATGCCTCTACTGTTTTCCAGAGAATGAATAACAGAGTTTTATTTTTTTTATATATTAGACACTAGAGGCCCCGTGCACAAAATTCATGCATGGGGGTGGGATGTCCCTCAGCCCAGCCTGCGTCCCCTTGCAATCTGAGATGCTGCATCACCAGTGACCATACTTTTCATATAGGTGAAAGGCATCTTGCTGTTGTATGGGCAGCTACATTTTTTTGCCCGGATTATAAAAAAGTAGTACCTAACATGATCCTTCTGAGACAGGAGTACCATTTCCCCCATCATATGGGTGGAAAAACTGAAGCAGAAAGAAGTTAAGTAATTGGCTTTCTCACACAGAATCTGGGCTGACCACAAAATGTGGAAGCCAGAATCCATGCATGTAATTGCTGCATCATCCTTTTTTTTTTTTCAGTGTTAGAGTAGCCTTGCCAGATTTTAATTTTTAAATCGAAGAGACTGTTCCCAATATACAGGGTAGGGTCCCTAGGCCTGGCCAGCGATAAGGGCCATCTGTTGGGTGACCAGCGAGTGGGGCGACTGGCTAGCGCTCACCAGGCAGGCCCCAGCCCTGATCGCCACTGCTGATTGCCTCCCTCTCGGGGGCAGATGCTCAATGCAGGAGCTGCCCTGGGTTGGTGCACATCATAGCGACCAGTGGTTCTGCCATCCAGTAGATTTGCATATTAGGGTTTTATTATATAGAATTTTTTCCTGGGAACTTTTTAAAAAGGGAAGAGTTGTTAAATGAAATTACATACCAAAGTTAATGTTTAAAAACTAAATAAAAAAACAACAGAAAAGCTTCCATCCTTAATGTTTCCTACACTGAATATTTTCCCATTTCTGAGATAGCCTGAACCCAACCTGAGTAATATAAAAAATCTGCTATAACGGCTGCGGGATCAACGATTGTCTGTGATTGCCATAGTTATAGTCAATTTTATATATGATAAGTGGAGAAATAAAAGCTACTAATCCTGGTTCTATTGTTGAAAGGGTCAGAAATAGAGCTATTCAACTGAATCAAAGTAGGAATATTTGTAGAAAATGGATTAGGCAATGATCTTTCAATGATAAAAAGCTTTGGTGTTAAACAGACTCAGTATCGAGCCCCTGTTTTCTGTTGTGTCTCGTTACTGTAGTTAATTAACCATCTCTCTGTACAATGAGACAATACTAGGTTCTCTCTCTCATAAGATTGTTGTTGGAATTACGACAATGCCTCTAAACGCGCAGGATACTAGTCCCCCGTTATCTGTAGGGCATGTGTTTTAACATCCCCACTGATGCCTGAAACTGCAGATAATACCCAATTTTTACCTTTTCACTTAAAGGAAGCAATTTACAGCTTCCCTCTGGAGCCTCCGAATTGGCAGCATGGACTTTTGTGTTTTGGGGCCATTATGAAGTCAGAAAGAGTTGCTAGAACACAAGCACTGCCATACCGAGACAGGCTGATCACCACGCGGCTAACTGACTGACAGGTGGGAGTGTCCACAGTGTGGGGATGCTGGACAAAGGGTGCTCACACGGTGGGTGGGATGCAGCTAGACAGTGCAAGACTTCATCACGCTCCTCAGAAGAGTGTGCGATTTTAAACATGAATTGTTTATTTCTGAAATCTTCACTTACTGTTTTTGGACTGAAACGTTCAAAAGTGAAATTGTGAATGGGGGTGGAAGTGCACCATCCCTAGACACAGATTGTTGTTGTTGTTGTTATTAATATTTTCATTTTCATTATCTAAGGCAATGTTTAGACTCACAAAATAGTTTATCAGAGTCATTTTTTTTAAGTTGGCACTTTGTCAACCCATTTTAAGCTACTTGTCATAATGACAGATTTTCACTATTGGAGTCTTGCTCTATTGTGTACATGTTGCTTAGGCGAGAGCTGGTGCTTGTGATGCAGGTATTTCTGGATTCCAAGAAAGAGCAGTGTGATGAGGAAAGCAGTCCTGCTTTGGTGAATGTGGCTCAGAGCCTGGCACTGAAGGAAATGTCACGTGAGCTGCGGAGGAGTTGGGTCCTCACCAGGAGTGTGAACACAGCTTCTGGCTCGGTTGTAGGTTTTCTAGGGGAAAATCTCTCTTAAAGAAGAGTCATCGTGTAGCACAGCTTGGGGAAGACACTTCTGCATTGACCACAGGGAAACAAATCAACCCCAAACCTGAGAGTTCAAGAAGGCGTTGGCACTTGGCTGCCATCTTTAGCAATCATGTATTAAAGACCTCCTTGTGCCAGGTGATGAAGCTCATTTCAAATGCCTACTAAGGAGACATGTTATTCTCTGAGCAACCAGAGGAGAACAAATGGGACGAGGCAGGGACCAGTTGTCACTCTGTCTCTGACGATTCTTGGTAGCTTCCGTATCAGTGTAATCAAAGGGTGTGAGCTTGGCACACTCACCCAATAATGCTTCAGTTTGTTGTGCTCTCAACAAAGAGTTGGCATAATTCACTGGCAGACCATGTGGTATAAGAAGCTGCAAGGAAGTTTGTGACTCCTGGAAGTTTGGAAAGTACTGAAAGCAGGCTTCAGGCTCTCCGTTTCAATGAGATGTTTGTGCAGTGTTTGCCGGATAACGTCCCTGTACATAGCATGGCCGCTCTCGCTGAAGTGTAGCGGTGAGAATCAATGTTCTGATTCTGTAGATTCAGCTGGTTTCTCTAAAAAAAAATCAAATCCAAAAATCTTCTCTTTTCTATGAAATCTGCAGTAGATTCAACCCTCAAGCAAGCTTGTTAGGAGAAGGAGAGCAAGATACGAGCTGTTCTCTGGGGTTAATTTGTCAAGTACAATGCCCTAACATTCTCAGCAAAGCATCACAAGGCAAGAGATAATCCTTACGATTATGAAAAATAGGAGTTGGCTTCTGCATGTTATACACCGTTTTGTATCAATGAACAGTCAGGTTATTCTGCTGCTGCAGATGTAACAGCCTTTTGCAATCCACTTTCTCCTCATAAAGGAAAGTTTGATACCTTATTACTTCCATTTCATTTTGTGAAAATGCACTTGCAAAATATTTCCCTTTCAAATACAACACAAAAGTTGATGTTCCAATTCTAGTATCTGCGATTACAGGGACTTAGACTTAGAATCAGTGGGGAGGTGCCTGTGACCAATTAGCTAGATGTGACCCTCAGAATAACACTACAGGACTTGAACCGAGTGTTCCAGGACAGATACGGTTGTTGGTACACGGTGTGTAACAAGCCACTTAAAAACTTAGTGGCTTAAGACAATGACCGTTTGATTTTCTCTTGTGATTCTGTTGATTTACTGAGCTAAGCTGCATATGCATCTGCTCCATGTTTTGTGGGCATTTGGGGGCTTGACATAATAGCAGCTTTATGGAGAAAGTGGGGTTTTTATCTGGGTCATGATGATGAGTAGGAGTTGAATGGGTGTGGAAGATCTCTTTTGGTCCATTTCTAGTGGAGGAATAACAAGAGTTACCCCTTAAAGCCTGGATATCATAAAGTATGCTTTGCTTGTAACAAATTCAACAGCTGCCTGGATTTTCAAATTCATGGAGATCAAAGCTTGGAATCTAAAGTTAATTTAAAAATAAGGCGAAAGTTCAATATATACTGTGAAAAGATGGGTGGCTTTCACAAGGCGGTCAAGCCAGGAAACTTATATGTTCTAAATAAAGGAAGCATTGAGGATATAGGCACAGAAATGGCAGATCCTGGGGGGCTCAGAGAAAAGAGAGCTCTCCACTTTTCTGATAGAAAGACTATGTAATGGAGTGTTATGGATCATCTACACTAATAAAAGAGAAAAATGGTAATTGGCGTACGACGCTACCCTTTTCATTGGCTAATCAGGGCTATATGCAAATTAACTGCCAACTAAGATTGGCAGTTAACTGCCAACAAGATGGCGGTTAATTTGCATATGTAGGCACAATGCAGGGAGGCAAAAGGGAAAGCAGGAAGAAGCCCCCTGCTACTGACAGTGATTGGAAACCCAGCGGGGAGCTAAGAGCTGGGGGGCAGGGCAAAGGCGGCCCTGGGGCCGCCTTTGCCCTGCCCCCCAGCCATGATCAGAGAATCAGGTGCCTTTTCCGCCCTGGCCAGTGATAGCAGGAAGTAGGGGTGGAGCCAGCGATGGGAGCTGGGCATGGTCGAAGCTGGAAGTCCCAGGAGCTAGGAGTCCCTTGCCTGGGCCTAAAGCGAAGCCCACAATCGCGGGGCCGCTGCAGCTGCGGGTCCCCGCTGCCCGGGCCGGACGCCTCAGCCAGAGGCGTCCTACAAGGGCAGGGGCAGAGCCCACGCGATCGCGGCACCCCCCGCTGCCACTACAGGTCCCCGCTGCCCGGGCCGGACGCCTAGGCCAGAGGTGTTAGGCCTGGGCAGGGGCGGAGCCTGCAACTGCGGGGAGCTGGGGGTCCCCTGCCCAGGCCTGACACCTCTGCCGGAGACCTCAGGCCTGGTCAAGGGGCCGATCCGATGATTGGTGATTGGAGGGTGATGAGGGTCAACTCCTCTGGCCGAGGCATCAGGCCTGGGCGGGGGGCTGGGGGTCCCCTTCCCAGGCCTGATGCCTGGGCCAGAGGCATCAGGCCTGGGTGGGGGGCGGAGCTGGGGATTGGGGGGATATGATGGTCCCCTTGCCCAGGCCTGAAGCCTGGGTCAGAGGCGTCAGGCTTGGGCGGGGTGTGGAGCAAGCGATCAGAGGGAGATGGGGGTCCCCTGCCCAGGCATGATTCCTGGGCCAGAGGCCTCAGGCCTGGGCGGGGGCCAGAGCCAGTGATCAGGGGGAGATGGGGGTCTCCTGTCCAAGCCTGACACCTCTGGCGGAGGCGTCAGGCCTGGGCAAGGGGCCGATCAGGCGATCGGAGGGTGATGGGGGTCTAAACCTCTGGCCGAGGCATCAGGCCTGGGCAAGGGGCAGAGCCAGCAATCAGAGGGGTCTGGGTGTCCCTTGCCCAGGCCTGATGCCTGGGCCAGAGGCATCAGGCCTGGGCTGGGGGCAGAACCAGTGATGGGGGGAAATGAGGGTCCCCTGCCCAGTTAACTGCCAACAAGATGGCGGTTAATTTGCATATGTAGGCACAATGCAGGGAGGCAAAAGGGCAAGGGGCCGATCCTGCGATTGGAGGGTGATGGGGGTCAACGCCTGAGGGCTCCCAGTATATGAGAGGGGGCAGGCTGGGCTGAGGGACACTCCCCCCCCCCCCCCACACACACACCCAGTGCACAGATTTCGTGCACCGGGCCCCTAGTGAAACTATAAGAACAGATTGGGCCTAGATCAGGCAAATGTTAGATTCCTTGAAAATCAGGCAGACATGGGTTATTTTTAGGACATAGAAGTAGCTCTCTCTTCTGCTCACATTCCATAGACTTTAAATATAGGCAAATGGCCCTCAATCTAACTAAATAAGGGAAGCTGGGAATTGTGGCATTTATGGGATATCAGGAAGAAAAACTAGGTTATATGTAATATATTTCCACTTCCCGTGTATCTAACATTTTATTCTGTGAGAAGAGGACAAGATGAGACATTTCAAAGAAAGGTGTTTTTTGTTTTGTTTTGTTTTTGTCTTTGTGTGTGTATGTGTGTGTGTGTGTTTGTTTTGATTGTTTATTTTTTTTGCAGCAAATGTGTCTATTTCCAGCAAAATTTTATGTGTCTATAAATAGTAAAGATTATTTTTACAAGCTGACATTACATTACATCTACTTACATATTTTGGTTTAGCAAATATGAAAGAGCATAGGAAGCTGTCTAGCATAATATTGACTTAAATAACTAAAGGGAAATATAATAATATGAACACCATCACTTTGGGGGGTATTTCTTTAGCTGAGGGGGGTCATAAAAAAGAGATGAAGATCAATGCTGGTTTGATATAGACATTAGGTTAAGTTAAATCATTTCATAAGCTATTAATTTTTAAGTCTTCTTGTTTGAAGCTATTTGTCCAATTATTTAATGGAGACTGGCTCTTGAGACTGATCTTGCTTGGGAATTAGTCCTATTTTGTTTGGTTGTGCTTTATAGGGCTTCCTTTAAAGTATTTTGAACTTCAAAAACTTCTTCTTTTATTCTTAACACAGTCACAGAATTCTTTCCCTACATTTTAGTCCTTAACTTTAGTGCTTTAATATTCATGTGGCCATTTTACTCAGTACTCTAGCTTAATGATTTCTTGACTTTCTCAAACCCACTGGCCTTTTATCTACCCACATCAGCCCATTCACTGTTTCTCTTTGTATCCCTTGGCTTAGTAGAGTGATAGGAGATAGTAGATGCTCAGTAAACGTTTACTGGATGGACAAATGGATTGCCATTAGGTGCTCCATAGATACAGAGTAAACACATGAATTGTTTGCTGACCAGTTCCATTCCACCATTTGTCTTAACTAACTGCACCTTGGATTTGATTACATATCCATCTTTCTTCAACACTTTCCATGTAGTGTAGGAGATCCTGACCCCAATGCAAGTTTCAGAGATGGGTCCAGATTAGTCTATGACAGGTTTGGTAAACCTACCCCTTTGTCAATGACTACCTCCAGAAAGGTCCTGTGAACAAATTCTAGCCAATGAGCTTTGAGGATATGATTAGGAGGGAGGGTTTAAGAAAGATTTTCCTTGTTCTTAAAAGGGAACAGTGAGAAACCACTTTCACTTTCTTCCACTGGGAGTGATTAAGAATACACATTGTCCTAGTTGTTGGCTGGTGGCAGCTCATTTGTGACCATAAAGGAAACCACAAGACTCTCCGTGGAGGAAAATGAAGCCTGGGAAATAGAACACAAGCCAGAGCTGGAGTCCTATTCCGTGTGAAAGCCCTCTGGGAGCCAGTTCCCTCTGCACTGTTTATGCCAGTTTGAGGAAGGTTGCTAATACTCAACATCAAAAGCCTCATCCTGATACAAAATTCCTAGCCAATTGGAAAAATTAGACGCTGACTTAAAAAAAATAATAAAGTTCCCCCCTTCACCATCCAGCAGGGATTGGGAATATTCCTTTTTGTCCTTGTATGATCATGAAATAAAAAATACAGATAACTATCAATAATTCAATAAAAATTGACAACTGAGGATGAATATCAGGGAAGGTGTTTTTTGGCAGTTCAGAACCAATGATACCTTTGCCTGAATGCTCTTGTTTTACCCTCCTCTGTGGATAGAAAATCGGGATGACAGCTGTTGCTTCTGTTTGGCATCTTCATGAGATGGTTTGTATCCCTCTCATGTACAATATTGCAGCACAGAGATTTCACAGTTTTCCTGCAGAGTTTATCTTGCTTAGGAAGCCTATCAGGCCCGATGTGAACGTGTGTTGTGTTGCCCATAGTTGACAATGAGCTTCAGGAATTTAGGCAATTTGTGGAGTTGTTTTATTATGTTTTTCTATTATTACATTCTCTTATAACACTCAGTAAAACCAAGTCTGTTTGTCTTCTATTTGATCAATTATTATTATAATCAGCTGTTAATAAAGAGAAATAAATTGTCAATGTGTGTATTGTATCCTAAAGTAATCTGATGGGTACCATTCTGAGAGAAACCTCATACTAAATGTTGATAGAAGGTTCCATGGAATCATTTGTTTTTGACATTTTCATAATAGCTATTTATGAAATAAAGGGCCATGTATATAAATTTGAGGTACTTGGAGTCTATTCCATGAAGGAATTAAGGATAAAATGAACGTGTGATTTGATGAAACTAAAACGGAGATCTTCTACCTAGAAATCTGGAGAAGAATTAATTACTCGTTTATTTTACCAAATTTGATTCTAAGCTTCTTGCGGCCTGAGGCATAAAGTAAAGCAAGTGAGATAGTTGCTGTTCCTTGCATATGCTACAATAGGAAGCATGACAATTGAAATAAACATTGTCCATAGAACTAAATTTTCAAAGAAATTTAATATATGGACAGGTTCTTTCTGAGTATATTTTACCAAAAATACAGCCATGTGGTTACATGGTTAGCACTTATATCAATCTTCAATAAAAGTTATTGACATCATAATTGATTGTAAATCTTGGATGACACCTCAATATATGAAACCTCAGTATATAGTAATAATTTCCATTGTATGGCATTTTTTATTCCATCCAGCACTCTTCTTTGTTTTCTCAAAACAAGGTGAGGAAACTAAGGGACAGAATCACATAGCCAATGACAGTAATAGGATTAGTGTTTATATTTCCCAACTCCTAATCAGTTGTCTGATCCACTACTCATTTTACTGATGTTTGATTTTTCTCTATTTGTTAATTGAAAATACCACTGTATGCCAGCAAATTTATAAATAGATATAAAAATTAGCTAACTCAATCATAGACAGATGAGTCTAGAATGTCTTGATAATCTACCACAACTATTAAACTTACCATCTATCCCCAATTCCTGTATTAATGGCCAACATTTATCCATATTTCAAGCAGATTGTAAGCATTTTATATATACTATTTTACTTCATTCTTAAAAGAAAACGATGAGCTAGCAATAGCTAATATTTCCATTTTGCAGATATAGAAACAGAGCAAGATCAAAGAATTTGTCCAAGGCTACTCAGATATTAGATATCAGAGTCAGCGTTTAAATTAGAGGTGATTCTGAATGTCAACTTCACTTGGGAGTATTTAACTCCAGACCTTCTGTATGTTGCCTCCAATTAGGTATAGATCAGTTTGGTCTCATTATAACAATATTGTGCATTGATATTACCATCCCTATGGAGTTGACAAGTGCTCTGAAGAAATTAGCTAATTAACCATCATGTCAATTATATTGTATTACTGTTCTTTTGATGGGAAAGCATCCTGATCTTTCTCAAAGCCAGCTTAGTGGGAGTTGTCCGGAAAAATAAAAAAAGTAGATCAAGTTTCTCAGACTAAGAAACCTCTCACACAGATTTAAGGAGTTAGGTTGAAGCTAATTATAAATCCATGACATTTTTATTTACCGCGATGTAAGAAATCACCCCTCCTCCCCCGACTTGTCCATTCAACACTGTTCTCCATGACTAATGAGTTCATTTAAAAACTGATGCTGCTTCTTAGACAGGGAGATGAAGGATGTATAGGAATCAGAGCTCTGTGGCAGGTGTCTAAACAATGTCTGATTAGATGAAATCCTTCAAACATATTAGCATAAAGAGTCATATAGCATCAGAAGTAAAAAATGAGTAAATTTAAAGCTAATGGGGGAACGGGTTTTTCTAGTGTTCCCTCATTATGAGAATGAATGGTTACTTAGTGTGGGGGAGAGCGACCAGACTTATTTCTTTTTAATCAAGTAAATATCCTTAGCATCAAATGATCACCCGGGAGACAAGCCAGTTCCTGTGGATCTTTGCTCTGAAATAACTTTTCCTTCCGGAGATGGAGAACCCAGTCAGCAAACTTGAGAGAATACAATGGCCTCAGAGTCACCCTTCACTGAAGTGGTGACCAAAGGCTTGTGTGCCCTCCCACCATTCATATGTTGTAACCCTATGGTATTAGGAGGTGGGGACTTAGGAGAGAGATCATTAGGGTTAGATAAGGGTGAGAGGCCTCCCTCTGGGATGGCATTGTCCCCAGGTTGTACCTGACTTCCTCAGCCATTTATTTCAGGGAGAGGTACTTGGAGATGACAAGATTTAATCTTTCTATAGGAACATTCTCTGATTTTAACTGGAATATAATAACTCACAAATATATACTCAAAGAAGGGCTAACTGTAATTGGAAAACCCTATTCTCTATATTTCTCTCTCTTTTTTAAAATGGAGTATGCTTTACTTGTGGTAAATAGGGCTACTGTGGAAGCGCATATCTTCACCCAATCTGTGATGGTCAGGTTAGCCTTTCCAGGGGAGTGAGGGATGGGATGAGTCTAATGAAAAACAGAGGTTGGGCTTATAAGGAAGGAAGAGAAAAGCATCCCTAGCAGAGGTAGCAATTATATTTTGCTCTTAAAATTTGCAAATCCCATCAGCATAGAAAATATTCTAAGGGGTCTTCTGGTAGCAAAACCTCTTTAACTTTGTCCTAATATTTCATAAATTCCTTTTACCGGCAAACACTTTTACACAGAATGTTGTAAAGTGATATATTTTTTAAAAAGAACCTACTAGGTACCTACTAGGCAACCCCCATGGTATGTCCATGGCTTAGATGTAGTGGTAACAGTAAAGTTGAGCCCTCTCCCATTGGCTCCTAGATGGAACCTACGGCACCCCTGATTCTCTTCTAAATTTGGAAACGCTGGAATCAGCCTTTCAGTTCAGCAGAAGTAAGACCTGCTGCTCAGCACTTAGCTCATTATCAAGTAGTTGTCAGATGGCTTTACCTTTAGCTCAATGATCCTCATCATTTTTCACTGAACAGAATGAGAATGAAAATATCAGCATGGACAGAGCAATATGCCCTCAAGTCAAGCAATGTGATAGGAGCTTCTTTCATCTCTTTTTCAGAGAAGGTTCTTGAGAACTACTGTTTAATACTTAGAGTGTAAAAATATTACAACTTTTGTTTCAAGATTTCTTACTTAAAGAGGATTATATCTTCATTTACAAGAGTTTGTTGAGTGTTTTCTATTCACGTAATTCCTAATATGGGCTCAGAAGTGAACTGTGAAAGCAAACCTACACTCTTGCTGGTAGGAAAGTGGATCCATTCTAAGCTAAGCACATTTCATGTCAGAAGCAACTGGATGGCATTAGGGATACGGTCGAGGGAAAATAGTGTGTTTTTCTTTTCGTCCCAAATGCTCACTAATGAGAAGCTAGGTCATTGGCTTCATTAGCACTAGATATTCTGAGTCAGTATTACCAATAGAAGTGACAGCCTGTGAGAAATTAGAGGGGTAACGGTGAATTTTTGCATGTCACAAATAATTTCTGGGTGATGAACTTCAGTCAAAAGAGTGTACCGTGCATTGAAGAAATACTCTGGCTATAAAGGGAACCTAGAAAATGGCAGACTGATTATTATCAGATTCTAAATAGATGTGAAGATTGACAGCAACAGAAGTTTCTTCTGTTAGAGAGAATAAAGTTTTGAGAATTTCGAGACAATTTTTGTTTCTCTTCTTCCTAACTGACCACAGACTTTTATTTTTGTGAATCTTAGCCAGTGCAAGTTTAACCTTTCTACTTCCTTGACCTTCCAATATTAATGGGAAGTGAGAAAAGTAAAGATGATCACATGTTATATAGTTTTAGAAACAAATTTATCATGAAAAATATGCCAAGGCTATATATGCTGACGACTCTGTTTTTAAATGTTTCTTTGTTGTTGAAAGTATTATAGATGTCCCCCCTTTTCCCCCATTGACCCATTCTAGCCTGCACCCATCCCCTGCCCCAAGCCTCCCCACACCACTGTCTGTATCCATGGGTTATGCATATATGTATGTAAGTTCTTTGGTTAATTTCTGCCCACCCACTCATCCACCTCTGCCTTCCCTCTGAGATTCCACAGTCTGTTCCATGCTTCTATGTCTTTGGATTTATTCTGTTCATCAGTTTATTTTATACTTTACCCAGGCTACTACCAATGCACTTTCTGTCTCTGTGGATTTGTCTATTCTGGACACTTCATATAAATGGAATCATATAATATATTACCTGTTTTGACTGGCCTCTTTCCACTTACTAACATGTTTTCCAAGTTCATAATATTGTAGCATGTATCAGTGCTTTTCTTTTGATTGCTGAATAATAGAATACTGTATTGATATAAACCACATGTTGTTTATCCATTTTTCTGAGGATGGACATTTGGATTGTTTTCGCTTCGTAGCTATTATAAATAATGCCACTGTGACTATTTGTGGGAATATATGTCTTGTTTCTCCTGGGTAGATACCTAAAGAGTGGAATTGCTGGGTCGGATGATAACTCCAACTTTAACCTTTTAAGGAACTGCCAGAGATTCTCTCCAAAGCTGTGATCCCATTTAAATCCCCGCCAGTAGTATATGAAGGTTCCAACTTCTCCACATCTTTGCCAACACATATTCGCTGTCATTTTTACTATACCCAGCCCAGTGGGCCTCAGGTGGCATCTATCAAACTGTGGCTTTGATCTGCATTTCCTGATGGCTGATGATGCTGAGCGCCTTTAGTGCCCTTTCTTCTAAGCCTAGCTTTTCCCTCACTGGACTGATTGTGTATTTTCCTTTTAATACCCTAGAATGAGCAATAGAGCTCCCAGGAGAGCCACATGTGTATCTCGGACCCCTTTGGAAATGGGTATTATGAAACAGCTTCCTGTGTTTTGCCATTATTGCTTATATTCCTCACTTAGAGAACCTTAGCTAGACTAAAAAACCCTGACAAGAATTTTAAAAATGTATAATTTCCGTCCAAAACTCACCACCTAATCTCTGAAGTACCTAAACCCAGCTATAGTTATTACCAAACACAATGACATAATTTCCTCATACACTAGACTGGGACTGGACACAATTCCTGGACCATGTTCCTATTCTGCATCTCAGACTGCCTCACATCGGTCACTCCATTCAGCCAGTGTTGGGATCTTGCATTTTGAAATGATTATTTCCAAGTGCACATGCCATCTTGTTAATGAGGAATGGGCGGTGCTGTATGTTTCAGAGTTGTCAAGTTGAGTGGACATAACTCAGACGCATTTACTCTGTGGATAGCAGATTTCCAAAGTGTAATGCTTAATAAATCCAAACCTGGCCCAGACTCGTTACATCAGAAGATGATTCATTTAGATTATAACCACAGATATAATTATTTTGCAGGCACAAGAAAGTCAGCATTCTGAGGACCCCTCTGAGAACACCATATTGCAAACATATTACTTTACATGTAGCTGAGAGTGACCATTGTACCCATAATATTTTATTTCCACTTGAACACAGGCAATGAAAATGAATTTGTAGAAGGTCTATTGAGGTAAATTTAGTAAAAATACAAGGTTAATATTAAGTGTTGTCTCTGGCTTTCTTCAAAGGTTTTGGAGGGGGGTTCTCAGTGGGGTGGAGGGTAATTTTTTCTATACCCTGAAGCATCCTGATTTTTACAGATTTGTCAAAAAAAGATTTTAGCAATTCAAATTAGAATTAACATGATTTACACATATAAATAGAACATGTGAGACATATGTTGAGTTTAAAGTAGCCTCGCATTAATATTGGGAGGAAGGGAAACGTACTTCCACATGAATAAAATTAAAATCAAAAGAATTATCACTTTATTAAGCACACGGGATTAAAATTAAGAACTCTCTCTCCCTTTCTCCCAGGAAAACGTTCTTACATATTCAATAAGCTCCTCTCAAGAGTGTATCTAATCAGGACTCGCCAGCCTTCGAGTTCCTCATTTGCAATGCCACCCTCACGCTCCCTTTCTTCCTTCCCTTTGTTACGTGGCCTTAAAAAATGACAAGATTCATATCACTGCTGAACCCTCTTGGGTTTCAAACAGCCGTGTTTTTATAAGGGGTCATTGTGCTGTCACGCTGCTGGCAGGAAGCCTCATTTCCATTCTGTGTTCTCTGTCTTTACGTTGACACCTTGAACAGGATGGGGGGGCAGGACGGCCACTGTCGGCGGAAGAGCAGAGCATGGGGCGAGGGGCTGTGCGGGGTGAGGATGGATGAGCGCAGGGGGAACAGGTCTGCAAAGCCCGCCTTTGGGATAGAGGGCAGCTGCCCCAGCCAGCCTGTGGCCTCCAGGTCACTGACGTTAGAAATGCGTTTGCCGAGGGAAGAATATTGTCCATTAGTGGACAAGTGGTTTCAATAGCAAAGGCATCTCAGAGGCAAGTTTTAGTCCGGTTTAGGGTTCACAGCAAAAACGCCAGGTCGCTGATGATTCTGATAGACGTGTGCGGATGTGTGCATTCCTATGTATGTGCACTTGAATCCTGCCCGTGGGATTAATGATTTAACTTGCTGGAGCAGTTTGATGAAAGAATTACTGCGGTTTCCATTTGTTTGTTACAAAATGATTTTAATCACAAGGGAAGTTTTTATCTTCTCGGTTGCACTTTAATAATACGCATGTGTTAATCGTTCTTGCATTTGCCAAATCAACAGAGGTTTCCTTTGCATGTCCTAAGTGTGGCAGCAGTGTCCTATTTTACACCAAAATCTAGTCATAATCCTTGGGCACAAAGTTCTATCCAATGAGATGGTTTTAATTATGCCTTTCCCCTCTCCACCATCTCTACCCACATCCCAGTTGAAAAAACAGATGAGAAAATGATTCTCTTGTGTGCAAGAAATGGAAGAGTGAAAGGCATAGGATGTTACCAATCATAGTAGTGAGCATACTAATGCAGTAACATGAATCATTAATGTCCCCCAAGTACCCGCTTTGTGCCAGGCACGATGCTAAGTAGTCTGTGCATATTATACTCTTGGTTCACAATACAGTTTCACAGAGTCGGTACTATTTTAAAGGTGGTGAAACTGAAGCAGAGAAATGTTTAAAAACAGTCCCAAATGCACATCTGGCTGCCAATCTAGAAATCATACAATCATACGTGGCTAACTTGACTGTAGAGGGCATCCTTCATATGAAATGAGAGGTTTTAGAGATGGACATCTTTGATTTGGGCCAGGGGAAGGGATGGTGTTGGATAGATTGAGGGTTGGAATGATGAAAGGGAAGGAGGCTTTTAGAAGCAAAGAATAACACCCCACCACCCACCCCCGAGCTTTGTTGAGGTCTCATTGGCATATAACAAGAATAGCATGCTGCCGAGCCGGTGTGTGCAATGGTGAGAGCACCAGCCTGTGCCCTGAAGGGCGGTGGGTGCGATTCCTGGTCAAGGACATGTACCTGGGTTGCGGGTTTGGTTCGTTCCCCCAGCCCCAGTCAGGGCGTGTACAGGAGGCAACCGAATGAAGTGTCTCTCTCACATCAATGTTTCTCTGCTCCGCCCCTCCCCACTCTCTCTAAAAATTCATTGAAAAATGTCCTCAGGTGAGAATTAACAAACAAACAAAAAAGAATAACTTTCTTTAAAGCGGGGGTAGGGAAGACTGTGGTGTATTCATGAGAAAAAGACAAATCCAAGCTGGAAAAACAGGTCGTTCACGCTAGGCGGGGACAAGTAGCATTTCAGTCATAGCGCACCTCATTCTGTGACAGTTATCTATTGCCACATAGCAAGTTACCCCAAAATGTATTGGCTTAAAGCAACAGATGTATTATCTCCCAGGTTCTGTGAACCCGGCACCCAGGCACAGCTTCGCTGAGTGCCTCTGGCTGAGGGTCTCTCACTGGCTGTCTTCAAGGTGTGGACTGGAGCTGTGGTTGCATCGCCAAGCTGGACAGGGGAGGGTCTGCCTGGAAGCCCACATGCAGGGCAGTTGGCTGTGCCCAGGTACCGCTGGCCATTGGCCGGGGGCATCAATGCTTCACTACATGGACCTCGCCTTAGGGAAGCTTATGACATGGCAGCTGCCTTCGCTCAGAGCAAACCCCAGGGAGGGTGACTCAAGGTAGAAGCCCCAGTCTTTTTAAAATATATTTTTTTATTGATTTCAGAGAGGAGGGGAGAAGGAGAGAGAGATACAAACATCAATGATAAGAGAGAATCACTGATAGGCTGCCTCCTGCACACCCTCTACTGGGGATTGAGCCCACAACCCAGGCATTTGTCCTGATTGGGAATCTAACTGAGCCACACCAGCTGGGCCCAGTCTTTTTGTTACCATCACTTCTCCTGTATTCCTTCATTGGAAGCAAGTCAGTAGGTCCAGCCCATACTCTAGGGGAGGGGATTTCAAAGGATGGAAATACCAAGAGCTGGGAGTCGCTGGGCTCCATTTTTGGGGTTGTCAGCCTCAGTGAAGTAAGAATTGCTATGGGTTAATAGAAGGCCAGGGAATCCGTTGTCTCCTTGTCTCTTTTCATAGTGAATGGGCACAGCAACTTATTTTCTACTTAGAGCTTCTTTTTAGGAAAAGAACATCTGTGTACCTTTCATTAACTTCACACCAATTCTGCCCAGTTTGCTGTGTTGTGATAAGATGCTTTAATTAAATCTTCTCTGCCTCAGAGTGACTACTCCCTCATTACAGAGATAGACTTGGCATTGTGGCAGAATTAACTGGTTAATTTGTTTAAGCAAGTAGTTAGCCCAGGCAAGAAACTGATTGGACTGACCTGAGTCCACTCAGTACACGCCTCTTTAGCTGAGTTAATCAGATGGCATGTTCACTTCGCGTTAGGTCGAACAAGTCTGAGAAGTAGAGCAGATGTTCCCCAGCCCACTTTTTAGATCCCCAAATAAGGGGAAACATGGGATTCATGAATTAAATATTTCAGGAATACAGCAGATTATAAATGGAATTTTTCTATGTAAGATCATGCTTTATGAATGATGATTTCCATCAGAGCATGAGATCAGGTTTCAGTTTTAAAACACATCCCCTCTCAAGGAACTATCAGTTGTTATTCTTTGTCAAAGTGGCCATTCGAAGATGTATGCATTTTTCTCCTACTTATCATTACAAATGACCCTGACTATAGGATAAATCTTTAATGGATCTATTTGTGTCACATTTGTTTATATCTCAGATCATTTTTATTTTCTCATGGAATTCATTCATTTATTCATTTATTAATTGCTTATCAGGTGCCTACACTGAGCCAAACTCAGTTCTAAACACTGCAATGTAGCTCTGTTTCTGTGTATGTTTCAAGATATCTTTGTATGTCTAAGAGTATTTCGTAACTTGTACTGGATTGAGGTAAAATTTATTTCTTAATATTTTCATTAGAAAACAAGTTTTAAATAATTGTTACATTTTGGTTGTTTCAGAAAAGCTGTCCTCTTAAAGAGTATTTAAATATCAACAAAATTGATATATGATTCTCTAAGAATTAAGCTACACGTACAGATAAATAGAAGACTCAACACAGATACAGGAATGTAAATTAATCTAGTAAGAAAAGAACACAATTATTGATTGGGTTTGAACCTTGATTATGAGTCAGTAGCAAATAGTGAAAGGGGGATAATGATCCATTGCTAAATGGAAATAATTTAGCTTGATTATTCCTGAATTTTCAAGAGTCAGCAAGATCAACCACATGCAGACAAGTGGTACGGAGTTGTAAATTAAATGTAGTGATGTTGTGATTATATTTAAGATACCATAATCTCATTTAGTCCCATGGAGCCAAAAGCATGAGCTCTTATGAATAATAATCACCTTATGATTTCTTTTTACAATAAGAAATTATACATGAACCTCTGAATTCTTTTTAGGTTGGTGAAAGTTGCCCCTTTTGTGCTCTTAGCATTGGTAATTGGTATAGTCCCCAGTACAGATGCACTGCCCAACCTGCACCATGATCTAATATAATATTAATCATAACTAAATGCTTATATTAAAGTATTTTAGTCAAATGAAACTTGACGGGTAGGATTAACAAATTATAAACTGGTTAACATTTAAAGAACACACTTCATTAAAATATAATTTTTTATAAAATCAAAATATTGCCCTAGCCGGTTTGGCTCAGCAGATAGAGTGTTGGCCTGCAGATTTGATTCCAGTCAAGAAAACATATCTGGGTTTCAGGCTCAGTCCTCGGCCCTGGTCAGGGCAAGTGTGTGAGGCAACCAATTGATGTGTCTCTCTCACATCAATGTTTCTCTCTCTCTGTCTTTCCCCCTGCCTTCCACTCCCTCTAAAAACCAATGGAAACATGTTAATCCTTGGGTGACGATTAACAACAACAACAAAAACCCTCAAAATATTCAATTAATATTTTGTTCTGTTAAGAAAATCATTTGATATTGAATTCCACTCTAGAAATTAAATATTAAATTTCATAAGTGTTGCCTGAGAGCTAATTACTTGCACACAAATTCTGGGTTTGATTTACTGGGTTTTTATGCCATGGGAAATATTGTTCTTCTACACATTACAACTTTTTTACTTATAATTTATCTCCTTGGGTCATATCTATTTCTGCTACTCTTTAAAAAAACAAAACAAAAAAACATTACTTCAATATGAATCTTCTTTTCAACTCAGCGGCACTTTAGGGGCTCACTCCTGTTGTTCAAATGAGTTAGGTCAATTGAGTCCACACATCACACATGCGGCCCTGGCACATCTGGGAGGCACCAGCACATCTGCTCCATGGTCATGCAGACGTAGCTCCTTTCCACTGATGATGTTGTGTAAGAGAGAGAAATCAATAGGGCCCCCAGGCAGGTCTGAGAAAGAGAGTTCATTAGGGATGTGGGTAAGAGACGCATCATTGGCAAGCTGCAAGATAAGTTTAAAAGGAACTTTTCCAAATGTATTTAAAATGCTAAAGGGGGTAGCGGATGAGGCAAAAGAAGAGAGAACTATGCTCTCACTTTTCAAACACACTCTCATATATTTCCTTATGTTTAAGCTAAATTAAACACATAAAAATTTATACTAGAGATTCAAAAATCCCCATACATTATGCTAAGCAAAATAAGCCAGCCAGGGAAAGACAAGTTTGACATGATCTCACTTATATGTGGAATGGAGTGAAAAAATAAATAAACTGATGGACAAGAAAGATCCAGAGACATTGAAACATGGAACACACTGATGTATTTCAGAGGGAAGGAGAGTGCGGGAAGAGATTAACCAAAGAACTAATATGCAAATATGCATAACCTATGGACAGACAATAGTACCAGGAAGACCTGAGGAGGGGGTGGAAACAGGATGGAGGAGGTCATTGGGGGAGGGGGGAGAAGGGGGACTTCTGTAATACTTTCAACAATAAGGATAAATTTAAAAATAATAAAAAATAAAAATCCCCATAGAATTTGGGGAGGACAGTATTTGAGAGAGCTGCTGTTGGTTCTACAGAAGAATCTTACTATATCACTAATGGTTTGTGTATTGGAGCTAAATTAAATAGTTGTGCTTATTCCTAGGTCGTATAGAATCTCCCAATCAAGTTACAATTCTACTTCTTAAAGTTCACCTTTCATACTCTTTGGAACAGATTGCTATGGCAGTCAATGTTTCTGTTTGTTTGTTTTGGGGGTGGTTCTTAAAGATTGTTTATTGTTGAAAGTAGTACATATGTCTATATGTCCCCTTTTCCCCCATTATCCTCTCCCAGCTTGCCCTGCCTCTCAGCCCCTGCCTTCATCCCCCCCACCCCACCCCTGCCCCATTGTCTGTGTCCATTGGTTATGCTTATATGCATTCAAGTTCTTTGGTTGATCTCTTACCCGCTCCCCGACCCTCCCCTGCCACAGACTTAGAGGAGTCGAACGGACCTTTAAACCCCTGAGGGTAGTCAATGTTATATGCTGTCATTACGTATGATTTCTAGGTGGGAAGTAAGTGTGTGGGACACAGGATGTCACAGAATTTGCATCTCTGTTCTTTAGCACATGTCTCATGCTTCCAGTGGGACTGGGGATTATACGTGGTACCAGCAAAAATTCATGTTCCAAAGGTGCTGCTGCTGCTGCAGAGCCTAATTGGAGGAGATCAAGACACTGAGCTGTATCTGTAGCTGTAGAGGAAAATCTATATACCCCTCCCGCTGTTTCTCTTTCTGTGATGTCAGTTACCCATGGGCAACCATGGCCTGACAATATTAAATGGGAAATTCCAGAAATAAACAATTCACAAGTTTTAAATTGTGTGCCAAAATGATGAATAGTAAGGAACTACAGCCAAGATTACCCTATCCAGCAAAGCTCTCATTTAGAATTGAGGGTCAGATAAAGAGCTTCACGAACAAGGAAAAGCTAAAGGAGTACATCACCACCAAACCAGTACTATATGAAATGTTGAAGGGTAGTATTTAAGAAGAAAAAGAGATTTAAAACATATGAACAATAAAATGGCAACAAATACATATCTAACAACAATTGAATCTAAAAATCAAAATAAACAAGAAGTCTAATAAACAAAATAAACTGGTGAATAAATCAGAATCAGAGGCATGGAAACATGGAACAGACTGATGAATCTCAGAGGGAAGGGGGGACGGGTGTGGGAAGAGAATAACCAAAGATCTCACCTATGGGCACAGACAGTAGGGTGGTGAAGGCCTGGGGTGAGGTGGGAACTGGGTGGAGAGGGGCAGCAGGGGAAAGGGGACCATCTGTAATACTCTCAACAAGAAAGATTTAATTTTTTTTAAAAAAAAAAGAGGATAAAAATATAAAATGGCCCCAGCTGGTGTGGTTCAGTGGTTGAGCATCAACCTATGAACCAGGAGGTCACAGATTGATTCCTGGTCAGGGCACACGCCCAGGTTGTGGGCTTGATCTCCAGTTTGGGGCGTGCAGGAAGCAGCTAATCAGTGATTCTCTCTCATTATTGATGTTTCTCTCTCTCTCTCCCTCTCCCTTACTCCCTGAAATCAATAAAAATATATTTTAAAAATAAAATATTAAAATAAATAAAATGGAACAATTATAACAATGTACTGCCGTAAAAGTTATGTGAATGGGGCTTCTCTCAAAACATCTTGTTGTACTGTACTCACCTTTTCCCTTAAAAGAAGCACTTCACAGCATATCTGAATTGCCAACATCATTACTCTTGCACTTTGGGACTATTATTAAGCAAAATAAGGGTTACCTAAACACAGGCATTGCAACAATGCCATAGTCCCGTGGTTGGCAAACTGCTCCTCGCGAGCCACATGCGGCTCTTTGGCCCCTTGAGTGTGGCTCTTCCTAAGCCTTAGGAGTACCCTAATTAAGTTAATAACAATGTACCTACCTATATAGTTTAAGTTTAAAAAAATTGGCTCTCAAAAGAAATTTCAATCATTGTACTGTTGATATTTGGCTCTGTTGACTAATGACTTTGCCGACCACTACCATGGTCTATCTGATAACTGAGAAGGCTACTAAATGATACAGGGTGGATATGCTGAACAAATGGATGATTCACATCCAGGGCCGGACAAAGAGAGATGGCAAAGATTTCATCATATCGTGTTTCCAGAGCTAGTGTCATATTAGATACTAACTAGAGGGTAATCACTGGTAATGTCTGTGAGCAAATTTTACTGACTGCAATATTATTTTCAAAACCAAGCTATAATGCTTTGTATACCTTTACATCAGGAATGCAAATGAAGATAGTCTTTGTGAACTAATGTAAGTTTTCTTAAGAATCAGTTATTTTTAAGCCATTGATAAAGCATAACTTTGAAAACATTAAAATATGACTCCCATATAAATACAAAATGAACTTACCAAACATTTTATTCATCTCATTAATTAATGACAGACCTGGGAAGATGGCAAGCCTGGTATTTATGAGCAATTTAATAAAGGAATGTTAGAATAAAATTGCTAGGAGGCTTTTTAAATTGGTTAATGTCCATTGGGGTAATAAACCATAAACTGACATTTTCTTCCCCACTGGACAGAAATTATTCACATTTCTACTGGACAGAAATCTACAGGTTAGCCTATAACTTCCCTAAGCTAAGATCCCTTAATCAATACTAAACAGTAAATTTAATAAAGTATGTTCCCATAGATAAGTCAGTGACCCTTATATAGATCTGTTAAAGCCCCAGAGAAAAAATGATGTCTACCCTTATTTCTTATTTGCATGTTTTAAATACTTTTGAATATCACTATTTGAATTTAGACACATCATACCTGAATTCCAAATCACCCTCTATTGCCCTTGCTTTATTTGGAGTCAATAAACAATAATTTGTTTTCTGAATTCCTTAGAAAATAACAGCAATACCAAATTACTCTAAATGTTCTCTTTTCCTCAGTGATCTTTCTTTGTTAGGACATGCCTAATGCCTTGAGACCTCATAAAATTCTGGAACAGCTAGAGTTTAGTGATGTGGCTCAAGCGAGAGATGGCTGGACCTGAACCTAGGCGAGGACTGCGCAGGGGGAACGGAAGGATGGGGCTAAGATAAACCTACAAAATAAATCAATAGGACCTCATGTCTGCTTTAGTGCAGAGAAGTCTGGGAGAGAAAAGCATCAAAAGTGATGGTGAAATTACCCTGGGAATAAATATGACCTTGGAAGGTTTGGATTTAAGGTACTAATGAGACGCTGAGGTTAAGATGTTGATAAGGCAATTCAAATTTTTATTCTGGGACTTGGATCAGCATTGAAACCAAACTAGAGCTTTGCTAGGTACCCATTGATTGTGAGAATTGAAGCCATGGAAACTGATTTAAAAACGGTCACCTAGAGAGAATATGTAGAGTGATTGGAGCAAAGGACCTCAGACCAAACTCCACTTAATCAGTGCGAGGTACTAGGAAAAGAAGGGGCCATGAAGGAAGAGCGGTCAGACAAGAAGAGAAACAAGATGCGACAATCTAAGTGCATGCAAACTACTTTGAAAGTATAATCAAAGAAATACAGTACTTTCAACACAGATACCGAGATTGATTTTAATTTCTACATATTAATATTTCATTACCCTTTCTAAATTACTAAAGACATTTTTTTAGGCACTGTATTTTACCATCTTTAGTAGGTCCTTGAGATTGGTAGAGGGGAAATGAGATTGGCAGACCTGCACTTTTTCTTTAATAAATGAACCAAATAAGAAGTTATCTGTCTGAGAAATTAAGGGAACAATAGCAAAAAACACATTTGAGGGATACAGGTGGCCATTGGCTCAACCTCCATTCAGTCTTTGGGGATTTGGGCTGCCTCTGTATTCGATGCACTTAGACTGGATTTGGTTAGCTGTGCACACTCTCTGAGTTGGCTACCAGAGGCCTGGAAACTCTCGAGAGATCATTATTTTACTGGGAACGTTTCATTGCAGGCAACAGCCTGAGCCATTGACAATTGTGAATGTAACCAGGAATGGAACTGTAAGCCGCTTTTGCCATTGGCCTGCAGGACACACATTGGCCTGCATCGCCTGCAAAGTGGGGTTCCCCGCCAGTCACCTCACTGGGCCATCTCATAGGGTTGCATTTACTATGCCTTTGGTTTGAATGAGGAGGATGCTCTGATGCTTGTTAATCTGTTCATTCACCAATTTGCTTGCCAAATGAGAACATGACCTGAGTATTCATCTAGCGCGGCAGTGTTGCTGCTGCTTCAACATTTCAATAGTTGACTTGACGGCATATGTAATGTTGACAAAATTAGAAAATAGTGTGGAATGGGTTTGTCTCGTTCAATTTCTGACAGGGATGTTAAAGAATCATTTCCCTGCCCCCAGCTCTCTTCCCCTCTGCAAGCTGGATGATACAGTTGAGCAGTCAAAATCAGTGAGCTAGTCTCCCAGTGAAACCTTCCCTCTTTCCATTGACTGTACCCAGGTGATCCTTTGACCATCTGCAGGAATGAAGCCCTCTCTCTACAGAAAACCCAGCCACACAGGCCTCAGAGCAGGGCTGATCCGCGGCCGCGCTGGCCGAGCTGTAGCTGGTGGGGCTCCAGGTTGTTCTGCACTTTGTAAAGACACCAGCTACGATGCTAGTCCGTGTGACAGCAGTTTTCTGCTGAGAAGTCCCCAGGCAAGTTGTACAGAGAGAAAGGCCTATTATAACCAGGATATTGGCTGTAATTTTTTTTTTTTTGCTTTTTTGAGAAATAATAGTAACTATGGTTTTTGTTTCATAGTTAAATTATTCTGTATTTACTTAAATAATTGGAACTGGGGCAGGTAATTTGTTTATTCTTTTTCCTTAAAAGGAGATCAGAGGATAATGGGGATTTCTCTTAAGTAAACTGATATTAAGAATTAACAAAAATCTAAAAATTCACACAGGTGTATGATGGGATATGTAGCCTACAGGGTGGGACAAAAGTAGGTTTACAGTTGTGAATCTGCAAAACATAGAATTTACTCTTTTGTTATTTATTATATTATTTTCTATATGAACAACTGTAAATCTACCTTTGTTTTGCATTATGTATAATAAAATATCTGCATAATTAACTTCATGGCTCTTTCATTCACATACTTGGGACTTTTATGGGCCTAGGATGTCTTCATTTGTAAAATACCTGTTATAAAGGAAATTGAACAGAAAAATGTTATTTATTATCTTTGGAATTTATTATACCAACATGTTATATAAATGTGGAACATTCAAATTTAATTATTTCTGCATGTCAACATCTCTCTACACCTTTTCTACCATCCCCCACTTTCAGACCGATTTTCAAAATATTCAGATTCTTTGAAGTAAGAAACAACAAAGTAAAGTAGGAGCTCTATTTTAATTTCCAATTTAAGATATAAGATGCACAGACAATAGTATTTAGCCTCATGTTATTGACCATGTTCAGGGAACCACAAAGACTTCTAATTATCCAAATGCCACTGGGGACAAAATTTAAAGGCCTGCACTGAATGACCCTCATCATTAATCCTGAAAAAGGAAAATCAATGTGGGTAGAATGTTGGCTGGTGGCTTCTGGTCACTTGCCTTTCCCAGTGATGCCCAGTGGCTGTATCACATGATCTTGCCAGAATTGGATGATAAACTGGAGAGTAAAAGGAGACACAAAGGAAGGAATCAGAAAGTCAACACTGAACTAATTATTGCAAAGTGAATGTTTTTACAAGTGACCTGCAGGCAGCTCAGAGTGAGGAAATATTTCTCTTCAAGCACTTCAATATTTCACATGAATCATAAAACTTCGAGCAAAAACAATTAAGGATAATTCAGCCAGAATTCATGAATAAGACCAACCTTGAGTTTCAGGAGTAGCGATGTTTACCCGTAGGTTGTCTGCAACATGATAAACAAAGGGTGCCATCTGCTTGGCGGCCGACAAGTGCGTTCTGATTTATTCCAGGGAAGAATTACGTGCCTCTTTTTTTGTAAGCTTCAGACTCTGTGTCTTCAATTAAGACAGTGGTTTAGGAAGAAAGTGTTTCCTGATTAGATCCAGATGTTTTCATAATATTTCAGGCTAATTTTGAAAGCAAAAACAGTAGATAGTAAGTGCAGATAAAAAATTAAAGGTAGGATATGAAGATAACCAGGAGGTCATGTTTCCTCCATCATTCTCCTCGACTATTTCCTTCACACCAAAAGAAATTGAAAAGAAAAAATAGATCATGAACCAGTATCACAATTGTATGTAACCAGTGTCTGTGAGAAATATATATTTTTCCAATCTGTGGTTTCACAACTCCCCAAAAAAGAAAATTGTACCATGATGATTACTTGCTTGGCTTCTACTTAAATTTATTACTCATTAACTTTCGTATAAGTTTTGCCGAAGTTCTGTGTAGGCCCACCTTGCTTCATAAGCATCCAGCTCGAGAACATTAGATCCATGTGACCTGCTTACTGTACCCAACCCTCCTCCTGAGACTGTGTTCACATGTTCCTTTCAGCACTGTCCTTCCCAGCACATCCCTGTTCCTCCTCCAGGGAGCTCAGGACGTCACCTGATAGAAGGTATGGAGAACCATAGTTCAAATAGGGTTTTGGTTTCTTTCACTACAGTTTATTTAATTTTATTAGGTGCTCACTCTCTTTCTCACAAGTACACTCTCACTTTTTAGCATGCTTCTTTTTTTTCCCTTCAAACTTTTGTTAGATTCCTCAAGAGCTATCACCCTCCTGTCATTTCTTTCTTTCATCACTGCATGGGTGAGGCAAAATCAGGTTCCTGTAATGCCTTCTAAGCATGACGATAATGCTATTTACATGTTGGTAACAAGGAAAAAAAGAAAGTACTATGATTTAAAGTAGAATTTTATTAAATCAAGAACTATTCCCATTAAAATGCTTATCCATTAATTCATTCGCCAACTATTTATTGAGTGTATTCTAAATGTTAGACATTGTTGACACTAGGAACCCTGTGGCAAGAAAGAGGAAAAAAGTTTATCATCTTAAGTCCTAGTGAGCTAAAAGCACATTAATCAAATAATCAAACAAATAAATGGAAACTTAGAACTGTGGTAAGCGCTATCAAGAAGAGCTCAGAGCCCATGAAAATATTACATTGATTTCCATTTCATTTTCTTGAGCTTAGGCAAATAGATAAGCATATAAAAGAGTTTTCTGAGTCCTTTTCTAAATTTCATACCTAGTTTAATCACTCATTTATATGCAATAATTCACCAGCCTCCACCCTGTGTACCCCCGCTCCCCCCTCTTAAAAAAAAAAATACACCTGGTGAAAGCTGGAACCATGTTTGCCATCTAGTTCTGTTCTGTAGGATTCATTTTTGACCAGGAGTTTATTAGAGGTCTTAAACAACTGAGCCCTTTGCAGATGTGTTAGCCCCTGATTGTACCTGACTCTCTACATGTCCTCAAAGGTAGCACCTGAAGCAGTGTAGTGGAACCCAGCTGCTCCAGGCACTGCCGCCTTCTGGAGGCTATATTTAGCCCCATCTGCCACCATTGCTATCTACAAACATTTGTAATTACCATGTGTACAGGGCATCGTGCCCATGATGTAGCATAAAAAGGATTATATTCACATCTCTCTGAAATATACTTCCTCCACACTTAGAGCAAGACCCACAGAAGCTGTATGTTTCTCTGCTTTATAAACATATATAAGCTTTTCTTAAATAAAACCTCAGTTGCGAGGGTTTAGTAGGTATGTATAAGAACTAAAATTAACTGAGAATTTGAAGTCAAGTGATGAAAGCATTGGGTTCATTATACTATTCTAATTTTTTGGTGGTACAATTATTTTTGTAACATCTTTACTTAAATAGAATCCACACACCATATAATTCACCCACTTAAAGATACACAGCCATCATCACAATGAATTTTATATTTTAGTCAACCTAGAAAGAAATCCTGTGCCTTTTAGCAGTCACCCTTCATTTTTCTACTACCCCGCCCCCCAGCATCAGCCACAAGCAATCTCTGATCTACTTTCTGTCTCTACTATTTGCCTATTCTGCCCATTTCCTATAAATGCAATTCTATATTATTTGGTCTTTTGTGAGAGGCTTCTTTAAAGTAGTATAATGTTTCCAAAGTTCATCTATGTTGTAGCATGTGCTAATACTTCATCCCTTCTTATGGTGAAATAATATTCCATTGTGTGGATATGCCACATGTTGCTTATCCATTCATCAGGTGGTGAGCATTTGGCCTGTTTCCACTTTTTTTCTGCTACTATGAATAATGCTGCTATGAACATTTGTGCATAAGGTATTCTAGTTAAAAGTTGACTTAATACTTTTATATGTGAAACGACTATTTATGTTCTCATTGGGCCTTAAAAGAATAATCTAGTATCTCTTTTGAAAATGACTGTTGATTGGACTGTGATATTTATGATAATAGATGACCAAACTTTTCAATTTCTAAAACATGACTGATAAAGCAAATTAGAAATGGGACTCTATTGTCATCTGTGGCTACATGGGAACTTCATTCTCATTCTCATGGTCTGATGGGCAAAGGCTTATTCTGAACTCCTGCCTCATCTTCTAGGAAAACTGATGAGTTACATTAAAACAATCGTTGGCCAGCTTCTCTCCACATTGTACAATTTAGGGAAAATTCACTAACATAACTTAAAATAAAAATCTTTAAACACATTTTATTGAATTGGCTTCCATCTGAATTTTAATAGACTAATTATTCTGGAATTTTTAAAATTTCCCTTCATAATCCAGTAGTGCTCATGGACTAGTAGATATCTTTTTCAGTAAATCAGCCATAATGTAATCAGTAATTAAAATTATAGCCAACTACAGGTGCTGCTAGTTGTTAATCAATTAGAGCCATAACGATTGCATATCTAATTGAAATACTGATTGGTGTATTGATAGTTACCCACATTTATTTTTTCAAAAGCAAACGACCTCTTACTGTTTTGAAATGGGGATAAGGTGTTGAGAACATGTTGCCACGTACTGTCTGAGTAGCTTTTCTGGACTTTAGTGGGAAATGGACCTCCTCTTTCTGCAGGTGTAAATAACATTGGTAAAGTTGATCTGAATTGACCTGACGGATGGTCAATGGATGAATGAATCTGTGAATTTTAATTGGCTTATTTGCATATTAACAGGCAACATTCTGCAGATGGCTCTGTGGGCCCTGAGTATCTGGCAAATTCGGGGCCTATTACATAGGAATGAAACAGTCATTAAACACTGAGAGAAGCCCTGTTTTGCCAGGAGGCTGCTGTCCCCATCACTGTCAACCAGCTGATCAGTCTATACAGGAATTAATTAGTTCACATATTTATAGCAATTTGGTGGTTAGGATATCTACCTGACAAAGAAAGATTTGACGTTTATTCCTTTTGAAAAATGATTGTTGAAATTCGTAAGACAGGCTAAAGCTTAGAAAGGAAGATTTTGCCTATGTCATCATAACTAAAAATCCTTTCATACGTTCTAATCACTGAATCACATCAATGGGAGGCAGCTTAGCAAGCATAAGCAGAGGGCAATATTATTTGCATTTCATGATTCATCAAATATTGACCATCCTTAATTGAAAGGCATAAACTCTGAGTATACAGCCGGAATTTAGTCTCCCTAAAAGAGATCTTCGTATGGGATGTCTGCTTAGCTGAACAGATTTCAGTAAGGCCAATCTACTGACAGCATCCCAGAATCCCTCACTGGAAAGCACCAAGCTATGCAAGGCCAGTGTGTTGGGTGAGTAGGCCTGTCTTCTTGCACCATGCCAGGAACAGAGCAGCAAGCATT
Organism: Myotis daubentonii; assembly: GCF_963259705.1. Lineage (NCBI taxonomy): Eukaryota > Metazoa > Chordata > Mammalia > Chiroptera > Vespertilionidae > Myotis > Myotis daubentonii. Next base: position 87,910,731 of record NC_081847.1, read on the forward strand.
TTGGAAGTTTAATGAATAAATGAATAAAGCATGGCAAGTAAATAATAGCAAGATTTGCTTTGGGCATTCATCCAAAGAGAAGAGATCATTAATAATCCAGAAAGTTTTTTAATTATAATTTTAAGAATTAGCAATGTAATTATGAGACCACTGAGCTGACCTGATTATTCAGATGTCAGTGGTATTTCAGATCTAAGAAGCACGAAAACCTCCTCGGCTGGGCTGCCATAATTCACCTGTTAGACTAAGTCAGAATTTTCAAGTACAGACTGAGATAAGAGGAAGACATTTGGGGGAAAAGCACACATTGAAAATGTCACTTGAAGACTCCTCTTTTCTAGAAAATGAGAGTGGGTTTAGGCTGTGTATTCTAGAATTGGGGCTCTGAAAATTTGAGCAAATACCATTTTTATACAAAGTCGCAGGAATGGAAAACAAAAAGACTGCTAATTTATTCTGCCTAGCTGTATGGGATGTCAACTACTGTACGTGACATTATTTTTAATCCATTGACACCTGGACATTTATGGTATGGATGTGAAGTGTAATTAGTAAATTCTATTATTGGGCTATCTTCTGGCATTACCTAAGATTAGAACTGAGAGCAATTTCTCTTCATCCTTGAAAAATTATTCCACAAACCTTCATTTCCAACAAGAAAGTACCACAAACCCCTTGTGAGTCGTGAAGCGGCCAGCTGTTAACGTGAGTTATGTGAATCTGACCTATAATCTCACCTGACATTTGGAACTCAAATATTTTCCCTTATTTCTCCAGCACAATTAAAATATTTAGTCTCACTTCACTTTATGAGACATAAATAGCTATGTAAGTAGTCTGTAATTACTGTACATTGTAACAAATGACCTCATAAATACATTGTAATGTCCCATGTAATTACATGGTAAGTCATGTCTTTGAGATGGCTGCTCTGAGATGGAAAGCCTGCTGGCTTCACAGATTAATTATTTAGGGCCTAATTTGACAGTTCGCTTGAAGACAGGCATCTGTTAAATAGCAGCTTCTGCATTTAAAAAAAAAAGCGTCATGATAAGATTTTATTTCCTTATATCATACTCATATGTGTGTGTTTACTCCTGAATATTGGACATGTCTAAATTTCAATATACATAAAAGCAAAAAAATGGAATTGTTCTGTATAGGATGAGACGCATTTATGGTACAATTATATTTCTTCCATCAAATATTAGATAGAGGTTGTTTTGTGACAGTAATTTTAAAGGTCCTAGTTTTATTGGTCTAATGAGATTTTTCAAGTATAAGGTGGTGTAAAACTTACATTTTTATTCTCTTATTGAGCATTGAACAACTTTTAAGATAATGTTTCATTTTTTACCAACCAAGTTGGGGTGCTATGATCATTTTGAATGAGTGCATTATTGCAGTACCCTGAGACCTTGTTATTTTTGATAAATGCCTTTTACCCCATATGAGAAAGAATTTTCATAGGCACAAACCAGCATTTAAACTCATCTCTCTTTGCCTTAGGTTCTTATATATGGTGAAATCAATTATTCTGAAGTTATGCCGTTCACCTACTGCTCAAATAGTATGCTCGTTTTTATTTCACAACAAAAAAGAAATGGGAAATAAGTGGACACTGTATTTCCTGCCTTAAATTATCTACACGTCTATTTTCTTGTGCCTTTGGAGGGTGTAATTTTACATATAACTCTCCTGATGTGTTTGTGTGCTGGCTTTAACTCAGTTCCTCCATCAAGGCTGTTAGATTGCTTTTAGCAGTTTTGTTTAGTAGAAATGAATAGCCTGAGAAAGGACCTAGTGATCTGAAAGAGTTAATGATCCTCCTTAAACATCTAACTCACAGTCAGGGAATGACTTAGGCATTGGAGAATAAAGTCTATTGATACTGACAAATTCTGAAATGTATTACTTGTAAGATCACTTTATCATGAACTCTAGGGAACAACCAAATTGCTTTATTGTAATGGAATTTTGTCAAAATGTGAATACCCTCTTGAAATTGCATTTTCAGTTTGTAGGACCTAGAAGCAAACAGGCCTGACTACGAGGCTATGCATAGCAAATTATCACATGAAAAAATGCAATTTTAAATCCAGGAATTTATTTACAAAAAAAAACGATTCTAGGTACAGACCAGTTTTACCTCTTTCTTTTGTTTCCTTTATTTTGCTTTAGGATGAGCTATCCTCTGTGTTTGAGGGTGATTTTCTTGGTTAGTTTAAGAGTATTCAGTTAATTTTTCCTACTTGACCAAGAAAGCCTGGCTAGCTGGTAAGATTAATTGATTTTTCTTAAAGTAATAAAGACCATCTATAATTACATATAGGAGTATCAACTCCAATAGAGTTTTGGTAACGAACAGAGAAAGTACTATTTCTAAGGGCCACCCATCAAAAGATGGTGAAATCTGCCATAAAGAACCCACTTCTGTTCACACGTTGCAATGAAGGATTTCTGAGTGGCAAAGAAAGTTGTTTTCTGGGAAGTGTAATCTAGTTGTGATCATATAAAGTATTCATGAAGTTAGTCTCAATGAGAATCACTCATTCATTTATTTAGTTCTATGTCTTTAGTATTGAATCCCATAAAAAATTGCTTCAGTTTTAAGCATCCGTTTGTGTACTTCAAAACAGATGTGCATTCTACTACTAATAATAATAATAAGTACAAAATAAGAGTGTAGAACTTTGTCTTTTGCAGTGTTTTGAAGTTTCTATCCTTTTTCTCATTGATCATCTCTCAACAACTAGGGAGGATGGTGCGATGTACAATTGATGCCCTTAGCCAGTGGTTCTCAACCTTCTGGCCCATTTTTTTTTAAAAAATATACTTTATTGATTTTTTACAGAGAGGAAGGGAAAGGGATAGAGAGTTAGAAACATCCATGAGAGAGAAACACCTTCAGCAAATTTGACATATGAAGTTTTGAAGCTTGCTGTCAATACAACAAAATAGCATACATATCAAATTGCATATATATCAACATATGTGTAACTCCATCTATTGAAAAAATCCACATTATTAACTGGTACACCTAGTATTTGACCTTCATTTACTGGTTCAAGTCCCCTGTGCAGCTAAAATGAAGTGGGTTATGTTATGTTATTTGCTTCCCTTTTTATACTTGGAATTGTCAATGTTGAGCTCTCAGAATTTCAGCAAACGTGTTATTGAATAGCAGCTCTCTTTCAATGTTCCTTTTATATACAGAAGAAAACCACAGTCAGTACACAGAGAAATTTCCCAGCATCAATTTAAATTTAGCCCCATTTAAGTTAGCTAATAAATAAAAAAATGGAACATATAAGAAATAGAGCATATTCCAGAAGACATTTCTAACTGTGTGTAATTTTTTCTAATGACATATGCCTCTTGTATGGACCTGAAGATGATAGATCTACGGAGGTGAATGAGTATGACATTCAAAGCCAGTGCCAGGAAAATCGTGCCCCAAATCCAGGAGTAAGTAAGGTAATTAGGGTTGTTCCTTTAGGAAGACTGGTCACAGACTATAGAGGATCAGAGTGATAGATGGTTGTGCTTGGTGAGAGGTGCCATAAAGAGCTCTCAGTGGTGACTCAGAAGGCCAGTAGTTTTGGGCAGTTCAGAGTGTTAGGTTCAGGAAGGCAATTAAGTATTATGAGAGTAGTCAGCCAGCCTGAGACTGAGAAGACTCTAGCTTTGGAGGGAACCAGGCCTGCATGTCTTAGATGTCTTTAATGGACAGGCAGATTAGCATGGCAAAAGCAGAGAAACCCAGCTACTAAAACGGGGCCCCAAATCACAGTATGTGATTTGAAGTCGAGCAACTTGAGAAATTGTCCCAGTATGGCTTAACTTATTATATAACCAGAGGAGGATTTTTCCAGAGTAGGTCAAGTCAGACTCAAGTTCTGGAAAGGAATCCCACTGCACTAACTCTCACGAGACCACCAGGGCAGAGACAAAGGGAAGCCTATGTTTAAACTAAACAAATCTATTGATTAAGAAATGTTTGTATTATCTCAAAAACATTAAATGAGATTACAACAGGTCAGTTTCATTTTTTTTAATAAAACAAAGCAGAGTTCCTTGTCTGAATTTAAGACCAGTTTGTAAAATTTTATTTAAAATAAAATGTTACTCAATCTATACTAATAAAGGGTAATATGTTAATTAAACCAGATAAACTGGATGTCTTCCTGATATCCTTCTGGACAAAGCCACGGTGGCAGGGCCAAAGCAGAGGCAGCTAGGGGTGATCAGGCTGGCAGGGGAGAGTGGTTAGGGGCAATCAGGCAGGCAGGCAGAGGTGGTTAGGAGTGATCAGGCAGGCAGGCAGTTGAGCGGTTAGGAGCCAGCAGTCCCGAGTTGCGAGAGGGATGTCTGACTCCCAGCAGTCAGACATCCCCCAAGTAGTCCCAGATTGGAGAGGGTGCAGGCTGGGCTGAGGGAACCCCTCTGTGCACAGATTTTGTGCACCAGGCCTCTAGTTTACATATAACCATAATTTTATTATTACACAAATGTTTTACTCAAAATTTACATATTACTAGCAGACTTCAGTCTGGAAGCCAGTCAGAATATTTGCTAGCATAGCTTTATGTCGTTTTGAGTAACAGTTCTACAGGAACTCAAGAATGCCCATTTCAGCATGCTCCCCAAATTTCTAACTTCACTGATCATAAGAGATTCTATATTTATGATAGTGAGGCAAAAATATGTCAAGTCTGCAAGAATAGTATAAAACTGCAGGAAAAATATAGAGAGACCTTTATAATATCTTACTGACATTTTATCAAATCCATTCCTGGTTAGTATTTTACAGTACATGGATTTATAAAAAGGCAAGACAGTTTTTGGAAATGATTCACAGTTTATAAACATAATAGAGTTTAAATTACTGTTTCAGTAGTAAATTAATTTCTATTCCAAGATGAAATTTAATTTGATTTCAGATGATTAATAGAAATATTTACCAAGTACTTAAATAAATGTCAAAGGTTAAATATTAATTGTTGCTACTATATAATTTTGAAATTAAGATATTATTTTAAATTATAAAATTAAAAAATGCCCTTCCCCAGTAACTAGAATATTATCAATATGGGTTGCCTTGTTTCCACATCCTCTGTGAATTGTCATTTATTGATGCCGGCAGCAGGTCCAGTGAACTTTTTTTTAAAATGGATTATTTTCAGACAGTCTGGTCCCAGTAAACGCATTATCATATATTGAGTTGCTTATGCCTGAAACCTTAAGAGTCATTCTTAATGATTGTTCCTCCTTACACTTGACATTTGATAAATCACCAACTCCTGTCAAGTCTACCTCCAAAAATATATATTAGATCTCTTCACCTTTTTGCATTTTTCTCATCTCCACCCCATCCTAGGGCTTCTTTTTTTTCTTTTTTCTTTTTTAATCCTTGCCTGTAGATGTGTTACTGTTTTTTGAGGTGGGAGAGGGCCAAGAGAGCGAGCGAGAGAGAAACATGTAATTGGTCGTTTCTGTACAAGCCATTACCGGGGATTGAACCCAAAACCCAGGTATGTGCCCTGACCAGGAATGGAATCCGCAGCCTTTCAGTGCATGGAACAACACTCCAACCAACTGAGCCACCTGGCTCTTTTATCTTTTTACCACCCCTGCCTGAACTTCCTATTGGATACAATTAGAAATGTGAATAGTAACCTGTAGAATAAATTGGTCAATACATAATTATGGGAGAAAGGGTGTTTTAAACGTGTTGAGTAGCATCTCTCTTTCAATGTTCCTTTTATATACAGAAGAAAACCACAGTCAGTACACAAATAATTAGGTCCACATTCTGAGAGTTGTTACTGTCAATGGCCTTGCCTGCTTCTTTCTACCCTTGTTCACTTTTGCCTTTCTTTACTCACCCCCTCCCCATCTCTTAATCTCTTGGTCTCTCACATTCACCCTCTTTCATTTTCCTTCCTTTTTTTCTTCCTTGAAGTCTTTACAATTCATTGCATAGCTATTATGCATCAACACTCTGATGGTATTTCCAAGTGTGCTCCCATTGTCTCCTTTAATCCACACAACAATCCTTTGAGGTAGAGCTGTTATCCTATATGATAAAAGGCTAATATGCAAATTGACCAAATGGCAGAGCAACTGGCACAACTGAACAACCAAACAACTGGTTGCTATGATGTGCGCTGAGCACCAGGGGGCGTGTGCAGAACATGGTGGGCATTGGCTGCGGTGGGATGGTGGAGCAGGTGAGGAGGGGCACCAAGGCTGGAGCCGCAGCTCGCATCCACTGCCAGTGCCAGCCCTGCTTGCACCTGCTGCTGGTGCCTGGTGCCAATCCTGATGACTTGGTGCCATCAGCGGGTGTGAGTGGCAGCTAATGGCCCTGATCTTCCCTGAGGGCTTCTCCATCTTCCCCTGCTCCTGAGGGATGATCAGATCAGCAGCCACCACTTGCACCTGCTGCTGATGTTGGCCCAATCACTCTGCGCCATCAGTGGGTGCAAGTGGGGTCAGTGCTGTCAGTGTGTGGGAGTGGTGGGGGTGGAAGCAGGACTGCCTGCAGACAGGGAACCGGGGACCGTGGTGGGAGGGGCCAGGCAATGGCACAGAGGATGCGCTGAGACCCACCTCTGTGCCTACAACAGCCTCGCAGCTGACAGTTCCTTTCAAAGTGCATGAATTCATGCACTGGGCCCCTAGTCTATATAATAAAAGCCTAACTGACCAGTACGGCAGAACGACCAGAATGACTGATCGCTATGATGTTTACTGACCACCAGGGGCAGATGCTCAATGCAGGAGTTGCCCGCTGGTGGTCAGTGCACTCTCACAGGGGGAGCAGCGCTCAGCCAGAACCCAGGCTCATGGCTGGCGAGCGCAGCAGCGGTAGTGGGAGTCTCTCCCGCCTCTGCAGAAGCCCTAAGGAGCAGTGAGCTAAGCAGTAAGGAGCAGGGAGCAGGTGGGCAATAAGGAGCAAGGGGTCTTGGACTGCAAGAGGGATGTCCAACTGCTGGCTTAGTCCTAAACCCCATGAGAAGCGGGCCTAAGTTGGCAGGCAGACATCCCCCAAGGGCTCCCAGACTGTGAGAGGGTGCAGGCCAGGCTGAGGGAAGCCCCTTCACCAGCCCCCCCCCCCCCCACTCCCAGTGCACAAGTTTCGTCTACTGGGCCTCTAGCTAGCTCATATTGCAGATGAGAACTTTGGGGCTTAGAGAGCTTAAGTGGTTCATTACTGATAAGGAGAATGGCTGCTATGGGTGAGACACTGGAGACGGGGATCAATTAGTTATGTATGGCAATATTTTGAGCAATGATTAATTAAGGCCTGAACCAGGGCACTGGCAGAGGGAAGGCAAATAAAGACAGCTGGGGTTTATAATAATAATAAAAAAGTTCTTCAAAGTGCTGATGGGCACTCTTTAATAAAAGTAGAGCCTTGTTGAAAGCATGTTTCATTCTTCAAGCAACTTCACTTGAGATTCAAGAAGTCATTGGAAGTACAGAACAGAAAGAAGGGGCAGAGTGGAAAACTGATTTTCAATTTAGTTTCAAGATCCTTCAGTTCCTGCCATATTTCAGCCACAGCATCCTTCTTTGCTACAAGGAATTTCTTTCGAATGAGGCCCTCCAATTCCCTCTGGGGGAATGCTCTCCAGATAAAACCACTTAAAAAATTGTTAAAGGCTCTTTACAAAGAAACTGAACATGTTTTGAGAGGAGTTTGTCTTCCCCTGTAGTTCCCTCTAGAGCAGCGGTTCTCAACCTATGGGTTGCAACCCCTTTGGCCGTCGAACCACCCTTTCACAGGGGTCGCCTAAGACCATCCTGCATATCAGGTATTTACATTACAAATCATGACAGTTGCAACATTACAGTTACGAAGTAGCAACGAAAATAGTTTTATGGTTGGGTTACAACATGAGGAACTGTATTTAAAGGGCCAGAAGGCTGAGAACCACTGCTCTAGAGAGAGTAAGGCAAAATGTTAGTGTGCGATGGGATATGTAGAATTTAAAAGAGAACGTTGTGAAATGTAGTTCCTGAAAAAAAAAGAGGGGGCGTTGGGTTTATCAGTTGTTGTTTTTTTCTGTTTTCTTACTACTCATATGCACCTAGAGTGAAGGAATAAATTAATGTGGTCCATGAAAAGGATAATACTGTAACCAAATAACCAAGGGGTCCAGGCTACCTGTCACCACTTGAGCCAATTAAGCGGAGACAGGGCTGAATCCTATATGAGCGTTTTCCCCAATAATGCTGGCAGGATGGGAAAGCAGGAAGTCATCCACAAAAATCTGCTCTGCCCCTCCCAATAGCCAGCTGCTTATATTGGGTAGATAGACAAAGATTATGTGGGAAAGTAAGAGTTACAGGCATGGGAAAGTAGGCATAGTATAATGGTTACAGGTAACCAGCAATGCAGGCTGGGGCTGGGGGTTGCAGAGGGTGGGTGCCTCCAGGGACTAGATTGTTTCAGTCATGTGGTTGTGACTCTTTCCATAATGATGGGCAGCTCTCGGAAAAGGAGGATGGGCTGCATTCTGATGTTAGCTCCCATGTCCCAGGGCATATAACTCTCAGCCAGGTTAGAATTTGCTTTCTATAATCAGAACAGAACGATCACAGTTAATAGACCATGGTTAATATTTCTTAACTAGAGGCCTGGTGCACAAATATTCATGTGCTGGGGGGAAAAGTGGGTCCCTCGGCCCAGCCTGCGCCTTTTCACAGTCCAGGACCCCTCAGGAAATATCCATCTGGGGAGCGGGCCTAAGCTGGCAGTCAGACATCCCTCTGGCAGCCTGGGAGCCCTCAGGAGATGTCCAGCCTAAGCCATCAGTCAGACATCCTTAGTGCTGCCAAGGAGGTTGGAGAGGTTTCAGCCACTGTCGCTGTGCTCGAAGCCATCAGCCTGGCTTGTGGCTGAGCAGAGCTCCCCCTGTGGAAGCACACTGACCACCAGGGGGCAGCTCCTGTGGAGCATCAGCCCCCTGGTGGTCAGTGTGCATCATAGCAACCAGTCATTCCCAGTTGTTCCATCTTTAGGGTCCATTTGCATATTACCCTTTTAATATATAGGATAATAGCTAGTCACCAATATTCTCTTTCTGTCCCTAACAACACTGTATCACCAAATTGGATGCAACTATCTCAAACAGGAATAAAGGCCAATGAGACATTTCCTTTTGAATCAATAAACCTGACTGCTCTCCACAATGCTATTTGTAAGCGAATTCATTTTTTATACTAACCAAAGAGGGGATAGAGGAATTTGGAGAAACTCAGTTTTACATTTTTTTCTGTTTTTCCAAATCTGTAAAAAAAAATGAAATTAATCCTTTATTCACTGTAACAGTGAAAAGGATTAATTTCTCCCTCTCAAGTAATGAAAGGACCAAAAGTCAAGTCACAGCTACTAGAATCGATGTTTCAAAAGTCAAAGGTCATGTGTTAAGTACTTTTAATAAAAATCATTACCAGACTGGCCCAGGAAGACTAGGTCATGTTACAAGAATGTCCCCATAGCAGTGGCAGCTGTAGATGGCTTGGTGGGGGAAGGGCAGTGAGTGTGAGCTACTGAGCACTAGCAGAAGAGATCTCATACAGAAAAGAAAAGCATTCGACCATTCAATAGGAAAGAATAGCTGATCACTTTCATTTAACTTCCCCAAGCAACATTCCTTGGGTCATCTAGCTATAGCATGTGCAGAAGAATTTGCATAGAAAGAATTTGAGCTTCAAAGGTTTTGCAGTCTACTGGTGTTTGCTTGAAATCAGTAAGAAAGCATAAAAGATGTTAATAAATTTAGCTGCTACCCACCTATGAGGATGAATAATATCATTACTTCCAAAGATAAATAATAAGCACTGAGAGACTTTACCCTTTGGTATGTAGAGCGTATAACTGATCCTATTAATTAGTTGCTGTAGGCATTGATATTGAGGTATCAGCTATGTGTGCATAATTTATACAATCACTGGAAATCCCCAAATGTGATAAAGAAAAATTATTTATGTGAAAAACTATTTCTCATGTGATCATTAGTATAATTAAGATCTTCAAGCTTATCAAGTGATTTACAAGTACTTGGTAGACATACTAAGCATAATTAGTCTCCCTTTTTCAATATATGCATTGAAATTAAGGACATTTATGAGAAAAAGAGAGGTAACTCAGCAACACCATAGCAAAGCATTAACTAGTAATCATAAAGTTTTACCTCTGGATCTAAGGTTTAATCTCTTCACATGTATTTTCATTTCCTATTTGAAATTCATTTTGACTTTTCGAAAAATAAGCTTGTAATCTTTGGAAAATGATGCTTATTGATTTGCCAAGGGCTACTTATGGGAAGGCCTATTGGATAGCTTAAAATCTAATGATTTCAATTCAGTTTTATTTCTTTCAAGAATATTTTATAGGAGAATTTAGATGATTAGAATTGGCAAGTAGACACCCTATGATTAGTTATTTTAGTATGAATGGATAAACATATGTTAGAATCAACAGTTGGGTGATCTTCCAATGACGGTACAAGGTGACTCTGGCCCCATTCATTTTACTCTGTACCTCAATTTCATTTTTTGTAAAATTGTTAAATAATGATAATATCTGCTATTACTACCTTGGAGCACTGAAAAATAAAAATAGAAGGTATACTTCTTCATCAAATCTGGTTTTCTTAAACACATGAGAGCAAAGAACATGTCCACACACATGAATGTGGCGGGGAAATAAGGGATGGACGATTCTGTATATATTTATAGCTATGAGTTCTTTGGGAGCCACAGACAATATATCATTATTTTTATTCATTAGTTTATCTCCCAAAGAGCGTAGTCAATCAAATGAAGTGCATTTTTGTCAAAATTAGACAAATAGGAATACTGCCAAATTGTACGAATGCACTGAATCTGGTTCTAAGGGGCAACCCCCAGCACTTCTTGCCTCTCAGCTTTATAATTACTGGTAGGTTCGGGTCATTTCCTTGACCCTGTTCTGTCGTCCATCCTGTCTCTGTTTGAATTTGCATCTGTTATTTTTCAGAGTATCAAAGTGAGCTGGCTGCCTCCTCCATCCGGAACACAAAATGGATTTATTACTGGCTATAAAATTCGACACAGGAAGACGACCCGCAGGGGCGAGATGGAAACATTGGAGCCAAACAACCTCTGGTACCTGTTCACAGGTCAGTGTTCACACGGTGTAGTCTTACAGGTTTTTGATGAATTAAATGCTTTGGGAATAGAATACATTCTCACTTCAAGGGAACATTTTTTTTCCTGGCAGGTGACATTTGTTGGTCTGAACAAGAATAACCTCTATATTTTGAACTTGATATTTTCTATTATGTTTTCCCTATATATTTTATTTCTGGATCATCATCTTAATAAGTGTATCATATATTTTTTAAAATCTACTTTAGTTTCTCGGCATTGCTGATTTAACATAGCACCTAAATATAGCAACTTCTAAATTTTTAGCTAATAACTAAATGGTTCCAAGTTTAAGCCACTTTGGTCTCACTTCCCCCAATCTCCTGGGTGGTAATGGTGTTTAGAAAATGGAAAGAAGGGTTAGCTTGGGGAATAAACAGATAGATTGTTCTACATTTCATAGATATCAAGGTAAATTCACTTTTATTGCAATATTGGTAGAGCTCTTCATAGGTCAAACTTCTCTATGAAAACTGGACCCAGTTTTCAGGTAGTAGAGGATTATTTTTAATAAAATGAATAATTATATGTTTACTTTAGCTATTGTCATACAATGCCAGTCTAGTTTCTTTCCTAGAACACAGAGGCTGAGGCAGGCTTTCAAAAATAAGGCCTTTTGGGGGTGGGGGGCAAGCCCAGGAAAACAAGAGTGAGGGGACAAGGGAAGGGAGCCAGGGCAGAAGGGAAATCAGATCATGGAGGCATGTTATTGAGCTGGCCACACGTTTAGGACAAATACAGAGCTTGCTTGGCCTCATATGGTGTCTCTTGAGAGACTGTGAATCTCACAGTGAATGGCTGGATGGGAAGTATGAGCGGTTTCTCTCTTTCCGATCATTAGTCAAAATCCACTGACAGATTGGATTTTGGACATACACACAGCTCCCTGGGATGCCAGAGCTACAGGGAGTGTGCAAACATGGAATTCTCCTTGTCAGTCAGCACTTATGTGAGGGTAGATGGGTCTGGTGTAGCAGCAATATTCAGGCCCTGATAACACTGAGAGCATAAATTTTGCCTAGTAGCTTGAGAAGCAAAGCAAATCACGGTGGCTCATGGCAAGGATTGGAGAATGAAGTTGAGCCAATCTGAGATGGCACAGAAACTGTGCCTAGGACAATATGCACACTAAAACCCATAACTTACAGATAATGCAGAAGTAAACTGTTACTGCAGAGGAGAAGAAAGAAAGTAACCCTTTATTTATTCCCCTTTCTGTGGTAAGTAATCGGTAAATTTCCCCTTGCAATCATAGTACAGGTGCACATCCCACATGAGCACGCGTACACACACACACACACACACACACACACACACACATGCACATGCACACTTTAAGATCGTATTCAGCCTACTGTCTTAAAATTGATAGAAATCTGTTTTTCCGCCTCAGGTTGTTTGGCTTTTATGCCTATAACATTTTAGCATAATAATGAGAGCGCTTCCAAGGTAGATTGCCAAAAAGTGTATTATTTGTTTTATATCTGGACAAAATCTCTCAGGGAGGTATTGTTAACTCTAAGTGGAAGTCATGACACTCTACTGTACATTTAAAAAGCTTAGGAAAAGCCAAGATCCTATGCCTTTTTCTCTGATGAAATGACCACAAGTACGTAAAAATAATTGAAGTTGAAGTGAGGTAGATGTGTTCTTTATTATGTTTAATAGAACATGTACTATCCTTCGGAAGAAATCACCAAAATTTTAAATTCTTACTGAAAATTTTTAGTATAATTCCTAAGATTTATGTTTGTCCAGAAGAAAGACTCTAAGGATAATTTAATGGAAGCCTTATATTTTAATAGATATGGGCACTTGAAGCCCTGAAACTTTTTTTAATCAATGCTTTTTTTTCCTCAAATGAGAGATTAAATACAAAAAATAAACTTCTTTTTATAAAATAATTAACTTAATTATGAGCATTCCAATAGAAAAACTAAGGGTTGGATATTCAATTTACAGAACTATAAATGCCGAATAAGCATGATGAAATGTTCAATCTTATTGGTAGAGAAATATAAATTACAACAAAAACGAGTTAGCATTTTCCTTTGATTAAAGTTATAAAGGTAAAAATGAATGATGATACCTTTTTCTGGAAAGCATATAAGAGAAATACGAGCTTTCATATACTGCTTGTGGGACATAAAATTTCTAGAATATTTCTGGAAGCAATGTGCATATGTTATATACAGATGTATATATGTATGTACGTGTGTGTGTGTGTGTGTGTGTGTGTTTAAGAATACATTTTAGGTTTCCAAGTTCTAGCAGTTTGTTCCAATTCAACAATCATATTTTTGGCAAAGTTTTTTACTCTAAGAATGCTTATCTATTTGCACGGTTACTTTAATAACAAATAATAAAAAAGATCCTAAACATCCAATTATAGACAGTTAACTAGAAATTTCGGACATAATCATATCATGGAGTATTGTACATCTATTGAAAATGAAGTAATATAAAAATACTAAATTATATATTAAATATTTAAAACATATCACTTACTTAGTTTTCAATCAGTATTAATATATAAGCCCATATTTATAATCCAAAAAAATGAAATCATTGGAAAATATTTAGAATAATAGATATCAAATATTAATAGTGATTGCTTCTTTTATAACAATAAAATATGTATTTTAATTGCATATGTAAAGTGTAAAACAAAAGGCCAAGACTCTAGTGTCATATTGCAACTTTTGGTTACAAAAATTGAAGATTTCCTCCCACTATAGCTAAGTGTACTCCCACTAGACAGCTAAGAAGTGAGTTGGCCCAGAAAAATAAGTGTGGAACAGTAGCCACATGGCCAAAAGAACTTGCTGCTGTGACATTTTTAGTATTTGTGCAATGTTTTTTGCAAATTGAAAGTGTCACATTAAACTCAGTAATATCAAATCAAGATTCAGGCTCCCTAGATAGACAAACATAAAGAATTTTCTTTCTACAGAAGGTATAATCATTTTTTTCACTTGTTATTCTTCTTTTATTTTTTCTTTATTGATTAAGGTATTACATATGTGCCCTTATCCCCCATACCCCCCCACTCATGCCCTCACCCCCCTGGTGTCTGTGTCCATTGGTTAAGCTTATATGCATGCATACAAGTCCTTTGGTTGATCTCTCCCCCTTACCCCCACCCTCCCCTACCTTCTCTCTGAGATTTGACAGTCTGATCTATGCTTCTCTGTCTCTGGATCTGTTTTTGTTCATCAGTTTATGTTGTTCATTATATTCCACAAATGAGTGAGATCATGTGACATTTATCTTTCTCTGACTGGCTTATTTCGCTTAGCATAATGCTCTCCAGTTCCATCCAGGCTGTTGCAAATGGTAAGAATTCCTTCTTTTTTTACCACAGCGTAGTATTCCATTGTGTAGATGTACCACAGTTTTTTAATCCACTCATCTGCTGATGGGCACTTAGGACTTAAACATAAAACGGGAAACCATAAAAATAGAGGAATCCACAGGTAGCAAAATCTCAGACATATGCCAAAGCTATATCTTCACCAATACAGCTCCTAGGGCAATGGAAACTAAAGAGAAAATAAACAAATGGGACTACATCAAAATAAAAAGCTTCTGCACAGCAAAAGAAACAATCAACAGAACAACAAGAAAGCCCACTGCATGGTAGAACATATTTGCCAATGTTATCACCAATAAGAGTTTAATCTCCAACATTTACAGGGAACTCATACAACTTAACAAAAGAAAGATAAACCCAATAAAAAAAATGGGAAACAGAACTAAATAGATACTTTTTGAAAGAGGACATAAGAAAGGCCAAGAGTTATAAAACCAAGCTCACAGTCACTAATTATCCGAGAGATGCAAATCAAAACAATGATGCAATACCACCTCACACCTGTCAGAATGGCTATCATCAACAAAGCAACAAATGACAAGTGCTGGCAAGGATGCGGAGAAAAAGGAACCCTCGTGCACTGCTGGTGGGAATGCAGACTGGTGCAGCCACCGTGGAGAACAGTATGGAGTTTCCTCAAAAAACTAAAAATGGATCTCCCATTTGATCCTGTGATCCCACTTGTAGGAATATATCCCAAGAAGCCAGAAACATCAATCAAAAAGGATATATGCACCCCTATGTTCATAGCAGCACAATTTACCATAGCTAATCATTTTTTTAAAATGATTATACAGAGAACAACAAGCATAAGCCTTTTCACTACCAAAGACCCTATATTAGTCCTAGGGCTGACATAATAAATTACCACAAACATCGTAGCTTAAAACAGATTTTTTTCCTTTCAGTTCAGGAAGTGAGAAGTTAAAAATCAATGCATCAGCAGGATTGGTTCCTTTTGGAGGTGATGAGAGAGCATTCATCCCATGTTTCTCTCCTAACCTCCAGTGGATGCTGGCAATCCTTGACATTCTTTGGCTTATAGTTGCATTGCTCAAAGTTTTGCCTCCATTTCTGCAAACCTTCCTCTGTGTGTCTCCATGGCCTCTCCTCTTCTCATAAGGATGCCAGTCATGGTGTATATCCCACCATAAATCCAGGATGATTTCATCTTGAAATATTTTAAATCTGTTTGTATTGATTTTTAGAGAGAGAGGAAGGAAGAAGGAGAGAGATACATTTATCAGTTGCCTCCTGTATACCCCCGACTGGGATCAAACCTGCAACCTGGATCTGTGCCCTGACCGGGATTTGAACCAGTGACCTTTAGATGTCTGGGATGACACTCAAACATCTGAGCCTCGCCAGCCAGGGCTTTTTAATTTTTAGAGAGAGAAAGGGAGAGGGGCAGAGAGACTCACCTTGAAATCTTGAACTTATTATCTCGCAGGGGTTCCTATTTTCAAGGAAGGTCACATTCTCATGTTCAGGGGGACACTATTCATCTCACCAGAGACACCTCCTATCATTTTTCTCTCAAGGACAATTATTGTGAATTGTATCCTCTCATAAACGTTGTTTATTCAAAAATAAATAATTTAGACCCACATGTTTTATTCATCTAAAATATGTGTGACAATCAGAGCTTCACATCAACATGACATAACCCATCACCACTCTGGTTCAATATCATTCCAGCTTATGTCAAAGAAGTAGCTCAACTTGTTACTGGACTAGCTCACAAATGCTTGCTTTCATTTGCATAGCTTTGTAGGAATCTCGACTCCAAATTTGAAGCCTTCATTCATACTATTCTTTCTTCCTTTCTATACTTATAAAATGCAAACATCACCTGAGCAGTTATATTTAAAACTGTAACTGATGTTTATTATAAAAAAGCCGCACAAGTGCCAGTTTTAATTTGAAGCAAAGAAATATAAAAAGAGCCAGAAAATAGCCTTGTGCCCTGAAAACATTAAAAACAAGTTTTACAAACCATTTGCCTTCTCTTCCTCTGCTATGTGGATTGGCTTCAGTTGTGCCTGCTGCATTTCTAGAGGTTGTGGAAATATCTTCAATGCTGCAAAGCGTGGAGAAGTCAGCAAGGAACTTACACTGGTAGATTGCCTGTGGTTTTCACTTGTCCCCAGGATATAGTTAATAACTTACGCACTTTCTAGTAAGCAGAGTAATTGATTTTTCTATGGTGATCTACAACACTTTAAAATGTACAGTATTTGACCCCATATTTTCAATACCTGTAAGACACGTGGATCTATTGATTTGGCCGTTAGAAAATTGGAAATGCCAGATGTTTCATTTGACGATATAAATAAATATTCAGGTATAGACACGCAAACACTTTTTTGTACAAACCTCTGTGTGTTATACAGGTGTGTGTTGTTGTTGTGTGTTTTTCTAGGAGAATGAGACATCTGCAATAACAAAGTAATTCTGAGTTATAACAAGGATTTTAAACCACAATGATGAGTTTATTGTGGAAAGCCCTGTCAACTGTATTTTAAAATGCTGTTTTTAATTTTTGAGAGCTCTTCAGAAAAGCTTGTTTGGGATTGAGTTCAGGAGTTTTCTTGTGTTTCATGGCTGAGATAGAATAAACAATGATAAACACACATTGATATTTCAAGGACTGAAAAACTAAAACAATAGCATAGACATTTTATAACAAGGTTAACATTAGGAGAATAAAGGGGGATCATATTGTTTGAATAATATACCGTCTCTTGCCATAAGCTCTAAGAAATGAGAAATAGAACAAAAGAATTACAAAGCTTGAAGGGTCTTAGTATTGTTGGAGATAGAAATAGGCAAAAGGCAATCAGCTTTTGACAGTGAAATTTTGTTACAGCTAAGAAAAGAATTGCTACCTACACCATACTTTTTTTTTAGAATTAAATTATAGTTAGAAGCAGCTGAGTAACACATGTGCACGTGCCGGGAGCCAGTCCATGCTTGCTGTTTCAAGGGACCTGGCATATATGGCATACTGTTCTTGATATGTATGCTCACCTTCTTGGCGCTGTGTTTTAACCAAGGTCACCTCTCCAAGAAAGGTTGTTTCCCCAGGTAGGGATTTTCCCCTGAAATTAGGGAGGGAATAAAACCTCTTAACTAAGTGCCAGGCGGGTAATTAATCACTTTAATTACGAACAATCATGCTTAAGCTACATAATCTTTACTCCCTGGAATGGAGATAAGAAACGCCCTAACCTTTGTAATAGAGATTGATAGGATTGAATCAACTGGTATAAATACAGATGTAACAAGACAGCAAGACACAGAACTTAGAAGAGAGAACCTACAGACAGAACCTACACAGAACGTTCTCTAGAGACAGAAGAACTTCGCTGGAGAGAACATGGCAAAAGATCCTGGACTGAACCTGACTACAGAAATTGGCAAGAGAACCTGACTAGAACCTGGTAACTGAACCTGGCTGGAGAACCTGGAGAACCTAGCAAGAGAACATGGCTACAGAACCTGGCTGGAGAACCTGGAGAACCTAACAAAAGAACATGGCTACAGAACCTGGCTATAGATCCTAAGCAGAACCTCTCTGGAGATCGAGACCAGAACTTGGCTGGAGATCCTGGCTAGGCTGCTGATCAACTGAACACTGTCTCCGTGTCCTTCCTTCTTCGCCGACTCCGTCTATGCCTTTGGGAACCCCTGGACCTGCTGGGGTTGGACCCCGGTATGCACGTGTTAACACACACACACACACACACACACACACACACACACACACATTGAGATTGGAGCCTAAACTAACCAAAGCAGGAACTATACCATTTATCTCACCTATTCCCCTTGTTTTACAGAAAAGGTAGCAGAGGCCCACAGCCTGACATTGCTAACATTTGTTTACTAGTTGAACTGATGAGCCCAACTAAAGGACAGGTGTCCTGACTCCTGGTCACATGCAGCCTGTGCTATACAATGTTGTTGTCTTTAGCTCCCTAGATGACTGGCTGTTATATGAATCTGCAGAGGATTATTAATATTAAAATATTTCAAACATTTACGCACTAATACCAACATTAACTTTGAAAGCAAAAACTACGCTGAAAATAGTAGAGAAGTTTCTCAAAATATTAAAAATAGAACTGCCAATTAAAAATCGAACTACCGATGACCCAGCAATCCCACATCTGGGAATACATCAAAGGAATTGAAATCCGTATCTGGAAAGGATACTGCACGTCCAGGCTCACTGCAGCATTATTCACAATAGCCGAGATAAAGAAATAACCCAAATGTCCACTGACAAAGGATTCTTTTAGTGTGGTATCTACATACAATGGAATAGTCTTCAGCCTTTAAAAACAAGGAAATCCTGCCATTTGTGACAACATGGAAAACATTCTAAGTGAAATCAGTCAGTCACAGAAGGACAAATACTACATGATTCTACTTACATGAGTATAAAGTGTCAAACTCATAGAAGCAGAGTACAGAATGCCAGGGACAAGGGAGAGACATGAGAAGTATATGAGAAGTTGGTCAGTGGGTATAAAGTGACAATTATGCAAGTTGTGTAAGTTGTAGAGGTCTGTGTTACACCATAGTGCCTACAGTCAACAATACTGTATTGTGCACTTAAAGCTCATTAAGAAGGTTTCAGATATTAACAAATAGCAGATAACCAAAGGACAAAACATGGTGAGCAATGAGCCTACGTGAGGCATGACAAAGATCTTATGTTCAAAAGTATGTGTTTGCCACCTTCCTGATGATGTTGGGTATTTTATCATTATATTTTATCATTATAGTTTCTTCGTGTGTTAGTGAATCTTTCAATAGTTGTTTTATGTGTGTGCCTTTCATGTGTCAGGCTGGGTTCTGTAGATATACAGTTAAAATACCAATAATAACAAAAACCACAGCACCAACACCATTCTCGGGCCATGTCTTCATGGAGCTTCAGTCTATTTTCTAAAATCAGAAGTCCTTAACAGGACATTTTGTGTTATAGTTACCTTTGTGTGGGCGAGTTAATCAAGTTGTCTTCTCTAATGGTACTATTTATTGATGGCAATTGTCCCTTGACATTAAGAAGTCCATCCTATCCATCACTTAAAACACTATCTCCTCTGAGTAGTAAGTTATACTTCCCCTTAATACCAACATGTGTTCATTCTCCTATGCAAAAATCTGCAAATGCATAATGTTGCACATTATATAAGCCTCATTTCCTTAGTAGTTTACTTTCTTTATGAATTTTCCTTGGCACCAAATGTGTGTGCCATGTGTGATTAATGAAAAAAAGCAAAGAGGGATTATATATTTATCTTTATCAGGGTTGTTCAACGCCTTGAGATTTAAGGACTTGTCAATTTCAACTGAGTCCTCAACATCTCAAAAAAGTCACGTGTTCCTTTGACAGGTGTCATCTGTTTTACAGTAATTTGTTGTGTTAATGAGCTACTAGCGATTCAGCTAAAAGGAAAATTATTTACATACAAAATTAACACATATCACACTAATGATCCACGGGCTCTCTCATCTACCTGTACTCTAAAATTAGCCTGCAGTATACAATATTATTTGTACTAATTATCATAGAGATAGACTTGTGTCATGCTCTATTATGGAAGCAATGCAAAACAAAGTATGCCTTGTGATGGTTTTGGGAGACGAAAGCCCTAATATTTTTTGCTGAAGTGCAGTAGCTTTGGATTCTTTTTGCTTTGCCCAAATAAAACATAATCACTGACCTTGGATGGATGATGAGGACATAAATTTTTAGATTGATGGTTTTTGATTTATAGGCAGGCCTCTTCCGGACTGTGAGGAAAAATGATCCTTGCTATTTCTGATTATTTCTTCATCGTTCATATTTTATATTCTGCATCTACCCTGAGGCTATTTTTAGGAATACATTTTTATAAACTGGACCAAAATAAATAAGAATATATGAAAACTAATTTGAGTTCTTGCTATAATATGTCTGATCTTTTGGCCAAAATAACAATAATTACCTCAACCATCACAAACAACATAAAGCATGTCTACAGTTGTTAAAATTTAACTTAAAGTTTTGAAACTCAGCTACAAATAGTTACTCAGTATTTTTTTTTTCTTTGTGAAAAACTCTTTCCTAGGACTGGAGAAAGGAAGTCAGTACAGTTTTCAAGTGTCAGCCATGACAGTCAATGGCACAGGACCAGCTTCCAACTGGCACACAGCGGAGACCCCAGAGAATGATCTAGATGGTAAGACCTTTCCTCAATCATTATCATTCTGATTTCTATCTTCCTTGCTACTTCAGCTTCAAAGGCTCTCTTTAAAAAAGTTAATGAACTCCATCATGGGGGATATTTTATTTTTTCTATATCTTTAGATGCAATACCAAAAAACCTTAATGAGTATAGTCTTCAACAATGCCATGTAAATATAAATTAATCATGCATTAATTATAGTCCTCATAATATGAAATATAATTAACTTGCATAGTTTTTTTGCTGTTTTATGATGCTTATGCAAAACAGCAATTTATATTTTTTATTTGTTTATGTTGTGGTTCTTAATATTTGACACTTAATTCTTATATAAAGGACAATCTACTTTACTTTCTTGATTTTGATAGTTATTGTGATTCATATAAAAATCACAACTAAGTATCAGAAAATTTTTCAAAATTACAAGATGAGAAATATTTTATGAAATGAAAATATCATATAGCTAAATAAGAAACTAAAAATCAAGAGAAAGAAATGAAAACAACAGAAAAAAATCTAAATAATAAAACAGAAATATACTACAGAGATTACAACTTACAAGTGAAAGAGGTAGAAATTCATGCAAATGAGTGGTACTTGAAAAAAGAAATTGTGATCTGTAAACTTAAAGCTAGATGATCAAAACTGGGACCATGAAAAAATGGTAATGAATGAATACATGTGGCTCTGGCCTACTGGCTTAGTTGGTTGGAACATCATCCCTTACACCAAAAAGTTGAGGGTTCGATTCCCAGTGGGGCACATATGGATGTTTCCCTCTCACATTCATGTTTCTCTCTCTCAATTCCTCTCTCTCTAAAATCAATAAAAACATATCATCAGACAAGGATTCAAATAAGAAATACATATGTATTGAAAATATGATGACATAAGGCAACTGTCTAAGTAACTGACAGTTAAATTACTATGAGGCCTATTAGTTCTATATTCCTTCCCTTTTCTGTCCTCTTTCTCTCTTCCTCCTTCCCTTCTCATTTTTATTCTTGTTCTGGTTCTTCTTCCATCACCCTTTCTCAAGTCTATCCTACCTTCCTCTTTCGCAAACTCTTCCTTCTCATTGTTCTCCTCTTTGACCTTTCCTTTTTTCTCTTTCTAAATAATCTACCCTCATTTATGATTTTAATATAGTCACTGAATAGATTATACAAAGTAATTATGACAGCTCTAAAATAATAAACAAATGCTGTTTCCACAATAATAGTAACCACTGACACGGGACAGCATATTCATCCAAAGAATATTGAAAGAAAATGTACTAAGCTGTAGGCACTGAGGATATAATAATTAATAAGGAAGACATGATCTTTTTCTTGTGGATCTTAGGGTATAACAAAGAAAGACAAACATTCACGGTGAAGTAATAGGAAATTGACTTTTTTTTAGTTCAAACCCAGTTGAATATTGGCCCTGTCCATCATATTAACATAGGATGGATAGAGAGGTAGATTGATAGGCAAGTAGACAAACATAATCAAGATTTGCATTTAAACTGAGACTTGAAGAATGAACAGGAATTAGCTGCGCCAAAGCATGCATTAGAAATTGAGGGAGGAAGAAGAGAGGGCAAGGTAAATGCAGGTATGAAGTTAAGACAGACAATGGAACTGTTGGGCGCCTGGGGGGAAAAAAGCCATCGAGACTAAAACACAGAGATGACATATGATGAGGTTTGTGAAGTAAGTTCTAAATCTGACAAGAGTAAATTAAGGAGCTTGAACTCTGTCCTAGGAATGTCATTAAAGCAATAATATGCTTTCTCCTAAGCAAGTCATTAATGGGCTTTTTAAAATAGTGACTTAATTATATGTGCATTTTGATGAGATCACTCTGGCAGAAACAAACAAAGACAATGTATTAGAAGTAGGCAAACTTGGGCCAATCTAGTTGGGACAACCCTAGAGGTGATATTATACTTTATGGGAAAATAACTTGAATCCTAGAAGATGTTATTTAAGCTATACAAATGCCTTATTTTTCTGTTTTACTTGAGAAATAGCTTTTACAGTTTATAGACTTATTCTTTAACTTGTCGTAGGCGATATAAATTGAGAAGTTGTGGAGCTACAGAGTGGTAATTCACAAAGCTCAATACCCTTCCCTAGTAGGTTAGCGAACTTTAATTTATGTATTTATTTATTCAACATGGATTTCTTCTTGAAGGCCTATATGTAAAAGGCATTATTTTAGGTATGGGGGTGAAACAATAAATAAGGTCCCTACTCTCAATATTTATACATTTTGTTCATATAGAGATAGTGATAAATGCTCTAAAGAAAAACAAAGCATGGTAGAGGGAATAGAAAGTGGTTAGGAACTGTTTGACCGTAGGAGGTTGAGAAGATCTCTTTGACAGGTAAACTTTATGCACTGACCTTAAGGCAGTGAGGGAGGCAAACTTGTGTTTAGGTAAGACAAGAGCCCTTCAGGCAGAAGGATCAGAAAGAAACCGCATCCTGAGATTGGAGCCCAGTTGGTGGTAGACATATGGCAAGGAGGCCAAGATAGCTGGGCCTAAAGTCATGAGGATGTGATCTGTTTTCTCTAAAGAATAAAAAGACAGTTAGGATATGCTATACAGATACCTTACTTTTCTATTTAACTTTTAATGTTTGTAAGTAACTGTGGAGCTGAGACTCCAGACGAGGTTTGTGAGTGAATGCCCAGGGCAGGTTATCCGAGCAGAGCCTCCACCAATGCTCTGGAACTGACCCTGGGGCAATGGGAGACAGTGACTCAAGGCAAAGGATTCTAAGAAATGAGGTCACATCATTTCCCCAAGCCCAGGGACTGTATCTCTTACCAGAAGGAGTGGAGACAAATGGGGCAGAGGTGCTGAAGGTCCCATAAAACACCCAGGATGGATGGGGCTCTCCACTTGACTCATGTGCTCCTTCCCCTCACTCGGATGACTCACAATCTGCGTGAAACTAAAATGTAGTGTCACAGCTCCCGGGATGGCACAAAACTTTTATTTCCCTGCGTGCTTTTCATGTCCGTGCAATCCTACCATAATCCAATTCACATATCTATTTTGATGAAGAATCTCTGTGCTATGCTGCTTAATTGGATTTGCTGAAACATTTCCAAGCCCGTGGCTTCATAATGTCCTTCTTATGAATGCAGCATACCTCCTCACCCTTTCTTCATTTTAGTGGTCATTATTAAATATAATTAAGAACCTCAAGTGTGCCAAGAGGGGGGAGGAGGAGGTACAGACGTGAAAGAGATGGGAGCAGCTCTCTTGAGGGATAAACAGGTATTGGCTGCACTGGTTGAAAAGACCTCATGAAAACAAATAACACTTGAGCTAGAAACTTCAGGGAAAGGGGTTGACCAGGTATACAGGGAAGGTGTGTGAGGTAGCGTAGGAGGTATTCTTCTAAAAGAATGCCTTTAGGAAAATTATTTCTGCCAATATTGGTTCAAAATGCATCCTCATTCTTTCCAGTGTTACTCAGTTATCAGTCAATTATCTTAACACATTTCAAATATTGTCTCTTTTCCCATTCTTCTATTTCTCTATATGGATGATAATTGCTTAGGCAATTCTGACCTTGCCCACAAGGTACCATCACAGAAAGGTAAATAAAAATTAATAGAAGATAGGGAGTAGGGTTGATACTTCTTGTACATAGTGCAGTGCTGTTATGATTATGATTTGAGATTGTTCACCTTCAAAACAAAATGGAAACTAATAGCCATTTCAGGGCATTTTACAATATGATTGTGGGAGAGAGGTGTTTCATGTGCTTTGTAAAGCAATGATTTGCTTGCTGTAAGAAATTAAGAGGACCAGACATATTGTTCCTGAGGCCTTCTCAATTTATTGACTCATGGCCTCTTTGCACTGAGATACTCCCCTAAAATGATTTCAATTTCTTGTCCTCCACCCTGTTTCTCTCATTTTTATATCTGTGTTATTCAAATATAAAAAGTATAAATCTTGATGGGAATTAATATATCTGGACAAGTGTACAACTTCAGAGTTGGTTACTAGTAACTCCAAAGGGAAACTCAGCCTGATGGCTTGCAAGATATATATGAACTAGAGGACTGATGCACGAAATTCGTGCAAGAGTAGGCCTTCCTTTCCCCAGGCTGCCAGCACCAGCTTCCCTCTGGCACCTGGGACCCAGGCTTCCCTCACAGAGGGAGATTCCACCCACCCGCCACAGCCCACCTGTTGGTGGCCTGGGCCTCCCTCTGCAGGGGCGATTATGGGGTGATGGCCAGGCCCCCAACCAATCACATTGCACCCACCTTGGCTGGCCTGGCGCCAGTGGGTGTCATAGCGTGGTCCTCGATGGTCGTCCGGATGGTCATTTCGATGTTTGGCTGTTCAGTCAATTTGCATATTATGCTTTTATTATATAGGATGTTAAGGAGATTTTTTAAAAAATATTCACCTCATCCCATCTATACTTATTCATGTATATGTTTGAACCATAAAATAAGATATAAATGAGTTCTACCAAATCTTTCATGGCTAATGTTAGAAAGCTTTGAACTCTAAACATTCCAAAGTCAGAAATTTTGATATTAAACTTGCTTGATTTTTCATAAATTGTGGATATGGAAAAGGGATTGAAAACCAACAGAAATGGAAGACATTGTTGTAGCCGCAAAACTGCAGTGGAAGGGAACTGCAGTGTTAGCCCTCTCTAGGCGCCTTGGGCTGCATTACTTCCCCCATGGCTTTGGAGTCTCCTGGTGAACCCCAACGGGGTGATCTCCTCCTTAGGTGGTAACTCTGAGCCCTGCAATCAGCTGCACAGACACAGTGGTTGGTGCAGAGAGCGGAAAGCAATTCTGTCTCCTGTGGCTTCCAGACTTCCTCCTGCATTCTCTGCTTGGCTTAAGCAGTTGAGGATCAACAGTAACTTAGAGAAAGACTCCTATTCCTCATGGATTGCCCTTTAATTAGGATGTTTTGTTAAAGTGATTATAGAATAAACCTCACTGTTTGTTCCGGTTTGCCTGAAACCAGGTTTGCAATAACTGACAGCTGGGAAGTTGTAAAATATTTAATTTGTGCCTCAAAACTTCAGCTTAAAAAAGGCAAGATTGATAGAATTCCCCAAAGTTCTTATGTAAATGTCTTGCATAACGAATGGCTCGAGAGAATTTGTGATGAAGTTGAGCAGAGTACCCTCTAGTACAGCGATGTTCCACGTGGGTGCGGCAAGACCTTCCCACATGCAATACCTGACTTCGGACCACTGACTTTTTTCCCCTTAGATTGTCACATAGGTAAGTGACAACAGCCAATACAACAATAGATGTCCAGTATGAATTAATCAAAATTATACCTACTTTTTGTCCTGTTGGCAAAAAAGATATTTTTGGTGTGCCACAGAATTTCAGTAATTAGTTTATTTGTGCCATGAGATGAAAAAGGTTCAAAATCACTGTTCTAGGAAATAAAGCTGGGGGAATCTCTGTGTTGCCCCCCCCCCTTTTCTAATTTTGAAGTGAGCAGATAGCAATTGCTATGCACATCTATCATAATGTAGTTTAAAAATTAAACTTCTACCCTGAAATGGAGGAGATTGGCTAGCAAGAATTTGCATTGCAGAGACTCCTGAAAATACAAATGGGATGTAGCAAAAATTATGAACCTAGGAGCAGTCTCTTATTTCCAGCCCTACTAGCCTGATCAAGTAATTGTTGAGTGAAATGGGATTGTCACAAATTCATTCGTTTTAAAAAGCGAGAAGAAATGCATAAAGCTATTTCCACAGTACTCATAAAATCGAAGATGATGAGACCACCCAGAAAGAACACTAACAATAAAACTGTCAAACTCATTCAAAAAGTGGACTCTGAAAAATGGCATATCTCTTGGCAGAAGAATGAGAAATGAGAAAAATAAGCTTTTGACTACTTGGGGAAAAAATGAAGAATAGAAAGAAAAAAGGAAAGAAGGGAGAGAGGGAAGGAGGGAGGAAAAAGGGAAGAGAAAAAAGGGAGGTAGGAAAGGGAAGGGGAAGGGAAGGGAAAGGAAGGGAGGGGAGGGGAGGGGAGGGGAGGGGAGGGGAGGGGAGGGGAGGGGAGGGGAGGGGAGGGGAGGGGAGGGGAGGGGAGGGGAGGGGAATATTGTGAGTCATGGTAGGCTGCCCCAAAAATGTCCATGTCCTTTAACATATTCCTTTACATGACAAAAGAGATTTGGCAGATATGATTAAGCTAAGGATAGTGGGGATTATCCTGTGTTGTCCACGTGGACTCGATGGACTCACAAGGGTCCTTATAAGAGGAAGGCCGGAGATGAGAGTGACAGAAAGATGTGACAAGAGAAGCAGAGCTTGGAAATGTGGAGCCAGGAAGGCAGGTGGGCAATCTCTAGAAAAAGCTGACAGAGCCAGGAAAGCATGGTCTCTAAAGCCTCAGGAAGGAGCGTGGCCCTGCTGACACCTTGAGTTAGCTCCCTGAGTGAGATTGACACTGGAGTTATGACTTCCAGGAACATAACATCATAAATGTGCGGAGTTTTATTTATTTCACTTCATTATTTCCATCACCGTTTATCCCCTCTGTGTCCTCTTCTTCCACCTCCACTCACCCCTTCCACCCCCTGCAATCTCCACACTGTTGTCCATTTTTGTCATGAGTTCTCTCTCTTTGTGTAAACCACAAGGTATGGCAGCAATGGGAAACTAATACAGTTGCCAGAAGAAATGTTTTGGTTGTCATTAGAATCACTGACAAAGAGAAGTATGCTTGTGCCAAAATGACAGTTTGCATGAAATAAGATAAACCAGTTGGTTTGTGTTGTGGTTTTATATTAGCATCACTTTGAGGCCCAAAGGTATGAATACAATGAGCACTAAGCTTTAAATAAGAAAAGTCACTCAATTTGGAATTTTCCATTCTGAACACTTAAAAAGATCATATGGTAATGCTATTTTTAATATTTTGAAGAGCTGCCTTTATATTTTTCATCGTAACTGCACCATTTTACATTCCCATTGGGTGACCTCCTTTTTATCTTCTTCATTTTCCTTCTTACCCTCTATGATCCAGGTACAATGACCCTCTGCTTTTTCGTTTTTCTTTTTTCTTTATCCTTTTTTTATTGATTTCAGAGAGGAAGGGGAGAGAGAGAGAGAGAGAGAGAGAGAGAGAGAGAGAGAAACATCAATGATGAGAGAGAATGATTGATCGGCTCCTCCTGCACACCCCACATCAGGGATCGAGTCCGCAACCCCAGGCATGTGCCCTGACGTGGAATTGAACCGTGACCTCCTGGTTCATAGGTCAATGCTCAACCACTGAGCCATGCCAGTCGGGCTTGTTTTGTTTTTCATACCAACCTCACTCTTGTTATAAGACTTCTCCAGAGTTGTTCTCTCTGCCTATAAAGCTTTCCACCCTGTTTGCTTGACTAGCTCTTTCTGATCATTCACCTTAGACTCTACCAGGTGATACCTTCATTGGAAAGTCAGTTACTATGCCAACAGCCTGGCACTTACCAAGATCTCATGATTTCCTTGTTTATTCTTTCATTTTTTATTTTGTGGTCTTACCTTCTCGAAATTATATCCCCCTACCTAGTCCTATAATACTATGACTGGCACATAGGCAATCCACAGTAATTGTTGAAAATTCACAGGGATTAATCTGATAAATTTCCTAGTGTGTTATATGTGAACATTACTCATTAGTGGAAATCTGTAATCACCACTGAAAGAATAATAAATGTTCTTTAGAAACAAATTAAACTAAGGATCCATAATTTCATCGTATCATCAAGAATGGCAGTTGACCTACTTATCTTAATAATTCAGACTCCCGTAGAAATTTTGGGCCTCATTAATTAGCATATTTCAGGCCAAATGTGTTCTTTGGTTTCAAGTGATTTCAATAATTGCCTTAATACTTATCTATGCCTTATATAAGCACTCATTGTCCTAGAGGTATTTGTGAAATCTTTCATGTACTTCTGAGTAGCGAATTTCAGTTTCAGCCCCCCAAAAGTATTCAGGTCACACACCTTCCACAGCGGATTTTCTGAGTCAATGTTTTATAGTTCATTCTAATAGTAACTGTTTTCATGCTTTTTAACATCATCTGTGCTGGAGAAAACTCACTCACATAGTAGTATAGGGAAAATTTTCATTTCTGTCTTTATATTAAGAAGTGAATAGCAGAGCACAAATGGGCTATTTTGAGCTATGAACAATCTTCTAACACATGTATCCATGCCTCTGTTTCTGTTTTGTTCGTCAGTGTATTTTGTTCATTAGATTCCACATATAAACGAATATGGTATTTGTCTTTCTCTGACTGGCTAATTTAAATATTAAACCATCCCTTTCGTTTCTCTTATTATTTTACTTAGGGTTTGTAGTGGAAAATCCTTCACAGACATTGTGTTTTGCTGTAAAGGTTTATATCCATGTTTTGAGTTTTTTTTATAATGCCTTTGCATATTACATCACAGGCTTCTTCAGGACAAAGAATAGTGTGTCTGTTTTTTGTTCACAAATGGGAATCTTTGAAGAAAAAGGCATCTTTAGAAAATTCTGTTGATGTATCTTTAGAATGTAGCATCTTTTGAGAAGCTGTTAGTACAGTATCTATTTTTTTTTCTTTTTTTTTTTTTATTGCTTAAAGTATTACAAAGGGTATTACATATGTATCCATTTTATCCCCCCGCCCTAGACAGTCCCCTAGCCTCCCCTATCACCCAGTGTCTTATGTCCATTGGTTATGCTTATATGCATGCATACAAGTCCTTTAGTTGATCTCTTACCCCCCTACCTCCTGCCCCCCAACCCTCCCCGGCCTTCCCGCTGCAGTTTGACAATCT
This sequence comes from Myotis daubentonii, assembly GCF_963259705.1. Classification (NCBI taxonomy): domain Eukaryota; kingdom Metazoa; phylum Chordata; class Mammalia; order Chiroptera; family Vespertilionidae; genus Myotis; species Myotis daubentonii. Next base: position 87,940,384 of record NC_081847.1, read on the forward strand.
GTTTGAGGCAGCTCTGCCTCTGTATCTATTATTGTTCAAAAGTTTAGAATGGTCTCTATTGTCCATGAATGAGTGAGATCATGTGGTATTTTTCCTTTATTGACTGGCTTATTTCACTTAGCATAATGCTCTCCAGTTCCATCCATGACGTTGCAAATGGTAAGAGTTCCTTCCTTTTTACAGCAGCATAGTATTCCATCGTATAGATGTACCACAGTTTTCTAATCCATTCATCTACTGATGGGCACTTAGGCTGTTTCCAGATCTTAGCTATGGTGAATTGTGCTGCTATGAACATAGGGGTGCATATATCCTTTCTGATTGGTGTTTCTGGTTTCTTGGGATATATTCCTAGAAGTGGGATCACAGGGTCAAATGGGAGTTCCATTTTCAGTTTTTTAAGGAAACTCCATACTGTCTTCCATAGTGGCTGCACCAGTCTGCATTCCCACCAGCAGTGCACAAGTGTTCCTTTTTCTCCACATCCTCTCCAGCACTTGTCGTTTGTTGATTTGTTGATGATAGCCAGTCTGACAGGTGTGAGATGGTACCTCATTGCTGTTTTGATTTGCATCTCTCAGATGATTAGTGACTTTGAGCATGTTTTCATATGTCTCTTGGCTTTCTGGATGTCCTCTTTTGAAAGGTGTCTATTTACAGTATCTATTTTTAAAACTTGAATAGAAGACACACTTTCATATATCACTTAAGCTAGAAGTGTGTGTTGATGGTAGATAATATTGGAAGAGATCACATCTCCTTTTGCTATTACATCAAGGAGAAAATATACTGTACTATTTCTTTTAATCATCAAATGCTCTTGCATAATTTGACAAATGTTACCATTAGACATTTTCAGTTAGGAAAGAAATAATGAACACAAATAGTTTGAATAAGGTTCAAATCACTAATATTTTTGAGTACCTACTAATTGCTAGGAACTGTGCTAAAACACTTAATGGACTATTAAGTTTACATGGGCACATTTTTAAATTTCTTCCCAGAATATTTACTTGATCAAAGAATGGATTACATGTGCCGGTATTAAACCTACTAAAATATTTATAATAGTATATTATAACTGCCTTTTGACTTGTCTGCAGTTCCCATTAAATCATAAACTCCTGCCCGGCGGGTGTGGCTCAGTGGTTGAGTGTCGACCTTGGAACCAGGAGGTCAAGGTTTAATTCCTGGTCAGGGTATATGCCTGGGTTGCAGGCTCGATTGCCAATAGGGGTGTGCAGGAGGCAGCTGATCAATGATTCTCTCTTATCATTGATGTCTCTTTCTCTCCTTTCCTCTCTGAAATCAATAAAAATATATATTTAAAAAACAACCGCAGAGAAAAGCTGTTAGAATAAAGAAGAATGGACAGTATTCAGTAGCCTCTTGTGCTTAAGAAATTCTGTGCAAGTCAAAGCAAACATGGAAAGTGTCTCACATGCCGAAACATGGAGGGCCTGGGGCCATAAGTAACACACCAGCTGAGCATCTAGGGCACAGGACGCTGAGTCTTGGTTGAGTGAGAACTGTGCCATGCTGTGTGTTCTGGGAGACAGGCTGATGATGCCTCTCTCTGAATTCTAGAGTCTCAAGTCCCTGACCAGCCAAGCTCTCTTCATGTGAGGCCCCAGACCAACTGCATCATCATGAGCTGGACTCCTCCCTTGAACCCCAACATCGTGGTGCGAGGTTACATCATTGGTTATGGCGTTGGAAGCCCTTATGCCGAGACAGTGCGCGTGGATAGTAAGCAGCGGTATTACTCCATCGAGAGGTTAGGTGAGTACCTGTGGTGTTTCTTCTGTTAAGGAAAATAAATAATTTCCTGAAATTATTTTGTTTCTTGAAAAATTGTTTTTTTGAATGTTGTTTCAGCTTGCGGCATATATTCTTAAAACAATTCTATTTTTCTGTCTTCTATCCATCCACAACACACACACACACACACACATACACACACACACACACACACATTTTTCCTCTCTGAATTTTCAATTGGATAATTGTATCTAGGACTATTCACAGGGGTGGGTACTCTTGCCCTTGCTTATGTGTCATAAAGATATGAAATGTATATTAGATCATATTTCTTTTTCTACTGATAAATGGAAACTTTTCATCTTAACAATTCTTATAAAATGAAAGTCAACATATTTTTCTTACTAGGAAGATAGTCTATCAATTTTCTTTAACCTTGAATTATCTAGTCACATTACCTCCTTTATCTTTTGCATTTATATATAAAGCTTTATGGCTATGTCATTATGACTGTAAAACAACAAAATGAAAAAAAAAACAAAAACAAATTTTCAGTCAAGCCAGTAGCTTAGAGTTATCAAACTCCTCTCTACATATATTGCTGATTCCTCTCCAATCCAAGTTCTCTTCAAATTGTACTCAGTCTTAGTTTACTTACACAACTGAGTATAGTACTTGAGTTGTGATATTTAGGAATTTATTTAAAACTATCACATATCTTAAGGAGACTTCATTAAAATATTTCACCAACACTGCTGTGGATTCACAGAGATATACAGTAAACTAATGTTCTTAGAATTTGATATTACCCCATGAAAGAAAAAATGCATAATTAAAACTTTTAGAGTTTTAATGATCAACTATCACTTTTTTTGAAGTGTTTAACCCCCTTACAGCAAGCTATTTTTAGTTATTTTATGAATATTTAATTCTTATTTGTTTTCATTTTTATTCTCTTTTCAATGATGTTTAGTAGAGGGCATGGTTGCAAAGGACACATACTTTCAAAATATAGTCTAAGCATAATGAAAGGTAAATAAAGGTGGATCTGGATGGCACTTCAAGCCTGGGTTTAGATACATGCTTTTCTCTCTGCCATAATGATTAATCTTGGGAAAGTGATTTATTTCAGTGAAAATGTGGGAAAAGAGTACCTTTGATCCTTTATTTTATGGCATTAGGGAGTTAACAGATATTAAAAAGAGTTAATAGAGGAGGAGAGGTTAATCTTTGTAAGACATGTAAGTATGAACATTTGCATTGCTGTCATTGCAAAAAATATTAAAGTTTTGCCTTAATTAAAATACTTTTTTTATAAGGTAAATGTATTGCCTACTTCTAAAGGTTAATGTAGGGAAAGAGGACCTATGTAATCCTTTTAACAACAAAGATTTAAAAAAATCTCTTTTCTATAATACTAATTAGAAATATTTTTATTTTAGACTGCGTAGTAAAAAAAAGATTAAGAAAATGGGTGTTCTATTTATGATTAAATTTGTTCAAAATCCATTGGTATCAAATGAGGGTTTGAATTCTGTCTCTATCAATGGATCACTGTCATAGGTGGCATAGTGGCTGTGGGACACTATGAGCTTCAGTTTTCTCATCTGTAAAGTGGAATAGCATGCTGCTACCTCACAATATTTGTATGAGATATACTGAGATAATAAAAGTCAAGTTATTTGCAATTTTTAAAGGTAAAACATACATGTAAATAAGGCATTGTTCTTTTTTACCATTTTGTACATCAGCAGTTTAGCAAATGTATATAATATAGTTACACAGGCTTTGAATTGTGTTTTTATAAACTATGACATTTATAGTATTCAAGTATGTTATCTTCTTTACCTAAAAGTGGACTATAATCAACACAGTTAAAAATAGTGGACTATGTCAAACAGTTTTAAAAAAATAGTTGAAGGTTCTAGGTTTCTAAACTCAGAACACTCAACAAATGCATGGAATTATATAAAATACTTATTTACAAAAATTAATTAATTTGAATCAAAAATATAAACAACACAGTGACATTCAATTCGTTGTGAAAGGCAAAAAATGTGAATGGTTTGGGCTATAACAGAATGCGGAGAAAATCCTGAGTGGGAGAGTTAGAGTCATTCAGCATGAGCATTGGTTGCCAGGGAGGAGTGAGCGGGGAGAGGAAAGGTCATTCCCTAAGATCATTACTCAGAATAGATCAGGAAGAATGGTTTTATCTTTCATGATTTTTTTTAGGTTAGTGTCTTTTCAACCTACAGGCATTTTCTAGCCATCTTTAAGGACAGCTCAGGGGGATTCATTAATAATGCATACCCTTCTATTTGTAACTCTTTTCTCATTTTCTACTCCCCGAGGTCCAAAGCACACGCACTGTCTTACACCTGGTGGATTTTCTAAGGCTATTTGGAAGAATCTTTTAGGAAAGATTAATAATATTATTGAACTAGAGGAGAAAAGCCTTCATTGGAGTAAATATATATGTATCTTTCACCAAAAACCTAAAAATCTCCCCTCTTTATTCCCCCTTTTTTAATAACCCTTTCACATTGCATCTTGAGTTTTATAACCTGAGTTATCACTTGTAAAATCAAATTGATGAAATAAAGGACCATGTGGCCATTCATTCTACCAACATTAAATCCAAGCATTCAATCAAAAACGATTCCTGCATCTTCTGTATTTTAAAAAAATACTTTCTTTGGGTCAGAATAATCCAAATCTCTTCTTAATTACCCATGTCATTTAATGTTCACGGATAGCGGCTCCGTGCATTTCTTCCATGTTCTTTACAGATACCAGTCTATTTCTTCATCCTCTACATTTTGTTAGTGTCAGGTATCATCTCAATTTTATTAATGAGGGAAGACAGCAAGAGAACTAAGTTAACAAGAAAAGTCAAAGCTAATTTTTAATGAGAGAGTTAAATGTTCCATTCAGACACTCAGATAAATATTGCCAGAAACAGCAAAGACCTGGCTTTTCGGAATCGAGAAAGGAAGCTGGGGTCGAATCTGAGCCTGACTTGAAGCTGGCACACACTACTGCAGAGAAGTCACACTTCCCCCACGAAAAAACAAGGGCTTCTGGAAAGTCATAGCTCTTTAATGCAACAGCAGAATACTATAGTGAGATAGGACACAGTCCTAAAATTTCCGATCAAACACAGCTATAGCTGCAGGCATGAATCTCAGAGTTTAATCATGGAGGTCTGAGAATTGTTATCCTGTGAGCTAAGGTTAGGACTGACTTCGAGGGGAAAAGAAAAACAACAGAAAAAGAGATGCCGGAGCTTTTGCTTTATTAAGCAATTATACTTGTGAATACTTTTCTTTCCTATTAGTTCCACCAGTTTCTGCCCCTGTGCAATTTGAGACTCTGTTATAAGGTGCATAATTATTTAGGGTTGTTATGTCCTCTAGATGAATTAACTGCTCTATCATTTATAAACTATTTTTCTTTATCAATGCTGATATCCTTTGCTCTGTAATCTGCATTGTGTCTGGTATTAATGACAACTCCAGCCTGATTTTTGTTTGTAGGCTCGCATGAGACATATTTTTCCTTCAAACTGTTTATGTATTTATATTTAAGTGGGCTTTTGTAGGCAGCATGTAGTTGGGTCTAGCTTTTTTATCCAATCTAACAGTCTCTGAATTTTAATTGAGGTGTTTAGGCCATTTACATTTAATGTTAATATTGATATGAGTAGGTTTATATCTATCATCCTACTATTTGTGTGTGGTTTTTTTGTTGTTGTTCTGTCTGTTGTCCCATATGTTCTTTATGTCCCTTTTACTTCTCTTTCTGAATTTTGGGGGGGATTACTTATTTTTAATCATTTATGTTCCATTCTTGTGGGCTCATTAACTATAACTCTTTTGCTTCTTTAGTGCTTGCTTCTAATTTATAGTATGTATATTTGACATATCACTGTTGACTTCACAAAAAATATTATTGAAGTTTATAATGCATTGCTATTATTCTTTCTTTAAATAATCAAATATTTTAAAGGATAAATAAGCAAAAGATGTATTGTGTATATAACTCTGTAGTTAAGCATTTTTAGTGCTCTTCATTCCTTTGTGCTAATCCAGATTTGGGACAGGTATCATTTTCCTTTATTTGTGAAGGACTTCCTTGTAATGGAGTTAGGTTGGTGATAGTTTTTTTTAATTTTTGTACATCTAAAAAAGTTTTCATTTTACCATTTGCAGTGGAGATGGAATTCTAGGTCAATAAATTTTATTTATTTTGCTATTTTAATGATATTACTCTACTTTGATATCTCTTTTATTGTCTTGTTTCCAAGAAAACTGCTTAATCATTCTTATCTTTGTGCCTATATACATAGTGTGTCTTTTTTCTGTGGGTGCTTTGAAGATTTTTTTCTTTGCTGCTACTTTTACACAATTTTATTATGATGTCTCAGTGTCGTATTCTTTATGTTTCTTCTGCTTGAAGTTTAGTGAGATTCTTGGATTTCTGGGTTCATAGGTTTTATAAAATTTGGGAAATTTTGGGCTATTAGTTTTTAAGTAGGTTTTCTTTTCCACTCTTACTCCTCTCAGCTGGGGACTTCATTTACACATATGTATGGAACTTTTGGTTGCATACAGCTCACTGATTCTTTGTTCATTATTTTCGGTTGTTTTTGTCTGTGTTTCATTTTTTATAGTTATCATGTCTTTAAAGCAACTTATTTTTCCCTGAAGTGGCTATTCTAATCTTAATCCCATCTGGTATGTTTTTCATATTGCACACGACAGTTTTTATCTCTAGAAGTTTGGTTTGGGTCTTTCCTATATAGTCCACATTGTAGTCAATATACTCAAATTTCCCTCTACCTTCTTGAACATAAAGAATGCTCTCATCTACAGATTCTTTTATCTATGTCGTTTTGAGTCCATATCTATTTTATTAAAATTTCTCCTTGCTATGGATTGTATTTTTCTGATTTTTTTCAGATGTAGATGAATGCAGTGTAACATACTGCATATTATCTACATTTTGCATGTGTGCTTTTTAGACATTGCATTTTTTAATTTGGTGATGCCGAAGAGTTCTGTGATTTTTTTAAAAAAAGGTTCTCAAGTTTTGTTCTAGAATGCAGTTAAGTAACTTGGAAAAATGTTGACCCTTTCAAGGTTTGCTTTTCAGCTATTACATGGTTTTAGAGCACTGGTACCATCTAATAGCTTAAGGCTAATTTGCCCTACTATTAAGCCCATTGCTTCTGAGTATTCTACCTAAATTCCCATAAATTATGTGACTTCTTTAAAAACTGGCTTTTGGGAACCCACTTACTGGCCATCATTGAGCACCAAATATTTTTTTCTTGCTAATATCCCGTGGTTCTTTCCCCAGGCTTGGAAAATCCCCCCATAACAGGCACCGATAGACACTCAGATGAATGTTCAAGAGGGACCCCTCTAGACCTCCAGAACTCTCCTTTTGTGCATTTCTCTGCTCTCTGGTTTTCTTCCTCTCCAACTCCAATTGCTTTGCTTCACTCAGACTTCCAACTCTATCTGCTCAATGACAGAACCACTGGGCTCCCCTTGGTTTCCCTTTCTCTTCTGCAGCCTGAAAACTTCCCCAGGGGATGAGCTCGGGAAATCAGTGGGTTCACTTTGCTTCTCTTCTCCCAGAGACCACTGACCTGACCTGTCTGATGCCCAATATCAGAAAAATGTTTTGTCTGTTTTGTTTTTGTAAATTGATCCAGGAAGGAGGTAAATTGATTCCCTCTTCATCTATATTGATCAGAAGGGAAGCCCTTTAATAAACAATTAAGCAGTCATTTTATTATTTCAGTATGCCAAAACTTTTAGCTTTTCAAAAGTACCAAAGATGTCAAACTGCCTTCTATTTCCTGATGCCTGTCACCAATCTCATCAAGAATGGATCTTAACTGTCAGATTGTATTTTTGGAGATAAATTTAACTGGAGTGCTCTTAGAAACAGGTTTCCTAGCTTGTGGAGAAATGAACCTTTATAACTCCCAGAGTGCATTCTGAGTTCAGTGAATACAATGTAAATTACAGTGTTAACCTCAGCATCACCCCTCCCATCAAAATAATTCCATCATGCATGGAAAATAGAAGTTTTGAGCTTATGACATGCGAACACTTTAAATCAGAAATATCAATGCACTTCAGCAGCCTCTAGAATAGCTGACATTCATGAATAAAAAATGAATAAGCACCATGTAGAGAACATTTTATTACTTTTAAATGAAGTACATTATAGGTGTTGGTTAACAAATTCTGCTTTGTCGTTTTTGAAGCAGGATATAAGGAGAATTATGAAAAATAATCTTTGACCTGAAGTTTGAAAAACCTGATCAGAAAACCCTACAGAAATAAGTCATTCAATGGTAAAGAACATAAAAAAGGGAGGATACACTTACCCCTTATTTATTCACAAATATCTTATTCAGAGTGTTCACCTATAGTGAGGCAATAGTGAACGCAAACTCCAGCTGTATTTCTGGAGGACATAGCGGATCATTGGAAAGCCATCCATTGTGTGCTGTTTAAGCACTTCTAGAAGAAAGCCAACTTACCTTGTTTTCATTATTACCTTGCAGTTTTGTTATTTTCACAGGGAACCCCTGCTTGTTCTTAAGATAATATCAGTAGTTTTGCAACACAACTTTATTCTGACAGTTTTAATGCGGGGGCTCTAAACGGAATTTCTGTGTGAACATGTGTATGTCTGTTGTTTATCTCAGGTTTGGTTGAATATGCCTATTACCTTTGCTGCATATGGTTCTCCCTGTCAATACTATTTGCCCAATGTCTATAATATTCTCAATATTGTGAATGGAATAAGAACTCTAAGGAATCCAAAGAACAACATATGTTCTTCTTGTTTCCTTAGCATGTCATAATCACTTTGACATTCACCTTAGTAGGTGTCGATGCTTTTTCTGTTACAGGTGTAGATGGATTCAATATAACAAAATGCATATTATCTGAGTCATAATTTCTTTTTCAAATTGTCTTGGCTATTTAACTGACATAAGTCAAAACACCAAATGGGTGAATTTTCTATAGTGCAGACAGTTAATACAAAACAAAACAAAATATCTTGTATTAAAAGACCAAATGGTATATTATGTCTTTTCAATTTCTTACTTATATTGTATATACCTACATATTGAGTAACTATTAAGTGTGAGATACTATGTTGAGAATCGGGAAAGTTACTAAGAAATGCAAGACATATTCTCTGACATATTCTAGGCTCCCAACGTCTTATGTGATAAATATAAAAATATTTCTTGAAAAGAATAAATGAGGTAAAATGTTTATACAAGGATAATATTTGCTTTGGTAGGTAGCCTATATTTGAGGTTGGTAGAAATATTGGCAAGAGAATTTTGACTTTAAGGATGGGTAGGATTTATTCTTATGGGAAAAGACATGTTGTGGTATGTATAAGACTACAAAGTCAATGGAAAGCAAGGCAGGCATAGGTCTAGTAAAAAAACAAAACTTGTCAGTGAAAATTCATATAAGGTAGTTGCAGGAATAATGAATAGAGAAAACCTGACTATAATTTGGGATGGAACAAAATTGAAACTCTGAACATTCTTGAATTCATCCACTTCCAAATAATTCTAAGGGTTCATGTTGTGTATTATTGGTATTTTGTTGAGTTACTAATCAAATCCCAAATGCTGAGAACATGTGTGCAATTATTTAGCTAATCAGTGTCTTACCCACCACCTAGCCTTTCTTCCCATTGTCAAATATCCATTATTACGAGAAAATAATGTTTCGTATCCTAAAAAGTTCTGGGAAAACCATAATCCAGGGTGAAAGCAGGAAGCTAAAACTACATTGTGGTAGTCTTGGATGTTCATACTTGGCCTCTGTAATGTGCAGTTTAATAATGTGAGATAGTCACTACTTGACTATCTATGTAAAATAATTATTGGTAAGTGTTCTTTTTCTTCTTACCACAGTCTGTTCTAAAAAGCCATGAAAAAGAAAAGTTATTAACCGATCATTATTTAATTAATCCAAGCTAGTGCTGGGGTATTGTGCCTTATACCTTGGTACTTCTCTTTTAATGCTTTGTTGCATGTCTAGAATTTCTCAAGGTGAAGCTCCTGATAGTCTCATAAAGACACTTGAAGTGTATCTTCTGATACCCTGACTACCTTGGAGAGTCATATCAGAGTGACTCCTGACTTATTCCCCATCTAGCCTTTGCCTCCAGCCTTTCTCTCTATAGCCATGTGTCTTGTGAAGATACAAATTTTGTTTTCCTTCTTAGGACTGTGCCTGGGCATTTCATTATTTTGAAGGTGGTGGTACAGGGAGAGCAGCCTGTGGCACAGATAGTTAAGATTTAGATAATTAAAATGTATATAGTTAAGAATTTAAAGAAGTCCACCTTTAAAAATGCCAAGTTACTTCTTTAGATAGTGCATCTCAAAATGTCTCTGTTTTTCAGGTTCTCTACATGTGTGGGTGTGGGTGTGGGTGTGGGTGTGAGGGGCAGGGGATGTTTTAACATTCAGTATTCCCTCGCAAAAAGGGGCATATATTAGTCATAAGACTAGGACAGATTAATTACAAAATTAAGGATGACAATTGAATAGAATCTATTATTTCCAGCAATGTCTACCCTGAAACATATTAATCAGTTATCATGTAGAATTTCTAATGTGTAACTTACTTATTACATACTTTATTTCACACCATCATTTGAGAGGGGCCCTTAGTTATACACAACCCAAACCTTAGAACATTTTAACCATACTTGGAAATTTGTTATCTCAAAATTTACTTTCTCAATAGGAATGACCTTTCCCTAAACTAAGCATTTTACTGTCTCATACGAATACAAAAGGTCATGTAGTTTGGAACTAGCTGATTATGTTACAAATCACTGAAAGAACACATAGCAAGTTGGGTTGTATTTTTGCTGCTTCTTTGTATGTTAATTTGTGTAAGTAAGAACTAAAAGCAAAACCATAATAAAAACAGGCTTTTACCCCTTAAACAGCATGAGTACACTACTTCTTTAATTAGTAGAGATTAAATATTTGTGTTGGCAGCCTAGAGTATTTCTGAGAAGTCATAGTGTTATAAGCTAAGAGATCTTTTTTTTTCTAAAAGCATTTAATGAATGTCAACATAGCCTTCTTAATAATTAGCAGAGAAGTGACATTTTAGAAACTATGGGTTGCTTAGCTATGTCTCTTTGTAAGGTGTAGTGGTTTGAATGGGGTCTGAAAAGATATGTCCACCTCCTAATGCCCAGAACCTGTGAATGTAACCTTGTTTGGAACAAGGGCTTTTGCAGGTAGAATTAAGTTAAGTATCTCTCGATAAGATTTTCCCAGATTATTAGGTAGGCCCTAAATTCAAGGGATGTGTCCTTATAAGAGACACGCAGAGGAGAGACAGAGAGAGAAGAGGAGGGAGGCCTGTGGAGATAGAGGCAGCCATTGGGTGATGCAGCTAGGAGGTCTGCGGACAGCCACCTGAAGCCAGGAATGTCACAGCAGGCTTCTCCCTTAGATCCTCAGGGCAGTGTGGACCCTGCCACCTTGGTTTCAGGCTTCCAGCCTTCAGAATTGAGAGAGAATAGTTTTCTAAACTTAAGTCAGCAAGTTTGTATAAATTGCTCCAGCAACCCTAAAAAGACAATACAAAAAGGTGACTCAAACTTCATTGTTTTTTCTCAATCTCCTTCTGAATTTAAAAAGAAAAAAAAAAAATTCTGGAGCCGGTGCCATCTACTCTCTAAAGCATCATGACCGATCTTAAAAACTGAAAAATTGAAAAAGAACTCAACACAAAAGCGATGCTATGGGTGAAAGAAACCAATAGAGTGACAGGGAATGGCCACGTGAACAGATTCTTGGGAGTGAAATTAGGTGAATAAAACGGTTCTAACTTCGTAATCAACAGCAATATTACCTCAGTTATCTGAAGGCTTTGTGTTCTGGCTGGTCAGCCATACCTCTTATGTCAATGTCCAGAAGAATTTTAGAAACTGCATACAAATTGCGCGTTCATCTGTCTACCTTTTCTGTAATGTGGCCAGGCCTCTGTTTTCCAGCAAGAGACAGAAATGAAACTTGGATGGAATACAATGCATTTGCACAGAAGCCTTTTTTTTCCTGAAAGCAAGCCACATTTACAGCAAACAAATCAAATTCTTAAAAAAAAAAATACAGAGCCAGGAATTATACCCACAAGAATAAAAGTAAGTGCTTTAGCTTTATGGTAATCTAATTCACAAGGTTTACACACCAATTAATCATTGCTGAGCAGAAATCAGAGAACGTTATACAAATACTGAGCAAAACTGTACTGATGGAGAGGTTATAGGATCAGGGCAGAAACATGGCGATTTTCTTTTTATCCTTGACCCTATTCCTACCATAGTCCTTTCCTACCATGTCACCTCGTGATCATGAGTAACCATTCAGTTCTCAGCTATGCTCTCTTTTTTCAAGTCTCTTGAATTATGACCACACCATCTTTTATTATTTGAACTTGCAGTGAAACATTAGAGCTGTTTATTTTGACAATTGAGGCGGGTATGTTTAATGACATATGGAAACCACAAGCATGGACACACATATTGTCAAATGGAATATGTTTAAAAAATTTTTGATGGGTAGTAAGAGTTTCTATCGCTTGGCAATGGAGGGTGAAATTGTATATTGTCTCTCTTGTGGCTCTATTTGTCTGAATGGAGGCGGAAGCGACTTGAAGTTCCAAACACATTGCACACATCACAGCGATTTCTCTGTTGCCGGTCGGGTTACTTTGAGTTTGTGTCCGGGTTTCCTCACTCTGTCACATGAGCATAATGAGCACTCCTGGCCTTGGAAAGAGCAAGTGTGAGTGGGCTGGGGAGGAGGGGAGGGGGAGAGATTCCATCAGTGTAGTGGAGGAAGAAGTTATTTTTGAAACAAGTCTCATGTAACTTTAGGAAACAAAATCTGGAAGAGGGTATTACTATAAACATTTAAATCTTTTTTAATGTGAACACTATACTTATATTGTCTATGAACTATATTTTATATTAGACTTTAGGAGAAAGCAAAAAGGGTAATTGATATTAATAGTGTTCAATAAAATAAGATTTTTAAAAATATATATTTATATTGATTTCAGAGAGGAAGGGAGAAGGAAAGAGAGATAGAAACATCAATGATGAGCAAGAATCACTGATTGGCTGCCTCCTGCATGCCTGATACTGGAGATCAAGCCTGAAACCCTGGCATGTGCCCCAACCAGAATTGAACTGTAACCTTCCTGGTTCATAGGTCCACACTCAACCACTGAGCCACGCCGGCTAGGCAAAACAAGAAGATATCAATGCTTATGCTGAATGTGGTATACACTTAGGAAACTTACTTAATATGTGCATTACAAATAATTAAAGGCTTCAACAGCCCATCAGAATGGTAATAAATGACTTATTTTTGCACTTACTATGTGCCAAGCTCTATGTATTTTATATGAATCATCTCATTTGATCCTCACAATTATCCTAAGAGGAGATGCTGTAATTATTGCATGCCATGGATGAATTAACAAACTATGTAAAGTTAAACTGAGGCTAAGACGTTAAATGACTTGTCCTAGCTGGTTTGGCTCAGTGGATAGAGCATCAGCCTGCAGACTGAAGGGTCCCGGATTTGATTCCGGTCGGGGGAGCATGCCCGGGTTGTGGGCTCTATCCCCAGTGGGGGTCATGCAGGAGGCAGCCGATCGATAATTCTCTCTCATCATTGATGTTTCTGTCTCTTCCTCTCCCTTCCTCTCTGAAATCAATAAACATATATATTTTTTATAAAGTTAAATGACTTGCACCAAAGCTCTTTGCAAGTGACAGACCTGGACTCAAACTTCCTGACTCACAAGCATTTCTTGACCTCTGTGCCAAATTACAATACTGGTAGGTTAAGTACCCTGCACAAGCTATCTTTGAACATTATCTAGCAAATGGATCCAACCCCTTTGAAACTAATTTTCTGAAGTCTAAGTTATTTCTCCACAGCCATCTAGTACTTGAAGAATTCTTTGGGGAGTTTTTTGTTTGTTTTTCACTAAAACTGCAGAAGTTTGAAAGTTTACTTTTCTGACCTTACCTTTCCTTGTGTGTATGTCTCTCTATGAGTTTCTCTCTCACGCATACACACGGGCACACACACAAACACACACACACACACACACACACACACACACCTTAGGAGTGTTCTAATAAGTCTTTTTCTTACTTTTCAGCTAAAGTTCCCCACCTCAGCCATGCAGAGTTGCCCATAATATAGAGAAAATGTATGTAATTCATATTCAATTTAAATTATATTTTGAATTGAATAATGATGGCTCTTATAATAACTTCTAAGTAGAACAATTTATTTTCTCTATAAACGAGTTACTCCTACATCTGAGTGTAGCCCACCAATGCTTTGCCTGGTTTCCCTGAAAGTCAGTGAGCAGACTAGGTATAGTTATTATTATTAAAGAGATACCCATTAGAGGTACAAATGTAATAAGCAATTTTTCAAGATCATTAACATTATAATAATAGCCAAATAGAATTATGTGGATAAGTCTACTTGGCTAATGAGACCAAGTTATTGGAGCATTAGCGTGTTTGGGGTTTAACAATATAAATCAGCAACTCAATCAATATATATCCAGTGCCACAGAGAGAAACAATATTGTTAATTATGGCTGAATAGAAAGAATGCTAGTCTTGGAATCATAGACTTAACTTCGAATCTATTATTATCCCTTCTTTTTATTACCTTGGAGACTATTGAAAAATGTAAGTCTCTCCAAGCCTCAATTTCTACATCATCAAATTAGAGATAGAATGACAGATTTTTTTAGGTTATTAGGGAAATTATATAAAGTCACTTAACAAATATTTCTTATAAAATTGTTACTTCATATTTCATATTTAAAGAGGAATCATCCCTGTTTTCTCATGGGCACATAGCTGCAAGCTCAGCTGGAAATGTAACCTTTATTTGACCAAGACATGGGAGTATCAGATTTTCATGGATTTTCTTATTGAGGAACAAGTGGAGAATGAACAGAGGGAGAACTCTGTATTAGACAGGGATTTCCAGAGAAACAGAACCAATAGGAGAAATAGGAGATATCTGCAAGCTTGAGACCTAGGAAAGCCAGCAAGGTAATTCAGTCCAAGTTCATGAGCCTGAGAATCAGGGAGCTGATGGTGTACATCCAAGTCCAAGGGCAGGAGAAGAAGAGGTGAGATGTGCCAGCTCATGCAGTAAGGCAGGAAAAAGGGTGAATTCCTCCTTCCTCTACCTTTTGTTCCATGCAGGCCTTCAGGCAGGTGATGATGCTCACCCACACTGGGGAGAGCATTCTGCTTCAGCCACCCAGTCCAGCTGATGTCATCCGGAAATGCCCTCCTGGGCACACCTAGAGTTTATGTGGGGACCCTGTGGCCAGTCAAGCAGTTGCATACACTTAACCATCACAAACACTAAGGGTTTGCCCTACTATATCCACCATATTACAAAATGCAACGTGACGTGGAGAATTCAAAAACCCCAACTGTTCTGAAAGATTTCCACATAAATAAAGTAAAAATAAATACAGGTGGTGATTTGGGGGAAAATATCTTTATTATTATCGTTAGTTGTTTCCTACCTCCTATTTATACATATATGTGCAAATAATGACATTACATCTCAATTTTTCCAGATTTACCATCTTAATTTCCCACACGCATTATTTTATAAATTAAAAATATATGTGTTAGACATAGTTTTGAACTCTCACACAGCTTCCCCCACATGCACATAAACACACACACACACACACACACACACACACTCACTATTATCTTCCTAATGTTGGTGGAGATTTGTCCTATGTTAACTAGTCAGCAAACTCTCTGAATTCTACCCTCAAGGACAAAGAAACTGCAGTAAATGTATCCTTTCCTGAGTGAGCACCAACACTCAAACCCTGGGATGAGAGCCCACTTCGTCCATTACCAGATTTAATGGGTTTTGAAGGAATCAGTTCAGAAATCGTTCCAGTTGACGGGTAAAGGATGAGACCGGGAATGTGTGCGTGTTCTAGTATTGAGTATTTGTTAAAACACCCATTCATCAGGTGTTGTCCTTCCCATTTATAATCATAAGCAAAAAATGCAGCCGGCCGGGGTGAGGCTTGTGAGAATTACTCACTGGAGAATCAGTCAGCCACAGAGTCGCCTGACATCGCAAAGGCTGCGAGAACAGTGGGCGAGCGCTCGGGGGATTTACGAGGCCCGCATGAGCATCTTTCACGTCCCACAAAAGAAATACAAGGAGCAGAATGACAAAGCTGGAGTCATTACCGGTTTTATGTCCCCGCTTATGGAGGAAGAGCTGCTCTCAAGCAGATGACTCGGCGTTATCACAGGAACTCTCGCAGGAGAATCACTTAGGAGGAAACTTCCAATAGATATGGGTGGGACCCAGATGCTACCAGCAGGGGCGGTTTGACCTTGGCAGAGAGATTTAATCTTCTTGAATGTCAAGTTTTCACCTTTCATTCCCTTCATTTAGCCAGTCATTTTATTCATTCAGCAAAAAACATTTTTAAAGTTTTTTTATTTCCTGCATGCCAGAAATGATGAGAAGGCACTGGGAGTATAAAATAATAAAAATAAAAAATGGCACCGGCCTTCGGTGTGAATAAGGAGGCCCTGTCCCGTGGACAATGCATGCTTTAAAGGAGAGAGCACTCTATTGACACATCCTGAGTCATCTCATTCTCTTTTGGAGAAACGTCCCATGGATTGTCTCTCGTGGTTCCCTCCAACGGCAGTGATTTTGATATTAGACTCATTTACCTGATGTCAGCAAGACACACGCCCCCCCGGCGAGTGGCATGTTTCAGGCGTGGCCTTTACATGGCGGCTGGCTGTGTGAGTAAGATCTGCCGTGCACTTCAGCAAATGCGGCCGTGCCATCCTGGGCTGTGCCTGTGAGCACCCTGAGCCCTTCCCCTTCTCACTGGCCGGGAGACGACATTGAGCGAGACCCAGAGGAGGGAGTCACAGGCTGGCAGAGCCAGATGACCCACTCTGGACTGGTCACCTTTACACTATCATGTTTATTTTACTGAAGCTGCTGTATTTGGGTTTCTTTGTGATACGCAGCTTGGTCTGTATCGTAATGAATACATTGTATTTGTGACCAATACAGTTCCTACCATATCTGTTCTCTTGAACCCCAGAAAGGACATCACTTACTCACATTCATCACTGGAAAATATCTTCTATTCACCTTTTAAGCTAGCACTGGATTATTTAACTATCTCTCTAATTATACTTACTACTTTGTTAGTTTTACTTTGAGCTCTATTATAGTAATTACAGTGCAGGAAAAATTGCTTAGGTGCACAAAGGGGAAAAAATCTTAGTCGTTGTTCATAGCCCTCCTACTTCAAGTATGCCCAATAAAATAAAATAGTTGAATAACAAAATAATTAGAGTATTATTTGGGATTCTTGTCCCCTCACAAATGGATAAACTGCTATTATTTCCTTCTCTTTGCTTGCAGCCTTTCAGCAGAATTTCCCAAACATGGCAGTAGTATTACTATCTAGATCACTTAAAAGCAATCATGGCCGAAACCGGTTTGGCTCAGTGGATGGAGCGTCGGCCTGCGGACTGAAAGGTCCCAGGTTCGATTCCGGTCAGGGGCATGTGCCTGGGTTGTGGGCACATCCTCAGTAGGAGATGTGCAGGAGGCAGCTGATCGATGTTTCTCTCTCATCGATGTTTCTGACTCTCTGTCTCTCTCCCTTCCTCTCTGTGAAAAATCAATAAAATATATTTAAAAAAAAAAAAAAAGCAATCATGTACAAAGTTGTCCGTTAAAACAGAAATATATATGAGGAATGTTATAATTCCATAAACTATTTTGCTTGGACTAATAAACCTATTTTGCTTCTTATTTCACTGACTTTTTGATACTGATAGCATTTTTTTTTTTTTTTTTTTTACTTTTCTCATACATCCGCTGACTATTACTGTTAATGCTGACATTTGGTTGATTCTTGGCTCAGCTCATTTAAGTCCATTTGATTTTGTTTAATTTTTTCCTCTCCCTTTCCTTCCTACTCATCCCAAGACAACCTGAGTTGGTAACTAAAATACTAGTTGATTTTCTTGATAACTTACATCAGAGGCTATATTTGTTTATGAGCTAATGGCCCAATGCTGTAATCCTTGTACCATTTATCACTGGTAGTTATTTTCCCTGGGTCTTTATTCTTACCTAATTATTCCAACTTCATTTTTTCATATTTTATTAAAGCGTGGATTAAAAATGACTTCACAGCCACCTTTGAATTATCATTAATTTAATCTTTTTCCATTATTAACAAAGTTATTTTCCATCTAGACCTCTTTTCTTGAGTTGAGTATTGAATGAGAAATCCAAAATTTAGAGCACAGAATTAAAAACCATGAGTCCTTCAAGTCTTATCAGTTGAAGCAATCATATTGCCATGAGGATAGAAATTAATATGTGTATAAGAAATTGAATCAGATACAATGCGAATGCTTTATTTTTAACTCCAAAAGTAATATATGTATTCAACTTATTAAATTATGCTTTGGCCCAGGCTATAGAGTCATAGTAGATATCATAGTGCATTGTTTCACATTTGTTAGAGAACAATAGCAACAGGAACCCTCATACTGAATCTACTCCATCTGCCCTGGGCATTGTCCACAAGTCTTTAGTAACTATGGCAACACCATGGGAGAAAAAGGTAACCAGAACCTCTGTATAGGTGTGCTGTCCTACCTGGGAGCCACTATCTACATGTGGCAATTTAAACTGAAATATATTACAATTAAATAAAATGAAAGAAATCAGTTCACCATTCATGCTACTCACCTTCCAGTGCTCTGCTCAAGAGCCAAATGTGGCTACTGACTGCCATCATGGATAGCATAGAGATGGAACATTTACATCATCCCAGAAAGTGCCAGGGGACAACAGTTTTACAATACTTAGTGGGTTACCTGAAATGGGAGTTAGTCTGAAGATAATGAAGAAAGCAGAAACAGCAGTACATACAGAGATGACAACTATATAATTTTAAGTAAGTACTCACATGTATGTATGCAGGCTGCATGTTACCTGAATGTCTGACTATCATCTATTTCATATATTGGGTAATTAAAGGTTGCCATGCAGATAACAAGAGACATTGCCCAGATGAAGGCAGGAACTTGAGTGACAGATTGATCCAGCGACTTTGATATCCACACATGTGGACACATGCACACAAAGTCTCAGACACTGGAGGGAAAGGTAAAATCCAAGTGTAAAATAATAGTTACCATGACATACGTTAGTATACCACGAAGTAAGGTGAAAATTAAATGGCATCTATGTGATGTTGATACACATTACTAAGAAGTGAAAAATTCCCTTTTGGCTCTGCTTAAAGTGAGGCATGATGAAGAACTGAAATTATTTGTGTCTTGGGGGGCGGCAGAGCAGATTTTTGTGGAAGACCTGCTGCTCTCCCATCTTGCCAGCAGTATTGAAATGAACGCTCATATATGATTCAAAAAAATTTATTTATGTCTTGTGCCATATTTCTACTGGTCCACTTAAAGAACATATAAAACATCTAGGCCTTTGCCCACATGGTCTTTCTCAGACTTTACTCTACAAGGACCCGTGGGTGGACTTGCAAATAGGACAGACCTGGGTTTGATTGGAGCACTGCTACTTACTGAGCTCCATGACCATCACTAAGCCTGTGTTTTCTGGTCTGTGGAGTAGACATAGTTGAGCCCACTTCATAGGGTTCCTGTGAAGGAAGGCATGGCAGCGTTGGTGAGGCCAGGGGCCCTAAACAAGGACTCCAGTCCTCTCTTTCCTCAGCCCCTCTGGATTTATATTCACATCATTCTTTCTCTTCATGTCTTGTTTTCTGTTCTACTTCCTTGCTCCCTCCCCCTCTCCCAGAAACTCAAAGAAGTGAGTGGAGAGGAAGGAAGGGAATGGACCCAGGGACTAAAAGAAAGGGAGAAGGAGGTGGGACAAAAGGAAGGGCGGCAATCCTTTGTGAAAGGGAAGGATGTGCTTCCTCTTTGAGTTCCTAACCAACACAGTTCATTTATTTATGGTTTATTATGTGATCTATTTATGCTAAGGAGTCAGTTTGACTGGCGTTTTAAACCAAAGCAATGGTCTGTTTGCTTGAATTAACTAAGTGAAGATCATCTGCGTTTCTTATTCATTGAGCCCTTGGGCGGTCATATAGTATTTCCACCTTGTCTTTTATTTAATTCAACTTTTTCTTTGGGAAAGGTGGACAGGAGGGGGAAAGCTGTGTGTTTGCTTATGTTGTCCCGTTACTTTCCTGATGTGAGGCTTTGCAGGGGACTCCTCTCATTGAGGCTCCCTCTGCAAGCTGCTTGCAGTGATCCCTAATGGAAGCATTTGCCCAGTCGTTTCTCTGACTCTGAGGGGCTCTCTGCTAAAGCCCCTCACCACAGAAGCAGGTGAGGGATGAGTCTTCTGTTCTAATGGGTGAGCAAAGGCTGCTCTGCAGACTGGTCCAGAGGAAACCCCAAATCGTCTAGTCCAGGCACTACAGAGGGAGGAGCAAACCTGAGAACACAGAAGGCCCTCAACTCTTCCTGTGTCTTCTGTGGTTGAGATGATCACACCTGCATCAGCGCCTTCACTTCTAAAACAGACATGATCATTCTTGTCCTAACAATTTTATAGCATCACTAAAATCACTGACGGAAAAATCTCAGATCAAACTGAAAATCTAGGAGTCATCCTTGATATGTTTCTCTCCCCATTGTCCTTCCGAAGAGAGCGACAGAGTGTGCTATTCACACCTGTCCTTCGCTCTTCGTTTGCGCTACACACCTCAGTCCAGGCCCTTGTGACCTTTGCCTGGACAATTATAGTAGTCTCTGTCTGTGGCATACCCATGTTCAACATCTTTTTCCATCTTTCCTGGGCTACGGAGCTCTGAGGCATTCATTTCCCTAAAAGTGCAGTCTGAAACTTGTTCAAAATGTTCTTCAACTCACCAGCTCTTATTCAGTGAAAGGCAAGTAGTACAGAGGATGAGGCAGAACTTTGGGAATTAGAATTCCCGCTCTTACCATTAAGAAGTCAATTATTCATTCATTCATCAAATGTACACTGAGTACTTACTGTATGCCAGACACTGGATTAAGGGAAGACTTAAATGAAAGAGGGGATGTGAGGTCATTAACCAAGAACCTAATTAAGCATCCAACAAATGTTACTGTTACTTCTAGGAGACGGAGAAGGAGGAGGGGGAGGAGAAACAGGAACTGTCATGGTCTCCAAGTTCTGATGCTAACCAGCACTCTGAGCTGTTCACTTGCATCTGCTTATTCCCTTCTTTCTCCTCAACCTTTCTTCATCAAGAGTCAGAAAACCATCCATCTTCTCCATAAAACCTCTCTGGTTTCAGAACACTTTGCTCTAATATTTTTTTAAATCTAATACAGCTTCTACATTAAAACATTCATCAAGGCAAGTAAGGCTTTAAAAAAAAATTCTAACCATGTCTTACATACAGAATATCTTCAATGATAACGGATGAGTGAATGAGCAAATGAATGAATGGAGAATAGTTGAATGTGACTATGCAAGGGGGAGGGGGGAATGTGCCACAATCTGTTTGGATTCATTTTTAAATGACCCTACAGATGTCAGAATGGGCAGTATGGAGTCAACAAATCTGAGTTCTAGGTTCAGATTGAGTGGGGGCGTGTTATTTAACACCTGCTAAGTAATTTATCCTTTCTGGTCTCATGCATTTATCAAACAACAAATATTTGTTAAGCATCTTCTATCTACCAAACACTGAAATATTTCTTGTAAAGTTTATTTTTACCGGATTTCCTCCTTGGTAGTTTAAATAAAAATGTACCTTAGTTCTTTTTGTTGGACTCAAATACTTCCTCACACAGACTACCTGCAAGATTGATTAATGTTATAAATCTGACCATTATTTGGACAGTGTTCCTATTTTAAAAATGGGTACTAGTTAGATTATCTACTAATTAAATTTGCAAAAGAGTATATGTAATGAGGTAAAATTGAATAGTGTATGTATTACATAAATTGCATCTTTCTTTTTTTAAAATCTTTACGGTTAAAAGTATTATATATACCCCCCTTTCCCCCTCATCAACCCCCTCCAGTTCACCCCTGCCCCCCACCTCAGGCCCTCACCACCCCACTGTCTGAGTCCATGGGTCATGCATATATGCATGCAAGGTCTTTAGTTGATTACCTCCCACCCACCCTCCCTCCCCCACCTTCCCTCTGAGACTCCACACTCTGTTCCATGCTTCCAATTTGCATCTTTCTTGAATATGAATTGTAATTGCTCATTCTTTAAAGAGATCAGTGCAATCAACTGTGTTTGCCATCCACCCATTGGACTTAATTACACGATTTGGATCCAGTGAGGTCAGAGGTGTTCAGTGGCATTTACCAGCTGACAGCGATCCGGTGGCCTGTGCTTTGTGCATGTGGTAGCCCAGGTTCACTGCAGCGAGCGGGCATCTGCATTAGGAAAGCAGCTACCACTCTAATGTTCTCTAATTGACATGTTGGCGATGCTAACAGAGAGGGCAAAAGATGCAGGGACATGGAGACCAGGCCCTGACAAGCACTTGGCATGGACGGGGCCACTGAGCTAAGTACGTACATAATCTGTAATGAATAAAGGACTATGGGCTGTCAATCTGGCACGTGCCAGTGGCATTTAACTCACATAAAATATTAATTAAAAATAATGATGTTCTCACTGGATTTGTTACCCAGTGCAGCATCTTGGTCTAGCCCTGGAGGAGCTATCTGCAGGCCTCTTGATTCATTCCTCTGTCCCAAAAAACCTCATTCATCTCACTATCTTTAGGCAAGTCTCAACACGCACTCTTAGAATAATGGCCCTATCACCTACCAGGTCTCTGGGGAGGAGAACCAAAAATTCTCCCTATTAGTTATTGCTTGTCTTTACAGCCCCTATAATCAATGAAAGTACATTTATTCCTCCCTCTCTTCCCAGCTACAAAGAAGATACCAGCCAGCAACCATCTATTTTGGATGCTCAAAGAATTAAGTATTTCTTTAGCTCCCTTTATCCCAAGTCAATGTATTATGTAAGAAAGACTATGATGAAAATCTGGTCAATAATTTGAAATCTGTTGAATTACTCAGAATATCCATAATTAAAAATAATTCCCATGGACATCTAAAAAAAAAAAGTTATTTCAGTATGATTCATTCAGGGTACGTTAAAATAATAAAGTGTTGCTGTATTTTATTTTTCAGAGGCAAGTGATACATTTTTAAGCCTACATATCTACAACATTTTAGCAAATCCAAAAAATAAATTTACTGTCATAATTGTCACTAAGTGTAATTCTGAACAATGGGCTCTGACCATAATTAATGATTAATTCATTTGGAATTCATTATGGTAATATTAAGTGTGCTTAGCTCATTTGATGCTTCTATAGAGGGAGCGATTTTAGGCAATTCTTTTGTGATTTACTGGTTTTGAAGTTGAAGAGCTCTGAGCATGTGCAGGAAAATAGCTCCACATTGCTCTCTAGTGGTGTGCTGGTAAATGACACCCTTCTTTTGTGTGGGGAGAAAACCCTCGTTCTCTTTTGCTCCCCATTCACTCTCACAGCATTTTCCCCCTCAGTTACAGACTCAAAGCATATTCTCCCTCAATACACACTCAAGTGCCACGACTCCATGACAATACAAAAGGGGATCAGAGCAATATAGTCCTCCGTCCACCATTAACCAATAACTGACTAATATATTTATTGCCGTCATTCAGGCTGATTCAGTATTGGATCAAGCTTTATGGCAGCATGAAAAGATCCTCTTGCTTTCTCAGTAGATCAAATGCAGTTTGACAAAAGCACAATCCGGAGGCCAGGGAGAGCAGAAAGCAGGTAGAGTATGAAGGCATAAATAAAAGCACCCTGAAAAAAGCTACAACAAAGGCTTATGGAGCTGTCCTGGTCCTTTTATTTCCCATGTCACTCTGTGTTACTTTAGAAAGAAATGAACTCACCTGAACCTCAGATTACATACTGACGGCGGGAAAATACTGGACCACAAGGTGTCTAAGTAAGACCCCTAGCCAACGTGGCATTCTTTTACCAGTTACAACTCCATTGCACATCTGTTTACCTTTCCTGAGGCTAAGCCATTACCACTTTTCATTTAAATTTAAAATTGGTCTCCCTGAATTTATTAGTTAGTATAGCTCATTAACACAGCAGCAAGTAAATGATAAAGCTTCACAGTCTTCGCCAGGGTCCCCTGGACCAGGGCTTGACCTCAATGGAAGAAGCTGCCATTACTCAGACAATGAGAGACTGGGCGGGCGTTAGTCTTAGCAAGCGTCAGTATTGACATGGCCATCGCCTCACATTTCCTGTGGGAGAGAGATGAAGAAATGGTGGCTGCCGCTCAGGAGCCGGACAGCACATAGATGAGGTGCACCCGCTGGAATTCCAGCCACAGCAAAAATTCAAACCAGGAAAATGAGAATCAACCAGTCAAGGGACTTTTTTTTTTTCCTTTTAGCTGAGAAACAATATCTGAAAGATCTAAAAGCCAATAGTGCAGAAATGCTAGAGAGGCCTTGATGGAATCCGTGGTCTAAGGAATGTTAAGTGGGGCAGGTGGGAGGCGGGGCGCAGAGGTTAAGGCATCAATGCAATGCCTCGTGGACCACGCTGACCAGCTCACTCTTCAGCTGTTAACAGAACGGGAAGTTCAGAGTTTCTGATCAAGTTGGTCTTTCTTCATTCTGAATTCCAATCTGCACAGGAGAGGGCCACAGAAAGCAATCTAATCAGTTTGCATGAATGAGATCTGCTTTATTTTCTATTGACCTCCTTGCCACATTATAGTTTCTAATTTGTTGCTGTTGATCCTACGGTTAAAGAAGTTTAGGCTTCCCCCTGCCCCCCATTTTAGGCATGAATATGAATATGTAGGGATCTGAGGTCATATTTAGTAGCCATGAATTTAGATTCAGTCCAGAAATATATATTTACTTTGCCAGCACAGGTTTGTTTGTTTATTTAAATTGTGTGCCAACATTTGAAAAATGTTGGTGATTTCACGTAAAAATCTGGATTTCCAGAAAATCTGACAACACTGGGACTGCCTTCCTTCCACATGCTCAGGAATAGGGGTGGCTCTGCTCCTTGGGTGAACTACTGCTGAGCATCCTCTCTGCACTATTATCTCATACACTGAGGCCGAATTCTCTCTCTCTCTCTCTCTCTCTCTCTCTCTCTCTCTCTCTCTCTCTTAAATACAAATTACACCCTAACTCCTAAGCATGTGAGTTTTGAATCTCTCTCACTCCCTTGAGAAACAAAAATATAGATAAATGCACATATTTAGTATATGTATAATAGGTGAAATCAACTGCAGTTTGACACACAAAAAGGCAATTTTATTTGGCTTGAACCTAATGCCAATGTTTTGCATTATAGTTGTCGAGAAAAAGCCTATGTGTCAAAGCAAACTTAAGTCTTTATTCCAGTAACTACAAAGGACATGTTTCCTAGCAGGAAAGTCCCTTGTTGACCTCCCTACTTGTATTATAAACATTTCAGGAAATGTTCACCATTCTTTTACCTCTAAATCCTACTCATGCCTCAAGCCCTAGTTCCAACTCCATACCTTTGATGACCCAATTCCTCACTAATTTTTAGACCTCTGAACTCATGTAGTATTCATAAGTGGTAGCACTCACTTTACTGCTCAATTTTATGTAGTCTTTTCTTGTTTTCTCTGCCCAGAATTATGACTGTAACCTGACACAGAGATCCATCTTTTATCAAACATTCTTGGATCTCCAAGAGCATTTAACACTTGCTGACTGACCATTCTCTTATAAATAACCTACTTAGACAACAAAAAATAATAAATATCCCTTATACATGAAGTAGTTCACTGACTAGATCCCCTTTAGTTACATAATATGTAATTTTATTTTATTGTTTGCTATATTGTAGCTCTTCTGTTATTGTGCTTTGAAATACCAATAACTTTAACTCTAATATTTAGGTCCCATAAAATCTTATGAAGAAAAATTTCATCAATTTTCAAAGAACACTGTCAGAGATAAATTCATTTATTTTAAAAGCTTTATTATTGTAAAATAAAACTCAGATACAGAAAACCACAGACAACAAATCTATAGCTCACTAAATTGCTTTAAGTTGGAGTTAAACCTTTTTCTCTCTATTTCCTTCAAACTGGCATTTGGATCTAGAGGTTTAATCAGACTAAGTCATTTTTATCTTTTTGGCAAGACTCTTCTAGAGCAAGCATGTCAAACTCATTTATTTGGCCCGTATTAGCCTTTGAGTTTGACATGCTTACTCTATTGGGTCATGTGCTTTTTGATTGGTAGGAACATGATATCTAGATGTTTCCACTTTGCTCATTGGGGCTGCAAACTAGCAGTATTTGAATTCTATTACTGGTCTTATAAGTTGGAATAACTTATAAGGAGATGCTTTCCCTCTTATACAGTTGGTTGCACAGAGTTTATTTAAGAAAGACACATTCAATATTTGAGTTTTTACCCAGTTTTCAAGATTATAATTTGGTCATCTGTCAACCTCACAATGGACCAACTCTTATTATTTTTATTTTATTTTTTTTAATTAAATCTTTATTGTTCAGATTATTACATTTGTTCCTCTTTTTTTTCCCCCCATAACTCCCCTCCTCCCAGTTCCCGCCCCACCCTCCGCCCTCACTCCCCACCCACTGTCCTCTTCCATAGGTGCACGATTTTTGTCCAGTCTCTTCCCACATCTCCCACACCCCTTTCCCCCCCCAAGAATAGTCAGTCCATTCCCTTTCTATGTCCCTGATTCTATTATAATCAACAGTTCATTCTGTTCATCAGATTATTTATTCACTTGATTCTTAGATTCACTTGTTGATAGATGCATATTTATTGTTCATAATTTGTATCTTTACCTTTTTCTTCCTCTTCCTCTTCTTAAAGGATACCTTTCAGCATTTCATATAATCCTGGTTTGGTGGTGATGAACTCCTTTAGCTTTTCCTTATCTGTGAAGCTCTTTATCTGACCTTCAATTCTGAATGATAGCTTTGCTGGATAAAGTAATCTTGGTTGTAGGTTCTTGGTATTCATCACTTTGAATATTTCTTGCCACTCCCTTCTGGCCTGCAAAGTTTCTGTTGAGAAATCAGCTGACAGTCGTATGGGTATTCCCTTGTAGGTAACTGAGTTTCTTTCTCTTGCTGTTTTTAAGATTCTCTCTTTATCTTTTGCTCTTGGCATTTTAATTATGATGTGTCTTGGTGTGGTCCTCTTTGGATTCCTTTTGTTTGGGGTTCTCCGCGCTTCTTGGACCTGTAAGTCCATTTCTTTCACCAGGTGGGGGAAGTTTTCTGTCATTATTACTTCAAATAGGTTTTCAATATCTTGCTCTCTCTCATCTTCTGGCACCCCTATAATTCTGATGTTGGTACGCTTGAAGCTGTCCCAGAGGCTCCTTACACTATCCTCGCATTTTTGGATTCTTTTTTCATTTTGCTTTTCCGGTTGGATGTTTTTTGCTCCCTCGCATTTCAAATCATTGACTTGATTCTTGCGCTCCTCTGGTCTGCTGTCGGGCGTCTGTATAATATTCGTTATTTCAGTCCGTGTATGCTTAATTTCTAGTTGGTTCCCCAATATAAGATCGAGGGTCTTATTAGTTTTCGTGTAGATCTCATTAAGTTTATCGGCAGCTTCTAAACAGTTCTTGAGAGACCTTAAAAGTGTGGTTCTGAACTCTATATCTTGCATTGACAATTTTGTCCTGTTTCTTTGTCTTCGCATTTTGTTATGCTTCCTTGGTGCACCCCCTAGTGGTCTTTGTTCTCAGTCTTATAGTTAAATCTTGATTGTTGTAGCTAATTCCAGGGAGGGTTTGACCTCCAGGCCAAGTGGCTATGAGAATCAGCTGTGTCAGCAGTGAGAGAACTTCTGTCCTCTAGGGAGGTGCTAATCTAGCCTTTGCCTGAGGCTATCGGGCAAATGCCTCTGTGCAGGGCTTGGGCGGGGCGGGTCGCACAGGATCAACAGGGTGGGCCAGAGAGAGCAGTTATGGCGGCTCTCAGTCCTGTCCCCAGGGGCTCTGCCTCTCTGAGTCCCAGCACCCGCTGCAAAGCTGGGAGAGAAAGCTGCACTCGCTCTGACCGAAGCCAGACAGTCCCGCTTCTCCCGTTTGAGTCTGGGTCCCTAAAGACTCGTCCAGATCTGGTGCTCAGAGTCTGCGACTCTCTCCCGATTGAAAACAACAACCGCGCCCTCCGCCGCCAGCCCGCTCCACGCACTCCGCACCTCAGAATTTGACTTCAGCACTGCGCCTCCTCTGAGTGTCCGTGTGCGTTTCTCTTTCCTCCTAGTTGTAGGACTTCCACTCAGCCAGCGTTCCTGTAGTTCTGGGTGATGTCCCTTCCGTTTTTTGGTTTCACTTTTGAAGTAGTTGTTCAAAGCAGCAAACTCCGGCGTTAACCTATATCTCTTATTATTTTTAAAAATATCTTTATGGAATCGTTGGATTGTAAGGCAGTTCCATTTTATTATTTTTTTAAATATATTTTTATTGGAGAGGAAGGGAGAGAGAGATAGAAACATTGATTATGAGAGAGAACCACTAATTGGCTGCCTCCTGCACACCTCCCACTGGGGATCAGGCCCACAACCTGGGCATGTGCCCTGACCAGGAATCAAACTGTGACCTCCTGGATCATAGGTCGATGCTCAATCACTGAGCCACACCAACCGGGTTCATGGTGGTTTTAATGTGCATTTCTCTGAGGACTAGTGACAAAGGGATTAAGCAAAACAAGCAAAAATGAAACAAAACAAAAGCCCTCATAGACACTGACAACAGTATGGTGATTACAAGTGGGGTGGGGAGAGGTAGAAGAAGGTAAAGGGGATAAATGGTGACAGAAAGAGAGACTTAACTTTGGATGTTGAATACATAATACAATGTACAGATGATGTAATTATAGAATTGTGTGCTTGAAACCTACATAATTTTATTAACCAATGTCATCCCAATACATTGAATAAGAATTACACACACACACATAGATATATATATCTTAATGAATTTATCCACTTATATGTATTTGTTGGGCTTTAATCCATTGCAACTTTTTTCTCTATGGAAGCTCAGAGTGTCCTTGTCTTTGGTCTGTGGAAGCCCCTTCAGGCTGATTTGTGAATCCATTTGACATCAGCCTATTCGTCTGGTTGTTTCCTTTCTATCTGGTACTTCAGGATGTTTCAGGCTCAACTGATATGAGCCGGAGTCATCTCAGACCAGAATCAATCCGCTCTCCAATAAGCCCTTGTTTCTTGCAGAGGGAAATACGATTTCAAAATCCAAGTCTTGGTGCGGGGATACTCTTTGTTATTAAGTCTGTTTCTAAACTTTTCAGTGGACAGAACTAAAACATAAAATACCTGTGGAGTTTAAACTGGTTTTTCTAATTAAAATTTTGGAACACAGTACTTTATGTCACCTTTCCTATTTTAAATCTGTATGTTGTTCCATCCACATCAAGAAACCGGTTTCCAAGGACATAGGGGATGATAGAGTTAGAATTTTTTATGATTACACATTTGCTTTATCCCATATTATGTTAGTTTCAGAATAAAAACAGTAACAGTATCACCAGAAATAATAATTATTGAAACATTTTTGCATATGGCATCCCCATTGTTCCTCAATGTTGTCTATGGTTGTAATATATCTTCAAAGGCAGAATATGTAGCCCTGCAAGATAAAATAGCTCCCTCTTAACCCTCACTTAGTCTTCGTTCATTAAATGCATTGTTTACCAGTTAGCTCAATATCTCCCCTGGTCATTTCAAATGTCTAAAGCTCATTTCCAGTAGTGTTCAGGATCAGGGGAACAATATCCTGATTACTTATAAGATGGTAACTTAGTTTTCATTTTGTTTTCTTCTTTTATTTATTTGTTCCTCTTGATACCCTCTATTTCTAAAGTTATTTTTTCACTTATACATAATTTTTGAGTTATGCCAATTCGTTTCTGAGCTTTTTCTCATTCTATGTTGATCTTGCATTTTTGGCATTTTATTTTCTTAATGTTTGTTAGCTCATTTTGAAATAGTAAATTGCAGATTTGATCAATTTTTGTGTATTTTTTATCCTGAGTGTGTGTGTGTGTGTGTGTGAGTGTGTGTACTTGTCTACAGGAATGATATTCTCCTGATTTTATTTTGTATGAAATTTAACCTCAACAGATTTTTATTGCTTTCTTGCATGTGTTTCTTTTTCCTGTTCTCCCAGAGGTTCATTTTCTTTTCTCAACACACAGAGCTCCTCGCCTGTTGTTTTCATTAGACCAGGGCTCCTGGCTCAGCACAGTAGAGCCTGTGGGTCAAGCCTGGCCCAGGTCCTGTTCTTGTTTGGATCCCACTGAACTAAGAATGGTTTTCATCGATTTGAAGTCTGAAGTACTGTGTAAGCAGACAAAGCAAACACAAATCTGTGACGGAGGCAGAGTGCTCTACAAAGCTAAAATATTTCTTCTCTTCCTCCTTTGTAGAAAAGTTGGCCAACCCCTGATACGCACTAAAAATTGTGCACCTTTTTTCTAAGTTTTGTGATGGTTCCTCTTTCCTACTTGTGTCTGTATTTTCTCTTCCCTTCATTTCTATTGCTTCAAATTTTAAATCTATTTCCTGTGGTTTGTCCTCAGTGTGAGCCTCGGCCTGAAAAGGAGACTATGGGTTAATTTCGGGATTTATGTTTACTGTCCTCACACTGCTCTGCTGCACTTGCTAGCATTGCCTGCTGGTGACTTGAAATTACCGTGTCCTCAGCTTGGATGTTTCCCTCAGATTTCTCTCCCACAGAAGCAGATACTGTGCAGGCCTGAGGGTTGTTGGTTCCTCTGTACTCACTTGTGGTTGAGGACGTGAGAGTACACCTCAGCACCTAGTGTTGTTGAAAATGATCAAATGCCTCTGGTTTTCTATCCAGTGGTTCAATTTCTTCTAATATGAAGATTGAGGAAACTCAGGGAAGCACATTGTCACCACTGCCGCCTTCTTCCCAGAATCACACTCACTTGTTTTTAATCCACAATTTACTTATTAGATTATACTGGATTTGATTTACCCTGCGTATTTCAGTGCATTAAATAAATCAACGTGTTCGTATTCTTTCTGTTTTTTTCTCCAGAGTCAAGTTCCCATTATGTAATCTCCCTAAAAGCTTTCAATAACGCAGGAGAAGGCGTTCCTCTGTATGAAAGTGCCACCACCAGGTCTATGACAGGTAAGCCACCATAGCTAACCCCGCTCTGACAAGCAGCCGGTGTTTGAGTGATGGCAAAATAAAACACAGGAAATGTATGCAGTCCTGTTCCGAGCCCTACCTGTGTGTACACGCACACACAAACTTGATTATCTTTCTGGTTTTCAAATGCAAGGAAGAGAAGTTCAGTCTATAAACTATACATGGACTTAGGGAAAGAGAGCTCTCATCCTCTCCTCGGAGTGGCTTCCTATTTTGGTGCCCTGATACCACCCTTCATTCCCCCGAGGAGCCCAGCGATGCCACTTTGGTGAGAGGGTCTCTGCACAAAGGCCCCCAAATGCCAGGAGGAGCCCTTGCTTCTCTGCAGGTCCTTCGGGCTCCTTGACAAGGATGACCTGCCCTCCTGGGGGTGCAGGGGCTGGGCTGAGCCCCCCAGTGCCTTCTTCCTGGGTTGGACCTTCAGGTCAATCAACAGTGTCCAGGGCCCCTGGACCGCAAAAGGATTGGCTGCGCCCAGGGCGTGTCTCCTCTGGGAATTCTCAGGTGAGCTGGACTGCAAAGGCCCACACAAGAGAAACTGGGCTCAAAGAACTGAGGGAAGGATGGGTAAGAAAGTGAGATCCAAGCTGTTTATGAGGACTATTTCTGAGCAAGCCTGGGCTTTTTAAAAGACAGGATAAGTGACACCTCTGTGGTCTGTTCAGGGACACCAGAAAGTCACATGACTACCCCAGTGGCCTTATGTCTGAAATCTGAAAGTAAAACCCAAGATGTTCATCTCTTTAGTGAATACTTTGACCTCAACCTCTTTCAAAATCCACAACCCTCAGACCTCTGATAACCTAGCACCTATGTGTAGGTGATGAGAATAAAGGATCTAAGGGCAGGGTTTAACAGTGAGCACAGAGGACATGGAAAACCACTGAGTGCCCGAGAGTGGAGCACTGACAGGCAGGAATAAAGGATCATAACATAAATAATAGAAGCCGGTGACTGCTGCTACCACCTAAATTTATGTGAACTTTAAACAGTTTGTTTTCCACACTCAACAGCTCCATTCTTCGACTACGCGGAGAACACGCAGTTGTTCTGTGGATTCACAGCAGTTACATGATGGTCTCCAGGGCATAGCATCACTTTATTGATTTCAGATTCAGTAGGCGAAGCTGTTATTCCGAGTCTCTTTGACCTTTTGGCCATTGGTTTCAAGGTCTATATTCTGCTGAAAGTGATGTGTGCAATTTGTGTATATGTCCATCTATACAGTTATCTGTGGAGACACTACATATTTCTCATTGTGTTATCAAAGAAGCTCATGACTCCCCAGAAGGATCAGCAAGAAGCATTTTTTAGTTATATAAGTTCATAGATAAATACCAACAAACAGCATTACTTAAAATTTGAGGGATGCATGCTCAGACTGAGATTCCAAAAAATTCAATGTCATGAAAAATATTCAGAAATAGCAGGATTGAGGTATTAGCATTTCTTGAAGTAGAATTACTACTTTCAAAACATTGCTATTAAACACATTATCCCTACATATAGAGGGATGAGGCAATGGAGGTCCAGAGTGTAAAATACAAGATAACCACATGGGCGGGGCCTAGGGTTTCCACTTCCCCTTACGCTCCTGCCCGTCCAGCAGCCAGGTTCTTGGAGAGGTCGCAGCTGGCTTTGGCTGTACCTGAACTTTCCATAATGTTCCTGTAGTATGTCACCTCTTCCTGCGTGAGGAAAGACACTGGCCCACTGCTTGTGGAAGTGGCAACTGAACTTGAGATCAGGCTACACACCGTTATACTGTAGCCAGTTTTAAAGGCTATTATTTTTATTTTTACCGAAACTGAAGCCCATAGAAAGGGCCCACTTAGGCGACCAAAAAATAAATAACATTTTGAGCAGCAAGTGGTAGTCATAGAGATAGTAGAGTTCAAATCAACTGAAGCGAAGTCGCTCAGGAGGAGCCGTTCTGGCGTAATTAATTAACTTCACTTCCCCGTAGTGTTGGTGGCCAGTCTTTAATTCCCAGCATATGGCATTCCCCGAGTGGTTTCTAAAACCAGCGATCGCTGAGACAGTTTTTTCCCTGATCTGACTCTAATCCTCATGGATCTGAGAAATGAAATGCTACCCAAAGTGGGATATGGTGTGAGGGATTTTCTTGTTGAAGACAAGTCAGGAAGGGGCTGAAGAGGGATGAATAAAACCAGCCCTTTCTGAGAGAAGGGCCTGCACTCGTCCTGGTCATGGCAGATTCACTGTGTTTCTGCGCATCCTGGAGAATAAAGGACAAGCAAGCAGGAAAAGGCTAAGGTTCTGGGAGAAACTCTATCGATAAATGTGTCCTACCGCTGCAGAGCACACATGCTCTGACTCCGAGCTTCTGCGGGGTATTCCCATGAGCAGTCTGCGAAGAGACCAGGATAACAGAAGTAAAAAAACGCAGGCAATAAAGGCTTCAGGCCAGAGTAAGTGCCAGGCCCTGGTGCTTCCCGCACCCATGTGCGCACGGATGCGGGCCCTCTCTGGAGCCCGCCCCATCGGGAATGTATCAGAATGAGAGCTGAGGAAAGTGTCACCAGGTCAGATGGGTGGGTAGGGCTTCGTTTTCACTATAAAACCTTTTCTTTCCTATTGTCATGAGGGCAAGCTGTTTTGAGCCCAGAGAAGGGAGAGGGCCAGGGAATAAGGAGGTGTGTTGTTTGAATTTGTTTATTCTCAACTGTTTTATCAATGTCTAAATGAAGTACAATCCAGATGTAAAACTGTGTTATTTTTTTTTTTAAATAGCTCTTTTAGAATATAAATATATCGACTGAAAAAATGCATGGGCTCTGACCAAAACATCTATTAGGAATTGAGTAGGGTTCTCTTTTTAGCAGAAAGTTTGAAGCCATGTTTTGTCTTTGTTACTTTTTTTTACCCTTTTGAATATAACCATTGAAAATAAATGGCATATAAGACACCCAGGAGTATAAAATAATTAAAAGAAGTTGTTTTAGCAATACAAAGATGTTTTTAATTGGACTACTCCATTTCTATCCTGAGAGAAAAAGCATAATTTGCAATATATTTAGCATATATGAATCTAGAGGAGTGTTTGCTCGCAGCTAGAATATTCTGCTTTGTTAGAAATGCTCTACATCTGTCCTGTCCCATATGGAAGGCACCAGGCTCATGTGACCATTAAGCACTTGCAATTGGCTAGTGCAACAGAAGTGAATTTTAAATTTTACTTAATTTTACTTAATTTAAATTTGAATTATTTCTGTAACTAGCGACCATGAAGCAATGCAGCTGTAAAAGAGGTGGCGAGTAGAATGACAAACCATGCTTAAAAAAAATTCCCTGTAAGAGTCAAGACACATGTGCCCAAGGGTAGACATTTTTGCATCATCAAAGTCCACAGATAAGTGCCACCGAATAGCATTACTTGGGATTTGAGGGATGCACTGTGAAACTGAGGCTTCAAGAAACTCAACAAGTTGTGAAAAAATACTTTCTTCTAACATTCAGAAATAGCAGAGCTGAGTATCACCATTTCTTTTTTTCCCCAAAAAATATATATATTTTTATTGATTTCAGAGAGGAAGGGAGAGGGAGAGATAGAACCATCAATGGCGAGAGAGAATCATTGATCGGCTGCCTCCTGCACACCCCACACTGGGGATCAAGCCCACATCCCAGGCACGTGCCCTGACCGGGAATCAAACCCTGACCTCCTGGTTCATAGGTCAACGTTCAACCACTGAGCCACGCCGGTTGGGCTCACCAAAAGGCTATAAAGTGAATATAGATGTACCAACAAAATTAGATTAGGCAAAGAAACAGCACATGGGTAAGTCATGAATAAGCTTGGTCAAAAGGGGGTTTGTACTTTCGAGTAGGCCTCCCGTGTGCATAACATTCTCCTTGGAGAGTCAGCTGAGAATAGAAGCAGGCACAGGGGGCAGCACCCACCGCGTCCTGGCAACAGCACCTTCCACCTGTGCTCCAGCCTGCTGACTGCTGGGCACCCTCCCGGAGGCTGCAGTGCCTTCACTCCCCCGTCATTGTTTCATAAATCCATTTGGCGTTAAAGGAGCCCTGCATAAAAAGGACACATGAAAGGAAATACAAAAAGCCTGGGCTCTGTCATTAAATTTTAAACACACATTTTTCTTTCTCTCTCTATTTTTTTCTTGCCTTTTGTTGTTTTTGCTTGGGGGTTTTATATTTTGCTCCAAAGACCACAGCCCAATACACTGCTAAATAATTCATTGGAAAACAGAGAGATGAGTAGGGGCTATGCATGTGAAATGCAGTGGACAAAGTGATCATCAAAACCAGCCAGTAGCCGCTGCTCTCTGAACGAGGCTCTTTAAAAACTTAAATTCTGTGTGTACACTGCTTCTGATTCTCTACCTTCTAGAAAGTACCATCTCCCCAAATGGTGTCACATGCCCAGCCTGAGAGCTCATCTTGTTTTTGGTTAGTGAGAGTACACTTTACATGACATAAAGGTAAAATATTACAAATTTAAATGTCTTAGGTATAAAATAAAAGGCCCAAAATTGGGCTCTTACTAATTCTAAAAAATAAGCTAGACAGATTTTTTTTGCAGGAGGATATAAGCCAGACACTCCTTTTTATCATGTTATTTTAAGTTATTTGAATAGTTATAAATCTGATGCTGTCTATACCAGATCATTGGAGAAGTAATGGGCAAAATTTCAAGAAGAAATGGACTTTTTAAATATATAACTAGAAATGGCAGCCAAATTGATAAAACCACCCCAAGGAGCTGAGCCCATTATAGAAAATAGTTATTTTTGTAATATAGCAACACTTTCTGACGAGTTTTCCGATTGAATTAACTGTATTTTTTTCTGTTCTTCTCATGTTCCCTTTCATCATTATTGCCATGCATTTAACTCATTGTGATGTGTTACCACTGGTATTTATTTTTTAACTCTTTCATTTATGTATTTATCTGTTTGTTTCATTTGGTGGGTTGTGGAACCCAGATCCCACTGACCCAGTTGATTATTATCCTTTGCTTGATGATCTCCCCACCTCGGTCCCAGATGTCTCCACCCCCATGCTCCCACCAGTAGGTGTACAGGCTGTGGCTCTGACCCACGAGGCCGTGAGGGTCAGCTGGGCAGACAACTCTGTCCCCAAGAACCAGAAGGCGTCCGAAGTGCGACTTTACACTGTCCGGTGGAGGACCAGCTTTTCTGCAAATACGAAATACAAGGTGAAGTTCGCGTTGACAGCGTGGAATTTTAAACGAACTGTCGTTTGTTGAATACATCGTTCTATGGCTTCCTGACTCTGAGTCCTTTTGCTGCAGTGACAGCTAAGTGGGAAAACAAAGCATTTTAATAACTCAGTAGCACAGGAATCATTATGTCTTGGGAAACAATTCTAAGGCGAGGTAGAAAAATACCAAGAGATGCACAATGGTATTTGAATTCCACCAGATGCTGGGTTTATAGAAATAAAATCTTGATAAATAACTAATACAGTGTAAAGGAATGACATTTTCCTTTGAAAATAGCAGGGCTCCACATTAGTTGTCTAGATAGATTTTTATCTTTCTTTTCCTTTGGAATCTGGATTGACACCAAAGGCCACTTTATTAATGTTACAGAGGATCTCTCTGACAATGATTCTGACTGGGGATACGTGGATGGAAGATTTTTATAGCATCCTTGGAAAACACTCTCAGCCATTAGCATCTACTCCTCTATTTAACCTTGAAACACCCTTATGTAATAAAGAAAACTCACAATGTACACCCCCTTTAACTAATCTGAATTATACAAGGCTCCTTATTCCTGCCTTATCACTCAGTCATCTCACAGCCCCTAAGAGCTCCTTTGAGATACACAGTTGAGGCCTTGTCCTTAATAATTTTAAATCCCTTAGCAGCCGGCCACAGGAATTGCAACGAATCATTATAATCCAGGACAATCTTGTTACCACCAAAGCCTGCCACCATGTTGGCATATACAAACAATACACAAATGTAGGCAAAAGTGAGATCCACAAGTGATTGTCCAGCACCTACTTTGTCCCTAGAACTGTGCTGTTAAATATGGTTTAGTCATTGTTACTTAATATAGTATTTATAATTTTAGAATGAGTAATACACTCAGCTCCATAGATTGACTCTATAGAATTCATAAACTATTCAAGTGAGATAATATATTTAAAATATAAAGCCCACGGGCTGGTGATGTGGGATAAATAAGGTGTTTCAAAAACAAGAGAATAAATTCCCCAAGATCCAAGTACAGAATAACTCAACTCTGGTGCTCCAGCTTCTTATAGCCCCTCTCTTTACTACTTTCCTAAGGTTGCTCTCAGAGAGAATTTGGACCACATGATACTTTATCCAATGTTCATTCCACCAAACTGCCATCTTGCTTAATCCAGCCTCCATCCAGTGGTGATCAGGGGGATGAAAATATCCTTTGGGAACTTCTGATTGTAAAATCCTGGAGATAAAGCAAAATCCGACCAATAGTTTCATGTCAGCCTTTCTTCATGCAGCCATGCTCAATTTGCTTCCAGCATTTAACGTTTAAGTGGCATAAAATTCACATTTCATCATAAATCAGTTTTTAGTTGAAACCATTTCTTTTAAGAAAGGACTCTTTGGTATTGCCTCCATGCTAGGTCAGGTTTTTGGAAAACTCTCCAGGGAAGCCCTTAGTGTCACTGATATAAGATATTGTTGTAAGTATCCTATCCACATCCTTATAGTATTAGATTTAATACTCAACAGAGCTATGAATAGAGATAACATTATCAGATAAGACAACCAATGAAACATGAGAGCATTAAAAATAATATTTTTATATACAGGTTGCCCAATTCTAAGTTTACTTTAAAATGGCTACTTAAAATAATTTATGATCATAATTGCTATACTTTGTTACATTCATTTCACAAAAATACCATGGGTACTTTGCCATTCTGTGAAATGTTCTGAAGGACAATGGTTGCTCTCTGCACAACAGTTTGAGCTCCAAAATTTCTTGAGTGAGGCAAATTATTTCAGGTGAATAGACTAATACAGCAGACACAGAATTACTGGGTTTCACAAAGAATGCCTGGAAAGGGAGACCCCACCCCAAAACTATTCTCTCATAGGTTGGAGTTTGGAAATAAAAAAAAATAAAAAGATTTAAACTGTTTTTCTCCACATTATCTTCCCTGATCCAAGTCTTTCAATTACTAATATTCAAGCCCCCTTCTCACACATGCACAGTCTACATCCACACCCCAAGAAGAAGGGTTAGAAGGAAGAGTTGGGTAAGCTGGAGAGCAAGGATAACTGTAGAACATATCTGATCCACTAGAAAGAACATACAATAAATTTAAATTTTATAAATAGTGGTAATAGAATGCTTTGGTTTTGCATTTTGAACTTTTCAAACCACTGTCGTGATATTATTTCATCTCACTTAGCAGCTTTATAAGGTAGGCAGGGCACACACAAGATAGAGGGCAACAAACACATACGTGGAGTCACATGACCCAGGCTCAGGAGTTGGCCTCACTCTGTCCTCTCATGTCACTTAACTTAATCTGATTGTTCTCATCTATATGATTTGGATATTCGCACCCACTACAGAAAGAATAAGTGAGCTTCTTCATAGTTAAACATGTATGTAGTTGTGTTTATGAAGACTTGGGTAGGTTGTATAACTTGGCAAAAATTCCCTATTACAGGAGAGCTGGAACTCAGGATGACTAGATGCCATATTCAGGGCTCTCCTCACAGGTGCACCTTTCTACCTCATTTAGTCCCAAATCAAGCCATAATCCAGACTTTCCTATTGTCATTGTCCAAAACTCCAAATGGCTTTATCAAATGGAGAAAGAGTCCATAATTTCTTTTCTACTAAAGTGATTAATCACCTGATGCTTTATACAAATTTTCATTCCAAATACATTCCTAGAGTACCAACTAGCATTTACCAGACATCGCGTGGGTATTACAGAAGATACAAAGTTATGCAAAATTGCCTCTGCCCTCAAGATGCTGACAACTCAAAACAGAATTGAACACATACCTAAAATTATATAGCACATTAAGCAATGCATGAAATATTGTAGCCAACATTTATTTCATACTGTGCGCCAGACAATATTTCACTTGACTTATTACACACTTTAAATAACGCCATGAGGTCAGTGCTATGGTTTTCTCTGTTTATAAATGAGGAAACTGATACTCAGACAAGCAGTACCTGGGTATTCTACGCTCAAAAAAAATAACTGGCCATGATTTCCCAATAACTTCTAGGCTAGCGCTTTATGCCGAGCAGCAATTTTCCATGAGGTTCCTGAGAAAATTCAGTGACTTCATAGTATTTATAGAATGCTAATGTGTCATTCTAAACCACAAATAAAGACTTTATTGCTTAGTGGCCTTCCAGATGCCTCTGGTGTCTGTGCTCTAAGAGACTAGTATGATATGTGATCCTTCCTCACTGAAACATTTCTCATGGTCCCATCTCTCCCCTATTTCCATCTCTAAGACTTATAGACCTTCATGATGAAAGGGAAGGAAGGCAAGATTGGAAGTTATATATCAGCACGTCAGACACTGGCTGCCCATTTTGTGTTTTATTTGATGGGATCCGTCTTCCCGAGTCTACAACGCATTTTTCATTTATTTAGGGCACGCGTGTTTACAGCTGTTTTAAAGAAGAGCATCTGATAGATGTTTATGAGGTCATCGCTTTAATAGGGTGAAAGGTCACATCATGAAAATGTTATTTGTACCATTAAGTATTTATTTGGTTTTATAATAAAATGAAGGATTTTCATAGCTATAATCTAAGAAAGATTCATTGTAGAGAAAAAAAGATGTGCCACACTAAAGTAGTAAGGGAGGAGATCGATAGGACATCAGTGGGGAAAGAGAACTTCCCTAGACATAGATATATAACAAATATAATAAATATAAACATCAAAGTAAATACTTAACTCTGGAAGAAGATAAAGATCTAAATACCAAGCATAAATCGGTATTTATAAGAGGCATAAATTTGCCTGATCATATGGAAAATAAGGATTGACCTATTTTTTTCTGCATTATCATTTTGATCTTTTGAGTAAGCAATAAAGACAGATAATTTACTTTCTACTAAAATATTTTTAACCTGTTGTTTAAAAGACAAAAAAAAAAACAGATTCAGAAGACAAATAATATTAACACAAATGGAATTTTTTAATATTTATCCAATTTGTTGTTCCCTTCCTGAACAGTTGCTTCAGTGACCAAATTTAAATGTGTGTTCAATGTAAAGTATGCACACAAGAAAGAAACCACATGACACAACATTGCTTTGGTCCATTTTCTTTATAACAGTCAGATTCTTGAATCACTAAAAGTTTGCACCATAAAGCCTCTTTGCAAAAATCATAAGCAGAACTCTAAAAAATTAGTTTTATTACCAGTGGAAATAAATATTAATCTTATTATCATGATGGTCTATGTAAAATGCATAACATTAAAAACTAAAAATATATATATATTATTATAAATAAATTGAAGTTAAAGTCTGTACGGATAACCTTAAGGAGGGAATTGACAGGAAGAAACAGAGTTGGTCTTGTTGCCATGGTTATTGCCTCACTTGGAAGTATTTATCAGCTTGCGGCCCCTTTAAGCAACATAACACCTGATTTGGTGGATCATGTTTTGGTTGTCCAATAAGCCAGTGTACACCAGCTGACAGAACGGAAGTAAAGTCAGTGAGTGCTGTGTCCTAGCTCCCTGGACTCCGTTTTTGTTGGCTTATTTTATACAGTCTTTTCACATGTCTTGATTTACCAAGTCGATAGAGTTCATTTTTTCCCCTCTTTGCTTCTTTCCCACTTGTATAGTCAGAAGACACAACATCCCTGAGTTACACAGCAACAGGCCTCAAACCAAACACAATGTACGAGTTCTCGGTCATGGTCACAAAAAACAGAAGGTCGAGCACGTGGAGCATGACGGCACATGCCACCACATACGAAGCAGGTATGTGAAGAAAGGCTGGCTTCAGAGTTTCTACTTTCAACATTTTGTAAAGGTGTTTCCCAGGTCCTGTGGAAGGTGGGACATGGTGCATTTTCAGCTCTAAATTACACTTTGTTTTATGTAAAATATCTTAAGTTTTATAGTTCATAGAACTTTTATATTTAATATTATCCTCCCCATTTTAGGAAAAAAGAAAATGAATTCCTAATGGATTAAGCAATCTGGTTTTAATTGAGGCATTAACTCAAGGGATCTAAATAGAAATCTTCTTTTTCATGCATTTACATAAAGGCAGACAGCTATGCATTGAACTCTCTGTCCAAAGCATTTGTATCATTGACCAACAGTCACAGTAGGGATTTACTTTTTTGGGAAAGAAATTAGGTACAAAATAAAGCCTTGCATTATAACTGCAGGCTCATGGATTCTTATCCTAAATAA
Organism: Myotis daubentonii; assembly: GCF_963259705.1. Classification (NCBI taxonomy): domain Eukaryota; kingdom Metazoa; phylum Chordata; class Mammalia; order Chiroptera; family Vespertilionidae; genus Myotis; species Myotis daubentonii. The sequence continues at coordinate 87,982,049 of NC_081847.1, forward strand.
CCTCAGCTAGATGTGGGAAGCAGTTTTGGGTGGTCATGTTCATTCTTTAGAAATAAGAGAACAAAATGGAAAACCTTCATGCAATTTGAAATAGTTCAAAACTGGGGTAAAAGCAATTTCCTATAAATTTTACCAGTCACATTTACTGTGGATCATAAAAGTTGAGTTTATTACCTTAAAAGACCTGCAGTGCACTTGACATTCATTGTTCACAGGGATCCAACATTTGAAGAATACAAGGTTTAACATGCTTTTTTTAATCCTCACCCCAGGATATGTTTTTATTGATTTTTTTTTAGAGAGAGAGGAAGGCGGGGGGGGGGGGGGGTAGGGAAACATTGATGTGAGAGAGAAACATCCATCAGTTGTCTCCTAAACTTGCCCTGACCTGGGACAAACCTGCAACCTACGTCTGTGCCTTGACTGGGAATCAAACCCACAACTTTTTGATGTGTGGGATGGTGCTCCAACTAACTGAGCCATGCTGGCCAGGGATTAACCTGCCTTTTTATTGGCTTTGTGATATTATATCATAGGAATTTCTTAAATATGATCACAAAACTCTTCTCTGGAGAATTTGAATTTCTCTTTCTATTAGAATTTGTCCCATGGTATTGCAGTCCTAATTTTTATCTTTGGCTACCATGTTAACTCACAGAGCTTACTGCATTTTTACATTTTTATGGGTACTTTTTTCTATACAAAGTTTTTTAGTTTGTCCGATTTAATTTCAACATCCTCTTCTATTTTACATGTATACATATATTAACTCCTTCTCCTCAAATTCTTCCCTCGATGCCAGTGTTCACATCTTCCTTTGAAGACTAAGACAAGCTTAATGAGTTATGTACTATGGGAATAATAAAAGTTCTGCTCTTTCTTTTTACTTAATATGAGATGAAGGAGTGAAATATAAACCACTAAGACATTTGCTCTTCCCTGAGTGAAAGAGAAGGAGTTTAATTTCCTCTTAAGCAAAAAATTCAATCATTTTTCCCTTTCATAAACATAAAATGCACACCAGCATCTGACTTGATAAATGTACCCTATTGATTTCTCATCAACTGCCTAACCTTGTAGGCACTCCAATGGTGAGACAAAAAGATATTAACTTTCAGAAATGTGGTTAGCAGGAAGGGTGATTGTCAAAACAGATAATGATCTGGACAAAGGTGTAAATAGCGTGTGGATGAGATCTCTGGGTGATGATGAGAAGTGAGAAGTAATTCACAAGTGTCTGCAGGTTTTATAACTGAGAGAAGGAAATGAAGTGAATGGAATGACTCTAGGGTTTCCTTCCAATTCTGCACTAACATAAAGACTATAGGGGCTGCATTGCTAGGCACTTGTGTTGAAATTGCTCATGATAAAGACAAAGGTGGCAGGAGGATTCTTGAAATAAAACATTTCATTCTGCCCAGGTGATGAATACTTTACTCTAGTTAGCTTAAGTAAAATAAAAAATAACTGCAAGTACTCCTGAAATAATGGGTCTTGGGAAGGGACAGAAACCAGAGGTACTCCCAGTCTTTAGAGGAGAAGAACCTATCGGACTGTTATTCAGGGTGTTGCCATCACAATGGTTTGACCCGTTATGTTTATCTTTCTTATGAACATTCTGTTTCCCAGAAGAGGGGATCCCACTGCTAAGGCGAGAGTGGGGTGAAGGCCATGAAATTCACATGACAGAGAAGAGCTTGTTCCCAAAGAAAGGAGCCAAGTGCTTCTCTTAACGAAGGAGGAAGGGATGGGATGTTGGACATTCCAAATAACAAACGGCCAGTACAATTCCCATGGCTGGAAATCTTCTAAATCTTGAGTGTTACCTCCCATTCATGCACTTCAAGACAGTCAAGCATGGGAAAAGGAGAACCAGACAAACCATAGGGCAATACTTGTCCAGTCAACTGAGACATTAATTATGAGTTTCCAATTATGTCCATTTGTAAATGTCAGGTCCTGAGATAGGGACTTGGTATAAAAAGCAAAGATGATATAGCCTATATCTTTGAGAAAATTATAATCTAGGAGAGAGGAAAAATATTTTTTTAACCTGAAGCAACATGGGAAATGTTGGTGAATAGAGATTCACCAACATTCACAGCTTTCCAAGTGTTCCTTTCAGAGTCACGGTCTCTACTGGTTGTTTGGTTCTAGGGTAGGGAACCTTGATCAGTGCGGCTGGTCCTGAGGTCAACCATGAAGTCACTTTGTCTGGTTTTGCTGCTTTTTTTGGCTTGGAGCTGAAACACAACTGAGGCGTAGACATTATCTCTAAGTTGACTGGAATTCTATCTCTGTGGTCAACAGACCAGAGGTTTTGTTCCTAAGATCATTTGATGCTGATCAGAACCTCCTCATCCTGAGGGTTTATGATTAAGGGAGAAGCCATGCAAGGGAGAAGGAGGCAGGCGAGTCAGGTGCTGGATGAAGCCAGTTTGAGTCGGAAGGAAATAAAGGAGAAAAAGTCATTTAAAGAAATGAAGTTTCTATGCTGTTGCATCCACCTAAAATAATACTTATACCAAAGAGGCATATTTTGGAGGTGACAAATTCTGCTCCCTTTCACCAACAGGTGGGAAAAGCTCTAAGAAAGGCAGGGTTTCATACCATCTAGTTTCATACCAGAGATTCCTTGCCAGCTCTATTTTCAAATATTTCTTCGCCTTCTTGTTAGGAGATTACTGGTATGTTACCTAAGCAAGTTGCTTTGACCTGTTTTCAAATGCATTCTCTTCTTGAGGAGGGGCTTCTAAGGAAATATAGAATTAGGTGACGTTTCAATTATAAATCCTACAGTCATAACAGAGTTCTGTCCCTCGGAGACATGTAGCCGTCAATCTCACAAGTATGTGCACATTTGTTTGTTCTCTTATGCTTCTCACATTTTCAGTGCAGCACTCACTTGAAAATACATTATAGTCTTTCCTCCATGTTCACACATGTTCTCTTCTCCTTTGGAAGTCATTAAACTTCCTCGGGAAAAATAACACACATTAATTTCTGTATTTGTGTTTGTTTGCTTCTTTCATCCAAATACTTGAGAGGAATTGTGAATGGTAAAATCAGCATGATATACTGCATGATAGATTCTGAGTGTCAACATCGTGATTAGAAGTCCCATAAATGTCTGTTTTCTCTCACATCCAATGACAAGGCCTTGTCTCTGTTCCCCCGGCAGCCCCGACCTCTGCTCCCAAGGATCTGACAGTCATTACTCGGGAAGGGAAGCCCCGTGCTGTCATTGTGAGCTGGCAGCCTCCCTTGGAAGCCAATGGGAAAATCACGGGTAAGCATCTCAGCTGCATTCTGAGCGTTGCTCTGCTGGGCCCGGGATGGCTCACCCCGAGTGCGCTGCTGGTGCCTTTTGTGTATTAGTTTTCTGTCTAGCATCTTGGTTGACTTCATGACCCTTTCTGATGGTCTCTTCTGGCCCTCGCTTGTGGAATTCTTTGGTGCATACGCACACACACACACACACACAGGTGTGATTGGAGTTGCTTCCTGAAAGATGTGCACTTCAATTAGCATAGGCCTTTTGTTGTTTTAGTCTGTGCAGCCTGAGGACAACCTTCTAATGGGATGTCTCTGAGCATGAGTGACTGAGAAGAAGCCGGTTGTTTGGCAATTATAAAACACAAAAGACACCTAATGACCATGTATTTTTGTGTGACACATAGGAAAAAGGAGGTTTGTCTGGGCGGGTTTTCATGTATTTAGCTTGAAAACCCGCTTTTAGCTTCTTATTTAAATCCTAAGGTTCAGAAAACACTTAATGTTGACTGACAGAAATTGTACTTAATGAATATTTCACAGTGACAGATTTTATTTTACCAAATATTGCTGATAACATCAATGCCTAATTAAAGCATCCATTAGAAGCCTGTAATGTTAATTTAGTATGAAAAATATAATGGAGTTCTACCAGGGGTTTTGCATTTAAATGATCACTCTAGTCTTTTAATAGATGTCTCCATAGCATATAATTATTATGAAAAAAATATTGTATAACTAAAAATGGGCACATTATAGTCTAATTAACCTGAACCATTGGATTGGGCACATGTAAGAGTCACTCCTTTTTTCTTTGCATACAAGAAGTGGATAGCACTACTACAAATTAGCAAAGTAATTCAGTCATTCTGTGATGCAGAGACAAGCATGGGAATTATAGTTCAGATGACATGTGCTTTAAGTGAGTGACTTTCTGAAATTTACAAAATGCAAAGGTAATATGTGAAAATTCCAAATGCGATGCAAATATAAGTAGAAGACTTGTTTTCTCTAGGAAATTGCTCTTAGTGCAATAGCTAATAGAATTTTCATTTGAGCCGACAAATATGGAAAAAGAGGAACAAACATCTTCCTAAATCTTATATGTTCAGTTGTCACTCTGCCAGGTTTTTTAAAATGAAGGTTGGCTCATTCTAATTTCTTCTTATTTCCACTCAACTTTATGATCTGTTTTCATTGGTTCCATTTCAGTACTTTTGTAGATTTTGATTGGCTTACATGATGACTATTTTATTATGTGACAAACTTATTTATAAACGTATGGTAAATCAACAGATAATAAGTTTAAGAAAAAAACAAAATAGAACTTTTCTAAATCAAAACAAGTTCTGGTGGAAAGAATTTCTTTCTTAAAGGATAAAATAAGTCATATCCTACCCAATGCTCCACTCTTATTTAAGTAAATCTCATCAAATTGTCAATGTAAACAATAGAATGTGTTTTCAACTCCGGAAGGAAGCTTTATTTTGCTTTTCAAGATTAAAAAATGGGGGGACATGCAATTAATCTAAGCAAAAAATTTAGTGTGCCAAAATCACAGTGTATGTGTAAGAGACCTTGTCCACATATTTTATGTAGAGTTGCATAATAGTTTCCACAACTAAAACTTCATTCTCTAATAATGGTATGCATTTATGAAGGCCAAGTTGTGATTTTCAGCTTGAGATATTTTGACTCAACTCAACGGAGAGCGCACACACACAGCCCATAAGACAACTTCTTCCTATACATATTTTGGTTCTTTCAACCAAATTCCTTTTAGAAAATAGGATGATAAAATATTCAAAATAGAAGACTATTAGGCAGAAGGCCCAGGTTTGTTTACACTCTGTTTCCATGAAAGTGCAAAGGAACATGTGAGCTCTTTCCCAGTGTGTTGGGCACCTGTGAGCCTATGGAAGAATGTTCTCCCTTCCAACATTTCTATTTCCTTGTCTTCCTAAGTTCCTGCATCTGGACAGCAGTAGGACAGGGTGGTTAAGAACTGAAAACCTGAGCTTCTGAGAGAGCGATGCCCAGGCAAGTGATTTAACCTCCTGGAGTCTGACTTTCTCATCTATAAAATACGGGGATAGAACCTCTTCTGTAGAATCATTATGATAAAGTGCCCAGATAAGTCCCTGATGCCCAGTACGTACAGAAACAAATGAGCTATTATTATTCCTATTTGAAATCCACTCAAGGAAGAGGCTTTGCTAATGGGCTTTGCATGGAACCCAGCTCATCAATTTGTAAATATGTATACTTCAAAAACGATTAAACAAACGAAAAGAGGGTGAGGGAGAAGACCTAGATGATTCTGGTGCTTAAATTCCTTGATCATCAACTGGCAGCTTAAGGATCTGGACTGACATTTTCAGAAGAAAGTGGTTCAAATTGAATTAAGCATTTGTTACATGCTTGGCATTCTGCTAAGCACTTTGCTATTATAAGTGTTCATATATTCCAGTTATTCCACTTTGAAATGAAGAGACGAGGGCCTTCTCTGGGGTAACTGACTTTCCTAAAATCAAATAACCACAAAGTAGCAGAGCTAGCTGATCTTCAGTGAAAAGGCCGTGTTTACAAAGCAGCTCCCAAATACCAAAGGAGCAAGAGGCAAAGAATGAGTCAGACAAGTCTAGCTTGTTGGTTAATGAGTTTAATAGGGAATGTACTTACTTACATACAGAAACCTGGTCCTGGCTGTAGGATAGTCAGATTTCCGCATCGTTCACCCACTAGACCAGGGGTGGGCAACCCTTGGCACGCGTGCCAAACATGGCACACCAGTAACTTTTGCTGGCACGTGAAACCCTCTCTTATAATCTTCCATTTATAATTGTGAATCTTTGTTCTCAGTGATGAATTTTGTTAAGTCTCATAATAGGAGTAGCCTGACGGATGAAAGTAGTAGCTCATGCATATCTCTGAAGGTCATGAAATATAAACCTGATGTAAAATCTCTGTCATCAGTGATGCAGCAGCAAAAGTCCCACTGATAATATCAAACGGAGTCATAAAGTTTTCAGTCGGACTATCAGTGTACATGTATACATTAAAAATAAATGTATTTTTCATCATCATATACTGTGTTTTTGTCGCTCGAATGAATTTTATTATTTCTTCAAGGTTCTTCACATACGTACACATTAAGAGATATCAAGTAGGCGTAACATGTTCTCAAAAAATTAGGGTTGGCATGCAGAGGAATTTTGAGTCAGAGATTTTGCTGTTTTGGGCACGCATTCACAAAAAGGTTGCCCACCCCTGCACTAGACTAACCTCTTTTTAGAGATGGAGATATGTGTTGTCAAGGAATGTGTGTGTGGGGGGGGGGGGGGGAACGGGGGGAAGGGGATCAATAGGCCAGATAGCAGGAGTCCCTGGCACCAGGGTGAGCCAAGAGATAGATCAAATCAAGGGTGCCTTGCCCCAGAGGAAGGATTAATGAAAATTTCATGATTAGACAGCTGTCTCTGTACACATTCCAGAGTCCACTAAAGGGAATAGGTGGGGGGCGGGGGGGTCAAAGATCTGGCCGGTTCATTCATTCAGAAGTTAAGCTGGTTATTAGTTCTGAGATGGAGTCCGCATTTCAAGATAGGGTCAAGCTAGGATTTAAAACTCAGGCTCCTACTCTTATTATATTATGCTGTACTTCAACTTCTTAGTATTCAACTGGTCCAAATCAGTGATTTTCAATTGATTTATGATTTAATTTTTCTGAAGAAGGATTGGGCATGGTATTTTCCAAGTGATTTTAATATGGCTAATTGTGAAACATTGATCTAAATACATGCAGCATCCAACATTAAGATCAGAGATCAAGGATGATAGAGGGAAGAGTTAGGTCTTCGGAGATTTGTTCCTTATTATTGGTATCTAATGATGAAAATTATACTTGCTTTTTCTGTGTCTCCAATTCCTGTTGCTTCAAATTCTCTTCTCTCTTTACTTTTGTAAAATTCACCTAACCATTTTTCTTCCCACTTCTAGGCTATAGCTTAGTCTTGCTAGCAGATATTTCTTCCATCTGTTCCTTAAGCGTTGCTTCCAGAATTCAGATCTTTTTATTCTCTTTTTTTAAATGTCTTTATTGATTAAGGTATTACATATGTGTCCTTATCCCCCCATTGCCCCCCCCAACACACCCCCACTCATGCCCCCACCGCCCTGGTGTCTGTGTCCATTGATTAGGCTTATATGCATGCATACAAGTCCTTTGGTTGATCTCTCCCCCTTTCCCCCACCCTCCCCTACCTTCCCTCTGAGGTTTGATGGTCTGATCAATGCTTCTCTATATTCTCTTTGTTACTTTCTCTGCAAAAGTGTCTATATGATACGAAGAGCTTCAGTGAACACAAATGTCTCTTAAATTTCATATTAAAACCTCATATTGTATATTTCCATTTGTCTGTCTTATTGTATTCTATTCCCCAACACCTCTTTCTCCACTTCTCTCTCTCTCTCTCTCTCTCTCTCTCTCTCTCTCTCTCTCTCTCTCTCTCTCTCTCTCTCTGTCTCTCACCCACCATAACCAACTAAATAATGCACTATTATATTCAGTAATAGGTTTTAAGACTATCCAAGAATGTGGATCCAGCTGGGCACTCACACTGAAATCTTAATTTCCTGCATTTTTTATTACCATCATTTCCAAAGCCTCCACAGTTCACCTGGTTGCATAAGTTGGAAATTTAGTCATCTTGACTCCTTCTTTTTCATCTCGTCAACATGTATTCATGAAGTAAAATCAAATGCTTATAGTACACTGCCGAAAATTTTATAAGAACAGGTTTCAGATTTTGTCCAATGCCTTCTCCCTTGTAACAATATCCTTAACACGTAGTAGGTAATGAATAAATATTTAGTCGGTAGAATAATCATTGAATTGCTGTTAAATCTATTGCTTCACTTGAAACCAACAGTTCAGCTCTTCCAAATATGACAACTTCCTTCAGATGTATTAATATTAAGAAAGAGAGAGATAGAGAGAACGGAAGGACCGAAGACTAGCTGGAGCATTTACTGTGTAGTTAGTATGTAGAAGGTAATTTAATAGAAATATCCCCACATATTGGGTTCTTAAAATGCATTATCTCATAGCAACTTCTTCTCAGATGATAAAATTGAGATATATTCAGATTAAGCAAGTTGTTCAAGGTTACAAAGCCAGTCAGTGTTAGAGCTGTGACTTGAGGTCAGGTATCCCTGAATCCATTGCCTGTTATTTTTGACCAAAAAGGAGGAAGAAATGGGTCCTTCCATCCTTATGTATCTATTTATATACAAGATTAGCAGAATCATTTTTTAAGAAGAAAAGCTCTGACTGGATAGATCTTCTTGTTAGTAGGGGTCATCTTAGTCTTCCTTGTGATTCACAGTCTACCTGAGTCTTGGAGGGAAATCACTAATGAGTGACAAGAAGACAGAAGAGAAGAGAGAGATGGCATTAAACACTTCTACCCTTTGCTTCTGGAATTACAACTACCTATTTGTATAAGTAGGGTCACACTAAGAGATGTATGATGTTAAATTTTATATGTATTTAGACAAATGTTATTCCAATGTGGGAGTGCTCAGATGGGTTAGCAATCCCAGCTCTTACAACCCATGACTGGATATAAAACTTCATTATATAGCCAACTGTGGTGGGTAAGAGACAAAAATGAAGTAGGAAAAAGTAAGAGAAAACAATCAAGAAAAACAGATACTTGGACACAGAGAAATAAATATAGATATACAGAAAGGTTGTGAGAAACCAATGAATTTGTCCCAACTTATGTGGTTATATGAAAATCTATAAGGTAAGACTTTCAATACTAGATTTAATATCCTTTGATCATACCAAACTCACATATTTAAATGAAATTGTTTGCTTTCTCTGCGGCCAATTTTTACTTTTGAATAAAGTAATGTGTTTCTATTCCCCATATTAGTTCTCAAATTTACAAAAATTAAATTAAAAAATAGAGTTGCCTACCAGTATAAGGAAATTGCTCAAATACAGTATGAAATGGTCAGAACCTGATGCTTGCATCTTCAACCTTACTTGATTCTAGAATTGTCATTCTAAATGCTAAATTGAATACTTTTTACATAAAAAAGCATTGTGAAGGCATATATTTTAATATCATTTGATAAATAAAGAAATTTCAGGAAAAGTGTAGCTGACTGGGATGGAACACAGTTCTTCAAACTTTCAGATGTGTTGGGCATTTAAAACAGCCCAAGAAAACTTTAACAGTTTTATTAAATGTCATGAATGTAAAACTTATATGCTTTCTGGCTAATGGATTTCATTCAATAAGTGAGTTTCAATATCTAGTATGTAATGATATTTTATTAGTTCTTTTGAATAATAAAATGTAATATAAGATAGGGCTCCTGAACTAAAGAAATGTTTTTATTCTCTTGAAGAGATATGACATGCACATAATAAAAGCTAAAAAAAACTATTACAAATATCAGGGTCTTATATTCAATAGATATAACTCTTTGGGGACAAGAATGGGGGGTGCTCTGGCTCAAAGAATATCAGATTTTATTGATGTTGTTATGGGGGCTGAATTATAAATGAGTGGATATTTGTGAGTCAGAAACAATTATTTTATCCAATGATACTTCATCATCCCTTTTGAATTATAATCTTCCAATTTTAATATTAACCAGAGAGAGGAGTCACACAACCTTTATAAGTTTTGCAGAATTCTTAACCTTGGCCCTTTACCTTCCCCTGAACTCTCTGCATCTTAAGACATTCATATCTGCAGTGTCAACATCTCAACAAATGCCACACATATACTAGTATACAGATCCCACATATCAACAAAAGAAGTGATTCCTGACCTTGCTTAAACACAGAGATCATCTGGGGTGCCGATTGCTGGGATTACATTTAACCTATTGTATTATCGATTACAATATCACCACAAACTTAGCACCTTAAAACAACACACATTCATTATCTCACTGTTTCTGTTGGTCAGGAATCCAAGCACAGCTTAACTGAGCACTCTGCTTCAGGGGCTCATACAAGACAGCAGTCAAGGTTTTAGACTAGACAGATGTCTCATCTGAAGCTTGACTGGGGAAAAGATTTGTTTCCAATTCCTGTGGTTGTTGGCAGGATTCAGTTTCTTACTGGCTGTTGATCAGAGCCAATCCTCGTTTCCTTGCCATGTCGTCCTCGCCATCTGGCAGCTTGTTCCATCAAAGCCAACATAGGAGAGAGTTTGCTAGCAAGACGGAAGTTAGAGTCTCATGTAACACAATCATGAAAGTGATAGTTCATCATATTTGCTGTGTGTTATTGGTTATGCTCAGACAGAAAGGCTTACAAAAAAGTGTGACTATCAGGAGATGGGAGTCTTTGGGGGGCTAAGACTCTGTCTGCCACACCTATTAAATCAAAATGCCCTTTCTTGGGACCTATGTTTTGTAACTTGTACCCAGTCACCAGGTAATTCTTATAATTAGGCAGATTTGGGAAACACTAAACTTGGTGAAAAGTGAAAGCTAAAGCAAAAGACATGTAGGTTTTTATCATTGATCTGAATTGAAGAGAAATGGATTTCTGGATCTTGGAATTTGCAACAATTCTTTTTTAAAAAATATATATATTTTATTAATTTTTTTTACAGAGAGGAAGGGAGAGGGAGAGTTAGAAACATCGATGAGAAACATCGATCAGCTGCCTCCTGTACACCCCCTTCTGGGGATGTGCCCACAACCAAGGTACATGCCCTTGACCAGAATCGAACCCGGGACCCTTCAGTCTACAGGCCGACACTCTATCCACTGAGCCAAACCGGTTAGGGCTTTGCAACAATTCTTAATCCTGCAGAATCACAAGGAAGACAGATCCAGTTCATTGTTTAGAATGCATCCCTCCAAACCCAAGCATAATTGAGGTTAAATATGGCATTAAGTGACAAATGATTAAAAATTATATAAATGTTCTTTTACTTTACTGAGGTGTATTGCAAAGTCTACAAAAAATTTCTCACTATGGAGGAAGGTTTTATATGTTAGATATAGCTTGAACTAGACCTTGGGGGATGGGTAGAATTTGGATGGGAAGAGTGAAGAATAAGTGGTAGGTGGGAACAAGCATAGTATGGAGACCTCACTGCAGTCCACCGGGAGGAAGTGTGTGTGTTTTCATGTAGGTAGTGTGCATGGTTATTGGGGGAGGACAGTGGATCTGAGTCAAAGAACCTTGTGATATAACCACAAAAGATCTATGTGTGAGGGTCCCAATCCTCACAAGATAAGCAGGACTCAAAAGGAAGGAACCAGTCGATCAAAGACTGCTGTTTTTAAAAAATATGATTTCTAAAGAACATATTCAGTATATAAGAATAGAACTAGGGAAACTTGTGGCCTAGCTGATGTAGCCATCTGTGCAGAATTTTAACAGAAGTGGAGGCTGGCACTATAGTCATAGACCAAAGACACCTATGATGAGCTATCGTACAGTTTCATCTGATAGTCTAGTACAAAATTATGAGTTAATATGTTTAAATAAAATCTAGTTTACATGTTGGCTAAATATAATGCTAGAATATTAATATATTACAGGGTTTACTTGGGTGCATGTTAGATTATCACCACTGAGTACCCTAGTAGTAGTCAAGTAACATCCCCTAACACAGAGGGCAAATGATACTATCCAATGATAGATTATTAACATTTGAGATAGTAACTAGATAACCTACAATTATCCAGAAATACATTGTCTTTTTTTCCCTAGTTGGGACGGACTAGGGGAAATAGTGTTGGACTTTCAGCATAACAGTAGAGGATATCATCCTAGTTTTTTTACCCCTAGCTTGGGTCATTTTCAACTTTATCATCTGTGAAAGGAGGCAACCGTGCTTCTGCCAGCCTCACAGAGTTATTATGATAAACGTATATCACCGTTTCTTTTATAACACTGTAAACAAGCATGGCATGTTATGCTTTTCAGTGTATTCTTATTATTTAAGCATAAGCCAAAATAAATACTCCTTGTTTTCATTATTGGGATATGGTACAAATTATACAGAGTTGTTATCTATGTTTTACATTTTGTCATGCATATATTAGAATAAACCAATAATTAGAATTGGTAGGCAGCAGAATCTTCACATTTTTAAATGACATATATATTTTTTTTATTTCTATCTTATTCCATTTTCAGGTTCTGCACACTGAAGCAATTACTTATTTAATCCTTGCAATATGAAAAAAATATATATTACTTGCTAAACCCAAAACTGTAGTTTATAGATTGTGGATATATAATAATCATTGAAAATTACACTTGGGAAACATGGATGTTTGGAAGCAGTAGCAGAGCAGGCTACTAACAGAGCTTGCATTCATCTATTTATGCAGCTTACATCTTGTTTTATACCTTGGACAAGAACATACCAATTGATGACTGGGTTATGGAAACAATCAGTGGTGATCGTCTTACTCATCAGATCATGGATCTCAACCTTGACACTATGTATTACTTTCGAATTCAAGCACGAAATGTGAAAGGAGTCGGGCCCCTCTCTGATCCCATCCTCTTCCGGACTCTGAAAGGTTTGAATCATTTTTTGCTATTGCCTCTCTTTTCCTGTGGGATTGTTATGAATTCCCTTCTACCATCTCTGTTGGCAGCATGACTACATGGGTATTCAAATTGCATTAAAATGCAAATTAAAGCTACAGTGAGTTATTAACTCATGCCTATTAGAATGGCCATCATAGCCCTGACCGGTTTGGCTCAGTGGACATTACGTCGGCCTGCGGACTGAAGGGTCCCAGGTTCGATTCCAGTCAAGGGCATGTACCTTGGTTGTGGGCACATTCCCAATAGGGGTGTGCAGAAACAGCTGATCGATGTTTCTCTCTCATCGATGTTTCTAACTCTCTATCCCTCTTCCTTTCTCTCTGTAAAAAATCAATAAAATATATATATATATTTTAAAAAAATTAGAATGGCCATCATCAAAAACACAAGAGATAACGAATGCTGACAATGATGTGGGGAAAAGGGAATCCTGTACATTGTTGGTGGGATTGTAAATTGGTGCAACCACTACGGAAAACAGTATGGAGGTTTTTCAAAAAATTGAAAATAAAAACATTATGTGATCCATCCAGTAATTCCACTTCCCGGAAATATATTAAAAAAAAAATAAAAACACTATCTAGATGTCCTATTTGCACCCCCATGCTCATAAGAACCTTATTTCAAATAACCAAGACATGGAAACAAACTAAATGTCCATCAGTGGTTGAATTGTGGTATACATACACAATGGAATATTATTGAGCCACAAAGAAATAGGAACTCCTACAATTTGTGACAAAATGGATAGATCTCGAAGGCATAATGTTAAGTGAAATAAGTCAGACAGGTAAAAACAAATACTTTATTATTTCACTTACATGTGGAATCTAAAAACAGACAAGCAAACAAACAAAAACACACCAAACTCATAGAAAAGAGATCAGATATTTTTGTTATGAGAGTCAAGGGATAGGGAGAGAGTGAAATTGGAGGAAGGTAGTCAAAAGGTACAAACTTCTGGTTATAATATAAATAAGAACTAAGGATGTAATGTGCAACATAATGACTTCAGTTAACATTGCTGTATAATATAGAGGAATTTTGTTGAGAGTTGATCCTAAGAGTTCTCATCACAAGAATTTTTTTCATTTTTTATTTTATCTATATGAAATGATTTATGTTAACTAAACCTTTTTCAAAAGTTTTATTGTTGACACTATTTCCTCCCCTTTGCCCACCTCCACCCAGTCCCTACTTGCCCCCATGGCCTTCACCACACTGTTGTCTGTGTCCATGGGCATATGCATATATGTTAACTAAACTTTTTATAGTAATTATTTCACCATATATATAAATAAGACCCTCATGCCACCACACCTTAAACTTATATAGTGTTAAATGTCAATTATTTCTCAATGTAACTAGAAAACAATAAGAAAAATAAATAATTAATTAAAATGTAAGCCAGCATTTCTTAGGAAGATCTATTGTATCACCGCATTTTCTGCCTTCAGCAGAAGGCACACATTTCAACTTGACGTTTTTCACTGATAATCCTAGGAATTTTGTATTGATTTCATGTATGTTGGTTCCATTCGAAATATAATGAAACACTTTAGCCATTTTATGTAAGGGAACAAAAATTAAAAAGTATTGGATTATGTAAATGGCATACTCTTGCTAAATGTAAATATCTTCTTTCAGGACCAATTGTCCTTATACAGTAAAGGACATTTCGATATGGCAAAGTAGAAAACCTCAAACAAAATGAATGTGTTTATTTTAAAGAGGAAGGTCAGCAACAATGACAAGAATTTGCAGAATGATTGGAAGAAAACCCACATGCTTGTAAGAATGAAAATGAGCACTCAATTTAAGGATCGTTATGTGTTCAGCACTCAGGTTAAGGATAGAAAAATACTCAGGCCCAGGAATAGTAACTACATCAAAATAATCTTCATACACATTTTTTAAAGCAGAGTATTGTTTTTCTGGAGGTCAGATGATTTCAAGGGCCTCTATTACTCATTAATTGAAAATAATTTCAATGTTGTATAGCTGATATTTAAAGATCGATATTTAAGGAGTGATGTGTCTTGTTCTAAGGAAGGATTCTTGGCTCTTGGACCTGACCACATTATGCCTCTATATCTGGCTGAAAACGTGATACTACATGATGGCACACAACTGAAAAATTAGAAACACGTGTCTCACATTTTCACCCAGTCATTTGACATACTGAAGAAGAGTTTTAGAAAAAATTATATAGTCTGTTTCTCAATTCTCCTAGGGACGGTAGCCTAATAAACAGTGGCCTTTTGAATTCTGTGAGCGAGCTATTCAAAAGCTGGATTTGGTAATAGCACATCTGAAAGTTTGCCAGGAACACACAAGCAAGCATTCAGCCTGAGTCTGTGACGGTTCTTAATGACAGGTTAGAAGTTGGGAGGGAGAGAGGAGGAAATGAGCTAATCTTTGTCTATCCAGGTTTTTAGGACTTCATGTCTAAATCAGGTTTCATTCCAAATGAGCAATTGACAGGAAACTGGTTATTCATTTTGAGGGAGCATGAAATGTAACTCGATAATGTTTCACAAACGCTTCATCTTTATCTGCGGACAAGTGCCAAATTAATTTCATGCTCACAACGTATGCCAACTGGAGATCTCAGAGAGGGTTTAAAAACGACTTAAGGCATCCAAATGTGTTAAGCAGCAGAATGATGAGTTATCACAGGATTTACATGCCCACATGGATAATCATCCTGTGGATTGTGTAATGAACTCCCTGTCTCATTTGGTACTGTTTACCCTCAGTGTCCTAAACTCGTCTATTAAATGATCTTCAGCATTAAGAAGGAATTCAGGAATTTGCTCTAAGTCATAATATTCCACAAGAATCATTTCTAATATCCTGATTGGAATGTTTAATATTGTCTACCCTAGGTATGGCATGCTCCATTAACAACCAATTAAAAGTTTTTTTAAGCAGATCCTGCTCATATGTAGTACACTGAGGTTTAGATGTCTTGAGTGCACTTGAAATTATATAGAAATATTTATATCTCCCATCTTTTTAAATAATTGATATTGCACATGCATGCATCCTACGTGTCACTTGGGATGACAAATGTTCTAAGGTAAATAAATTACTCATCGTAAGAGATTTGAAGCCAAGTGAACCAAATTGACACTAAAGACATAAAATCACGCTATTGCTCTCTGATTTAAGATTTTCATTTTCCAAAGCTGCTTCAAAACATAAGGCCACTGTTCATCAGAGTGTAACTTTGACAAATAGAAAGGTTTTCCTATTGTCCTGAAGCTGAGGCAGCTCAAGATAGTCTACTGGGTAGCAGGCAAGTGCTTTGTTGTAATCATGCCCCTTAGGCAGGTGCCCTCAGGCTTATATTCAGTCTTTGTAAGATTGACATATTTTCTACTTGAGACTAGAGTTTTATCCCTTTTTGGTTTTAGGCACCAGCCAGAGAGGTACAGGAAGCTCAATTAGTAATCACTGGTTAATTAAAGAGACATTTATAATTAAAAATGGATTAAGTTATTATACCCTTTATGTACATGGTATAGGGGATATGTCTGACTCTTTCCTTGAAATGTTAATTAAAAGACTCTGAAACTTGATTCTTGACCACATAGGATTCTTCAAATAGCCACCTCCCTTCCCCAGACCCTCCCCATTACAATACCTACACACTGTTGAACCCTCGGAGGATGAGGAAGAGTCATGTTTATCTCTGCCTATCACATGGTTGTTTCTTCCAGTGAAGTAAGCTTCTTCCCGTTGGCCTGTCCATAGGGAGGATGGATGGAGTAGACCAATGAGGATTTCTGTGGAGGACAGAGTCATCTCCGCAGCAGAATATGATGTATTCTCGGGGATCCTTAATCATCATTCTGAAATGTGCACTTCTTCCATCCAAAATATAGAACTGAAAGCTCTGTACTACAATACAAAAAAAGCTTTAGTCTGCAAAGAATCTTGTGACAAAATCCATTATTTTCTTGACAAATGACAGAAGCCATTAAAAAGTCCAGGTACAAATTACAATACTTTCAAGCCTTTATTTGCCTTTAATAAAAAGTAACTATTAGAATATATTTGGTCATTGTTGGAAATAGTCTTTAGTAGATAACCTTCCTCGAGTCATTCAAGGTTTCCCAAGTAATATTCAGCCCAGATTTGCTAACAATAAAGCAAATCCAGAAGATAAGAATAGAGATCAGATTGTCCACAATAACATTTATTTGTCCCTTGCTAAAAATTGCTTAAACTACAGACAGTGCATGTATATAATTAAAGACAAAGGGAGAGATAAATCAAAATGAGATGAAATTTTTGTTTTGTTTGTTTGTTGTTTGTTTGTTTTATATCATTGCAAACAGTTCTCCCCTAAATATGTGATACTGTGTATGGTAGTTTCTCAAGCATGTCTGTTCTGGCTACCAGACACTTACCCTTCCTGGATTGTGTGGTCACATATGATCCTGGCATATCATTCCCCATTCTTAGGAAAACCAGCATGGCATTTCCTAGAACATGATGCCCATCCTTAAAAGCTGCATTAAGGTTCTAGCCCTGAATATAAAGTACAGTTAACTCAGTTGCCTATCAAAAGCTCTTGTCATCAAAAACACCTCACTACTGTATTTTGAGGTGCTGTTAGTCTTCAATGAGAAATGGGAGAGAAAGTCAAGACAAAAATTAAATTGTAATGATTTGATTAGAAATTATTAGATTAGATAGCCTGCCGAATTAAAAAATGTTAATCTTGAGAAGATACAAAGACATTTATAAAATTTGTATAAAGTTTGTAAAATTTTGCCGTAATAAACACTTGTGTATAGCATTTTTCAAAGACTCATTCAGAATTCAAAGTCTACTTCTTGTTAGGATACCTTTCCTAGTTTACCCTTTTCATATGTCTACATATTAACATAAAAGAAAGGGACCTAGAGAGCACTGTGCTAGGCGAAATCACATGCATTTTTATGGTTATCCTGTTTTTAATTAGACTTGTATGATGATCATTCTGAGTTTATGGTTAGAACAACGTGACAAATAACATATTTTTAAGAACACGTTTATACAACAAAAACATTTTCATTTTTCCTTCTAATTATTTAATAGAAATAATTACATTAACCTTGATTCCTTATTAATTTTATTTCCATAGGGCATTGGCCTTGATATAAGAACTTGCTCACAGAAACTGTTGACTTCAAATGTCAGCTTTCTTGCTGGGAACTGTCAAAATCTAATACTATTTCTTTTCCCCTCCCCGCAGTGGAACACCCTGACAAAATGGCTAATGACCAAGGTATGTGTGGCTCGCCCTGCCGCGTTCTCCCCCCTTGAATCCGTCCTGTCTGTCGGAGATGTCAGTCACTGTGTTGTTTTCCTCTTTTCACCTGGGCCATACACCTGACGGAGCCCACTCTGGGGCGATAATTAATCCTGTTAATGAAGTTCTGCTTGGATGGGGCTGAGGCTCTGATAGGGAAGATGTAAATTTTCTTGAGAGGAAATTGTTTTGTCTCTATTCTGAAGGACCAATTAAAATGTCAAGCTTCTTTGTAGGAAATAAATTTTTCGTCTCTGTGTGCACTTCTGAATAATTCACATTAAGTATAATTAAGCTCGGCATAATTTCCAAGCTGCTCTCGCACCCTTTCCTGCGCTCGGATTACAGTTCTGCGGTTCCGCGGAGAAACGCCATAAATCATGTGTGCTTGTCCTCTGCCACCAGCTTCCTGCAGTTAATAAACACAAAGTGAGGTCAACGTTTTTAGGGCATCACTATTGTTCATTTCGAAGTCAGCGAGCTTTCATTCCTTGAATCGGATGCTGGGTGGACTTGGAGGATTGTATCCTCTTTCCACTCTTTTGCTAAAAGCTTGACTTGTGTAGAGACACAGGGATGGTTTTACACAAAGGAAAATGGGGATAAATGAGAGTTATCCATCAACTCACAGGGAGATGTGAATTTGGGAATACCATGATTCTTAGAGTGAAAAATTAAGATGCCATTATTTTTTCACTCCGAGTGATTAGTAGGATGTTAGAGGAGCAAACTAATATTTCTGAGTTTTATTTTGGGGGGATGTTCCATTCTTTAGAGAAGGGAGAATTTGGAAATACCACTGGTTATAGTCTGTGTTCGTTATTTGTTGGTTCAGAGCCTATGACTTGTCTTCTGCTTTGGATAGCGACTGTCAGCACAACCTGCTTGCAAGCATCAGGTCTCAGAAAGTTCTATCTTGTTGGTTGGGGAAAATATCCTTTTCAACAAGAATATTTTTTAAATTTTAAGCATCTGTGGTTGGTAAGGCTCACTCCTAACAGAAGGTTGCCTACATGAGTGGTATTTTAGTTAATGATCCTGTATTCAGGTCCAGCTCCGGTCCTTACACCATGCCTCTGCTGAGGAGAACGTGGTGAGGGTCCCCCACAGGGAGGAAGAGCAGTGATGCAATGCACAGAAATGCCCACCCAGGGTTAGTTAGCTTTCCCATTCATCACCGAGCTGTACCCGCTTGCTCCCACTTAAAAAATATTTTCCTAAGATTAATATCTACTAAATAGTAATATTTGTAAAATGATGAGTACTTAGAAAATGATGAGTAATTAGCAGTTAGCATATATTTGCTTAGGTAAAGTAAATATTAGTGCTGGCCAAATCCAATGCTGGAATAATTTATTAACAGAAGTAGGGATTTTTATTTTTTATAAAATAATTAAAATAATCTCTCATAGCTTTTTAAACTTAAATGAATTTGGAACATCTACAGGCATATATCCTAATTTTTGAAATTATATTTAGTGCGAGAGAGAAATGTTTAAAGTAAATGAACCAGGTAAAATGCTACATTCGTAGCCACTTGGGCGATGGAGTGCTCAAGCGTCTCTATAAATGGATTTCCAGTTGTCTCCCGCTTCCTTTTCATTGTCTCTCAATTCCTTTCAATTGTTTTTGCTGTTATTTTTTTCAATTAACTCTTTTTTTCTTATTATCTTAAGCTACCAAAATATATTTTGTAAATGGATTTTTTAAAAAAAAAAAAAAGAAAAGAGAATAAATTATTCCCCAGTTGCTGTATCACACACCCCCTATTTATTTTACTCAGATTTTCAAATTGACAGTGAAATCAGGTCAATTATCAGGAACAAAGGAATTCCCCAGGATGACTGCCAGTGACTGAGTCTGTTAATATAGTCCAGCAGTTGTTCTTTTTCTTCATCTAACATTACTTCGGAAGATTCTGTCACTTATAATATACTATGTGGTACCTTATTCAGTCACAGCTGGTGTACAGTTGGTCAAATTGATAGGATCTAAATTTTAGGTCAAACTCAAATCACTTGTAATTTGATGTTATTGGACTGATGTTATATAATTTAGTGGTAATAAGAATATCTTTACATTCTTTTGAAGAAGGCATATAAAATAGCATATAAATAACTATTTCTAAACAAAATTAGTCTTCTGGGTTGATGACCAAGTGCGTGAAAAATAACCCAATGTAAAGATCCCCCTAAGGCCCTAACTGGTTTGGCTCAGTGGATAGAGCATCAGCCGTGGACTGAAGGGCCCCGAGTTCGATTCCCGTCAAGGGCATGTACCTTGGTTGTGGGCACATCCCCAGTAGGGGGTGTGCTGGAGGCAGCTGATTGATGTTTCTGTCTCATGGATGTTTCTAACTCTCTCTATCCTTCTCACTTCCTCTCTGTAAAAAAAAAAAAAAAAATCAATAAAATATATTTTTTAAAGAAGATTTATTACTTTAAAAAAAAAAGATACTCCTAAGATTGAAGAAAACAGTAGGAAAGAAACTGTCTCAGCACATAGCAAATCAGTCAATATGCTTTTCTGTGCTCGCTGGTAGACCAATTTGCCCCTCCCACAGCGAAATGGTCCCATTTTGTGTTACATTTATGACAGGTGCTGAATTTCTGTGGCGAGAAAATTCCCTCTGGGAAAAAAAATGAGCACCCTGGGTCAAAGTTAACTCAGTCGGGATGAACCCTAAATATACTTGATCTTATATGAGAGAAAATGAGAATTGTTTGAATGGTTTTAAAATAGTATCTTTGTAGGCTCTTGTCACAATAACTTTTTCTTGTATTCGAAAATCTGCCTGAAGAACATTACTGTGAAAAGGAAAAGTCAGTTATATTCGAATCATTTGTGGATTGGCAGGCGGGGGGGTGGGGGGGGGTTCTTCTGAGTG
Organism: Myotis daubentonii; assembly: GCF_963259705.1. Taxonomy (NCBI): domain Eukaryota; kingdom Metazoa; phylum Chordata; class Mammalia; order Chiroptera; family Vespertilionidae; genus Myotis; species Myotis daubentonii. The sequence goes on from NC_081847.1 coordinate 88,003,124, forward strand.
ATAGTTATAACAGTATTAAAATGATAGACTTCACATGGAACTCTTTTTCCCTTTCTGTAATTATAAATTGGTGTTATCTAGCATTTATTTGCTAAACCCTCTAATCTCAAGCTACTCTATACTTCCTCCTTTTTGTAGCTCTTATCTCTTGTTCCATGTCTTAATTATTTTTTTTTCTGATCTCTTCCAGGCATCTGTGGCCAAAGTAATTAAGAGATTTGAGAGATTAAGCAGTTTAATTTTTCGGAGGGTCAGGCAGGGCAGGAAGATTGTATGACCTATGTGAAGTAGAGGCAAAGGGTATAGCAATGTTCCACTTTAGGTTTTATTTTTTCCATATTTTGGTGAAACCACTGTCAATGTGTTTGTGTCTATATGTGCGTGTATAATGTTAAAATGAACCCTCTGAAAGCGCTTATTATCACTCCCTGTTCTAAGAGCATGACTTCTATTGGCTCAGATCCTCATACCAATACTGTTAGGCAGATCCTATTACTGTCTCCTCTCCACTTTGGTAATGAAGAAGCTGCAGCTCAGAGAGCTATAAACACACAGCTAACAGGCAGCAAGACCATGATTCACACTGAGACCATCGTGTTCCAAAAACCCTGTTTTTAACCACCAAGTATATTCATCACATATATGTTACATGTATACATGGACACACACATGCTTTTAACCTAGCTCTAGAAAGTTTGGATATTTCCCCAATATTGGCCTTCCTTTTCCCAACTCTGTGAGTCATCTCAGACAAAGGCAAAGGGCTTTCCATCTGGGTCAAAGTTAACGTCACCTTGCCCGGGGGAAGCCTCAGCACTGAGTGTATTTGGGCCCCAAGGCTCTCTATCTCGGGAAACACAGGAACGGCTCCAATTCCACTGTCTCCTCAGCTTGAGAGGCTAATGCAAAACCCAGCACTGGGTGGGTTAGACCACAGACGGGCATTTACTCCCAGAGCTGGAGGCAGGAAGCCTTACATCAAGGTCTGGAGGAGGGCTCTCCTCCTGGATTGGAGACACCCCCTCAACGTGTCCTCAAGTGACAGACAGAGGATAAGCTCTCTCAAATCTCCACCCCCCCTTTAAAAAAAAATATTTATTGTTGAAAGTATTACAAATTATATCCCCTTTTCCCGTTGTCCTCTCTCATTCTGTCCCTGCCCCCCAGCCCTGGTCTTCACCACTACCACCACCCCTCCCCCCATTGTCTGTGTCCATTGGTTATGCTTATATCCATACAAGTTCTTTGGTTGATCTCTTTCCCCCTCACCGACCTCCCCCACCCTGCCCACCCTCCTCAGATTTCCTCTTATAAGGACCCTGATCCTATTGGATCATAGCTCCATTCTTATGACCTCATTTAACCTTAATTATTTCCATAAAGGCCCATATCTCCAAGCATATGAATGTGGGGTTTGGGGGCAACCCAATTCAGTTCATAACATCTTCCTTCAAAAGGAAAGCTGATTGTCTTCCCAGATTTCCAGATGAGAAAGCAGAAGGTTATGTTTTCCCCAAAGTCACAAGAATACACTTGTGGACAGAGTTGGAACCCAAGCATGTTTCTCTCTTACTCCCAGAGTTTATAGTCTTTGCATTGCAGACTTCTAAAAATTTGGCTTTTTGTTTTTCTACAATTAGCTTGAGCTGTTTTAGAGCTTCTCACAAATGTATTTTAAAAATCCTTTCGTTTGGAGGTTGCAGTGAAAATAGTCATAAAATAGAACAAATTCTCAAAAATGATTATTTGATCAAACTTTTAATCTTAAAAGATTGTTTTTACATCCTTCTATTTTATTTACTCGCAAATATCGGACTCCTGTTTGAAGTGTGCATGAGTGAAAGTTGTTCATTCTTACCATGAGCATAAACATTTACAAGTCATGTATGTTTCGATGCCTGCCATGACATGGTACCTTAAAGAGGCAGGAGTCTTCATGACGCGATCTGTAGCATTGCTGAGATGAATTAGGAAGAAAATGCTTGCTTTGAGCCCTCTCGTGTTTCTTTAATTCTCCGTAGCTTGAGTGGTTGATCTAAAACGCCAGGCCTGAAAAAGAGGCCTAAGCTCTGAGGCCATTTTGTAGATCCAGAAGAAGGTGGCCTGCTGGAAAGGGCCCTCCCACTGCAGAGAGAGAATTACTCTCCTGTAGATCCTGGTCATGGCCCATAATGCTCTGCTTTCCATCAGCAATCATGGTGTGTGGTCCAGGGCAGCTGGACGGGATCAGGAGGTTCCATCCTGCACTGGGACCTCCTGTGTGACTTTGGGCACGGACTGATCTTCTCTCAGCATCCTCACCTCTAAAATGATGACTTCAGCCCAAGTTATCTTTTTATTTCTTTCAGGATTTAAGATGATCAAATTTTAGGATTAATATTAGAATTAAGAAAAAAAAGGCATAGCATCTTTGCATAGTGTAGCACTTCATGTTTTTACCATTCCTGCGATATGTCACTCTTTGGCACACTGCACATGTTCTACTATGGTTAATTCCCATAACATCCCTACAGAGGTAGAACATGAAACACAGAGAGCTTAAAACTTGCCCAAACTCTCACCATATGTAAACAGTTAGACCGAGATGCATTCCCAGGCTAATTAACCTGAGAATTTCTTCTCTGAACCACTGTATAATTTCTGGAAATTCAGTGACTTCATTGGTTCCTACTTTGTTATCAAGAAGTGAAACCTAAATGGCCTCAACTAAGCTCATCTGGTTTACAGGCCTTGTCTTTCCTCAATAGGGTATTCAGGCAACATACTTACCCCTGCCATTTTACACACCACACCCCCCCATGGTTTTAATCTCATGAGTAAACAGAATGTTAATTGTTTCCAAAGCAGCGTAGTCAAGCTTGTAATTTAGTGGATATAACCCAAACTTTGCAGGGTTTAGATCACAGTAGCCAAGCTGCTGTTTGAAGAATTGAAACCTTTATCACCTTTTGGTGGGAGATGCTTAATTGAAAGTGAAAACCTCTTTTTGCCCTGTTATTGCGTGTCATTTTAATTCACTTTATTATCCAAGTGCTTGCTCCACCCCTTTTAAAAAGTTATTCTCGCCCTAACCGGTTTGGCTCAGTGAATAGAGCATGGGCCTGCAGACTGAAGGGTCCCAGGTTCGATTCCGGTCAAGGGCATGTACCTTGGTTGCGGGCACATCCCCAGAAGGGAGTGTGCAAGAGGCAGCTGATTGATGTTTCTCTCTCATCGCTCTTTCTAACTCTCTATCCCTCTCCCTTCCTCTCTGTAAAAAATAAATAAAATATATTTTTAAAAAGAAAAAATAGCTATTCTCACATGTGCTTTCCTCAGGTTGAAAATTTTGCAACTTTAGAAATTATGACTGGTGGTAAAGTAGAGGCAAAAAAAATGAATAATGTGCTTTAAACATAGCATTTGGGGTGCTTAACCGTGTTCCCAGCAAGTAGGCAAGTAGCTGCTTCAGTCAATGTCTCAGGGGCTTTTATGTTCTAATAGGTAACTTTTAAAGAAAACAACATGCTCAGTACTCACAAGAACTGATACAATTCATGGTATAATTTTAACTTTCTAAGACTTGAAAGGTAGACATTTTTGTTAACAAGTCCTCCAAAAGATTATTGAAATTATGTCCTTTTGTAAGACTCATTGTGTTGCTGAATGCCCTTCTTTAGTTAAATACCGCATTCCTAGCTTTATTCCCTGCCCACTTCTATCAGTCCTGGACTCTACCTCCTGAATTTTCATTCCAAAACATCCCAAAATGATGCTTCACTGTTGCTTATAGAATGGAGTCAGTTCTTTGACATAAAGACCCTGACTATCTGACCCCAACTTCCCCCTTCTAGCCTCATGACCAATCTATCCATACACTGCAGTCTTTTATTCTTCTATATGCCCTTACCATCTGACTTATTCATTGCTATGTAGTCATTTTCTTATACTTTGCTATTTATATTCTCAAACTCTAGGCCAGGTTGTAAATTCCTTGATGGCAGATGACTGGTCTGATTCACATGGTCATTTCCTTCCTCCCTGAATGCCCAGTTTCTAATTGTGAATGGATTATATTTATTGATGCCAGATAAGTGTTTTGTTGAATTATGATGACACAGGTCTTTTGGGAAACAATCATGGAATAATCTGGAAAGATTGACTTTGTCATCTAATCAAAAGAATAGTCCAGAGAACCCAAAGGGACAGTGTCCGTGGCTGTGGGTACTGTACATGTTACGGATCTTGGGGGATATGAAAAAGATGGGGAAATATTTTTCCAGTAGAGAGAAAGTATCGTATCTTCAAATTTCATCTGTTAAATTAAAGTTCAACAGAAAAACAACAAGTTCTCTGTGATCCAGGCAATGGTAGATGATTCTGACCTCCTGTGCTCTTTTCTTGACCTCCACCACCCTTCCTGTCATTTCTTGTTAGCAGAAAATTATAGACTTGCATTTCACAGCTGCTTGTAATTCTGAGTACAGAAAGGAGAAAATCAGAGCCAGCGGGCGCTGATGAGGTTTTGAAATGTCAAATGTGCAGTATGAAAGGAATTGGACTCACTTTTGCCAACTTGCCGGTAACTCTGCCTAGCCCTGTGCTGCTTGTGAGGAAGCATAAGAAAGAATACAGTTCCACCGGGCCATTGAAAAGAAACACGCAACATAGTTAGGAGGAATATACAAACACTCCAAGCTCAACATGCTAAACCAGCGGGTACCATCTAATATGTACATTACAGGGTTTGAGATGGGCAATTACTGTGTGTAAGTAGTCTAGAAGACTCTTAAAACCCACAGCTGGACACTACATATATGAGTAGGATTTGAACCAACACAAAAGACCACAAAGGGAAAGATAACTGGAACCTTTATTTCGAGAAATCCCAAAATGGAGAAATTAAGAGGCCAAGAAGCTACTCAAAGAAGGAGATTTGCAGGATGTGTTCAGTAGACAACTAGGGTCCCACTGGGCAAAGTAGGGCTCTGTGATGAAGACACATTTGGTAGTGGGCTTTGGCTGTGTTTCTCTGCTCAATCACAGCAGTGGTCAGGCTTTCCTACTTTTCAACACATCCAGTAGCTACTGTCTACACTGGCCACCGAAGACCAGCATGCTCCCCTGGAGCCAGAGCCCTGCAAACCCCATTCACTATTGACTGATGATGGGAGCGTGTGGGGCAGGGGCAGGGAAAGGAAGATCTGGACGGGGCCTCAGTGTGTCATCCTCAGAGTTTTCCTCGCCTTATGTTCTAATAGGTAACTTTTAAGAAGAAGTTTTAGTCTACTTCTGCTATGCCTTTTGTCAAGTGTCACCTTTACTTCTCCCAGTGCTCTCTATGGTTACAGACTGAACTGTTTCCTTTCTCTTCCAAGGTCTGTTTTGCTCTGTGTGTCCTATTGAGAATGGACCTACCACCCCCCAGTCACACCCATTCACCTAAACCCTCGCATTTACACACCAGGATCAACTCTAAGAAGTGCTCTAATTTATGTCCAATACTCTCACCATTCCTTCTCTTAGTTATCAATTCGCCAAATAATGATAAGATAATCACCAGAGTCAGGCAGCTTCAGCCACTTAATAAAATGAGTAAATTAGTGTTTCTGAACCGCAGTTTACTCATCTTTATAATGGAGCTAATAACATATGCCTCATGGATTTGTAATTAATATTAGTCTCACCCTATTTATTATAACAGCCTCTTCTAATTAATTTGCTCTTCACAACTCAGCCAGAATAATCTTACTAACATACATATTTAATTGAGTCACTTTTCTGCTTAGTATACTTCAGTGAATCTCTGCCCCCTACAAGATAAATTCTAACTCTTTGGTAGAGCATATAGGAAGTTTTCTTATTTCATCCTTGCCTGGCTTTCTAAGCTTACCCACCTTAGTCTTCTTTTTTAATCCACAAACTTTCCTTAATGTTAACTTGAAAACACTGTGTTGAACCTTAGGAAAGATTAAGAAGAGCTTGTTAGTTATTTTTATTAATATATGTTTGAAATAACCTAGGTGTGGATTATGATTTTGCTGCCTGGCTTATAGACATCCTGATGACTTTGTTCAAAGTCAGCAGTGTTACCAACTACATGAAAAACTGATCTCTTAGACACATTTTCCTGCCTCTGAAAAACCATCTGCTTTAAATATATCTCGCTATGATCTGTGTATTAGACAGTGAAACTGTGTTCAAGCGGCATTAATGGATTATTTTTATCCACTGGTATACATGATATAAAATCAATGCAATTTTCTTCATTATCACCCAAATTATTTTCTAAGAATAGTTCTAAGCTCAAGATCTCTCAGTGCTCTGCATCCATGAGATCTATATTGATCATTTGTTAGCTGACAAGTCTGTCCATTTCATTTAGATTATGGGTCATATTTTTTCTCTTGGGATTGATTATGTGGGTGCCATTGTGGGGCACCGTCTGTTACCCCCATTCAGAAATATGGATTAAAGAATCCATTAGAAACACCACATCCTCTTTTGCCAATGTCCTCCGCATATTAACTTTCCATTTATTCCTCCCTAAACTTATAAACATCCACTCAGAAAAAATAAGACTGTAGAAATGAAATCTCAGTTGAATTAATCTTTGGCAGGTAATACAATTTTTGTCATTGGAAATATTCTCCATCTGCCCACGTGTGCTAGAAGTAGGGGTTTAATGTAAACATTAATGTTTCATTTTACATACACAGCACTCACCACAATGAAAATATAGTAATAGATGAATTAACTTATTCTTACATCTTCAAAGTCAGAGTAAATTAAAAGCCTCTGCAGTTAGCTAATATTAATTGTGACTAAGCCTAAATAGGACCTGGATACCTTGAACCAGCTCTGTCATGGCTGGATCCATATCCAATTGATCATTGTACACTATCCCTCCCCTGAGGATCTAGGACTGTGCCTTGCATACAGTAGGCACTGAATAAATTTTGAATGGATTTTTATCAGTTTTATGCTCCATTAAAAAAATTAAGATCTCTGGGATCTTTTATGTATCTTTTCAGTAACTGGCTTTCCATGTACTAGAGTCTAATTAGTCCTCTGTTTGCCTAAATCAGTGCTTATGAAATTAACCAAGTGAACTAAATACATTCAATATTCAACCCACAGCCAAAAGCCCTTAACAATGCTTTTTACTGCCAGCAATAACAGCATCCTCTTTAGTCTCCAGTGTCTCCTCATTTACACTTTCTGGTTCTTGCCTTAAAGCAGGGGGAGAATCACTTTTTTAAAAACTTTTTTTACCCATAAAGGATGCCTTCCTGGAATTGAAAAGACATTTTAGAGAACAGAAACATAGCACACAAAATTAATATTTGATTCTCATGTCTTTAGATAAAGAGAATCTCAGACTCATCAATATACAAGAGGCGAATTTTGTGTTTCCTTACCGAAGTGGTGTAAGAACTCTAAATTACCATAAATCCAATCTAACTAGTTGATGATATCAAGTTTCTTTAAAGTACTTTCTATTGGGTATGTTAAGAGTTACTTCATTTTCTTTCATGGTATTAATCTAGTTATAAAAAGTTCACCGATGTCAATGCACTAGATTCCATGAGTAGAAAGTTCAAGCTTTAAGCTGCCTCCTCTTATTTAGGAAGCATTTTGAGAGTCCATTTATCTTACTCAAAGCTTGAACCACCCGACATCTGATTTTCTTCTACATATTGAAATTCACAGTGTAATTAATAGCCTCACTAAATCTAAGGGGTGCTCTACCCATAGAGCTTTCTGCCTAAGTAACATATGGATGTGCTTATGGGCTTGTTTTTGCATCGTCCCACAAACTGGCTGGGAGAATGAGAAACTTCATTAAAAAGACATTTGTGGGAATGCTAGAGGGAAAGGAAAATCCTCCACAGGCTCTATGCCCAATTTCCAGCCAATACAGGATTACTCCCCACAGGAATCATTTATTGCTTTACTGGCCTAAGTGATGGTCCTGTTAGCATCTCCTTTGCCTGACTGCTTTGCAATCTAGTTGCTTTCAGATCTGAGAAAAGTCATCTTAGTATTTATACGGAACTTCTGTCTCACTTCATTTCTTCCGACATTGATCTTACAATGTCTGGTGGACAAAGCTTATCCTCTGCTCATTGAAAACTGCAAATGTGTCTGAGCCACATGAGCAAGGTGTTTGGGAAAAGGGTTAGGCTTGTCCAAATTTTAGCCAACCCACCAAAATTTACATAATTGGTTCTTATTTCAGTTGCTTCTCTCACCACTCCCTAACCCCACCACCTCCACACACATAGGAGCCTCCACTTCTTTATAAACTCACAGTCATTGGCCAGCAGATTTTAAATGTACCAGGTTATGCTGAAAACAGAATATGAAGTGATTGCATTAATTTATGCATTGCTTGTTGGAAGCTTGCCATCCTAACTTCAGCGCCGACTTGATATCAAAAGAATGTTTAAAATTGTGAATGTATAGTCTGTTAACAAAATTCAAGTCAGCCCTTCACAACTATTTTGTAAATAAAATGAGATCTTGGAAAAGCTTTAGGAAGAAGAGTGTTGGGTCTGCGAAAGAAGGTCTCAAGAGTAGAACTTGAAGAAAGCTAAAATCTATGCCTGTGAGGAAACAGCCATTACCGTAGCTGATTCCCCAATTGACTTCCTCAGCATCCCCTGATTAAAACCACTTTCAGAAATAACTCCCTGAAGCAAATAAAACAGAGAATTAATTCTATTCTTGTATGTGTTTGCATATTAATTCAGCTCCCAAATGTCTTTCCATAAATGATGTACCTAATAGAAATCTAGAACACAAAATCTAATCAAATAATTATAGTTCTACAGATGTACAAAAAGATGAAGATATTAGAATAATTATATATGGTTAATTTCTGGCTCAATTCTGTTCAAGACTAATTTTTCAATTGCTGAACACCTAATGGGAGGTGCTGTTTCCAATAATGCAATGCTTCTTCCTTTCCTGGTGTGTTTGTCAGAAATATTCAGACCATGTGGGTTGCTTTTCTCCATTTATAATAGCTCCTTTCCAGGCACCTAGTTGACATTATATCTGAAACGCAGATATAAGATTAAATGTGTTGTCCCTTGTAAAGTAATAAGGATAGCTTGCCCAAGTCATGTCATGGGCAACAGTGTAGGCAGAACCTGCTGCAGCAAACAGAGCTTGGCTTTGCCTCTCTGGAGCCATGAGCAGCGAGCACCCTTTCTGTCCCAAGCTGTTCAAGGAAGCACATGTAGACCAGCACCGCTATTGTACCCTTAGTGACTTTTTAACAAGAATATTAGGGGGAGGGAGGGTAGCTTTTCAAACAGGAATTGAATTTAGCTTGTTTAATAGTCCATTTTCATGAGCTGGTTTGTTTTTTTCTAACACAGAAAATAACATTCTCACAAGGTATTTTGGTATTAACAACCTCGGGCTTTCTTCGAGGTGGCCAAAATAATCATGTTTCATTGTTGGTGTATTTTGAAATATTTATTATTTCTGTCTGTATGCTTTGTTTTCTTTGTGCTTTCATGTTGTATAGCCACTAACATTCTGATATGCTTTCCCAATACATAGGTCGCCATGGAGATGGAGGTTATTGGCCAGTTGATACCAATTTGATTGATAGAAGTACTCTCAATGGTAAGTATATAAATTAGTTTATATTGGATTGGTTATATTAATTAAATGTTTAATTCTAGAGCTCTGCAGCACATTTTCTGTTGACTGCAAGTTCCAAAATTCCCAGACGTGGGGATTTAGTGGGAATAATAGAAACATGAAGTTATTAACAAACCTGTAGAATATTCAATTAGAAGAGAGCTGACAAATACACAAAACAGAGTCAGAAAAACCCAAGCATGGAGAATTTTATAAATGACAGAGGACTTTTAAATGTCTAAACTTTAAAGTGTTATGTGTATTTAAAATGTTTCCAATTATTTTATTAGAGAGAGGTGATACCTACAATAGATTGAATTGAAACGCATCAGTTTCATCAATTAACATTACCAGTACTTTTGCCTAAAGTACATGTACTCTTCAAAATCTCCTAGCACCTTAGAGCCGATTTCCCATCACATGGTCAAGATTAGACATTTAGTTCTTCTCGTCCTAATGAGCATTCACGTACTCTTGGTTTTGAGAATCGCCAGATGGAGGCCATCTTAGAACTGCCTGGAAGAACCCCTGTTGGCATTGTTTTCTGGATCTTGTCCTGAGTTTTGCTGAAGCAGAAACTATGGGAAGTTAGATAAATACTAGCCAGACTCCCAGGGATCGATGTATATATGATAACTTCCTTCTCTAGGTTCTTAAACAATTGTTGCTATTGCTGATTGGCTTGGTTTACTAAAAACATATTTCATATATTCAAAATACAGATATCAACACATATACCCATCACCTAAGTTAAGTTATAAAATAGTCAACAATGCAATCAAAATCTCATATGTCTCTATCTTCTCACATGCTTATCTCACATTCCTTCCATCTCTCACTATGTTGTAGCCACTCTCCCACATATGATATTTCTCATATGTGTATATGTTCCACTAAATATTGTGGTAATATTATACATGTTTAAAACTTTAGGAAATGACATCATACTATATCTATCCTGCTACAGCTTGCACTTATATTTAAGTTTGTTTTGTTTTTCTTAGACCTTTATTGTTGAAAATATTTCATGTGGCCCCTCTTTCCCCCATTGACCCCTTCTAGCCCACCGCTATCCCCCTGAACCAAGCTTTCACTCCCCTACTGTTGGTGTCCATGGGTTATGCATATATGCATACAAGTTCTTAAGTTACTCTCTCCCTCCCACCCACCCACTCCCCCCTTCCCTCTGAGATTCCACAATCTGTTCCATGCTTCTGTGTCTCTGGATCTATTTTGTTGAACAGTTCATTTTGTTCATTAGATTCCACATATGAGTGAGATTATTTAATTTGCTTTTAAGATTTATTCATGTATTTGCAAATAGCTTTCCTTCATATATCTTTGCTGCTATATAGTACTATGTTTTATGAAAATAACACAATGATTTCCTTAACAATTTTATCAGGTTTTCATGAGAAATATGATTAATGAATAGCGAAATATCCATTTGGATGTTCTTCCATTAAAAAATCCATGTAAGAAGCCAAAATTGCAATCTAAAAGTTTTTTGCTGACCATGACATTAGAATAAAGGGGTGAATTATGTGATTATTTCCTATCATAGACTATGACAATCTAATGCATCCCTTTCCCCAAAGAGGATATGTATAATCTAGGGAGTAGACCAGATGCTCCCATGAGAGGCTCAGTGTCCCCTCTCCCCTGGCCAGTGGTGGACTCAGGTACACATTTTGTTGACCCTTCTAGTTGCCAGGCATAGCCTGTCTGTCACTAATGCATTACTTAACCAGACAAGTGCAACCTTTCATATTTAAATTTTCTAAATATATTCCATTCAAGCTTTTCTAAGATTATGTCTAGGATATTCTATCCAGGTTGCTATCGCCCTCACCACTTCTATTGTGTCCTACACAAATACTCTTCCCTCACTTTAGTAGCATTCCTGTCTTTTGTAGGTATTAGAGTTTTAGGGGCCGGTTATAGCTAGTCCCTGGCTCTGATAGTTCCCAGGTTCCAATAGACAGAGACACACTTTGGAGATTTCACAGAAGAAATATGAGAGGAGGGATGTGTTGGGACCGAAAACAGACCATGAACATGCTACATAGATTGATTTAGATAGAATTCCCTCCCCCAAACTTTGCAAGTGTCATTCTCTTCCTTCAACTTTTATCCCAAAATCTCTACAATATGCCGAACACCCTTCATGCATTTCAGTAGTCAGTAAGAAATGCTATAAAGCCTCACTGCATGCAGGGTACTTGCTGTGAGACATGGGACATATTGGAAAAAGACTGCTGCAGGAGCAATAGACAAAGAGAGAGGGTTACCCAGGTGGACACAGCTGAGAAGTGCACCCAGGAAAGATGAAAGAGAGTGCGAAAAATCCCCGACATGTTGAGGAAAGGAAAAGAAGGTTGTCGCTGAAATTGTGTGGAAATCTAATTGTAGTGTTTGTTACCCTGAGATGGAGTATTTGACGGGAATTAACTTTTCCCCTTTAGAATCATCCTGCAGAACAGATTCTGAGCTGTTGTGTCTATGGGGGTTTCAAGTTGGAATTCATTCCCAGATAAAGGCGTGCCTATAGAATAATTTTTTTTTGAAGAGAGAGAGTGCCAGGAAATTAAAGAAATAATTGTTATAGATAATTGGGAAAAAGCCATTATCTTCTAGCAGTTTCCATCCACTACTGAGCAGTGTTAGTTGTGTGAAAGGTGGATCAGATGTTAGCCACAGATACAGAACTCTGTAGTCTCTTAAACTGTGTCCTAAAGAACTTGAATTTTGCATAGAATTGCCAGACTTAGTACCTAAACATACAGGAAGCTCAGTAAAACTTGAATCCTCTCTAATTGCCTATAAATATGAGATAAAGGGATAGTCATGGTAATATTTTTTCAATGTACACATACATAGGAAGCTAGAAATAATTCAGATAACTGTATCTTTATTTTTAATTATTAAATGTGGCAATTCTAATTTGGGATCAAGTTTAAAACCTTGGTATTGACTATTTGAACTTGCCCTTCCAAATAAAACAAATTCTCTGGTTGAAAAGAAACCTAGGACAAATTTGTTGTTGAGGTTAGTCAACAAGAACTTTTCGTGGGAGTCAGACCTCACATGAAGGGAGTGACAGTAATTGAGAGAAATGTCTTTCATTGTGTTTTTACATTTTATTAATATTCCTAGTGGAAATATAATTGTAAATGTAATTATGATTAATTTAATGTGATCACATTATCTCACCAGAGAAAGTCATGGAGATAAAATAGACGAATGGTATTCGTTACTTGAAACCAGTTTAGAATATTGGCATTATTCCTTCTTAATTTTCTGCATCACTCATGGAGTTTTAGATATTCTTAAATAGATGGGATGAACAAAGCACCTGAAATATTTCTAGAATCCCTACTGGAATAACAAATTATGACAGGCTGCTTGTCTAAGGTGAATTGATAACCTCAGAGAGACAGGGATGGTGGCAGGCAAACTTCATCTACTTTTCTGTGTAGCCAGCAGATAAATGATGGCAAATTTGTAATTTGATTTTAGTTTGGGATATTGCAAGAAAATCAGCAAAGACATCTAAAAATCAGAGTTTTTGATTAAAATCCTACTAATGTCTTAAGTCTGAAGAAGGGGATATATTTTCCAATTAGATGGACAAATAATACCCTGACTGATAAAACTCTAACCCCACCCCATCTTTAAAAGGTAGGCTGTATCAATGCGAACACTTTAAAATTTGAGTTTTTGAACCTTACATATAATGCAAATTTCATACCTCTCCTCTTAGAGTGATGGGATTATGGAGGTTTTCTCTTTCCCTACCTTGCTGGATTCATCCTTTAATGCCTTGTAAGAGAATAATGGCTTATTGTCAGGATACTCAAGCCAGGTGCAAACAAATTTAGACCTAGCTAATCATTTACTTTCTCCTACAGCATGTCACCCTTTTAAAATGGAATTCAAACAAATAAAAACAAAGATATAATTCATGTTTATTGTTGTAGTTGGGAGCGCTTAATTAAATTGAGGATACTGAAGAGGTCTCCAAATTATTTTATGATGACAAGTAGACTCAAAGCCAATATGTGGTGATATGGCAGTATTTTATTTTTATGAGGCATTCGGTTTTGAATTATAGTCCCCATTTTTAAATCAGAAACATCTTCAACTTCTGTAAAATGTGACTTTGTAGTTTATGTTTGTATGAATGACAAGAATAGTGAAAATTACTTCAATTACATCATGTTTTTCTTAGTGAGGATGATAAATCACCAGTTTATTTTTGTTGGTTGCTCCTCCAATAATTTAAAAATTAGTAACTTTAGTTAAGAAATCTATGAACCCGACAAAAAAATGTTGTTATATTGACCTCAACCTTTAAAAACTAAATTAAAATTACGTTGAAAACTATGTTGATACTTTGGTGAAATGTTATTTAAAAATCAATGTTATTAATTTTTGAATATTCAGAAGCATATTAGATATTCTGCAAAACACGCCTTGTACTCTGTGTTTAGGAGAAAATACCATGATTTGTCCTGTAGTTTTAGAAAACTTTTATTCTTTTCAGAACTCAATACCACTTAAACTAATCTAAATAAAATACACACAAAAGCTCTTTCCATGTTTGCATGAAATGATCAACATAGGTTGGTGAGCTGTTTATAAAACATTCAACAGACTTCTGAATGCCAAAGGCAAGGTCCAGAGATAAAATTTTACAGTTGTTTTTCCTGCGGAAAGATCAATGAAGTGGTCCAGGATCTCAGGTTTTACTCTACAAAAGGACCTGCCCACCAATATCTATCCCAAATGATCTTAAGGATCCCAGACAAATCCCAAAACCGGGTTCTAGAACTGACTTTGCCAGGGATTAGGACTGTCAGTCATGTCACTTAAACTCTTTGGATTTCAGTTTTTCATCTGAAATAGGACCTATTAAGCTAGTCAGGATTTCTCAACCTCCAAACTATTGCCACTGGGGCCTGGATAATCTTCTGTTCTGAGACCTGTCCTGTACATTTGCATTGTAGGCTGTTGAGCAGCATCCCTAGCCTGTATCCATTAAATGCCAGTCATATTTCCCCCTTCCAGGTAACAACCAAAAATGCCTCTGGACATTGCCAAATTTCCCCTTAGGGCAGCGGTTCTCAACCTGTGGGTCGCGACCCTTTTGGGGGTCAAACGACCCTTTCACAGGTGTCGCCTAAGACCATCAGAAAACACATATATAATTACATATTGTTTTTGTGATTAATCACTATGCTTTGATTATGTTCAATTTGTAACAATGAAAGTACATCCTGCATATCAGATGTTTATATTACGATTCATAACAGTAGCAAAGTGACAGTTATGAAGTAGCAACGAAAATAATTTTATGGTTGGGGGTCACCACAACATGAGGAACTGTATTAAAGGGTCACGGCATTAGGAAGGTTGAGAACCACTGGCTTAGGGGGAAAGGGAGGGGCACAGTCTTCCCAGTTGAAAATCACTGATCTAGATGACTATTCCCCAAAAGTTGTTCCAGTGTACACGGGTCCCATGAGAAGCTCTGAGAAAAAAAGAAGTGCTTCGTTAACTAAAGATTGGCCTTTCATTTCTCTTTGTCCAGGTCCTCCCCTTCTGCTTCAGCACTAGATCTGAGTCTTCTGAGAGCTTCTCTGCTCAAGCTATACTCTTTATTCTGGTGATCGCATCCACTCCCAGGATTCCATCTATGGGCGTGAATAGCAAATCAGGTTACTTTTCCCCTGCAATAAAAGTGGAATCATTTTTAAAGGTTGAGGTCAATATAACAACATCTATTCCATTCACATTCCATCTGTGTGCCAACTGCCAAACTCTAGCTGCCTCTTTGTAATGACTAAAGATCTCCACCCTGACATATTCAAGACTGAATATTTGTCTACCCTCACTGAGCCTGCCCTAACTTCCTCTCCCTCATCTCAGGCATAAGGACTATTACTTAACCCTGAAGCTGACACTTCCTTCCTTAAGTCCCTCACATGCAATCTACTTTGTTCATTTACTTTCAAATTATATTGGGTAACTATCCACTTTGTCTGATTGTAATGGCCACCATCTCAGTTCAAGCTAGCATCTTCTCTCACCTGGAGAAATTCAATATTCTCTCTGCTGGCCTCTCTGCTTTCACCACCAGCCCCGGTCCACGCAGCAGGGAGAGAAGTCTTCTTCATACAAATCAAGTCTGTTCCTTCCTGAAAACCTTTAAATGCTCTGTGATTCCAGTTAGGGTAATTGACCGTGATCTACAAAGCTCTATAAACTGGGTCCTATTTCTCATTCTACTCTCCTTTTGTGTCATTTCCCTTTTGCTTCCAATGTTCCAGACCTGCTCTCATTACCCTTGTAGAGAAATAGGAACTAACTCCTAGCAATGCCCTGTGTTCAGCCTAAATGATACTCCCTCCTCCTCCAATGACCATTTTGTCCTCATATTACATCTTTCTATGTAAACTTCACTTTTGTTTTAAACACCAATTACAGTTGTAATTTTATGTTTAGTTGCTTCATGATTTGTTCACTATGTCTTTTCCAGTAAGTAGTAAACGCCGTGGGGTCAAAAAAAATCATGACTCTGGTTTTTTTGTGTGTTTTTTGTTTTGTTTTGTTTTGTTTTGTTTGCGGGGGGAAGGTAGGTGGAGAATAATCACAATATTCTCATTTGAAAATTGTTCTCAGACCACACAATATACAAAAAGACAGTGGCACCCCAATTATTGTGAAACAATGGCTGTGAACCTACAAATACTTACTAATAGTTCCATAGCCTGGCTGTTGTTCCCTCTCCACTCTACCAGAAAAATAGCTCAGAAACAGTTTTCAGAACTCCTTTCTAACAGCTCCACTTTTATCCCAGGGGAAAAGTAATCTGACTTGCTATTCATGTCACAGTGACCCAGACAGGGCACATGTTTTAGGAAACGAAAAGACAGGTCACTTAACATGTAACATCTTTTTTTCTTTCTCAACTAGTTAGGCAGGCCTATGGCTACATGAAAATTAGATGCTTTTTATCTCAAATAGTTTATTTTTGCATGCTTGAATACTTTCATGACCCCAAGGCTTATTGAGTTATGATTGACATATATAACATAGTGTAAATTGAAGGTGTACAATGTGTTGATTTGATATACTTAGATAATGCAAAATGTTGACCACTATAGCTTAGCTAACACCTCCCTCACATCACATAATTACCATTTTATGTAATAAGAACATTAAAGTCTCTTAGCAACATTTTTCTTTATTTTTGCAACTTCAAGTATATAATGCCATATATCCACATAATCACCATGCTGTACATTGTGTCTGCAGAATGTATTCATCTTATAACTAGAAGTTTGTACTTTTTCACCATCTCCTCATTTTCCCCAAGCCCCTAGCCCCTGGTAACTATCGTTCTAGTCTCTACTTCAATGCTTTTTAAGATTCTACATATGAGTGATTCATACAGCATTTGTCTTTCTCTGCCTGACTTATGTCTCTTAGCACAATGCCCTCTAAGGTCCCTTCATGTTTTGATCACAACATCATATCCACAGCACCTAACTGGATCTTCCATTCATGCTTATGGAATAATCGGATACATTCTCTAACATAACTGCCCAATCTCTCCTGGCAATGCACGGTTCAGATAAGCATGTTCAAAATTCTGAGATTTGAGGAAAAAATATGTTTTCTAACTTAATTGATGAAGGAACTTCCCCCCATAATGCTAATTAATAGTTTATTGTAAAAAACATTGAGCTAGATTATCTGTGCCATCTCTTCCAGCTAATGACTCTATGGCAACTTATTTCAGAGGAAAATGCTCAGAAAAAAATCAATACCATGTGAATTTCAATTCAAATTCAAAGACCGATAAAATGTTTAAGACATATATTGAGTTCAAAGTGTTCTAATAATAAAACTGTTACCAGGGAAGCCTGAAGCTGTAGGAGAGAAGTTCAGTCCTGAACTAGAAACTCTCATTGGATCATCTCTCCTCAGAACTGGGCAGGTGAACCTAATGTTCGCATTGTTTACCTGCCTGTTGACAGTGTGTAGCTATTAGGGCCCAGCCATTGTGGCAATGGGACCAGGTCCTCAAAAAATAGGAGCCAGGACTCTCGGATTCAACACTTGGCTTTGTTTTCTATAAGAGAATCAAGCACTCAGAGTACTGGTCTACCAGTGAGCTTCTGGCAGAGTTTTTGAGGGCAAATATGATAAACATAAGATATTTTTAAAAGCTTACAAAGTATTATAAAAATGAATGAATTTTCCTAATCATTACCAAAACTTTATACCCATCAGATTATAAAATATATGTGTTTGCTTTTATTAAATTTAATTTAAAAAAGTGTGAAATCATTGATGGTGATCAAACATCATGAAAGTAAAAGCTAAATGGAATGTTCATGTGATTTAAAAGAAAATGGATTCCTTTCTCACTGTTTTCAGTGAAACAGTCAGATCTGGCTTACTCGGATACCCACATCTTATGCTAACATCAGAAATAGATGCATAGTCTCCTATCTTTTCCTTTTTTTATTTTTTTAATTTTTTTATTGATTAAGTTATTACATATGTGTCCTTATCCCCACGATACCCCCTATCCCCACCACTCATGCCCTCACCCCCCTGTTGTCTGTGCCCATTGGTTAGGCCTATATGCTTGCATATAAGTCCTTTGGTTGATCTCTCCCCTTTATCCCCACCCTCCCTTACCTTCACTCTGAGGAATATCTTTTTCTTTAATTTGGAAAACTTACACAGAATGAAATAACTGAGCCACATCATGATGTCTGTTGAGTGCCAACTCTCTGTGCGGGGCCTGAGGTCAGTGTGTTGCATCCATTATCTCGTGAAGTAATCACAGTGTCCGGGAGGATATTTGCAAGCCTTTGAATCACACCAGGCAGCTTCCCCTCTGAGCCTGGGAGGTGGTAAATGTCACCTTGCCCCTTCTGAGTCAGGCTGTCTCCCAGAACTCTGAACTGCACGAATCTAGATTTGTGAACTTCAAAAACCTTCCTAATTTGGAGCAGCATTTGGTGTGTTTAAATATATGGTGAATTGTCATTACTCACAGATTCTGTATTTGTGAATTCACCTTCTTGCTAAAATGCATGTTTAATGCCCCATTCAATGCTTGCAATGCTTTTATGGTCATTCGTGAACATGTTGAATACATGAGCAGCCCAGTGCTCACAAACTCAGCTGATATGGGACAAGGAGACACGCGGCCTTGTTCCAGCGCTCAGACCGTAAATGAGGGTCCTTTCCGTGATGTATGTGTTTTGTGCCAATTTTGTTAATTTTTGTATTTTTTGTTGGTGGTTTTACTGTATAAAGTGACCCCTAAATGTGGTGCTGAATGATGTCTATGCTCTTACTGCTCAAAACGCTGTGATGTGCCTTTTGGGGGAAATATGTGTTGATCATACTCCAATTAGGCATGAGTTATGGTGCTGTCGGCTGTGAGTTCAATTTAATGAATCAACATTATTATTAAATAAGGTGTTTTTAAACAGAAACACACATAAAACAAGGTTTTATATTAATTGGTTGATAAAAATGTTGTAACCAGGGGGAATACAGGAATCTAATCCTGTATTTCCTTTACAAGCAATACTTAGTATTCTCTAATTCAGTGTTTGTGGCAACTTCATAAACTACAACTTCCCCAAACAATGAGGATCAGCTATATCCAGAGACACCATCGAACTTGACTTTCTTAACTGATGGTTTGATGTCTGATAATCTGATTACTCAGCTTTTGAATTGAGATTGGGAAATTAATACAAGACCTCAAATGCCAACTTTTAAACTGATGGAACTTTTATGAAGAAGCCATTAAGGACTGAAATGAAAGATTTATATGAAAGTTCTCATGAACCCTAACTCTCTGAGGAAAATGATCTCAGTATAATCTCTCTGATGCTCAGCAGTCCTATTTTTTTACTTGAAGCATGTTGTCTTCCTGAATAGAGAGAAAGAGAATAGAAATTCGAAATATTCTAGTTTACAAGGTTTTTAAAAATGTGCATAAGGCATACTGCCGTGTACAACTCAAACCAACTTTATGAGAAATGATGAACTCTTTACATTTAAGCCATGCTAACAAAAATCCATGAAATCCCCAACTGTTTCCATTCTAAACTCTCACATAAAAGGTGAATTCATGACAGTCAATTAGTTTATTAAGCACAGAAAGGGCATATTGAGACACTACTGTAAAGTGACTTTTTAAGTTGTAAGTAAAACTATGATACAGAAAGTTCTGACCTGTCATTACTAGCCCCATTTCTTTGTAGTAAATGTAAAATTATTTCAAGGAAATCCTATGTCTTTCATTTATAATCAGAATCTTTTAACAAGATAGTGCCATTAAAAACTTCTGGGGAGTCCCCTGTCTCCCGGATATTCAATTTATAACACAAGCGCTAATTATTTTTCCAATAATAATGAATCAACAATAATTTACTTAACTATAGGTGAATGTCTTTTCAAAAAAGCAATGATTCTTAGATAACTTGTAGATAGTGTTTTGATTTTGAGTCAAGTATTGGGTTGGTGGTTATATTCATTTTTTAGCTCATTTATCTTTTACATTGAGGATTATTTATCAAAATTTTGAAATTTGGAAGTC
This sequence comes from Myotis daubentonii, assembly GCF_963259705.1. NCBI lineage: Eukaryota > Metazoa > Chordata > Mammalia > Chiroptera > Vespertilionidae > Myotis > Myotis daubentonii. The sequence continues at coordinate 88,023,402 of NC_081847.1, forward strand.
CACAAATGGTATAGGATGTTATTAATTAGGCAACATTTTCTTTAATACTAGTGCCCTGGTGCACAGATCCGTGCACATTGAAAGGTAATTAATTAGAAGGTGGCTGTTGGGGCAGGACTGGGCAAGTCGTCCAGACATGCCCTGGAGCCAACCTCCTTCCGTCCCTCCCTGGCCGGCCACAGCTGGGGCAGCGCCAGGGTTCGAAGGGTGTCTGAAGTGAGCAGGGGTCTCTGGCAGGTGACGCACCCCAGAACCAGAGAGGAGGGAGCCCAATTCTGGGGTGTGTCACCTGGGAACTGCCACTGCCAAGTCACCACAGCTCAGCAGCTCCTGCATTGAGTGTCTGCCCCCTGGTGATCATTTCGCATCATAGCTACCGGTCTATATATAGATTTCAGTAGTACAATCCTATTAATAAAAGCCTATGTGATCATCACGCCCTCACGCCAAGACGCCCTCATGTCGCAAGGAGCGATCATGAGGAGGCTGCGTGTGCAGCAGCTACGTGCGGGTGGGTGGGGCTGCATGTGCACGTGGGTGGACGGGGGCTTGGCACTGCGTGTGCTGTGTGGAGGCGGGGCCCACGGCTCTGGCCTACCGCTTTGGGGCAATCCATTGAGGACCCTAGATGGGTGAGCAGGGCCTATCTCTTTGAGGTGATCAGTCACGGGGCTCCCACACTGTGAGAGGGCACAGGCTGGGGGGCCCCCTCCCGAGTGCATGAATTTCGTCCACTGGGCCTCTAGTGATATTATAAGCATTTACTCTGTGTCAGGCACTGAAAGGTTGCTTGGTACGTTGTATATGTTTTCTTTAATTATGACAGTAACTGTATCCAATAAGTATTATTCTCATTTTACAGAAAAAAAAACATTGACGTGCAAAAGGCCTAAACATTTTGCTCAAGGGGTATAGAAGGCTAATATAAGTTATTAAAGAAATACTTTCAAACTTAGGTCTGGGAAAATATCCAAAGTCATTGCTTTCTGCAACTAAATTAATTTATAAATTAATTTATAAATAAAGTTGTAGTCTAATATTTATTTTTTATAAATGTGTAGCTTTAAATGATAAACATGACATAGAACATGGTATTTCTTTTTTATAAATCTTTATTGAACGTATTACATTATGTCCCCTTTTTTCTCACATTGACCCCTTATAGCCCGCCCCCACGCCCCACCCCAGGCCTTCACCCCCCTATTGTTCGTGCCCATGGGCTATGCATATATGCATACAAGTTCACTGGTTGGTCTCTTCCCACCCACCCACCCCACCCGCCTTTCCTCTGAGATTCCACAGACTGTTCCATGCTTTCATGTCTCTGGATCTATTTTGTTCATTAGATTGATCACTGATTTGGGTTTAAAGAAGATAATTTAGAAGGTCAATTAGCTATTCTTATTTACATAAGCAAATTACCAAAACTGTCTTATTAGTCTATTATTTTTTGCCTAAATATTGTCTACCATGTAGTACTGTTGCGACACAAGACAACATTCATATCAGGACTCTATGACTCTCTTTCAAACCCATTGGCTGCTTTTAAATGGGATTCATACACTCTCGACAGGTTGAAAATTAAGTGTGCTTTATAGATAGCTTCTTAAAGGGAATGGAGGTAAATCGTGAGTGATAGGTGCCAAACAGTTCATCTTTCATAGCACCAAATAAATCGCCTTTTTTAATAAAGCACAGCTTTCTCTGGTTCCTGTCCCACTGGAATTCTTATAGAACTAAGCAGCATTCCTCCTCCCCTCCCTCTTTCTAGTCAAGATGATAGCAAAATGCTTTTTTAAAATTCAGATAAAATTCATATAACTTCAATTCTCCCTTTTAAAATGCACAGTTCAGTGCTTTTTGGTTATATTCACAGGTGGTACCACCACCACCATGTAATTCCAGAACATTTTCATTGCCCCAAAGGGAAACCTGTACCCATTCCCAGTATTTCCCTCTTCACTTCTCCCCCTACCTGCTGCCAAACTCTAATCTGCTTTCCTCTCTAAAGGTTGGCCTATCTAGATATTTCATATAAGTGGAATTATACAACATGTGGCCTTTTGTGTCTGGCTTCTCTCACTTAGCATGACGTTTTCAAGGTACATGCATGTTGTACCATGTATCAGTACTTCCTTCCTTTTTTGTGGCTGGATAGTGTTCCATTGTGTGGATAGACCACACCTGTTTATCCATTCATCAGTTGATGGGCATTTGGGTTCCCACTTTTGGCTGTTTTGAATAATGTCACTCTGAAAGCTATTGTATAAGATTCTGTGTGGGCATAGCTTTCATTTATCTTGGGTAGATAATTTAGATCTTTCTTCTCCGTTTTCATTGCTTTGTTCTCAGTTTAAGCCATACCCAGAACAACAGGAACTCTTCACATCCTTAACAGAGATGGAAAAACACTCGGCTGCCATGTCTCCCTAAACCTGATCTCCATTTGCCTGTCTTTTCCCAGAACCACCCATTGGCCAGATGCACCCCCCTCATGGCAGCGTCACTCCTCAGAAGAACAGCAACCTGCTGGTGATCATTGTGGTCACCGTTGGCATCATCACGGTGCTGGTGGTGGCGATCGTGGCCGTGACTTGCACCCGACGCTCTTCAGCCCAGCAGAGAAAGTAGGTAACAGCTGGTTCCCAAAGGGAGAGAAGTCCACGCTTGACCCAACTACCATCCTTTTGAGTTCTATTTTTGAAGGCTCTCTTCCTTGCTCTTTCATAATTCACACATATTCCTTATCTCCTGGCCTGGGCAAGACCTTGCCTTTTGTCCAGTCCAGGCCCATTAACTGAACTGGGTGAGGGCTAGACTTGCAGACTGAATAGTAGAATCCTGCAGATCCGCTTTGCATTTCTGTTTTATTTTACTTCTTGAGGCCAGATTCTTTCTTTCAAGTGACAGCAGGTGTTCCCGAAGTCGCACTTAGAGAATGGGCTTCACCATGTCCCTACTTATGGCCTTCTCTGCAATTATCTATAAAGGGGTGAAGATGCGTGTTCCTCTAAAAGTGTTTATCACTTTTGGCAAGGAGGCCGGTAGGCAGTTAACCAATGCTTGTCGCATGAATAACTATCTGCAGAATACCAAACACAATGCAGTTGCAATACTAGAGAGTGTTTATTTTGGAGGCAGAAGTTAGGGAGGAGGAGAGAGTCAGGAATTCAAGATGGTTCCTATTTCCTGGCTATGCTGATTCCAGAAAATAGTAATAATTGAGGGGTTTTAAAGTATTTTCATATTATGCAGCTCTAGGTTCTAGCACAAGCAGAGCTTGAGACATCAAAGTACAGAGTGTAGAGTGGAAAGTTGTTTTAATTCCACTCTTCCTCTTCTAGCAATGCCCCCTAACCAGCATATTAACCTGGTGCCAGCCAGTCCGTAGTGGGAGTCAGCAGTAACCTCCTGGTTGTTCTCTGCATCCTTGCCAGTTTAGTACTTTTTCATCCTGACTGTCTTACTGGATTGGCTATCGTAGGCTCTTCCCTTGTTATTTTTTTTCTGGCATGGCATTTCTCAGTACTGAGGAGCAAATGTTTAACCTCCTAAATGAAGTCTACTCCACTTTAACTACTATATATAGGTCACTGCACTGATTTTCAAAGTTTTAAGAGAGATTCTCTAGCAAATAATTTTCCCTCTTCCCTTGCTAATACCTCAGCCTTTCTCTCTGGACAAATCCTGTGACTTTACTTGTTGATCTGTAGTGACTCTTCCAGCATCTTGAAGTGAGGTGATTAGAAACAGGATAGGAATATGTACATATTGAAGAATGTTACATATGAGGATATAGATGCAGTCTTTGTATTTAATGTATATCTATGCAGGGAAAATTTGGTATCTAGCTCCATCCATCTGACTGACTATCTTGAAGCTGGTGTGCTGGTGCATTGTGTCCAAACAAGAAATTAGAAAATTGAGCTTAATAAGACCAGTCTTACACATGAGCATTCTGGGAATTGATGGTCACCCACAGAGTTTCCGGAGTGCTGGGCACTTAGTAAGGCTCTGGGGTGGGGGTGGAGGGGGGAGAAAGGTACTTGAATAAAACATTAAACAATCTCTTGGTCCAGCATTCCTGAGAAAGGGGTTGTGCAAGTGTAGATTGGTGGGACATCATGGCATTGGGCATCTGAGGCAGAGCTGAGGAAGAGCCACAATAGGGGAAGTGGGGAGGATACCATACCCAACTTAGCCTGTGTCATGATAGTTTTAAAAACATCAGTGAATTCACAAAATTAAATTTGCTAGCTCAAACATCTGTAGCATGGTATTTTGTGTTGTTTTCCATTTTTATCGTTGCAAGAAGGATATTTGAGGGTGATATTGACCTAATGAACTGGAATACTGGACATATTTTGTTCATCCGCAGAGAAAATGCCAGTCTTCTCAATGTGCAACAGTGGGATTTGATACTATTTAGAGAAACTCTCAAATTATCTTAAATTCCACACTAAGCATCTTGGTAAGAACTTAAAGATTTTATTTAGAATGAGTAGAGGCTGAGCTCTGTATATGACTTGTTTTTAAAATTAAGGAATGAACAAAAGAACAAACCATTCCATTAATAATTGAAAACCCAAAGAAAGTAAATTGTGAGTTCCTGCACTTGCTGCCTCCTTTTCCTCCCAAAGTCTCTCGGTATTTATTTGGCACATTTTCACCATGTTTATGCATATACCTTTCTTCAGTCACAGACCATTGCCGTTCATTTTTTTCTCTTTGTATATGTTAACAGAAAAGGGAGAAAAAAGTTTCTCCTTCTATTAAATTAGTTTTTCTTGATTTCATTGAGGACTCCTATCCCACCACCATTGAGCCTTTTAGAACAAATTAAGTAATGCAGATGAAAGCAAAATCAATTCCAATTTGAAACAGAAATATTGCCCCTTATAGGGCTCTCAGGAAAAAAAAAAAAAAGGGAGTTTAATGTAATTAATAAGGTGAAATAGGGAACCAATTCATGGACTTCTTCATTATCTCTCTATCTGGAAGTGTTGAGAATGTAAGTTTTCTTGGGGGACGTGAATTACATTCAAATTGATTTGAAACATATGTGTGTATACTATCAGTAATATCTCATTCAAGTCAATGCCTATGCATTTTATTCATGGTTAATCATATTCATATAGTTTATCATATAGACCTTATATATAATAATGAGGTCTGTTATCTGATTGACTCACATTCTAGTTTGTAAGATTTTATTTGTTACGATATAAAATAACTAACAGAAGTTAGAACCCAAGATCTAGTTCTGATTCTACCACTCATGTAATTAAATCAATGGTATTTAATTAAACCTAAGGGCAGAGCTAATTCCTCTTAGTTTCCTCAAATGAGAAATAGGACTAAATACTTTTTATCATCCCCTCTACCTATAAACACTGAAATTCCCCATCAGATACTACTATATTATAGAAACACATAGCAGCATTTAGCTTCAAACAAATATGAAATAAAAATAATTTTTTATTTCTTCTTAATTATTAATTTAAAATGATGTGCTACTTTGAAGAGATTCCTTTTACACATTTAGAATTAGTGAGATTATAGAATGTCATAATATAGAAAAAGTATTTTATGAAAGCTTTACTTGATATGGGGTGTTCTGTGTTTTTATTAAAGCCATAACATTTTTCTGGCCAAAATATACAACATGGTTTGATAAGTCATAATGTATCCATAGGTACTAAAGACAATGTATTTGACATTGAGAATATCCTGGGAATCCAAGGCACATAGTTATCACATATGTAGATGATCAACAATTTGTCTAAATACATTAAATTTGAATATGTAAATAAAATGTAACACCTCCTATTTAATTTGTCAGGCACACAGCAAGTTTTCCATATTAGCATGCATTCAAATCCTGACCAAAATAATTACTTTCATTACTCAGGATCAAATGTTTATACTCTTAAAGGAAATCTACTCTATCTTAACTACTCTAGGTCATTTGCACTGATTTTCAAAGTTTTAACATTTTTGTCATTTTTCAGTATCTATCACACAGAGATTTTTAACTCTCAACCACTTAGCACCCCAAAATATCTTAATTCCATCTCAAAAAATCCAGGTTTATTTGAGAATCTAAGGCACATTTTCCCTTGGTTTCTAATACATTTTTTGTTTTTAATAGCAGCTAGTAGAATAAAAATAATCTCTACAGAGAATTAGAAACCTTTGGGCAGGATTTGGATGGAGGGTTCAGGGCAGGTGTTTATACTTCCCAACATATTCTTCCTACTTAAACTACAATCATTTTCCACCTCCGTTCAGGTCTTCTTTCTGCCTGCAGCCCTCCCTAAATTCCCAGTGGGCAGTGTTCCCACCTCAATCTCCTTTCAGATCTTGGACACATGGTTGTGTGTCCAAGAGAATTAGTACAGAGCTCTATGACTGCCTCTTGTGAACAATTTGAGCAAAGGATTCCTAAGCACAGAATGGGAACTTGAACTTACTAATTCATTATAATGTGGCAAAAGGACCTCTGAAATGATACTAGTCTTGTATTTCTTGGAAGGGCACATTCAAATAAAATGTATACTCAATCAATGTTGGTTCTTACCTATTCACTTCCCCAGCATACCGATTAAAAGTGAAAAGAAAAGAAACTTCTTTTGTAATAATCGGTTATATGCAGGGTGAGCCAATAAAGAATCAAGGAAGAACCTAGCAAAGAATATTTTTAAGCCCTGACCCGTGTGGCTCAGTTGTTTGGGTGTTGTTCCTTGCATCCAAAGGTTGCCGATTCAATGCCCAATCAGGGCACGTGCCCCAGTTGCTGACTCGATCCCCAGTGGATGTTTCACTCTCACATTGATATTTTTCTCTCTCTATCTCCTTTCCTCTCTCTCTAAAAATCAATTTTTAAAAATCTTAAATACTTTTGTCAATAATAAAAATTCTTATTATTTAATTCAAGTAATTACTATGTGCTGAGTATGTGATCTGCATCATACAAAGTAACATCTGATTAATGTTGAGTCCTGAGCTATAACTCCTTCTGCAGGTCCCCACAGACTTACTTTTATTATTAAAAAATGTTTCTATTGAAGGCACAGCCTCCTGTGATTTGGCCCCCTCTGCTTTTTCAGCTTTCCTACCTACCATGTCCCAGTGCAAGCTCCTTAGTCCACGAACACAGAAATTCCCAGGAGCCATGCCATTCTTCATATATTTATTAAGCTCCCAATGTCTCATCTATCTTTGCATTTCCAGTACTTAGCAGAGTTCTTGACACATAGTCAAAGAGGGGCAATTGTCTGGAGTCGGTATGACCTTGCTGCCAGGAAGTCAGCAAAATGCAGGTGCTTTGGGGGGAAATATTAGAGCAGGAAACACTGCCTTGTTTTTCTCATAAACTACTAGGTAGATAGTAAGACTGGGGTTCTTTGTGTTTTACACTCATCAGCATGCTTTGAGAAAGACAAAGGAAAGACTATTAAGGAAAATGTAACCGATCACCCCATTAAACACTTATTAATTACCTAATACGGGCAAGCATCTTATTCAGTAGTTGGGAAAACAGAGCCACTCCCCGTGGCCTTGCAAGGTTACAAAGAGTTTTCCCTGAGAGTGGTTTGTCTGACCCGTTTAGCGATGATAAAAACAGTTGTTCTTGCAAAGCCCTGCGAGTGAAGGATGTGAGAAGGTGGTACTTCTCCGGGCTTGTGACCAAAGTTAGATTTTAACTGTCTGGAGTTTGCCTTATGAAGAGATATTATTATTTTAAAAGTAGGAGAACCGACAAGTGGAGATTTTTAAAAAGTCTAAAGCTGTAGAACAGAGGTTGAGAACTCTCTAGAAAAGGCCCAATAGTACCTACTTTAGGCTTGGCGGGACCTGTGGTCTTTGTTGCACCTATTCAACACCACACTGCGAAGTGAGTGAGCTCCGCAGGGCTCCAATAAAACTTTATTTACAAGAGCAGGCAGTGGGCAGGTCTGCCTCCAGGCCATCGTTTACTCACCCCGGCTGCAGAGAATGAGCATCCTGCCACTTTCCTTAGCATGCAGAGAATATTTGAATCTCTCTAGGCCCAAGGAGAGACAGCTACTGAAAAAATAAAACTTATGATTGCAAAATTCTTTTTTTAAATATATTTTTTATTGATTTCAGAGAGGAAAGGGGAGAGAGAGAGAAATATCAATGATGAAAGAGAAGCATTGATTGGCTGCCTCTTGCAAGATGCACACTGGGGATTGAGCCCTCAACCTGGGCATGTGCCCTGACTGGGAATCAAACCATGACCTCCCAGTAAATAGGATGATGCTCAACCACTGAGCCATGCCGGTTAGGCCAAAATTCTTATTGAGTCAAATAAGAGGCATTTGAATCACACTCCCAAGGGTGTTCTTCTCTTCTCAGAAGGATGGGTCTTACTGAGTTTGAATCCAGACACTCAGTGGCTCTAAGGGGAAGGCGTTTTCTTCTCTTAAGAACGTCCCCATGTGATCTTTTGTCCACAAAGAGCAAGCTTCCGGATCGCACGTTAAATTATACAGCGAAGGTGTAGACCTCCTTCGAAGCTTCTACCTTGGCTGTTGGCACAGACTCTGGCCTTTTTATTTCTATTTGCCTTTTCAAAGCAGTTCCTTCCTTTACCTCCTAAGCAGATGCTGCAGTCAGTTACCTTATGCCTCGCTCCAAAGACTGGCATATGGCTCCATCGAAGCCATTGTCAGCTTGGGCTCGGATTTGCAGCTGGGGAAGCTGAAGGGAGGTGCGCCCTGGCAGGCCCCCGAGACCCTGGGGATTCAGCACCACATCTCCTGCCACGTGGTGACGCTCCTGGGAAAGGGGGAAAGGCGGCCAACACCAGCCTGCCAGTTCCTGGCTTTCACAGGTTTCCTCCTGGGAGTGCTTCTGCTTCCTTCCCCGGCTTCTAACTTGAATTGACAGAGAGGAGAGAGGGCCATTGAGGCGAGGCTCTCACATTGGCCTTCTAATTCTGTCCCATAGGAAACGGGCCACCCACAGTGTTGGCAAAAGGAAGGGCAGCCAGAAGGACCTGCGGCCCCCTGATCTTTGGATCCATCATGAGGAGATGGAGATGAAGAACATCGAGAAGCCATCAGGCACCGACCCTACCGGGAGGGACACCCCCATCCAAAGCTGCCAAGAGCTCACACCAGTCAGTCACAGCCAGTCAGAAACCCAAATGGGGAGCAAAAGCACCTCTCATTCAGGTAATTCTCTCCTCTGCCATCAGAAAAAGAACCCCTCAGGGTGTTCTCCACTCCCTCTTTTGTGGAGGTAACCTTCCCACGAATTCGCAGTTATTTGCCAATAGTTCAAATAATCTGATATACATGTGGTTGATTAACCTGGTTTACTTTCTATCCCATCATCCTGTTGCCTGCTTTTTATGATTGCCATGCTATTTGAAACTTCTAAGAGGTAGGAGGTGATACCATTGGGAAACATTGAAATGTGACGCTTCAATGAATTGATTGCATTTTGTTAAATCAGCAATAAAAGCTGAAGCTATTGTACACTTCTTAGTTCCCTGTGTCTGTGGGTAATTGGAAGTTGATTATAAATTTGTTGTCAATTCCTTGCTTTAAAAAATCACATCAAGGACACTTGAAATGTGAAAACATTGACAATTCTGTTTCTTTGCCTCGATTACCATGAAGATCAACTCCCATCCCCATGCAATCATGTGATATGATCACTAGCCTAGTTCGATGAAGTCTATTTGATGGCTCTGTAGGTGTACAAAGTGATCTTAAGAAAACCCCCAATGTTTAATAAAATGATACAGAACAATCCGTGTTCTGGTATAACTGAGAAATCTAGAGAGTTGGTGGTAAGGTATTTCACTTTCTGTGGGTCCTCATGTTTTTGAAATGCTTATGGGGAATTGAATAATTAACAAGTGCTCTCATCAGAAAATCTCTTCATATACTCATGATATGTTTGTAGAATGAGTAGCTGTGGTTTTTAAACCAAATAAAAATATTTTAGTTGTGTAAATGTGTAACTGAATAACTATACTTTCTCAGCTTTGGACTGTTTAACAAAGACTTCAGTTACTGATTTTCAATGATAAGTTTTTGAGTATTCCTTTTCTAGACCTTAAATAATATCTCACGCAGAGTCTCTAAATTTGCTGTCACATTCAGTTATTAAATGCATTTTAGTTCCCTTAAGCACTACAGTGTGACACTTGAAGATTCCTCCTTGTGGCCAGCTAGACTTTTGGCTCTCAAGGCTGAGGTCATAATTTGTTCTTTAATCCTCTAGCATCGTAGTGAGATTGAGTGATTAGAGTGGGACAGTCTATTTCAGACACACATTTACCTATTCCTCCTACTTACCTCTTCGTCCTGGCTATGTTATTTTCTGGGTAATGAGGTTAAGGTGAATTTTATTAATGAGGGTATATTGCTTGGGTCACAAGACATTAGATGTTACAACTTAATACATTAAAATGAAAAAGGCATTGGTGTGTCTGGCTAGAAATGATATAAAGAGTTGACTCATTGAAGAAAGTGTGTCTCTCAGGAGTATTGTTTTTCTTTTAGGTCAGGACACTGAGGAAGCAGGGAGCTCCATGTCCACTCTGGAGAGGTCACTGGCTGCACGCCGAGCCACCCGGGCAAAACTCATGATTCCTATGGATGCCCAGTCCAACAATCCTGGTGAGTCAAGATGGGTGCCACACCGAGGAAATGAAGTGGGTTCTTTTTGTATCTTTTCTATATCAATTATCAAAAAGTGATTAACATTTTCTCTGATCTTTCTGGGTAAATGGACTTAATGAAGAATGACTAAAACCGTATTATTTATAATTAGAAGTCAGAATTTTCACTCTGTTATTGCATTTGTTATATACAATGAAATGTTCTGGCAAATAACCTGCTACATATTTAAGAAATTGTATATATTGACATAAAAAGAGTTGAAATTTATGTCAATATTATTGGACTTATTCTAATGATCACCTTCATAGGTTTTTTAAATTATGTAATAAGTACAATTTTTAAACTTAAATAATCTAGCACCCTTGAAGCAAGTATTGAGAGATACTCATTCACTATCCCCTTCTTGTTGAAGTTTTCTGTCATACTCCCATATTTATTGAAGATATTAGTATCTGGGGACCCCTTCCTTTCAATTACCTCTATGATCAATCTTGGTAATTACAATACCCATGCAGACAATCCATCCAGTGCCCTAGACTGTTAGTTCCCTTATGTTACCTGCAATGATATTGGTTCTCTCCCACTGCAACATATCAATTCCATGTCACACACTAAAGCAATAATCACACCCCCTATAAAATGTCAGTTTCTATCATCTGTTTTTCCAGCACCTTATTACTTTCTTGCTCACTTATTTGATTTCCCCCTTGCCAACAATTCTTCAATTTCACTGTGACCTCCAATCCATTAACTTTGCCACGTTTCCAGTGTTCCTCACCACATCATGTACTCATTTTCATCCAAACTCGGTTTCTAATCCATCATCATTTATTATTTTTAGTCCTTTGCAAACACCCTCATCTCCTTTGGTCCTCCTTCCCGATTGTGTCACCTGAAAAAACACAACCCTGTTTAAATCAGCTTCTCTGCCAACTCTTACCACATACCCTAATAGCTGACTCCAGAAAAAAAAATCATACCCTGCTTACTGGGTATTTATGGCCACAAATCCAAGGTGGGTTGCCATCTATTTGGAAATGCCACTGCGTTTCTGTAGTCATTCATTGTCTCACTTTGTAAGATGAATGTCTTATATCTGTTCTCACTTTTCAGACTCCTGATACCTATTTCCTTGGTTCTTATTTCAGTAAGAAAAGAGAAGCAATCAGAAATCATATCCTTATCTTTCCATCAAATTGAGTCAATCTATTTGTACTTTTACCTAAGGCTGGTTCTTTCTCTTGTGGATATCCCTTTCTTACCCACTTAGGGACTCTTCTGTCCCCCTCCCTCCCTTTTCTGTAGCATCAGTTTCTCCTCCAAATGATAACTCCAATAAGCATACAAATATTGTCTCACAACTCCTGTTTTACATAGCACCCTCCCTTGATACCACTTTCCCCTCCACCTGAAGCTCCACTCCTCTCCTTGCTTGAAAAGCTCCTTTAAAGTTGTCTATACTTTCTTTTGTCCTCTTTTAATCTTCCTTATTCATTTTAAGGCCTTTTTTCCAGTCCCTCTCCATTGAAACATGGTTGCCAAGGTTATCAATAATTTCCACATTGATCAAACGATCAGTTCTCAGATGCTCAGGAAAATTGGACACAGCTTCTCACTCTTTGCTCTGAAATATGTTTTGAGTTGAGTTGTAGTATACTAAATGCTCCTGCTTCCTTCCTATCCCACTGGCTGCTCCTTCTCAGTATCCTTCACTTGTTCCCCCTCTTCTTCCCAATCCCAAGAGTCAGAGTGTGCACTAGGACTTGGTCTTCAAGCTTCTCTCGTCTATCTACACTAGCTTCTCAGATGATCTAGTACCAATGGCCTTAATGCCATGTAAATGCACATGAATCCCAAATGTCATCACCAGCTTAATCTCTTCCCAGAGTCCACATCAACTTCTATACAAATGCTCACTCAACATCTCCAAAGGGCTATCTAATAAGCAAGCCATCTATGTTCAAAATGAAAACCTTGCTTGTCCATAATTCCTCTCCCCAACTTCAAATTCAACCCTCCTACTATTTTCCCCATTCAATACATGGTACCACTATTGATTCATTTACTCTAATTCAACTTTAGTTTCATTTTGATTATCTCACACTCCAAATTTAATCTTTAGTTCTTGCTTCCAAAACTTGTCCCAAATCTAACCACTGCTTTCCATTTTCACTGCTCTGCCCATATCCTACACACCACTATCTATTAAAGATAACAGACTATAGCTATAAGCTTGTAACTACTTTCTTCCCTTTAGCTCTTGAGCCTACAGTAAGTTGACTTCTCATTAGCCTTTCAATATACAAACATTGAAAGGTATTCCTTGTGTTACCCGTCTTGACTTCCATCACATATAGAACAAAATCCTACGTTTTTACCATGTCTTACAAGGTACCATGTGATCCACCCTCTGGCCTTATCCCTCACTTCATCTCCTGCTACTCCTGTCTGTAATCCATTTCAGTCACATAGTCCTCTTCTTTGTTTTTTGGACAATAATGCACCTTCCAACTCGGGTTTTTCACTTGCTGTTCTCTTTGCTTGGAATCTCTTTTCGTAGATATTTATATGGTTATTCCCTCATATCGTTCAAGTCTGTATTCAACTGCCACTACCACAAACAGGACTTCCCTGACCATTGCCTAACATAGCGTCTTTGGTCATTCTGCTTCATTTTCCTTTATTGTGTATGACCATCCTACTTACATGTTTGTGTTTATTTATTATTTGTTTTCCATATCTTAATGCAATCTATATGAGAGCAGAGATTTCACCTGTTCTGATTACTTTGTGTCCTCAATAACCAGAACAGAGCCTGGCACATGGTAGGCACACAATTGATACAATTCACTCAAGTGAATGAATTAATGGTTGCTTCTTTCTATTTGCTATACATCATATCTCTTCTATACATCATATCTCTCATTGTACCATAGTAAGTGCAAAAACATATATGGAATTTATAACAAATGCCAAGTGTTCAACTCATGGGGTAGACAGTATTATTATTCCTGTTTTACTGATGAGCAAACAGAGGTTTGGAGAGTGTAAGAACATAGCTTGCATTCACACAGTGAGTGAGTGTCAGAGCCAGACTTTGGACACAGAGGTCTGGCTTCAGAGTTCTACACTCTAATCACTATGCTCCCAGCTGTCATATTCTGTGAAGCCATTGTTCTTTTTTCCCATTCATTTCACTACAGAGAGAGACTGTGTACATGTAGCTGCCCCTATTGTTTCTCCCTCCAGTCACTTTCCTCTCGTCACTGAGTTCTATCGGTGCCAATCTAACTTAGCTTTCTTTTCAAAAATCATTGTTTCAGAATCTTTGTGCGCCTTTCTGTCCCACATATAACTTTCACATCCAGCAAGTTCCTATTCCCATTGACTTTCCTTCCACAATAGCTTTTGAATCCCTGGCTACATTCCCATTCCCAAGAGTCATATTTTTATTCTATTCATTATGGCCTCACACCTGAACTGTCCAAACAGCTTCATAATTACTCTTCCTATCTCTAGTGTGTCTTCCAGACTCTTTTGCATCCCTCTTACCAGATTTCTTCCTAAAACGACTTAAACATTCCATTCCATTCCATACATCTCCCCAATGGCTCCCCAGTGTCTACCAAGATAAACAAGTACAAACTCCTCAGCATATCAGGTTTGAGTCTGCATTCCTAGGTTCCTGTGGCTCTGCCCTTCTCTGTTATGCATACCCTAGTCTCTTACTGAGCTAGACTAATTGCCAGTCCACTAATATCCATTGCCTTTTATTTGCTTTTCCTTCTGAACACGTTTTTCCTTTTGGAATGACCCAGTGCCTAACGCTACCTAACAAAGTTCTGTGCATCTTTCAAAGATGAGAGCAGATACTGATTCCAGATCTCATACATTCTCTCTTTTCTGATTACCTCGTTCAGAAATGATCATTTCTTTTCTCATATTTGAATAGCACTTTTATACCACTTTTGTGGCATTAATTATGGTATACAAGCTCTGCCCCATCTTCTTAGGTAATCAAGTCCAAATCATCCCTCCTCTAACAGGTTGTGAAGTACATGAGAGGGAACAAATTACCTAATTCATCTTCATATTCACACACTGTATGGCTCAATACCTAGCACAGAAGTAGTGCTTGCTAAATATCTGCTACATGACTGCATGAAATCACAACCCTGCCAAGATGCATATTTACAGTTTGATCAGCACAGTTATCTAGGGCCTCATCAATCACATCAGTTGCAAAAGGCCTATTTTATTTATCAAAAAGCTTAAAAGTTTACTTTAAAATCAATTTTGATTATATGTTGAAGTCATTTCCTTTTGTTGAATAAAGCTTCGCCAACACAGAGCTTGGAGATAACAAAGAATTTATGTGTCAAAGTAACTTCAAAGATATATATGTTTAAAATCATATACATGCATTATATTATAATTTTTACGATAATAAAAATAAATAAATTACTAGTCATGTTAGGGCCACCGTTCACGTAGAGTAAGACTCGAGGAAAAAGAGAAGGTTTGTTTTTATAGTCACAGAGCAATTCAGAGCTTGAGGTGACAACATGAGGCAACAGTGCAGTGAATAGACCCAGCACAGGTTTAGGGTTCTGACTCTTAGAGCCTTAGTTTCCAGACTCTCTCTCAAAAGCGTTAAATTCTTTCACAGAATTAACAGAAAATTCTCATTTCTTCAACCCACTCTATACAATAGATTCAGTTTCTGAACAACCCAACATTTTTAATGCCATTGTTCTGGCTTATGAGAAAAAATAAGAAAAGAAAGTTAAACAAAACCCAGGGAGCCTTAAGGTGGTCCTATGGTGGCTTGATTAATCATGCCTTTGTTTGAAACCCTGGGAAGTTTTAAACTTCAGGATAATGCTTCTTAGTAGTCAGATGCTGGAGGAGTGGATTGTCTTTTCTAAAATGACTAGTGAAGGAGTTCATGGAAAGAGGTAAGTAAAGAACCTACACGATACTGTGAAGAGCATGCATGGATTTAATGATGTGAAAATATAGCCACTTCCATGGCCAGTCATGTGAATACATAGGATTAAAAAATTAATATCTTTGTGTTGCAGCTGTCGTGAGTGCAATTCCTGTGCCAACCCTAGAAAGTGCCCAGTACCCAGGAATCCTTCCGTCTCCCACATGTGGATACCCCCACCCACAGTTCACACTCCGGCCTGTGCCATTCCCAACGCTGTCAGTGGACCGAGGTTTCGGAACAGGAAAAAGTCAGTATAATGTATTTCCTCTTGATTTTGTTTTTGTTTTTTAATGGGAACCAATGAATAATACCATGGGGTATCTTGTCAAAGGTGTAGCATTTTGATGTTCTTATCTCTTAGAAAGATTGACTTACCCATGACCTGGGTAGGAGAATTTTTTTCCAACATAGTCATTCCTTTAGAATCCTACTTCATGCTTTTGGACTGATTTTCTAGGATCTCTTTCCAGAGTACACTTAATTGACAATATAAGGAATGATGGGAAGCAAAGGTTCAATGTTTCAGGAAAGAGACGCTTTGATGGGTGCTTGGAATTTTATTTAGCACAATGTCCTCATGGTCCATCCATGTTGTCACAAAGGGCAGTGCATCCTTCTTTCTCAAGGCTGAATAAAAATTCGTTGTACATATAGTACCACATCTTCCTTATTCATTCATCCATTGATGGACACTTAGCTTGATTTTACATCTTGGCGATTGTGAATGATGCTATGATGAACAAGGAAGTGCAGCTACCTCTATGAGATAGATATTTGTTTCCATTGGATAAAGTATTTCCAGAAGTGGGATTGCTGGGTCCACTGGTAGTTCTATTTTTAATTTTTTAGGAAACTCCATACTGTTTTCCATAGTATTTACACCAGTTTGCATTCCCACCAGCAGTGTCCCATCACCAACATGTGTCATCTTTTGTCTTTCGGATGAGACCCATTCTAAAAGGTGTGAAGTGATATCTCATTGTGGTTTTGATTCGCATCTCCCTGATGATTGGTGATGCCAAGCACCTTGTCATGTACCGGTTGCCCGTTTGTGTGTCTTCTTTGGAAAAATGTCCATTCAGTACCTCTGTTCACTTTTTAAATATTATTGAATGTATTATTTTTGCTTTTGAGTTTTATGAGTTTTGTTGTTTGTTTTGTCTTTTAACAATTGGTAGTTTTGTAGTTTTGTTTTGGTTTCTTTTCTTTATTGATTAAGGTATTACATATGTGTCCTTATCCCCCCATTGCCCCCCACTCCCCCACATGCCCTCACCCCCCCTGGTGTCTGTGTCCATTGGTTATGCTAATATGCATGCATACAAGTTCTTATGAGTTCTTAAATATATTTTGAATATTCACCCCTTATCAGATAAATGGTGTCCAAATATTTTCTACCACCCCTTACATTGCCTTTTCATTTTGTTCATGGTTTCCTTTGCTGTATCGGAGCTTTGAAATTTGGTGTGGTTCCTCTTTTGCTTATTGTTGCTTTTGGTGCCTTTACATTTAGCGTCAAATCTAAATAACCATTGCTAAGACCAAGGTCAAGGAGCTTACCCTTATATATTCTTTTAGGAGTTTTATAGCTTCAGGTCTTAAATTTAAGGCCTTAATCCTTTATGAGTTGTTTTGGTGTTTGGTGTAAGATAGGGGTCTGGTTTTATTTTTTTATGTGACAATTTTGTTTCCTCAGCACCATTTATTAAAGAGAGTAGTCTTTTTATATTGTACAGGTTGGAAGCAAAAGTAGGTTTACAATTGTGAATATACAAAATACAGTTTATTTTGTATTATTTATTAATTATTGTATTATTTTTCATATGAACAGCTCTAAACCTAATTTTGTCCCACCCTGTATAATCTTGGCTCCTTTGTCACAAATTAATTGGCCATATATGCATGGGCTTATTTCTGAACTCCCTATTCTATACCATTGATTTATATTTTATGCCCACACCATACTATGTTGGTCACCATAGCTTTGTAATATAGTTTGAAATCAGGAAGTGTGATGTCTCCAGTTTTGTTGTTCTTTCTTAAGGTTTATTTGGCTGTTTGGGTCTATAGTTTTTAGGAATTTTTTTATTTGTGTGAAAAATATCATTGAATCTGTAGATCACCTTGGCTAGTATGGACATTTTAATGATATTAATTCTTTTAATTGATGAGCACAGATTAGCTTTCCATTTGTTTGTATCTTCTTCAATGTCTTCTATCAACATCTTATAGTTTTCAATGTATAGATATTTCGCTTTTTAACTAAATTTGTTCCTAAGCATTTATTTTGATGCTACCTTCAATGAGATTATTTTCTTAATTTTTTCTCAGAATTTGTGTGGATGTATGGAAATGCAATTAATTTGGGGCTATTGATTTTTTTATCCTGGTAGTAGTATTTCATTTGTTTGAAGAAAGGTGGGAATGGAGAGACTCTCAAGCTATTATATATACCCTGATGATTTTTCCTGTACCATTTGACTTTTTTCCCTTCAAGCACATTTTAAAATCGATTTTATGGCTTTCTTCTCTTAGTTAAGAACAGGTGACTCAGCAGCTCATGTGAAATAGGATGTTTTGTAATAGAGAAGATGGTAACAGCAATAAAATATATTTGTGAAGTAAGCTATATCTCTGACAAATCATAAATTGTTAGATGCAGGAAGGTTAGAATTAAAAGGCATCAAAAATCTGCCAAGAGAGAATTGGGTTTATTTTCCCTTTTCTCACTGCACATCATATCTACAGAATAGAGTTGTGTGCAGAAAACTTGAGAGAAAATAGTCCCTCAAACCATGTTGGAGGGAATTAAATGAGAAAAATGTGGGAAGTCCCATAACTAAAAATTTCTAAAACCCAGGATAATTAGGAAGGTAATTTCAGTCAAAGAATTCAGAACCACAAGTCCCCTTTTCAACTTTTAAAATGTCCTCTCCCCAGCAGAAAAGAGAGTTAGTTTTAGTTTAGTTTTCTCTTTGGATCATTTCCTACTACTTTCTTTTGATTTCATTTATGTTCTCTCACTTTGTGTAGGAAGGATGTATAGAATGACCTTTATCTGTTCACTCCAGCAAGACGGGTATAAGCCAAAGTTTACTACTTTTTTTAAATTAAAAATTAATTTTTATTTATTCATAATGTATTCCTATAATTTCTTTTCCTTAGTTAAAGGCATAGCCTCCTTTGGAAAATCCAGTGACCCGTTTCTTCTTTTCCTTCTCTCTTGATTTGGTACAACATGCAAAACTGTCGCATTGAATCATGGGGGAAATGACTCCAAAAGTGAGAGTTCAATGAAAAAGAAAGCAATAAAAGAACTAGTACACAATTTGTTTTTGTTGGTGGTTAGAGTCTCATGAGCCACCCTGGTGCAGGACTCGGATAGTGTGGGAAGCTGCGCATATGTGGAAGCAGAGATACCTCTGTGTCTGCCATTCAATTTTGCTGTGAATCTAAAACTGCTCTAAAAAATAAGCTTTATTAAGAAAGGGAGAAATGATTAAGGAAAGAAAGGAAGGAACAAAAAAAGGAAGGAAAAAGAAACTTTAGTCCCTGTGTAGATTTTATTTTGTTAATTTGTTTAAAAGTAGATATAATTGAAAAGGTAGTTATATAACTTTTAAATAATATAAAATAAAATAATAACAATTATATAAAGTTATATAAATAAAGGATTCTTGACAGAGTGCTTTTGAACCTCATCTAAAATCAAACGCATAGACATTCTTCTATTCCTAGATGTCATGGATTTTAAAAATATGTCTTCAGTCATTCGTCAAGGACTTTTGAGCAGAACTATGTGCAGTGCCAAAGGAATGGGAACAAATATGTGTTTCCAAGTGATTGCTTAGAAAAAAATAAGTACCCTCTTTTCTAGGAAACTAAATATTCTCTGAATCGCTGTCAGAAACAGTTAACTCCCAGCCATTCAGTATTGGTTTCTAAATGCCTTGGAGAACTCTAAACATCCCTGTTCTCTCTCAAGCAGAAAACACTTCATGACTCCGGCTAGAGATGTCTTATTAGTCACCTTGAGGAACAGCGAAAGGCACACGTAGGAAAAGAAAAATGTGTGCAAGCGCGGGCTCCTCTTCCTCCAAAGTTACCCGAAAGACCTTTGAGTTTTACAAGAAATAAATCACTGAAACCCGGCCCCCAGAGACACACTGCTTTCTGAAGTCACAAATACAGCTGCATGCCTCTCCTACTGTAAGGAGGGGGGGAATATATAATGTATTCGCATTACACACATTTGGTGATCTATCGACAGAATTTATGCAGTTTTGATACACAGATATTTTCTTTTCCTACCAATACACTGCAGGTTTGACCTTAGCCTCAATAGGCAAATGAGTTGTCCGTGGAAAATATGGAGCAGTGCTATCTTTAAAAAACTTCAACCGATAGATAGTCCTCGGGCCAAGTCATGGCAAAATTGGTACCCCCACTTCTCCATCTTTGAAGCAGGAGTAGAGAAAGTCAGGTGATGTCCATTGTTCCTTTCAAGTTGAGCATTGTCTTAGAAGGCTGGTCAACTTTTGCTATGTTATTTTTCTGCTCCAGCTCTACCCCAAATTGGAAATTAACTTACAATGGGGCTTGCTCTAGATAATACCAGGAGTGCAAGGGAGTTAATAAATTTTTCTCTAGGTTCTTATAAAAAATCTAGGCTGTGAGGAGCTGGGGTTACTCAGAAATATTGCCTGATGCTATTCTTCTGAGATTGATGAGTGAAGCACATTCCTAAAGGTGTTCATGTCTCAAAGTGTCTTTGCCTAGAGTCATGGGTATGCTTTATTTCTTTCAAATGTTGCTATTTCAGACAGAAGAAAAATCCTCATTTGAATTTTTGCAATATATTTGGCAGTTATTCTGTTGCAGTGATTTATGTGTTGACGTAAATTTTTATAAAGTGCCCTGAGATTTGACTCCGTTGTGTAATTGTGTGCTATTTGTACAATGTATTTCTAACATTTCTTCCTTTGCAAACAAGTGCCTTGCTGGGGCATGTTTGATTCTTGCTTTACTCTCTGAATTACAGGGAGGCTGCACTTTGCGGGCGAATGGAGGTTTTCTTTGCTTTCAGAGCTCTTAGCACAGCTAACGTCCTGTCATGAGCCAGTCTGCTTCACATAGGCGTCCTGGAGCTGGTGCCTGGACTGGCCGAAGGGGCTCATCTAAAATGAGGGCCTCCCTCCAGTGGAGCAGATGATACTGTGTTTGTTTAAGAGTTCTCCCTGCCTTACCTGCCAGCCAGGTCTGAACAGCTATCCTTTTGCTCCATATAAAAATATAAAAGTTGTGATTTGTCTATGGAATCCTGTACCTTGTCCATTGTATTAGGTATTAAGCAAAATTGTCATATTGAACAAAACAAAAGCAGTTCCTTATGAATCACTGATACATTTAGTCAGGAGGATGGGCCCTTCCATTCCCCACCTAGCAGATTAGATTAGGCATGTTCCTCTTCCCTATGTGTGGTGGTAAGGATTGATTTCACTCAAGAGCAGGTCCCTCTGGTTTCTATGTTGCTACATCCTGTCCATTCCTCCCCTCAAAGTCAAGAGCCACATCGTGGTGGTTCCGATGGGAATCATGGTGGCCAGGCAAACACCTGAGCATGGAGGACTGGGCACACAGAGAATCTTTATATCAGATGCTGATGAGGATGCCATTAAAGAGAAGGAGAATGGGAGCAGCCCCCAAAATTCAGCGACATCATCAGAATTAATGTGAAGTTTGAGGTTTTTAAAAAACTAAATTTCAGACGAAAAATGCGCATGTAAATTTTGTTAAAGCTATGACCGCAATAATATTTTAACATGGATCTCTTTCATTTCAAAAATTTCGGAGAGATGAGAAAAATATGATGGAAGGAATAAAGAAAAGAAAAACTCATGAAATACTTTCTTAATGGCTAAAAAGCCATTTTTAAAATATGGTATGAATTAATTGCCATCCGTCTTTGATCGAGGGAATTACTTAAGGCAGGTTTCTGAGGGAAATTCCAAACTTTCTTTCCCTAGAGAGGTATTTTTTAATATGATAATATGGACCCTTTAACAAAAACCAGCCCATTGCCCTGGCCAGTTTTGCTCAGTGGATAGAGCATTGGCCTACAGACTCAAAGGTCCCCGGTTCGATCCTGGTCAAGGGCACATGCCTGAATTGTGGGCTCGGTCCTCAGTAGGGGGTGTGCAAGAGGCAGCCGATCAATGATTCCCTCTCATCATTGGTGTTTCTCTCTCTCTTCCTTTCCCTTCCTCTCTGAAACCAATAAAAAAATATAGATATATTTAAAAAAAAAAAACAGCCCATTGATAATGAAGAGGAGGGACCTACATATAGGTCTGAGCCACTGCTTCTCTCTGACCTAGAGTGGAGACATTTTCTTTTTAACTTGGACAATAGAACACTGGTAATTTTCTCCTTTAGACTGAATAATAGTCCAGACTAAACCTTTACATTATCTTTATCTCTAAAACTGTATTCTCATCCAACAAGTTACACAATCTTGACTGAACACAAGCACACATGTTCCTCTCCCCTTTACATTCTATCAGGCATGTAGAATGCAGCTCCTATACCTACCCGAAGACCCATCCCTTCTGCTCTTACCTGAGAACCACAAGAATGTGCCTTAATGTTTTCCCTGCAGCTCTTGCCATTTTGCACGCACGTGCCCCTCTCTCCACTTTTAACAGGGCTTCCTGGCCTAGGGATGAGGCCCTTCAGTTCAAACTCCTCTTGCCCCCCCCCCTCCCCCGAGTCCTATCTACTTTGCTCTCTTGGCTGCATTTTTCTTCTTTGAAGAACTGTTTTTTGTTATTGTTGTTGTTTTCAAGTGTTTATCTGTTTTTGGCTCTGGTTGCTATGTTGCTACATCCTGTCCTCAGCCAACCCTTTATCTCTTCATCCTCATCTTTGCATGGGGTGAGCCGGAGGCTTCTCAGTGACCCAGAGGACCTCTAACCCTTTCTGAATATAGAAAAATGAGTTTTAATATCATATCCCCTCTGAAGGCACATTTCACTTCTGCATATCTTTAATAGCGTGTCTTGTTCTTTGCTATCTTAATCTCTACTCCCTTCAGCATTATCAGATTTTCTTTCTATCTCTTCTGCCCTTGGCTGACCTCACTGAGCCTCCCAGAGAGTTGCCTCAAAATTATCTCACAAAATAATTATCTTGAAATAGTTCCTGGTTAAAATTTATTTTTCAGACGTGAGATATTATCTTCTATTACTGCATTTTTTTCAACTTACCCCATAGAACTTTCTTAAGAAAGAAATAATCAGAAATATTCTTACATTATCAACACTTCTACTTACCATGCAGCTCTTTTCCTGTGTGGTTTCACGTGGACCTATTGACTTTGCCTCTGAATGAATAAAGGCAAGTCACAGTGTCCTTAGCATGGGGAACTGCCTTGCCAATGTTTAAGTCCATTCAACTGTGTTCTCTGGGGGCAAAGGTGTGTTTCCTTATGCAAAACTGTCCAAATACCCAACGGCTGTCACAGATGACTATGCGAATACTATTTCGCATAGTAACCTAACGGCAAATTACGAGGTTTGCTACAAAAGAGAAAAAATTATCATTCTGCATTCAGTTTGTTCCCGCCGAGTCGTCCCTCGTGTAACTTCTTAGTTGGATGTACTTCTGTTTTGTTATGGAAGATAATGCTAGGGGTATTATTTGTGTCATTTTATTAGCAGCGCCTTTAACACCCGGTAACGGATGTGTTTGATAGTTGGCATAGCATGTGTAAATCACAGAAGAATTGGCATATTGGCTGCTGGATAATAATGCAGCTGTAGCTGGGTTTGGTACATTGAATTTCACTGACATTGCCACTTATGAAGAGAGAAATAACTCTTTTTTCTCGCTTCATCACTTATGATTACAGCGCCCAGACAGTTCAGGCAATGTAGTGTGTGCCGTACATATTTTACTACTATTCCTGAAAAATAGAGGCCTGTCTCGCTGGATCTATTTCTGTTGTTTAAAGGGGCAGTGCTATCATATCCCATGAATATACCAAGAAGAATGGGGATGCTCATAACATGAAGAAGAGGTTGGCCAGATCTTCGCAGATCATTCTGCATTGATCCAGGGGCTCTCAGATGACCTAGGGCCGTGGTCGGCAAACTGCGGCTCGCGAGCCACATGTGGCTCTTTGGCCCCTTGAGTGTGGCTCTTCCTAAGCCTTAGGACAGTGATGGCGAACCTATGACATGCGTGTCAGAGGTGACATGCGAACTCATTTTGGGGGTTGATTTTTCTTTGTTAAATGGCATTTAAATATATAAAATAAATATCTTTGTTTTACTATGGTTGCAAATATCAAAAAATTTCTATATGTGACATGGCACCAGAGTTAAGTTCGGGTTTTTCAAAATGCTGACATGCCGAGCTCAAAAGGTTCGCCATCACTGCCTTAGGAGAACCCTAATTAAGTTAATAACAATGTACCTACCTACATACTTTAAGTTTAAAAAATTTGGCTCTCAAAAGAAATTTCAGTCGTTGTACTGTTGATATTTGGCTCTGTTGACTAACGAGTTTGCCAACCACGGATAGGAGAAGCAAGCTTTGTCCTGGAATGATGAATGGATTTTCACTTCTCCATTGCAGCCGTGAACGAAGGACCAACCACCCAGCCTCCACCCATGTTGCCCCCGGCGCAGCCTGAGCATCCCAGCAGCGAGGAGGCACCAAGCAGGACCATCCCCACAGCCTGTGTCCGGCCAACGCACCCGCTCCGCAGCTTTGCTAACCCCTTGCTACCTCCGCCAATGAGTGCAATCGAACCGAAAGTCCCTTACACGCCGCTCTTGTCGCAGCCAGGTAACGTGCCCGTTTGTCACACTGCAAACAGTGTTATCTTTGATGCCTCTTCCTGTGCCCATGAGGGTTCCTGAGAAGGCCGGATGCAGGTATGTTCCCAGCAGTGATCACGTGCCCGTGCCTGGTACTGGTGTGTGAGGTGCAGCTCGTACATAGCCGGCTTCAAAGCAGCTGGCTTGTCGGTGCCCTTCCTTCCTGTGGAAAGTTGGTCACTAATGCTGAAGGCCCGGTGAGTACTTTTAAGACAGGCCGTGGGTCTGCCCACTGGGAAATGTTGGGAAAGTTCCTGATTCTCCCGTTTGCCACACGGGTCCCAGCATTTAAGGCTAGACTCCAAAGCTGGAGTTAGAGGCAGGAGAGTCTGCAGACCACCTTTCAGAGCACAGCGCCTGCTCTCATAGTTCTGCTCCGTGCCTGTCAATAGTCATCTTTGGGGATTCTTACTGCAGACTTCCAGGGCCAGAAAGAGTGTCAGAACCTGTGCGGAATCCAACTTCCTCGCTATAAGGCAGTGGTTCTCAGCCTTCCTAATGCCGCGACCCTTTAATACAGTTCTTCATGTTGTGGTGACCCCCAATTTCATCATTACAAATTGAACATAATGAAAGCATAGTGATTAATCACCAAAACAATATGTAATTATATGTGTGTTTTCCGATGGTCTTTGGCGACCCCTGTGAAAGGGTCGTTCGACCCCCAAAGGGGTCGCGACCCACAGGTTGAGAACCGCTGCATTAGATCCTCAAAACAATTTCGTGAGTAGCTACTTTCTTAGCCCCACCTCACGGATATGGAAGCTGGGACACAGGGCATTGAAGTAGCATGTTTAAGGCTCCTCAGCCAGGGAGTGTTGATGCACCCTTTCCTACTCTTTGCAGAAAGCACGGGTTCTGAAATGTTAGGAACTCATTTGTAGCTCTCAGTTTGTGTTCATTTAAAAAAAAGAGAAAAATTTAAAAATCTATCAGATTAAATTATTCCAAAACTGATAAAAAGGAGGAAATTGGGAACATCTGAACTAATCCTGAGTTAAGGAATACCATTTCTTCACAAGCCTTTTTGAAAGCATAGTTGGTACACAGTATTAGATTAGTTTCAGGTGTACAATATAGTACATGATTTGATATTTTTACACTTTCTAATGTGATCATCCCGCTAATTCTAGTAATCCTCTGTCACCATACAAACTTTTCACAGTATTATTACTACTTTTGGCTTCTTCACTCACATTTTAAAAGGAAACATAAGAGATTGAACTATCCTATGCTGAAGAACATAATTTTATTGCAAAAACTAAAGTGCTATAGCACTTTGTACTGTTAACTATTCTCTCTACTTGCAAGTAAAGTGGGGGTTTTTTAGTAGCTATGTTATACAGAGAGGGGGAAAAAAGCTAAAAATGGTACTCGGAAGTCCATTTGACATGAACATTTTCCGGCGGCAGTCATGTTTGGTTTGGAACACGCAGTTTGGACATCACCTCGTGCTCCAGAGATCTATGCTAACAAATGACCCCAAAGAACTCTAATTTTAGAAAGCGCACCTGCCAGTAGACAGGACAAAGCAACGCCCTTGTTACTGGCTAGTTATTGTTTTCTTCTAGTTATGAAAATACTACCGCTGCCGTCAACAGAATCTGACACCCTGTAGCACGAGCGGGTATATTATGTCTTTAAAAGCTTTGAAATAGGGTTTGTTCTTCAATCTCTACACCTGTTCTCCCAATGACAAGCATCTAAGAAGAACCATTCTCTGATCTTATGTCATGTGGGCAAGATCTCATTTTCTTTTTGTCCTCGTCGTACTTTTATGAGCTCTCTTTTGTTTCACTCTCATTCTTGTTTTTATTTGAACTTTCATAAAATCCATAGCTTCTTTCATATTTTCCAGTTTCCGTGTCCTGCGTTTTTGGCTTGAATTTATAGTTTTCATCTTTTCCCTCTAAGCGCCCCCCCCCCCCCCCCCCACTCACCTCGAGGCACACCCGCCAGCACTTTGGAATCGTTAAATGCCTTTTCCTTTCACGCTTCCCCTGCATTGTCTGCCTGCGATTCCAGTTCATTTCATAATGTCCTACCTCGTGATTTTCAAATAAGTTCTCCCTGCATTGCGCCTGACACATGGTAAATAGTGTGCTTTTAAGAAAGCGCTGATGTTTACTTATTCTAATAGAAAAAGAAAATTAGCTGACTGACAAATGTATTAGCTGTGACATTAACTACATGTGTCTCAGCCTAAAAAATGAAATACTTAGAGCTTTCAACCAATTTTAATTCAAAGAAAATCATTACTTTAGTCAAACTGATTGATGAAGTGAGGTCATTCTCTTGTCGGCTGAAAAAAAAAAAATACATCTCAAAGAAATTTTCTCTGCGTTTCACAATAAAAGGCCGCGTAATTACTAATGAATGTATCTTTACTTAACACAAGTAATTCCTCTCGAGTGGGAGGCGGCGCTATAATGTTTTAAAGATCCTGCCTGATAAGAAGCTCTTTCTGCTTTGAAACCTGAAAATGAGGATCGATGAAGATGCTCCTTCCCCCTGCCCTTCCCAAGCGTGGGTTTTCGCGGGCGTCATTGACCTGGTTGCTTTTCACTAAGACACGCAGCTGTTTGCAGCACTTACATATGAGGCGCAGGGCAGCACCCATTGCGCAGTAATGGTGTCCACGGCGTGGAGGGGACTGTGCGGGGTTTCCACAGCACGTGGGAGTTAGGAAGCCACCCTGTTTTCATAGAGTCTCAAGCCTGCCTACCCGGAAACACAGATCGATCCCTTTGGTTTTATTCGTTTGTTTGTTTGTTTTCCTTTCACCGGCTGATTTGCAAATTTCGCTTACTAGACTCTGGGGTGTTTCATTGTGTTTCTTACAATTTCATCATCACCTCATAATAAAGCGGTTCTGTTTCTTTTTAAAATATATATTGCAGAGAGGAAGGGAGATGGAGAAAGAATAGAAACATCAATGGTAAGGGGGAACCATTGCTCGGCTGCCTCCTGCACGCCCCCTAGTGGGGATCGAGCCCAAAACCTTTGACCCAAATTGAACCTGGGACAGTTCTTCAGTCTGCAGGTCAACGCTCCATCCACATAACCAAACCGGCACCGGCGTGGTTCCCTTTCTTAATGCTTCCTCCACAGACGTGAATAACCGTGCGATCTTCATGCAACTCAGGGAGGCCGCAGCCACAGCACTTTGCAGATCACAGGGTGGACATGTAAGGGATTTGGCTCCGTCCCTTTCAGGCTAAATGGAAAATGTTTGATGGAGCGCTGGGCTGAGGGCACCGTAGATCTGACACATACTCGACAAAAGGTCAAGGGAAGGTGGGGCTTTTTCTTCACCAGTGAAAATTCCTTTTAGCGCTGAAATGATCAGCTGCACTTTAAATGAACCTGGATCAGGGGACCATTTGTCTTCCGGGCTGTAATTCTAAAGGGACATAAAACCTGACCCTTTCGAGAGGGACTTTTACACCGTGCACCATTTTGCAAACATGAGCCCCCGAGTTCTTGCATCTTTGCAAAGCTGCGTAAATGCTCTATTGTCCTTCATGTACACATTGCATTTCTATCCATTTTTATTTGTAAAAGCCAGACCCTAGAACATTCTCATCTTTTCAATCTTCTAAGGATCAATATGTCAGTGGACATGACAAGACCAAAACTCACTTCATTGTCCTGCGAAATTGAGTTTGATTTTCCCTCTGCAAATTGTGGCATGCGCTTCAATTTGTCTGAGCACGGAGGACACGGAGTGGGTGGAGGTGGCTGCAGGGGACAGAAAAGACACTTGATTTATCTTATCTGGCTGGTCGGGAAATCGTGTGTTCCTGCTCCAACCTGATCTTTATGACAGGCCTCGTTTCAGTAAATATGCTATCACACAAAACCGCCAATAAATTACTTGAATGCATTAATACAATTGCTTTTCCTGGGCCACTTGTAGGCCACCGTCCGGGGTGTTCAGCAAGGATGCCCCAAGCGTGTTCTGTTCTGCTGACCTCACTCAGAGGATGAGGTCACAAGAGATCAGACATCCTCTAGTGAGTGAAACAAGAGGGTCACTTTTCGGGCCTGTCAGATCAAATCAATCATTGGCACAGCTAAGCACGAGGGGTATATTGATCTGGCAGTATTGGAACCAATAACACCAATCCATTCTAGGGTGGAAAATTAAACTACTTACTGCCTTTTCAAATTCCATCTTATGTGTAAGCTCATTTGTGTGGGGGTGTTTTTGTTTGTTTTGTTTTAGTAGCTCCTTGAAATTGGCCTATTCTCATCCCTAAGTGATATTTTTCATAGATGAAATGTGATTTGCTTTGGTCTAGTCATCCTAAATTATCCTTCAGTAAAAAAGTATTTACGTTAAAGTTGCCTTAGATGTCACCAATATTTGTGACTCTGGAACCTACTTGGTATGTTAATAAATTCCTGTTTCCTCTGTGATGGCATTCCATATGTAGGAAAGTGTCTGCTAATAATCTCAGAGAGGGAAACAACTTCAAGAGAGTTCTTTATGCGGAAGCCACGCGCCTGTTGCCTCATTTATAGGTAACAAAGCTGAGGCCTGGAAAGCTAAGCAGCTTGCCCAAGGTCAACAACTGAGCTAATGGCTAAAATTCAAAGAACTCAAAACAATATCACATTGAAGGGAAACAAGGGATCTTATTTAACTTTCTTCGTGATGTGAACACTCATTCTTGAATTGACTTTTTTTTTTTCCTCTACAAGTAGACTTCTTGAATGATCCTAATTAAGTATTCCTCAACAAGAACTGTCTTGTGGCAGGTAGGTTCATGTAGTTTAGTATTTGAGTAAATGTGTTAGTCCTTCATGGAGGCTACATGGAGTGAAGACATTATAGCAAGGGTTGGGACTAGCCAAGTCCTCTGGAATAGCTCCTATGTTCATAAATTCACCTGACCAACCTGCACAGTTCTTCACAGGAAGGTAGGGAGTAAGGGAGTTGATATTTGTTGCTTTCAGTACCAGACACTATGGATAGCCAAGGCTTTGGAGTCCAATAATAAAAGTAAAGATGAGCAGAAGGAAGTATAAAGTGAAAATAAGTTAAGACACATGAGAATACTATCAGATTGTGCTTAGAATGTGAGGGCCAAGGAGATTTAAAAAATGAATGGCTGGTATTTTTTAGAACTGAGGAAAGTTTTTGGGAGGAGGGACTGGATGACCACAATTGAGTGACAATTTGAATTCTTTGGATCAAATTTTTGCCCAATTAAAAAATAAAAGAAAATATTACCCCAAGAATTACTATATATATATACTAGAGGCCCGGTGCACAAAAATTTGTGCACTCGGGGGGGGGCGGGCCCTCAGCCCGGCCTGTGCCCTCTCGCGGATTGGGGGCGTGACTGCGGGCGGACGCCACAGCTGCCCCGCTGGCTGGCGTCCGGGTCTGCCGGTGGGATCGGGTCCCGGTTGGGGGCGTGAGTGCTGGCGTACGCCACAGCCGCCCCGCCAGCCCACGTCCAGGTCTGCCGGCGGGATCGGGTCCTTGGCGACCGCCGGCACTCACACCCCCAACCCGCTCTCTGATGGCGCTGTACCATCCTGCCTGCAGTATGCAAATTAGCTGCCATCTTAGTTGGCAGTTAACTGCCATCTTAGTTGGCAGTTAATTTGCATATTGCCGTGATTAGCCAATGGGAAGGGTAGCGGTCATACGCCAATTACCATGTTTCTCTTTTATTAGTGTAGATAGATAGATAGATAGATAGATAGATAGATAGATAGTTGAGGCCCAGTGCACGAAATTCGTGCATAGGTAGGGTCCCGAAGCCTGGCCAGTGATCAGGGCCGATCTGTGGGGCAACTGGCAGGGTGATCGGGGGGCGGCCCCACCCCCCATCACTGCCCACTCGCCAGCCAGCTCTGCCACTGCCACCAGTAGCCTCCCTCTGCGGGGAGACTGGTGGAGCAATTGGGGGGGACCCCCGCTGGCACCCGCCTTGGCTGGCCTGGGGCCTGCAGGCTGGGGGCAGCTCCTGTGTTGAGCGTCTTCCCCCTGGTGGTCAGTGTGTGTCACAGCGATCGGTCGTTCTGCTATTTGGTTGATTTGCATATTAGGCTTTTATTATATAGGCTATATAACTGAGGCTAATTAGGAACTTAATAGACAATTAAACTCAAAGGTTAAAGTATTGAGTTGCCATCTAGATAATCATAAAATAAATTTTTCAAAAAATCTTTCAAAACTTTGTTACTTAGTAGGCTCCATAATTTGAACTATATCATTTAAGAAGAATGTCCTTGGGTTATACTGTGGTGACTTGTAAGTAGCAGAGAATGGTGAGGGGAAAGGGGAGCAAAAGGTTGTTTCAAAGGAGAAAATATTCCTTTCCCATTTCCTAAGAACCTGGTAAGTCACATGGTTAACTACTGCTATATAGATTTTGTTATTTATGAAATAACCTTGAGCGTCAAAATGTCTTTTTAAAAACCAGCTTAGATGACATTAATAAGGTTGATGCTTTAATTTTGTCACCTTTTATAGTTAATTGAGGTCATTTCTGAGTAAATTCATGCCTACCTGAGGCTTAACTAATATCACTAGTATAGTTGCAGAGGTAGATAGATATTCAGAGGGGTTGAATAGCTCGTAACTGTTCCAGCATCATGTATCATTACTCTTGGGACCTTTATACAAACACACATAACAGAATCAGTCAATATTTGTTTAGTTTTCCAGAATAGAATAATAAAGGTAAGAGCCAAAAATTGAATTCAAGTTTCAATTTTAAGTCTAATGATGATTATAAGTGAGACAAGGCAACCTGAGAGTCAGTAAAAAGTTTAGATATTGATGATAGAGGCAGGTAAGATAAAATGATTTCCAGACCCATGACCAGTTGATTAGAAAATGCTAAGTGTTCCTAACGATAACTAACACCTCAGGCTAAAGTGAAAGTAAATTGCATGGGGTGGAAAAGCAATATGAAAGCACCATCCCTGGAAATTCTATTTAACAATTTAACTTTGTGAAAATAAACAGACACGCGGTGACATCCATAGTAAAATGGAGAAGAGTAGCATCCACTTTGTTCTTAAAAGCAGGGTGTGCAGCTCCGTGGAAATGGAGTCTTGAGGATTAATCTCTTCATTATGCCAGTCGGGGAATTGATTTTACTCCCCTCAATCCTGATCATTCTCATCTGTGAAATTAGTCTTTCCTCTTTAGAAGATACTGAACTCTAACAGTCTTAATTGTTGCAGAAATAAGAGTGGATATTCTCTCTGTGATTTTTCTTTGCTTTGTGAAATAATATAAAAGAAATATTTTTATTTGAATAAAGATTTTAAGCAGTTGACAGAGTTCTTTATAGTTTATCAATTAATGTCAGGCTTTATAGTTTCCCAATTTCTCCTTGGAAAGGAGAAATTTTGAAAGAAACAAATAAAACATGTCCACATAAAGCTCTGTGTTAATGGACCATTGAAAATGTGTTGTGAGAAATCTAACACAATGAAAACCAAAAATCTGTGATATGAAAATCAAGTGAGAACTTAACCATCAGCAAAGTATTTCTAAAGATATGACCTATAACATCTAAAAGAATGTGTATAACTTTGATCCTACTGACAAAACTGAACAAAGAATTCAAGTGCCATGTTAATCATCTTGTGTGTTTTACAGCGTTGACTATTATCGTAGGCTTGCAGGACTGATTTTCTTATTGCCAGAATCTATTTACTGGAACATCAAGGCTCTCCAAAGAGAATGCCTTTATCATTTGTGGTAAAGGGATTTTAACAAGCTTCTTTTTGTGTGTGTGTGTGAAAAACAATGATAAGTAAGCCTAATTGATTTCAAAATGAGAGACATATTATGACATAATTGCATATTAGAGACGTATAAGGATAATGGAACTTCAAATGACTGCTCTTTTCCTATCTCCTCCAAATTGCCCTCTTCAACAGTCTTTCACATTTTCTGTTTCCTTCCCCAGTTGTTTGTATCTTTCTACCTTTGCGATCACCAGCGTCAGGATTTCGAATAGAAATGGCATAGTTTACCCTACAGTAGTGTGTTAGCCTTTGAAGCCCAAGATTGCTAATTTTACCTATTGCTTCAGTTGGTGTTGCATTTAAAATCATAGTGATCTGTTTATTTTCCTTTTGGGCTCCTCTTTGGAGAGGTACCTCAGTCGGGTGAGAGAAACGGGCTGCCTGTGCATAGGGGTCTGAGCTGATGCTCACCACAGTGCGGGTGAAAGGCAGGGCAGCGTTGCCATGTGGCAGGGAGAGCTCCACCCACTTTCCAGGCCTCTTCACTGGCAGAGCAACCTGTGACTGAAAGAGCACTTACCCGAGGAGAACTATGAAACTCCCCTAGGGCCCAACTCCCTGGTTATTGGCTGGGTCAGCCTCGAGTCAGTTATTTGACCTTTTCGTGTTGCAATTTCCCACAACTATCAATGGGGAAAGTAAAATCTAGTCTGGAAAGGGTTGGTTTCATCTTTTTTAAGGAGGAGTAAAAGATTGTGACCATGAATTAGGCCAGTGATGGCGAACCTTTCGAGCTCGGCGTGTCAGCATTTTGAAAAACCCTAACTTAACTCTGGTGCCGTGTCACATATAGAAATTTTTTGATCTTTGCAACCATAGATTTATATTTTTGATATTTATTTTATATATTTAAATGCCATTTAACAGAGAAAAATCAACCAAAAAAATGAGTTCGTGTGTCATCTCTGACACGCGTGTCATAGGTTCGCCATTACTGAATTAGGCTAACGATGTTAGCACTGAATTCAGGAGGTCCTGATTTGATACGATCAGGAACCACATGACTGTATACATTTGGCCCAGTGAATCTCCAATGCCTTATATTAAAGAGCAGTGAGGTCAGGTGGAAGGAGGTTAAAGTAAATGTTAATGGTTCCATGGCTGGTGATGAAACAAGGTCTAACTCCTGAGCATTGTATTTCATCACAAGCACATGTACCAGAGAAAGGGAGCCAATGAACTGGGCCCTTGCAAGACAACATGGTGAGCAGAGAAGAGCAGGACAGCTGCTCAGAGCGGTCTGAGCATTGTTTCCTGAGTCTCCAGCAAGCCGTGGCCTCTTCCAATTGGACATGTCTTTTTCAAATCATACATTTATCCGGCAGCCAGGAAACAATCTTCCACCAGCAGCTTTAAATGATCAAACTGCATTAAATAGCCTGTCCCTTCCAGTTTCTTCATCTGTGTCTCTACCAACTGTTATGCATGTTTGCTCCGCAAGCCCAATAAGGATTTACGTCCTATAGGGTCACAGGTTTGATGGCAACATGCCTGACTTCCTCTCATAAATACTGCATCTTCTGAATTGCTTCTCACCATGAGCCAATTTAATGTGTCCAAAGTCTATGGAATTTCCTAGAGCTCAGCATTAACTTTCCACTTAGCTGTCCCCAGCACGAACCTTCTGCAAAGAGAATAGCAGGGCAAAGAAGAGTAAGAAGTGAGGAGCAGGAAGTGAGCTGTTGAAAGTGGGGAAAAGAGGTTATTCCTTATTGAACACGTGTGAGACATTGCTGACATTTAAAGATAATATAGGGTGTTCCAAAAAAATGTATACACACACTTTGAATAAAAGTGGTATTTATTGAAATACATTTCATTTTCAAAATTGAGCTACCAGCCAAAAATTTGTTTTAATTTTGACAAATTTTTTTAGTTTCCTTTCCAAATATCTATTGATCACATGTTTTTTCATATTTGAGTTGGCCCAACATATCCAACTGGGGAAAGTTTTATTTCAGATTTATTCTAGAATAAATACCTAGCATAAATATCTACATATTGTCAAAAGCCGAAAGATAATGTGGGCTTATTTCTAACCCCAATATAAGATAGCCAAGGCCTATTTTCCCAGGACTAGCTTCCAATCATTCTGTAGATATGAAATATTCAGAAACTTCATTGCTGCAGAATATGTTGAATATTGAAGAGTATGAAACATTGCATAGAAACATGTTGTTCTCATAAATAATTTCCCATATGTGGGCTCGAAGAGCTCTTCTTCTTGGTCCAGCGTGACAGAATTAGTCAGATTTTTTCATTGGCATTTAGTTCCACTGCAGATAAAGAAAAATAAAATCTCAGTTAACTAGTATCTTTAGGGAATGGACTATTTTCAGGAAATTGCATTTCTGGACAGCTCAGAGCAAAATAGAAATCATTTTATAATGCATAAATGTTTATCAGTTGCCAAATCTATGTTATGTATAAACTAAGGACTGGGAGAATGCCATTTTGCACATGTCTTTTCCTTAAATCCCACACTATCTCTATAATGTGGGTCAAGTCAATTATAGGGCCTGAACCCAGAGTACAGAAGCATTGAATAACATCTTCAAGGTCACAGTTATTAAGGGCAGGGGCAAGATAGAAGTCTTCTTCTGCATTGTTATAATATTTATTATTTTACCTGCTTGCTGGAGAATCACAAAAGTGTACCAAGAAGGACAGAGTAAGTAAAAACTCGGAGATGAGAAAGTACAAGATGTTTTCAGAGTCTGTAGGTAAAGCGCCTTGCTAGGGAGGGTGATTTATAGAGTAATTATGAGATAATACGCTGGCCAAGGGCAGGATACAGTGAGTGAAAACATAGCAGTGGGAGGATCCAGTGGTAAACCAAGACTGAGACAGAAGCTGTGTGATGTGGATTTATGGCAGTGAGAATAGATGGAAGAGACAGCCGTAATGGTTATCTTTCAGAAGATGAAGCAGGCGGCTGAGTGAATAATTGGACATGAAGAGTGAGGGACAAGGTGAAGTCCAAGGTGACTGTGTTGTTGTCTTTGAGAACATGGTTATAAACACACAGAAAGAGGGAAGTGAGTTGAGAAGTTACTCTTTAAAAGAAATGGGAGAATGGGAGACAGTGAAGTATGCTGGGTCAGTTGGACATCAAAGTGGAAATGTACCGTTTATATGGTAAAGTGTTAAGAACTCAAGAGGGAAGTCACAGCTGAAGAGTAGTTTGGGGTAAGAGTTTTGGCATATGGTAGACTGAATTAGATCACAACTCCCAGGGACAGAATTTGAAGTAAAATAAGAAATTGGAAAACTGAAATTTAAGGTAAATCTTTATTTTTATGAGGGAGTAAAGACCAGGTACTAGAGATAACAGAACAATAACAGTATAATTTTTTAGGAGGTAAAAAAGGAGAGTACTTAAAGGAAAGGAAAGTTTTACATATAATAGTTCTTTGATTCAAAGATGGCTTAGATTCTTTTGCTTCTAATGTTTTATTATAAAAATATCAAATGCTCAGGAAAATTGTACAGTGAACTCCTATATATCCACCACCTAGATTCCATAATTAACAATTTGTGTATTTTATTTGCCATATATTTACTCATCGGTCCTACCTTAACGTTTCATGCATTTCAAATAAAACTGTTGACATCCGTTCACGTTACCGCTAAACACTTCAGCAAGTATATCAAGATGCCATTGCCTTTGGAGTCTACCGATGATCTTGTTGTATAGTGTTAAAAGTTAACTATAGTAATTGTACAAAATCCCTTGTAAGAAGCATCTCCATTTCAGTGACATTGCTGTGAATCTTAGAGCTGAAGAGACGTAATTACTAACAAATCCCATAGAGAGGTTAATAGGGCAGATACTCATTAGGCTGAAAGGTTATGAGAGTATTTATGACCTTTGTATCTGACATTTACATACATGGTTGAGAGCAAAAGCCAGGGGGCGAGAGAGTGATGGTGAGTAAACTAATAGTCAATATGCAAGTGCAGATTACCCCTAGAAGTATGGCAGCAGATTACAGAGAAGAAGTTGGTCAGTGCTGAAAATGCTAATGCTCTCTCGGCTATTTTCCTCAATGGCATTGGTTTCCTTGGGGCGGAAGTGGTGATGGTGTTTAACTCTCACAGTTGAAAATAATTTAAAATAATATGATCATAACTCATTGACTAAGTTTCTTTGAGCTTTTTGAAGTGCTCTTGTGCCTTGAAAATACTATTCATGTTGTGCTTTGATCAGTGTGAGAGATACACATGTAAAAGTTGGAAGAGTTGGGGTTAAACTGGTAATGTACTAACCTCAGAATGTAATCTGGAAGTTATATTTCTGGCTAGTCATTATACCTATATGAGTGTGTGTACAATTTGATGACCTCTATTCAAGATCAAACCAGAGAAAAAAATAAATTATTTCAGGATATTAAAAAATCTGGCTCTGAGTAATAAAGGCTTTCCTATAAAAACGGAATCCTCTGTGGTGATCAAATTGTCTTTATAAAGGGAAATATTCCGATGTTTATAAAATAGATTTTTTAAAGTGGAAATTATTACATATAACCAGCATATGAAATATTTACCAGAAATATATTCTATAGCATTCTAATGTGGCTGAATTTAGGCTATAATGACATTCTACACAGAGTACATAATTTTAAAAATCATGGAAAACTGAAGTGTAGATATTTACACTGTTTCTTCATTTTCCTGATGTTTTCATGATAATATGGAAACTTTATGCAGTGTCATATGTCTTTTTAAGCTTTGAGAGTCTGGTTTTTCTCTGAAGTTTGATCAATAGGATATCATCAAAAATAAGATAATAAAGGAGGGGTTGTAAGCCTATTTTTCATAAAGAATGGGATTGACAATTTTCCTTCCTGGAGCACAAAACATCTGAATTGCAGTAATTGTAAATAAGTACTTAAGCTTGTTGCTTCTTGTTGCAAACAGGGTAGAAAAAGTTAGAAAGAAAATTAAAGAATAAAGTTGGCCAGAAGATATAAATGTCTCTTTTATAACAAACTATCTAAAAATGATTTTGAATATCCATGAAATTAACTGAGAGACCCCTTGATTTTGACATCCTATGCAAAAAAAAAAAAATACAGGAAGTGAAAGTAGACCTCTTAAAGTGAACAATAGAAATAATATGGAATCTTATTTTTACCTTTAATTATGGGAGCCCCCCAATAAGCAAAACAGATGTTGAGTGTTGAGTCTGTGGTTTTGCTTTTGGTTTGTTTTGGGTGTTTTTAATATGTGGTGTAGGAACCCCAGAGAAGCATCAAATAAAAGGGAGAAATGCAGAACTGTCCTGATGAGTTCATTTCTCATGATTGTTGGTGGTTTTCCTGAAACTTTTCTTCTTCTATGAGGTTTCTAAATCAAGAAGCAGCAGGAACAGGCAGACTGATGAGTGCAAGGGTTCTGCAGGCTCATCTGCTTGTTGTGACTTTTGTCTGCCTCCGTCTCATTTCCAAGAACAAATTCACAAAGTATGATGTCAGCTCTGCTCTGTATGAATTAGGCACTGGGGTAGTCCTAAGGACAAAAAGACACATTAAACAATGTTTTTGTTCTGAAGGGTCTCTTATTCATCCTTTGCTTAGTCATTCTTTCCCAACATGAATTTCATTGATGACTATTTATCAGTTCTAGCACTTTTTAAATCCTTCTTTAATTAAGGCTCTTCTTACTCATTATAAAATGCAAAATAAACACCCTTTTGTGTACAGGATTTGTATGGATTCAACGCCATCTGGGATAGTATTAAACTCGTGTTTCCAACACAGTTGTCACTTCCTCCCCTTCAGTATTTTGGTAACTTTGTTATTTTCTTCAGTTACCATTGGGTAGCTTCTGATGTGCCCAGTGCATTAAGAACTTGGATTCCTACTCCAAAAGGTATGAAGGTACAACAAACCACAAATAGGTAGAACTAAGAAAGGTCGTGGCTTTATCATTGGGGCTGCTCGATCTTATAATGACTTCAGGAGAGGAACTTAATTACTTATTGGATTATAATTATTCAAAACGGGAGGCTGGGTGACTTGTAGCCTAGAGCAAAAAGAAGATGTTAAAAATATCAGCGTCAGATTTTAGAGGTGTCCCAAGAAGCAAGAGCATTTTCTTTACCCAGGTGCAACTGTGTCTAAAGACTCATTTGTAGAAAAGCATTTCTTATATGGCCCTTTCTATCATTTATTTTTAAAATTTTAAACAAATCCAAGAAGGGAAAGATGATAAGGTACTAAGAGTTTGTCACAGGTTATGTTATTATATCATTTTATATCACGGGTGTGGGAAAGGTATCTCATGTTGGGTATATGCAAAAAGAAGGTAATGGGGAACAGTGTGGGCAGGAAAGTATCTCAAAAGGAAGAAGGGAAGATATTTGAACACAATGTTCATCCTTTGTAGTAGTCAAACAAAGGTAAACTATAAGACTATGTACTATATTATTCTTTCCTAAGATGTCAGAAGTCTTCACTTCTGTGATACGATGACATTTATATTTGCATTGGTTCACCACTTAGATGGAAACAAGTCTAGCTGAGATCAAGATAGAGAAGTGAGCAGCGATATGTTGATTTTTTCCTCTACCTCCATTCTATCACTCACCTCCACCATTCTACACTGTCACTGTTGTCTTCTCTTACTCTTTCCTTCCCTTTCCAGCACTAAGAATGTCCTGTCCACTTCCCTTTGCTTTTCATCAATGCCTATGTTGTAGATTTATTTTTATTTGTTTTTGTCTAAGGAAGAACATCTACTTTAACAATAGAAGTAGTCAAACCCCACTTACCAGCTGAGTGGCTTTGAGCAAGTTGCTTATCTTTTTTGAACTTTGACTTTTCCATCTCAAGATGTGAGCAACAGGATATGTTTCAAAAGGCCTGTTTGAAAGAACATACAGGACAATGTAGGCAGAGATGTTTTATTGTAGTTCATTGTACCTGTGGGAAAAGGACGGGATATGCAAGTTTTACCCTTTTTCTCTCTGAGTTCCAGCTCATGGAAATAATAGGAAAAAGGGAGCTGATAACCAAATGGAATCAAGGACCCAAGAGAATCATGGCCCTCGGGAAGAACTGGGTAGGAGCATCTGGAGGCCTCTTCCCTAAAGTTAGGACTATGGGCTTACCTGCTGGGAGTTGGAACAGATAGTAGAGACTTGCTCTGTTGGAGTCAGGCCTTGCCTTGTGTGTTTAAGAAATGCAGCCTTCAGAAAGTTCAAGGCCAGAGAGTTGGGGGGGGGGGGGGGGGCTTCTATATCGCAGGGCAGACAGGTTTAAGAACTTGCTTAGGGACCAACTTTGCACATTAATTCTACTCTCCCACCTTCACAGAGAGATGGCACCATGAAAGTCACCTTACTTGTCACTCAGAGTAGTCCAGTCTCACATCTTACGCCTCACCTGGGGAAGAGTAGAAAGGGAGAGGAGAGGGGCAGGAGCACCACATTAATACATCCTCCGTGTTTCCTTTGTCTTTGAGGAGAAACGGGAAGGTCAGATGAAACACAAAAGCTCTCTTCCCAGAAATGCCATTTAAATACACTTATCACCCTTACAATATACTTCACACAGGGGAGTAAATGCTTTAACCCTTTGAGGTCGTATTAAATTTGGACATGGGTGTCGTACTGGTCGGAATTAATTTCCATTGAAAGAGCAGTGATACATAACATGCAAGATTATGAAGGATCAACAAGATTTATTCATTCTTTTTTGGAACTACGTCACTACTAGTAGAATCACTACAAACATTATCACTTTCTACGTCAGAGTCAGTATTCAAGGTGCCAAAATAAAACTCCTCATCGTTACTTTCAGATTCGCAGTACACTTCTTTCGGTAACTTTCTCTTTGCCATTTTGGAGTATTATTTTGAAATATCTTAACAAGCGAGAATGCCTAATTACAGTTAAACGTAATTTGTAAAGCTTTATTTGAAATTCTGCGAAGTATCTCCGAAGCTTGTCGATTTCTTCACTCTCAAAAGGCGACTGGCTTGCCACGGTGTTTTGCATGGCGAGTGTGGAACGACCGCGTTCGTTTATATTGAGTTTTGATATCACCGATTTGTCGGGGCAATGTTTTGGTTCGTGACAAGGTCGCTTAGACACTTAAGAGCTTTCAGAGAAATTATGAACTGATACATGAATGAATACAGTTAAGATTCTTACGGTTCCTTGCTGTGGTGGCTGAGAGCAGACATACGACCACAAAGGGTTAAGATTGATGCCAAAACTTATGTTTGAAATTCACTTAGGAGGAATGCCTGAGGCTACTGTATCTAGTTTAACTCAGCTACTGTCTTTTTGTTCAATGCCTGTGCCGATGAAAAGGTAGAGAGTATTACAGATTTTTTCCTATACATGTCTTATTTCTTTCAGGATCTCAAAAGCTCCTCACATGTGAGAAGTCTTCACACTACCTGACACTTCCATATGCCCACAGACAGCCTGAGCAGCGAGTA
This sequence comes from Myotis daubentonii, assembly GCF_963259705.1. Lineage (NCBI taxonomy): Eukaryota > Metazoa > Chordata > Mammalia > Chiroptera > Vespertilionidae > Myotis > Myotis daubentonii. Next base: position 88,064,177 of record NC_081847.1, read on the forward strand.
GGTACTCAATCACAAAAACATGTCAGAATAAGAGTATAGTTTCTATAGAAACTAGACCAAGAGAGGCTGTTTCCTTTGTCAGGCATCACAGAATAGGTCAGAGTGGAGAGGAGAATCCAGGCCTCCTCCAAGTTACCCATGTTGATTTTATTCTTAAGAGCGAAGGAATGGAAAATGAGATAGGAAAATGTAGGCAAGGATCAGAGAATTCATATTGAAAACAAAATGATGCTACACTCTGGCCTCAGGTTTGATGCCGGTGAGTCTGCTCACTCCATTCCCACTGCAGGTTAATCTAATGTTTCCCACCAAGAATCATTTTAGTAGGGAAAACCCTCTGCAGGGAGACAAGCAGGAGTGTGCACCTGGCAGCCATAGATTATGCACCTAATGAGCAAATGACGTGTTTAATAACTGTGCTGTGAAAATAAAGCTTAAAACAGTACATTCCTGCTGAGGCTGCTCATCCACCTCAGAGGCAAACTGCTGGCCAGCTCAGAACTCCAGCATCATTCATATCCGCCCCTTAGGGGGTCCTGCTGAGAAAAAATAACATTAAATCCAAAACGATGCTCACTTAGTTGTGTATCGGTGTCAATCCATTTATTTAGCCTATCAGCATTATGTGTTTCACCTCAGGGTCACCTGTAACGCATCTTCGATATGCACGCTGGGTAGGGGGACATCTACAGCACTTTCAGATCGAGCATTTGTAAATTTAAATTTTTCAGTGTATCACGGATCATTTATACTCATAGTGATTTAATACTGCTTGTTTATATTAAGACTGAACTTAGCCTTTTGGGAAGGCCACTGTTGTTAGTTTGAAATAAGAATGCAAAATAGCCATAGTTGATACGGTTTTTCATTAATAATGTTAAGAGAACATTATAGAACTTTTTTCTAGAAAACACCATTTTAAAATCCAATTATTGTAATTTATGAGTTAAGGATTCACTTGCTGGAGATTTCTTTGAATTCATTTTTACCAATAGACTAACTAATGTTTCCTTAATCTCTAGGAGAGCAGAGAAATCCTAAAGTAAAGTTCAGTTTAGGTAGAATAGCTATATTCTCCTTCCTTGTATAATTTTAATAGCTAATAGCTTAAAGAAAAAAATTGTTTAACCTTTATAGATATAAAAAAAAAATGAGACCCAAAAAAATTAAGACTACTGGGCCAAAGTCACAAAAGTAAGACTGGATCTCCTCAGTCCCAGGCTAGGACTCTGCCTGACATTTGGATGTTTACCTGAGTACTCATTCTCTCCTTGGAATGTATTGTGTAGATCACACACATCATGCTATCATGGGGAAAAAGTAAATAATATAGGAAGTCACAAACCTTTTATCATGAAGATCAGTTGGTCTTCTGGATTGGGAATCCCTCCTCTTTCATTTGCTTACCTTCTACTCTGAAAGTGACATGGCTTTTCTTTTGGAAGTCAGTCTTCATAGTTGAGAGTGACTACAGAGACTCTTGATGGCCAGGCTAAAATTATATTAAATTAGCAGTTGGGCTCCATGGAAAGGATTCTTTTAATTTTTGTCTTTCCTTTTCTTTTGCTTTGATGTATTTCTCTGAAGTTGATAGAAGTTTCATTTAACTTATTCATGTTTAGACCAATTATCAATGTCAGTGTCATTTTCCAAAGCAAAGAAGTCAATATACGAAGTCTTCTCTGTAGGCTACTCCCTAGATCTAAAAAAAAATACAAGAAGCTGTCAAAAATTCTAGTACTTCTTGACTTCAAAGAACCAGCATTTAATACCCTAAAGAAAATGTTTTGGTTATTTTTCTAATTGCTACAGTTTTCATTTCATGGCTCTCTTCAAGTGTATCAAAACACCACCAGATATGGCAAAAGCTACCATTCCTTAAAAGAGCCCATCATGGAAAAGAAGAACACAAAGAAAGGGAGAGCAGGGCTCCAGAACAAAGTGGCTTTTAAATGCACTTCTGAGGGCAGGGTAAAAAAGGCCAGATAGCAATGGAGGACGTGGGACAAAGCAAGCCCCAGTGCAACTGAAACCCAGGAAGTTTCAGTAGAGGAATGGACTCAGGATAAGGGGTCTCCCCATAGTTGCACTTCATCAGCAGGTGAGGGGCAGCAAGAATATTCCCAATGTCCTCTTCAGTTTGGACCAAGCCTCCAGCCATCACTTACTTTTCCAAATGACAGGTGATTGAGAACTGCTTTCTCACTTAAATTTAGTCCACGACATGAGACTGGTTATTTTATATAAAGACTAGTGGCCCGGTGCACGAAATTTGTACACATTGAAATTAATTAGAAGAAATATTTTAATATCACTATTCACCCTTTCTCTATATAATAGAAGTGTCAACCAAATTCACGATCAATGACAGATCGAAACACACAAGTGTAATTGGCGCCAGCGAGAGCTTTATATATATAGATAAACTTACTTAATTAGACCTGCTTTCTGATTTAGCTAAACTTCTTCCAGCCCAGTGAAGCACCCCAACTTCTCTTTCAGGTAATTTTAGCAACACAACAGTAAATATCAACACAAAGCAGATTATTATTGTAGATCATGCAGGAAGAACAAAGGGTAAAATATTTAACTGTAGCAGTGTTTGACTATATTCTGCAATGAGAAAACCTGAAGTCATTTTCAAGGTCCACCATTTCTTACTTCTTTTCAGCAGGGTCAAGTTTCTAAACTTTCTAAATCTCCGTTTTCCAGCTAATGAAAAGAAAATAGTATTCTATCGAGTCTCCTATCTACCTACTCTAGGACTTCAATGAGGATCAAATGAGATGAGGCACAGAAAAAAAGCTTCCAGACATTTGGTTAAAGTGTAAAATGTTTGCACCTGACTATAAAGCAAGTCGTGTTCCTGGGCTAAAGAAACTGCAAGGAGGCTAGTCGTTAGGCAGAGGAAGCCGGGAGTTGCTATGTGATGTCATTACCTGGTGCCCACAGCCACCATTTCTGGGCTGGCCATGGAGTCTCGGCAGCCTCTGCTGGGATTCAGTGGGTTGTCACTCCGGGTTGGTGGCAGGGCCTGTGTCCCACTTCGGGGAAGCTGAGTATTGCTTTGTCGGCCAGGTTCACGCTGCCATTTCTCTGTAAATGGCAAGTGTGCATCAAGGCAGCTCCTACATTGAGCGTCTGCCCCCTGGTGGTGAGTGTGCATCATAGCGACCGGTCAGACAATGGGAAGAACATTTATCATATTAGCCATATCCTATCTAATAAAAGAGAAAAATGGTAATTGGCGTACGACGATACCCTTTTCATTGGCTAATCAGGGCTATATGCAAATGAACTGCCAACTAAGATTGGCAGTTAACTGCCAACAAGATGGCAGCTAATTTGCATATGTAGGCACAATGCAGGGAGGCGAAAGGGAAAGCAGGAAGAAGCCCCCTGCCACTGACAGTGATCAGAAACCCAGGGGGGAGCTAAGAGCTGGGGGGCAGGGCAAAGGTGGCCCTAGGGCCGCCTTTGCCCTGCCCCCCAGCCATGATCGGAGAATCAGGCGCCTTTGCCGCCCTGGCCAGTGATAGCAGGAAGTAGGGGTGGAGCCAGCGATGGGAGCTGGACACGGTCGAAGCTGGCAGTCCCAGGAGCTAGGGGTCCCTTGCCTGGGCCTAAAGTGAAGCCCACGATCGCGGGGCCGCTGCAGCTGCAGGTCCCCGCTGCCCGGGCCGGATGCCTAGGCCAGAGGTGTTAGGCCTGGGCAGGGGCGGAGCCTGCAACCGCAGGGAGCTGGGGGTCCCCTGCCCAGGCCTGACACCTCTGCCAGAGGCCTCAGGCCTGGTCAAGGGGCCGATCCGGTGATTGGTGATTGGAGGGTGATGAGGGTCAACTCCTCTGGCCGAGGCATCAGGCCTGGGCGGGGGGCAGAGCCGGGGCTTGGGGGGATATGATGGTCCCCTTGCCCAAGCCTGAAGCCTGGGTCAGAGGCGTCATGCTTGGGCGGGGGGTGGAGCAAGCAATCAGAGGGAGATGGGGGTCCCCTGCCCAGGCATGATTCCTGGGCCAGAGGCCTCAGGCCTGGGCGGGGGCCAGAGCCAGTGATCGGGGGGAGATGGGGGTACCCTGTCCAAGCCTGACACCTCTGGCGGAGGCGTCAGGCCTGGGCAAGGGGCCGATCAGGCGATCGGAGGGTGTTGGGCGTCTACGCCTCTGACCGAGGCATCAGGCCTGGGCTGGGGGCAGAACCAGTGATGGGGGGAAATGAGGTGTCAGGCCTGGGCAAGGGGCCAATCCTGCGATTGGAGGGTGATGGGGGTCAACGCCTGAGGGTTCCCAGTATGTGAGAGGGGGCAGGCTGGGCTGAGGGACACTCCCCCCCCTACACACACACACACACACACACACACACACACACACACACACACACACACACCCAGTGCACGAATTTCATGCACCAGGCCCCTAGTATATATATATATTTGTTTGGTTTCAATAGTGTAGAAAATGGGTTCAGAATTTAGCCTTTTGGAAAGGCCACTGATAAGGTCTCGGGCATGAGGTGAAGGATTAAAGGCATGTCCCACAGGCCAGTGGGAGAACAGGAATCAGGACGGGGGCCAGTAACACTGGTGAACTACTGTACATAAGTGAAGGCAAGAACACAGCTTGGTGGGCTTGTAAGGACCTAGGCTTTGCCAGTGTCCAAGCTTAAAGCTTCTGGGGTTCAGAACAGAAAATGCTGAAGCTACTCAAATACCAGCATAACTCCATAGTGTAGGTCAGAGTGAGTACTCCCCCAAGAGCCAAGTCCTGGTGTCAGCTTCCCAACACAGGACGATTTCAAGAGAAACTTTGTTATAAAATGTCCGTTCCCTTCTACTAAAAGGTCATTTTGAGACCTAGGTTGTCTTATTGGCTGTTGATAATGTCTCCTGGGAAATTTTCCTTGTAGTCTTTTCTTTGACTTCCATTCATTAAAAGGAAAGAAAAATATTTAAGGGCATATAGTACACTAGAAAAACCTTGCTAATAATGAGCTCTATGAGTGTTTAAATTCTCCTCCTGTACTGGAATTTAATTGAAATTAATTCTACCTTGATCTCTTGATCTCCAGGGACCTCCGTGTTCTCTTTAACAAAATAAAGAGCCCGCGAGGTTTCAGCATTCTAAATTTCTTTGAATGTGTGAATGTTACTTGAGAAAAGGCAGTCACTTGAGGTTTAAGCACATTGTGTGGTCTTTGAGCCAAGACAATGTCTTCAATTCCTTTTGCAAAATGCACTGTGTCTTGTACATTGTTCAACACTCAGCAGCTTCTTAAAGTATAATTGTTGCCTGGACACTAGAGACAATCAATTATTATAATGATCTTCTCTTTACTGGGTTAGAGTTATGGTGCTCTTAAGGCATAACCTGCATATGCACAGTATATGCACTGTGAACCTACACAAGTATTTAGGATCCTGGGCAGAAAATATATCATCAGAATATATTTTTATAATAAGCACTACAAAAAAGTAGTCAAATAAATACTAGGAATTTATTTAGAACAGTCTGATGAAGTCTAAAAGAAACTTTATTCTTATGCATTTCCTGGTATAAAATAAGGCACAGAATTTGAATTTCCTATATAATCAGCTATGCTCATGCCATTTGCTTGTGTCACTCTCTTTGTATATATCTAGGTTAAATGAATTGATTTGCAATATATGTTAAACACACAGTCCGTGTGTTTGGTTAAGAGTTAAATTATATTTTTTTCAGAAATAGTTTTGTTTAGTTAAAATTTTTAAAAATAAATAAAATAAGTGGGCTTCACCATCCAGGAACCCTGAGTCCAAATTGTAGCAAACGCAATGAATAGAAAAGACACGCACAGGAAGTGTTGTTAAAATGCAGCTGTCCTATGAAACACAGGGAAGGAAGAGGTGACTCCTGGAGTGTGCTAGGAGGAGCAGCTTTCCATGGCAATTAAACTAAACTCAGGTGTAAGCAGAACATTGTGAACATTCTAGAAGGAAATATAAAAGTCAATCAGAGAATGCAACTCACAGTGGGAGTTCCATAGATACATTCTCAAGCCTCCCCAATGCTCTCTGAAAATTCCCCTTTCAATTCTTAGCCCTTCGACTTAACTAATCACCTACAATATTAATGTGACTGCATATGTTAGAGCATCTGGAGGTCCCTTTCTTATCGCCCCTGCCAGGATTTTAGTGCCTGCCTTTGTATTTGGGTTTACAGCTTGGGACGATAAACACACGGGGACAGTCTGTTTATAGTCAGAGACTGAAGAGAAAAGGATGGAGGTAGGCTTAATATACAAGTGGTTTGCTCACATCCAGTGAAGACCAGCTGGCATTAGTCTCTGGAAGAGTGCAGGTTTGCCTATTGTTCAACCAGAGAAAACTGGTAGTGAAAACTGAGCGTATGTGACAAATCCAAAATGTCTTGTGACACAGCAGTCAGTATCAGATTTATGCGGCTATCTTTTTTTAGCCCAACAACTGCATTTATCACGTTAAATCAATGATGTTTATTCAAATTATTCTGTTGGGATAGGACTTGGAGGGTGTATAGATCACCCTCTAGTGATAAATCATTCCAACTGCAGACTTTTGATCCTTGAAGTTGAAGAAAAGAGTGAAAGGATGTAAATATGAAGGAATTACTTGCTAGGCCATGGTCTGAGGAAAGTGCTTTTGTTAGGACTCATCATTTATTTTGCCTAGCATATAGAAAACTGCCAGCCTACCAGACTGTTCGCATTATTTCTTTTAAAATATATATTCTTATTGATTTCAGAGAGGAAGGGAGAGGAAGAGAAAGACAAAAACATCAATGATGAGAATCATTGATTGGCTGCCTCTTGCACACCCCCTATTGGGGATCAAGCCCGAAACCTGGGCATGTGCCCTGACAGGGAATCGAACTGTGACCTCCTGGTTCATAGGTTGATGTTCAACCACTGTGCCATGCCGGCCCAGCTGTTTGCATTTTTTCTTTCCCAAGAAGCAAATGCCCCCTATTTCTCTGATTGTAGAATAATTTTTGAGCTTTATTAACTGGAATTACATTCCCAAATATGGCCAAAACAACTTACAACTTTTCCCCCTTAAATAATGAGTATGCCATTGGAATCATTAGAATTCAAATATCATCACTGATGATAGAAGAGAAATGAGGCAAAAAAAATTTTTAATCCTCCCCCGAAGATATTTTTCCATTGGTTTTTAGAGAATGGAAAGGAAGGGAAGAGCATGAGAGAGACACATTGATTGGTTGCCTCCTGCATGCACCCTGACCAGGGCCAGGGATTGAACCTGTAACCAAGGTATGTGCCCTTGACTGGAATCAAACCTGGGACCCTTCAGTCTGTGTGCTGATGCTCTATCTACTGAGTCAAACCAGCCAGGGCGAGGCAAACTTCTTTTAATGATTTAGTTCAATATCTTCTATGCTTAGGTCTTGGTTACAATGCTAAGAAAGAGAATTCTCAGGTACATGAGGTATACCAGCCCTTATAAACTTTTTATTTAGGCTATAGGGACAGGGTGATATTCTTGCTATAAGCTAAGCAGGGTTCATAAGGCAGATTTCAGACTCAAAAGAGAAAAGTAGCCATTGCTCACAGTAAACAGAAATGTCATCTAGAAGTAGCTCAGCAGTTCCTCAAACAATTTGCATGAGCATTGGTATGTATTTTATTGAGAGAAACTGAATGATCAGGACATAACAATATTTTGCTTTTTTCCTAAAGATAATTAGTAATGAGATTCTATCGGGTTAGCCAGGAAGGACTTTTTGTTTTTTTACTATAATATGTAATACTCACTTATAGGCCAGAGCAAGGATTTCTTTAAACTGCACACATATTCTCTGGTACTATTAGACACCTTGGGGCTTATATAGGTGGTTTATACCGGGCTTTCTGGCCCAAAGCTGAGACTGGCACCACACGAGCTTGCCTGACACTTTCTAGGGTGTGCTGCACAGCCCAAGCTCCCAGGCAACCTTTCGTAGTGTGATTTGAAATCCACTTGAAATTACATGAGACGTTGGAGCTTCATCTGGAGGCGCCTAATCAGAATCTGTCGTGCATTTAGTAGTAATGAAATGAGCCCACTCACTGTGTCAGAATTCATTTGTAAACTACAGAATGCACAATAGCCTAAGATCAATGCCCACCCTCTGGATTAGGCTTACATGCTTGAGAGATTGATGGCCAGGCTGCTTCACCCATTACTTTTGTCACTGTGTTTTCTCTTCCAGGGCCTGCTCTTCCTAAGACTCATGTGAAGACGGCCTCTCTTGGGCTGGCTGGGAAGGCAAGGTCTCCTTTGCTTCCTGTGTCTGTGCCAACGGCCCCTGAAGTGTCTGAGGAGAGCCACAAACCAACAGAGGATCCAGCCAATGTAAGGGCACCTGCCCCCCGAAATTCCCGCTGCGTCACATGAAGCAGGAACTAGGGCTGTGCAATTGAGCCTAACCCAACCAGAACTCTCCATTAACCGCACCCATCGTTGCTCTGACTATTGTTTTGTTCTGTTTTCATGCACTTGAATGTGAAGAGTTTGAACTCTAAGGGAAGATTGTATGTGAGATTTAATTAAATTTAAAAATTGCTGGTACTTAAAGGCAATCCTACAAATACAAGCAGGTAGCTACAGAATGTGTGACTTTACATACACACCTATATAATAGCTATCTACACTGAGTGGCCTGATTATTATGACCACCCCATCAGTATTTCATTGACACTTCCAAAAATACTGAATATTGAAAACTTCCTAAGCAAATACTCTCAAGGTTTTATTATTATTATTATTTGCATAACTAATTCACTTCATTGTACTGATGGGGTGGTCATAATAATCTGGCCACTCAGTGTATATATTATGTTTGTATTTTATTATATTTTTATATATAATATGTATACCAGGTCCTCGAATATCATTTTTTTCAGTGTTGTTTCATTATAATGTTGATGAGATGCCATAGGAATTGAACTCTTGTTTATATCAATTAGCCTATAGTAAAATTGATTTCTTCATATGTGATTTCTCTTAAAGTTGCAGAACTTATCAATGACATTAAGTGAAGACTTACTGTGTGTGTGTGATTTCACTTAAAATCATCAATAGAAATATGGAATTGAGAAGAAGAAATCACACATAAAAATGAAGAAGCTAAAAAGTAATCAAATTAGAAAACTCAGAAAGAAAAATCAATGCAGACAAAATAATCTAAATTTTGAGAGAACAACATTTTTTTCCAAAAATGTACTACGAAAGTATTTTAAAAGGTGTTACCTAAAGGCAGCAGTTTAGAAAACTCTAGAGTGTTTCTGAATATAATTCAAGAGAAAACATTTAAAAGAAGGCCAAGGAACTAACATATGAGATACGCTGCGAGAGAGAGGAGATTGAGAGATTCTAAGCCTTTGTAGACCTACTGAATCAAATCCCTGAGAGCTGATACTCCGGTATTACTAATGATGTGGTGCTAGTAACTCACAGTGAGTGAGAGCTATGCAGAGTATGTTCACTAAGAGTCCTGCAGTCTAGACTCTTCATTTTATCTACCAATAAAATCCTGCCATAAGGCTACCTTTACAACTATGCATATAGCCAACTCTGTTTATGGTGAGAATTCTTTTTTCCCCACATATAAACTGATGCCATAATCCTCAGACTTTTCGTTGGTCAAGGCAAAGCCCATCAAGTTCCCACACAAAGGGTGCCTAGATTGTGTTACAAAGAAAAGAAACGTGGGGATGTAATTCTGCTCGGATCCTCATGGTGGCCTCTGGAAAGGAAAGGAGCCAATGTATTGAATATGTACCTTGTGCCACACTGTGAAAGGCACTGAACATGCCACAAGATGCTCAGATTAGCCTATAAAATTAGATGCCATTATCATCCTTTGATAGCAGAAAACTATATACTAATATACATCAGACAGGTCCCCTAACTTGTCCAAGACCACACAGCTATTGATTGTTAGATCTTGATTTGAAACAAGGTATTTTTTCACTCTAAAGCTTTTTCCTCACTACAGGGATGAAGCTGGTGAAAGAGTATGCAATCATTCATCACCACCTTTTACTAGTATCCCCATCAATGATTATATTTTGAGCACAGCCCCTGATTATGGGCCACTGTGTCTCCCTTGAGAATACAGAGTGAACCAGCTAGACATGGCCCCTGTCTTCACAAAAGAATGTGTGGCTATTCACCTATACCAGTGGTCGGCAAACTGCGGCTCTTTGGCCCCTTGAGTGTGGCCACAAAGTTTCAATCGCACTGTACGTGCACGCCCGCACGTGGTATTTTGTGGAAGAGCCACACTCCAGGGGCCGCAGTTTGCTGACCACTGACCTATACTAACCCTTTGCTCTCTCATTCTTTCTGCAGGTGTACGAACAGGATGACTTGAGTGAACAAATGGCAAGTTTGGAAGGGCTAATGAAGCAACTTAATGCCATCACAGGCTCGGCCTTCTAACACCTCTTGCCGGGCAGATGGGGTGAATCTTCCGGGAACTTTGCAGCATATCAATGACCCATCAACAGCACACCTGTGTCCAAGAACTCCCACCAGTGCACAGGCCAACCGTCAGGACCACTCAGTTCCAGAAGAACCTGAAGCAGTGCAGGAGGAGGAGTAATCGTCCCTTCTGGCACAGGCATCAGGAATTCAAATATGATGACAATGGGTTCCCTCCACAAACAAGGATACGTCCTCACCGCACTGTCGGAGCTGAAGCTGCAAGAATAGTCCTGGGTCTTTCCCGCCGCAGTGATCTCACTGCCACAACTAATGCTTATGTTTCCTTCATCCAGGCCTGTCATCTCCTTACGTGTAGGTCTAGTCTTACAAAATGCAAGTGCATTACTTAAGCCCGTACCCTGCCATGGCAAACCAGTGCGAGGTCATTCTTTCATTTGCAACTTACAAGTTCAAAGCACCCCCAGGAATTCTCTCGACATAGCACCAAAGGATTGGAAGTTTTCCTGACAGCACAAAAAGTCAACAAGTAAACAAACAAAAGGCAGCAAATGCTTGTGTTTTGTAACTCGGTCATTCCTCTTGCCCAGGTGGTGGGTATTAGCAAGTGGCTGTAACACTCACCCATTTTTAGCGAGTATTCTTAAATCCACCCGTGGTTAACACTTACCATTACATTACGTCTGGAGAACAGGGACATAAAAGTCTGCACCCACAGCAGCAGTCCATTTCCTGTAAGAGGATAAAAAATGCAGTCTTCTCAGACACGCGGTAATTATGTGATTAAGGCCGTAATAGGACACTCTTCGATTTGGGTGGCTTTTAGGCCATACCACACTGTGATGACATTTCAAAGATGCACCAAGGCCATATTCCTCAGGAGTCTGGCTGAAAGGGTTCCCCTGTCCTCCCCGCCCCTCCCTGAGTTCTCCTTGGCAGCCAGCCTTGGGCCAGGGGGCCAGCTCCACACATCACATGGCCTCCTGATCAAGGTCCATGTAACCTTCTACAGAAATGACAGACTCCTTGAGAACAGGCCCTGAGGAAGGGAAGGAAGATGGAAGGCAGTTTCAAATATCACGTGACTTGATGTCACTTCCACCAACAGAGTTCTCACTGGCTTAGAGTGGGCAGTATTGGTAAGTGGCAACCAACGGGCCCTGTTGTCAAGGGAACCTCCTATCCCCACCTCAGTTCCCACCCAGCACTCCCAGCTTCCCAGAGTCAGAGAGGAGCAGAGGGTAAGAAGCCACTGGACACCTCTGACACATCCTAATTCCGGTAGCTGCTTGTCAAAGCTGCATTCATTGTGAGCTAGAATCTTAAGCTTTTATTGCCATGTTTATCAACCATTTGGAACTACGTGAAATTAAGAACATTTTGAGTGCAACCTTTTAGTTTCTGAGTTTTCAGCTGCATTTGGAATTAATCCCTGTTTATGCAGCTGAATCGCCAAAAGAGAGCTAGTTTGCATATTTATCAGTTAGGCAACTTCAAAACCCAATAGGAGAGTTTCCGCTGAATTATTCCTTTCAGCTCTGCCTTTGATTTCAAGCTTGAGTAGGTCATAATTTTAAAAGAGCATGGAAGGATAGAATCTTTACAACCTAATAGCTCCTTTTATTAGGTGGGTAATTATATACAAATCCCTGAATGAACTATTTTGAGCAAAATGGCACTGTAACAGAAGTAATAATTCAGATTATTTTTTTACAGTTTTATGTCGGGAAGGAGATCTGGTGTCAGAGAGAGAGAGAGAGGGCTTGTTCAAATTGTTCATTAGGAAGTCCGGTCCATTGGTGAAATCGTTCCTTCAACAAGAGTGCTTGTTCAATTTACTAAGACTTTCTTGAAGTCCTTCTGAAGAGCTACATGACGTTATTCTGTGGGCTGTATTACTCTTATTTAACATCTGGGCGCTTAGTAGGACCCACTGACCTGGAACAAGGCATTTCATATTGAATCTCCAGAAAGAATTCATTACTTCAAAAGAGAAAATGTTCAGTAGGCTAGTCTTACCTTCTTGGGGTCCTCGAATGGCTTCCCCTTTCTAATAGTCACAACACTCAAGGCACTTGACATGCAAGAAAGGGCACCCTGGCTGCTCAGTTTGTAATAGACTGCCAGTCTCAGACTTCAGGGGCTGAGTCCCATCTTCAATCGGTAGGCTGTATCTGGACAATCAAGACAACTATCGTGTTTACAAAATTCTAGACCCTTCAAATCGAAGTCATTGACCTTAGGAAATAACATTTTTTTTAAATACACGAAAATGCACATTGTTTTCAGTGGGGGGTATATTTCTGATGCATACTCTCAAAACAAATATAATGGTTCATTTTAGTAATTATCGGCAATGCTAATATGCCTCAGCTCCATGCAGTGAATGTATGGAAGTATCCATTTAAATTATCTCGAGACTATTTTGTGATTTACCCAGTGGTTTCAATATACAATGAGTTCACCACAACTCCCATACAACTCTGTTCCCCACTCAAATAGTTCACATATGTGTCCAACTGCCTGACCAAGTTTACAGGTGACTTTTAAACTTCCCAATCCCCTGATCCTTGACAGGAGGAAATCTGGGAATACTGCAAGATTGCCTCCATTTTGCTCCTACTCTGAGTCTAGCCCATGACATACAGGGCTCTTGAAGTTCCTAAATCTGATTCCCATAGGGCGATGCGTGACAGCCATCCAGCAATGCTGCCGCCAGGACTCCCTTCTCCCTGCAAAAGGAGCCCGTAAACCTTGGCAGGGCATGTCGGGCCTCCCCTGCCCTGTGCTGACCTGTCAGGCAAGAGCCGCCTCTGGAAAGCTTCCGGCATTTTTATTTTGCATTTCTTTCTGATAAAGCTCATAGGTAGTTCAAAAGGCATAAGGCATGTTTGGATGATGCTCTAGCCAAAAGTTAAGTATTTTCTCAGTGATTCCCAATCAGTAAGAAACCAGTCATAGCTGCCTCCTTGTAGAACAGAGTTAGAAGCTTCTAGAATATTTAAATAATGGGACTTTACATTTGGGTGTTATAAAATACACATTCAATTGAGCAATCTGAAAAAAAAAATAAGCATATCAAGCTTTGGCACTCACTGGCTTTTCCAATAAATAATCTCTAAGTCCAGGTCTTTCCAGAAGCTTTTGTAGTCTGTGCTTGAAGATGGTTACCCATTTTTATCCCCTCCCCCCTTTTTTATAGTTTATTGCTCTTTTAGAGACAGAGAGGAAGGGAGAGGGAGAAGCATCAATGTGAGAGCATAACATCAATAGGCTGCTGCCTGTGTGGCCCCTACTGGGACTTAGCCTACAACCCAGTCATGTGACCTGACTGAGAATTGAACCAGCAGCCTTTTGGTGCACACGAGGATGCCCAACCAACTGAGCCACACCAACCAGGGCTCTCCACCCTTTGGATTTATCTGTCTGTTGACTTTGTTTAAAGAAGCATCTTCAGGTCTTCTCTACTTTTTTTAAAATATATTTTTATTGATCTCAGAGAGGAAGGGAGAGGGAGAGAGAGAGAAACATCAATGATGAGAGTGAATCATTGATCAGCTGCTTCCTGCATGCCCCCTGCTGGGGATCGAGCCCACAACCCAGGCATGTGCCCCTGACCGAAATCTAACCCGGGACCCTTCAGTCCACAGGCTGATGCTCTATCCACTGAGCTAAACCAGCTAGGACAGGTTTTCTCTACTTTTAATAGAGTGTCTCACACATGGCAGTTGGACTGTAATTATGATCAAAAAAAGTCCTCTATAAAGAGGTCACCTTTCCATTTTAGAGAAAATTGTAGCCCAGACTCAGATTTCTTATAATTTTAGTGTCTCTTTTTAGTCTTGAGAAACAAAAAACAGAAAAATTCCCTAATTTTAGATGTGTTTTTAGAAAACAAAATCATCTGAACTTTGCAACAGCTATGGGACAAGATTGCTTTTCCTCCCTCTTACCGTTTGCTTCATGCAACCGCAGACCCCCCGAGAGGCCAGGTTAGTATCCCAACACCGAGCCCACCACATTCTGGAGCGACGGAAGCTCTCCTACACTCAGACCTGCAATCTCTCTTTTTAAAAATTATTCCAAAGCAGCACTTTACTCACAATTCCTATTTCTCTAGCAACTCTCAGAAATCACTTTAATAGTGGACAGAAGAGCTTGCCCCTGGATTCTGATTGTTTTAAAGGAAATTGGATGCCTGAGGAAGTCACAGATAGGAGTTTTGGATGATAGTCCATTCTATTGAAAAGTAGGCGCCCCCATGTCTCAGTGTAACTTGCCGTCCAACTAGCTGTTTCCAAATGGTATTGATTCGGAAAAGAAATGCCTGAGTGTTTCCTGGTCAGTGAGGTGATGATGTAGGAGACCAACACCACGCCCACAGCAACAGCGAATGTCACCTCTGCCCTGCCCAGGCCTGCTGCGGGTAACGCTCATGTGGCACGCTTCGAGGGCACTCTCTGAAGGGTTGCTCCTCCTGCCCTCCGTGAAGCCTTCGTACATTGTCATCCTATGATTTGGGGTTGGTAGGAGAACAGCAGCAAAGCTCTACAAGATGTCAGAAACACAGACGCATGGGCCGAGGGATCTCCCTGTGTTGAAAGTATTTTCAGATGCAAGAAAGGAATGTTGAGGAGGAGGAGAAATGCTGTTTTTTATTATTATAGGGGAAACCTGACAATTCTGAACTTTATGAATTGTCAGCTTGTTTGGGGGCCGGGTGGGTTGGGTATGGGGTGTACTTTTTATAAGTAATATTTAATTTATTATTTAGAGTGGCTTCTTTTTGGATAATTTATGGGGGGGAACAAAAGGGAGATCTGGTTGGGATGTAGATAAAGCTGTTAAAGCTGCAGTGTTCCGTGTCTTAGAGGGACCAGTTTGGAATGAATTGTCCACCTGCTGAGTATGAGGATAGCGCAGGCAAAGCCTCCACCAAGCTCCGTCATCTCCGCCTCCTCCCTTTCCAGGGTCATTCAAACAAGACAGCGCCACACCCGAAATATGCTGATAGCATTTCCCAGACCGATGCTACTCATCCTCTCTAAGGGCTTTGCAATTCAAGCAAATTGTTAATGTGCTAGCGGTAGGTTTATGTGGTAGAAATGGGTATACTACAGCTTTAACTAGCCTTCGTAGAAAAAGAAAATTTTTGTTGCAACAAAACACCTTTGAAAAAAAAAAAAAAAAGAAGGTATTTTGAGCCTACAAAGAATTTCTTTAAATTGTCAGACTCTAGCATTGTTAACCAAATTAGACTAGTGATTGCAATATTTAAGTGTAAATCTTGTTCTATGAGAAAGGAGACTTGCTTACAGTTTAAAACAATGACTGTTTCTACAAGATCTTGTATACTACTACTCGAGGAAAAGGGGTTTTGTAATCACTGTAGAACAGTCTCATATTCATTTTTTATAGAAATGGTATTCCAATGGTGCATTTTTTGTTTAATAAATAAAGTTTTGATATAAAGTTCTTTTGTCATGTGTGGGTTTTTTTATATTAAATGGTTGACACAAACTCACCTGACCCTTACCCCTGCCTGTCTGTTCTTATCCGCAGGATACATACTACCTTTTTTGACATGTGGCAGGTTCTGCTTGGATCCTTAGACCAGTTTTATGCACATGCTCAGTATGCTTCAACCCCAACAGCCAATGCCCATGTCCTTTTGTTGGAGAGCAGCCTTAAGCTTCCAGAACTTGCTTTGCCCACATGCACGGGGGAGCTGGCGATGCCTGATCACATCTTACCCATAGCTGATAATCACTCCAGCCCCTTTGCCCCTGATGGAGACAATCTGAGGTATAATCCAACTGCCTACTGTTATAGGCAGTAAGACATGAGCAGAGCAGGGATGACGGGCATGTACAGAAGGCGGAAAGCCTGGGGTGCCTGGCAAGGGACAATTGTAGGGCGGGGCCTGGCCCCCACGGTGACCTTTCCTCCCCTACCATATCGCTGGCCATTCAGTTTGGCCCCCCTACCTTTCCTCCTAGAAATAACATCTAGGCCTCAGTTACATTTCAGCTCCTGGCTCAGAAAAGCAACAAAACCAGATAAGCAATGCCACGGCTGACCTCAGGACCAGCCGCACCGAATAATGACCCCTGCCCTATCACTCAGCTCCTGAAGGGTCACGCCTGGAAAGCTGGTGGATAGCCTATTGAGATCTTCCCCTGGGACAGTGGTTCTCAACCTTGGCTGCACATTAGAATCGCCTGGGAATCTTTTTAAAATCCTGATTTCTGGGCCTCATCCTCCGGAAATTTTTTGTCTTTGTTACTAATGTTGTGGCCCCACCCCATCACAAAGAAACAGATTTCCGGAGGATGAGGCCCAGAAATCAGGATTTTAATGTGCAGCCAAGGTTGAGAACCAGTGCCCTGGGACCTCCTGGAAGCGAGCTCCTGCCTTTCCCTTTGCTTTCTCCACCCCCACCCCCAGGTGCTTCACCTTTACCATCCTCACTTCTGAGCTCCAAGAGAGCTTGTTTCCCCAGCCCGTTTTTTCTCTGAATTACTGCCACCTCTGTGATTTTCTAAGTAAATACTCTCTTGTAGTTTGAGTCTTGCCTCTGAATTCTTACCTAGACACAACTCAAGTACCGAGGTTGCTAAACCCAGGTCTGGATTGGCCCCACTGGCCTAACACGTGGTGCGGGCTCTTACTCCCACCACAGATAGATGACTACGCCATCAACAGGTGGCCTTCCTCTTAAAAGAGAATGAGACTCTGACACAGGCTACACTATTACACTTATTTGGTGTTGGTGTATTGAAGATATTATGTTAAGTGAAATAAGCCCATAACCAACGAACAAACAGTGTATGATTCCACTCAGATGAGGTACCAAGAGTAGACAAATTTTTAGACCCAGAAAGTAGAATGGTAGTTGCCAGGCGCTGGGAAGATAAGGGGATGGGGAGTAATTGCTTACTAGGTATGTCTCAGTTTGGGAAGATGAAACAGATTCTGGAGATGGATGGTGGTGATGGTCATCCAACAATAGGAATGTACTTAGTGCTATTCGACTGGACTGGACGCTTAAAAGTGGTTAAAATGGTAAACCTTAGGCTATGTATGTTTTACCATGATTTTTTTAAATTTCCATATAAGGATATTCAAGAATCAACTTCTATAAATGCTAACATTTTCATTCTGACTCTTGAAATATAAATATGTTAACACCAAAATATTTAAGAAGATTGATATGCAGGAAATAAAAGCAACATATTTACCACAGTCTATTTTATCTCACACATATTATACTTCCATATTCAATTTATATAAAAAATTCTATCCATGGAAACCTTCTTATTAGAAGAAAAATAAAATGAATTACCAGGGTCTGACCCAAAGAGGAGTAGGTGAAGGGTTAAACTACTCTCTCAGTGCAAATATTTTTATGGGAAGGAGTCTGGAGAGGCCAAAGAGTAATATGCTCTCTACCTTAAATATCCTATGATGCTACAATGAAGAATGAGATCAGTATTAAATCACATTACAGGTGAATTTAATTGATCTGAAAGAACGTGGATACTCAGAGATTTACCCAGAGCTAGAATACAAAAAGGCTAACATTGCCGGTGTTTCATAGAATTCTCTTCAATTCATTGATAATGCATCTGTTCCATTTTTTGATGTGTTTTAAAGGTGTATCTATACTTCTTAAAAGTACTTCCTGATTGAGGTTAGTGATGTGCTTGTCTCCTCCCAAGACCACACTAAATTACAACTAATTATAGAACCACCACTCTTAAGAAACACCTGAAGGCTGCCTGAACAGAGCACCTGTAACTTAGGGAGTGAAGAAGAGCCACGCTGAGACTGTGAAACAGGCCGGGAGGAATATTTTTAGACACAGAAAGTAGAACAGTAATTGCCAGGGGCTGGGAAGGGAAGGGACTGGGGAGGGAGGGCCCCCAGTGGCTGGAAGAGGAGTCCCCCACAACCCCTGGCTGTGAAAGTGGAGATTTCATCTGGGTGAGGCAGAGGCGTCCTTCTAAAGCAGTGGTTCTCCACCTTGGCTGCACATTAGAATCACCTGGGAATCTTTCTAAAATCCTGATTTCTGGGCCTCATCCTCCGGAAATTCTGTTTCTTTGTTACTAATGTTGCGGCCCCACCCCATAACAAAGAAACAGAATTTCCGGAAGATGAGGCCCAGAAATCAGGATTTTTAAAAAGATTCCCAGATGATTCTAATGTGCAGCCAAGGTTGAGAACCACTGCATTAAATCTTTCGTTTGCATTTATTCTTGTGTAAGAAGGTGGTCTAGTTTTTTTGGGTTTTTTGCATGAATCTATCCCAAAGTGACACTGTATGGCTTCTGAGGAATTTTCATAAAAGGCCACACTCTGCCTTGTTTGCTGGAACATTCACTGTTGGAGCCCTGGCCATCTGACAATTCTGAGGAAATTGGACAATTCTGAGGCCGCCATGTGTAGCACATAGCCCGGCCACAGGCATGCCCTCTGCTTAGCAATCCCAGCCTTTCAGTCATCCCCACCCCGAAAGAGGCAGGTGAGTGAATGGAACCCTGGATGATGCCAGCTCCAGCTGTCAATCATCAGCATCCTTTAGGCGCTGAGAGTCCAGACATCACAGAGCTGACAAATCACTCCCACTCTGGAAATTCTGACCCGTGGTATCAGCAAACAGAAGAAAATTATTGTTTAAATTTAGCCCTAACCGGTTTGGCTCAGTGGATAGAGCGTCAGCCTGGGGATTCAAGGGTCCCAGGTTCGATTCTGGTCAAGGGCATGTACTTTGGTTGCGGGCACATCCCCAGTAGGGGGTGTGCAAGAGGCAGCTGATCAATGTTTCTCTCTCATCGATGTTTCTAACTCTCTATCCTTCTCCCTTTCTCTCTGTAAAAAATCAATAAAATATATATTTAAATTTAAACTGCTAAAAAAATACTTCCTGATTTTCATTCTATCTTTAAACTTCAATTTTTCATTGATTACTCCTTTTGGTTGTTAATTCTCACATGAGAGAGAGGAGGAGACTGAAACATCAATGTGAGAGAGACACATCAATTGGTTGCCTCCCACAAGCACATCTTGACTGGGGCAAGGATCAAACCTGCAACCCAGGTGCATGCCCCTGACCAGGAGTCTAACCTGGGGCCCTGTAGTTTGGTGCGCAGGGCTGGCAGACTGGCCAAGGGGATTACTCTTTTTTTTTCTAGATATTCTGTGTATCCTCTCAGGTTAGTCAGCCATATTACTGCGTCTACTTTTTTTTTTTTTTAGTTCAGTCTTCTGCCTCCAATAACGGTTTTAATTTTGCACTTGCATCGTCAATTTTCTTGCAATTCTTCCTTTTCTTACCCATCTCCTTCATTTCCTTATGTTGTCTTTTTTATACCATCGTGTTCTCTCTTCATCATATTACAATTCTCTTTCATAGAGTTGATTGTACTTTAAACATTTAAAAATGCCAGTTTCCTATGAAATAGCCACCTTTTGGTTTTGTAAAAGAATTATCCTGGGAGCCTGTTATGTCTTATCTTTATTTTGTATTTAGGTAGTATTTTTAATTTATTCTTTTCCTCTGAAATGGAAGATCTCTTCAGATCAATGTGTGTCAGTCCTAGTACTTTTGAATCGCTCGCTGCCCATTTCCTGACCCCTTGTGTTCTGTCAGTTACCCTGCACACACCCCAGCCACGCTCCCGCCGTCTCCCTGGCTTTCATGTAGTGTGACTGCTAAATGATAGCATGTCCTCGCTTTCTTCTACCTGGCCCTCTGATTGCCAAGTGGAGTATCTGAAACAGAGCAGAGCTCAAGAGTAAACAGATGTCCAATCTCTTCTCTTCCTCTGCCTGCAATGCTGGAAAGATGGGAAGGTACCCATACTAATAGTTCCTCTCTTACCCTTTCTCTCCAGTTCTGTTCTGACAGTTTATAGTAAATGAATGAGTGTAGGAGAGAGAGAGAGAGTTTAGAGCAAGAAATAAATAACAGGTGTGTGCCTGATGCTTCTTGAGGCAGCCAGGGTGATAGTAGCCTCAATATTTGGTTGACATAAACATTTTAGTTGTGAGCTGAAGGTAATTTTGCATAAGCTACTGGCGATATAGTGAGGATGGTCCATCTATTGCATTTTCTTAAAGTTTTATTGACCATATAGTTAGTAAAATAAAATTTTTTCTGAATTGTGCCAAGAGATCCTGCTTTTCAGAAATAATACTCTTTTTCTTCCCTTCCCCCCTCCTCTTTCTTATCCCAGTGTATTTTTTCTGAGTCTATAGATATAAAAATGGGAAATTTGGATAGACTGTTAGGAGCAACTTTCTGTGGTAATTACTGAATCCTATATAATTTTTAAAGCACCCAAGTTTTATTCTATGTTTTATTTACCTAAGCCAATGTTTTATCCGACTTTTTATGTACCTAAGTCAAAGCCTAACATACCTTTTACTTAGCAATTTCTTATTTCCATATTGCTATATTCCTTTTCCTTTCATTTGTGACTAATCTCTCTCCTTTGCCTTAACTTTAGAACTCATAATTTGACACAATAAATACTAAGGCAATTATTCCTGAGATAATCCAAATGTTCTCATTAGCAGTTCAAAAGATTTCTTGGAATAAATAACAGAGGTTATTTTTCCCAGATTCCTCTCAGGTTTTAATTAACATTCTTCTTCATAAATTACTGACAGTTCTTTAATGTCCCTGTCTTAGCTAATTTCTATTCTGACTATTTATGTGAATTTGACAAAATACCCCTCAGTAGAACAATTTCTCACCTTCTTAATATTTCTTGAGGATTTAATTCTTGTACTAGTCTTTGAATATGTGATGGATTCCCTCAGCTTCTTTTCTTTTCTTTTTATTCAAGCAAAAACTGTTCTCTGGTGAAAAAATATCTTAACAATAGTAGCATTTTAATTTTGTAGATGTGACACCTTATTTGTCATAAATTGTTCCTATTTCTCCCCTAAAGAGGATGTTTCAAAAAATTAGCTATAACATTTACTTTATAGGTATATGTGGGCTTAAATTACACGATATATATAAAACTCCTAGTACAATGTCTAACACTTGCCCAAAGCTTAATGAATGCTACTTCTGTTCTTTTTGTCTCTATACTTAACCCCCTTGACATTTGTGAACATATATGTGTGTGTGTGTGTGTGTGTGTGTGTGTGTGTGTGTGTGTGTGTGTGTGTGTGTTTTAAAATATAGATGGGAATTTAGCAAATTTGTAGTGTGGGTGTGGTTCTAACTTCATAGGTAAAATGTTTAGCATACGTGTAGATGTGTGTGGCCACTTAATAGGCAAATTTTTTTCAAGAAATATACAGTCACCATTCAGTATCCCCAGGTTTCCCATCCAGTGACTCAACCAACTGAGGATGGAAATCAGTGCTTTTGATCTGTGGTTGAAAGTCTGCAGACACAGAGGGCGATTGTATTCCTTGTTTTTATGTCATTTTATATAAGGCAGTGGTTCTCAACCTTCTGGCCCTTTAAATACAGTTCCTCATGTTGTGACCCAACCATAAAATTATTTTCGTTGCTACTTCATAACTGTAATGTTGCTACTGTTATGAATTGTAATGTAAATATCTTATATGCAAGATGGTCTTAGGCAACCCCTGTGAAAGGGTCGTTCGACCGCCAAAGGGGTCACGACCCCCAGGTTGAGAACCACTGAAAGGAGTTTGGGCATCCAGCAATCTTGGGAGCCACTGAAAGGCCTGGAACTAATCACCTGAGTATTCTGAAGGACAACGGTAGTTAAGTTTGAGGGAAGTCAAAGTTCTTCAAGGGCTGTTGATGGTTCAAGGGTCAACTGAATGCTTAGGCAAATAGGCTTCTCCAATCCAGGAGGAGGGGGCATGGGGAAATGGACTGAACTGAGCCTTCTTGTTGTACATAATTCTCTTTTACTTAAAATTTTTAGAAATACTTCTATATTTTTGTAGAGCTTACTTGATTCATGTTAAATTAAAAAGTGATCTTTTCTTGGAGTTTTTGCTTCTGTTTCAAGAAGGAAAATGTTCACTACTAAATTAAGATGAAATAGCTTTACTGCCTATTTGCAACTCACTTAAAAATGGATATACTTTAACACTCAATATTTCCTAAAATGAAACTTTATAACCATCTGGATTCAGTGCTTTCTAGCTGATATTTCTTATAGATAAATGGTTTCTTAGTGACACTTTTGATCCCAAAGGATGTATTAGATTTCAAAATCATCTACACTAATAAAAGACAAACATGCAAATTGACCATACCTTTGCTATGCCTTAAGCCACATCCACCAGCCAATCAGAGCGACTATATGCAAATTAACCCAACCAAGATGGCGGCCGGCAGCCACTGAGCTGGAGCAAGCAGGAGGCTTGGTTGCCCCAGTGATGGAGGAAGCCAAGCTTCCCGCCTGCTGCGGCCGGCTCTGAGCTCCACTCAAGGCAACAAAGTTTCAATTATAGAAGATAAATAAACCCAGATACCTGCTTTCAGCCGGCTGTGGCCACAGAGCTGGAGCAAGAGGAGTCTTGGGTTGCCCCTGGTGATGGAGGAAGCCAAGCTTCCCGCCTGCCATGGCTGGCTCTGAGCTCCACTCAAGGTTACAAAGTTTCAATTATAGAAGTTAAATAAATCCCAGAATTAAAACAAAAAAGAAAAAAAGGAGAGGCTGGGAGCTTCCATTGCTAGGGGGCTTGACCAGCCTGAAAACGGCCCTCAGCCCCTCACCCAGACTGGCGAGGCACCCCAGTGGGGACCCCCCCATCCTAAAGGGGGTGTGGCCAGCCTGAAAACAGCCATCAGCCCCTCACCCAGGCTGGCCAGCCACCCCAGCGGGACCCCCACCCTGATCTGGGACTCCCTTCAGGGCAAACCAGCCGGCCCCCACTCGTGCACCAGGCCTCTATCCTATATAATAAAAGGGTAATATGCAAATTTTCCCTAACAGCAGAAGGACTGGGAATGACTGGTCACTATGACACACACTGATCACCAGGGGGCAGATGCTCAATGCAGGAGCTGTCCCCTGGCGGTCAGTGCGGTCTCACAGGGGGAGCTCTGCTCAGCCACAAGCCAGGCTGATGGCTGCCAGCACAGTGGTGGTGGCGGGAGCCTCTCCCACCTCCTCAGCAGCGCTAAGGATGTCCGACTGCAGCTTAGGTCTGCTCCCTGCTGGTAAGTGGACATCCCCCAAGGGCTGCCGGGCTGCCGGGCTGCCAGAGGGACGTCTGACTGCCAGCTTGGGCCCGATCCCCCAGGGAGTGGGCCTAAGCCTGCAGGTGGACATCCTCTGAGGGGTCGCAGACTGCAAGAGGGCATAGGCCGGGGTGAGGCACCCCCCCACCCCCGAGTGCACAAATTTTTGTGCACTGGGCCTCTAGTGTGTTTATATAACAACCCAAAAGGAACCAATTTGATTTCTGCAACTTCTTTACCTATAATTGCATTTCAAAAATTTAAGTGTATCAGAGTATTTATCTCAGAAGTTCTAAGTCCTGAAAAAAAAGATCAGTCAATATTATTGTTCTATGTTATTATTATACATACAATGATATACATTATTTTTCTCTATTGTTCTATTCTTCTTTTAGAAATGGCTGTTGTCTAATCTGCTCCTTGCTCCTCAGATCTACTTTGCACTTATGGAGGTTCATCAAACATTAAGGGAACATTAATTTGCACATGTTGAGAAAAGCTAATTATCAATTAACATTTTTCTTCAAATCTTAACAAAATCAGGTGTAGAATAAAAACAGAGGGTTTTGGAAATCACCTCAAGGTATCTCATCTAGGAGAATAATTTATGTTAATCCTTTCTACAAATGCCTTTTTATATAAATACTAGAGGCCCGGTGCACGAAAATTCATGCGCTGGGGAGGGTCCCTCAGCCTGGCCTGCTCTCTCTCACAGTCCAGGAGCCCTCAGGGGATATCCTACTGAGGCAACCAGCTAATCAGGGGAAGGCACCACCCCCATCATCCTGCTGCTGCTGCCACTGCTGGCCACTGTGGCTGCTGACCTTCCTCGGCCCTCACAGCCACTGCAGATTTGGCCAGAAGGATGTCCAGAAGGACATCTGGAAGATATTTGGTCTAATTAGCATATTACTCTTTTATTAGTATAGATATAATTAAATATTGATAAACGTTACCTAAAGAATAGTAACTAATACACTGCTACAAATATGTACTATAAATCAACACTAATAAAAGAGAAAAATGGTAATTGGTGAACGAGCTACCCTTTTCATTGGCTAATCAGGGCTATATGCAAATTAACTGCCAACTAAGATTGGCAGTTAACTGCCAACAAGATGGCGGTTAATTTGCATACGTAGGCACAATGCAGGGAGGCAAAAGGGAAAGCAGGAAGAAGCCCCCTGCCACTGACAGTGATCTGAAACCCAGGGGGGAGCTAAGAGCTGGGGGGCAGGGCAAAGGCGGCCCTGGGGCCGCCTTTGCCCTGCCCCCCAGCCATGATCGGAGAATCAGGCGCCTTTTCCACCCTGGCCAGTGATAGCAGGAAGTAGGGGTGGAGCCAGCGATGGGAGCTGGGCACGGTCGAAGCTGGCAGTCCCGGGAGCTAGGGGTCCCTTGCCTGGGCCTAAAGCGAAGCCCACGATCGCGGAGCCGCTGCAGCTGCGGGTCCCCGCTGCCCGGGCCAGACGCCTAGGCCAGAGGCGTCAGGCCTGGGCAAGGGGCCGATCCTGCGATTGGAGGGTGATGGGGGTCAACGCCTGAGGGCTCCCAGTATGTGAGAGGGGGCAGGCTGGGCTGAGGGACACTCCCCCCACCACACACACCCAGTGCACGAATTTCGTGCACCGGGCCCCTAGTATATATATATATATGTAGGTATGCAGAATGCCCCAGTTCCATAATTTCCCTCCTTCTCTAGCTTATATTTTGACAGATGAAAAGAGTGAACTAGAGAGAGTATTTCAGGTAATTACTTTGAACATAGATGAACCTCAGAGTGTAAGCCTCTAAAAATAGGGCCCCTGAACATCACTTTCTTCATGTAAAAAGGTTAGAAAATAATAGCTATTTGCAGTTACTTTTGAACTTTGGATATACAAAAAGTGTTTGTGGCACAGAACAGCCATTCTACTCTTTTTAAAAAAATTTTTTTTATTGGTTTCAGAGAAAAGAAGGAAGAGGGAGGGAAAAATACAAACATCAATGATGAGAGAGAATCACCGATTGGCTGCCTCTTACACACCCCCTGCTGGGGATCAGACCGAAAACCCAGGCATGTGCCCTGACCAGAAATCAAACGCAACCTCCTGGTTCTTGGGTCCACACTCAACTACTGAGCCACACTGGTTGGGCCATTCCACACTTTTAAACATATTTCAGATTTTCTCCTTCTGTTGTGCAGAATTACACAAAATAATTTTATCATCCAAAACATGAAGGTAATCAAAAAATAAGGAAAATAGAAATGTAAACCCTGACCCTCAAGACATGATATTTAAAGGGCAATAGAAGGGAATAAATTAGAAGTGACACCAAGCTCTGCTCGACCAACCTTCAAGAATATCCATCGATATTTGATTTGAACTTTAAGACTTCTAACACTCCAGTGGGGTCTCTTCAGTTTCTAGGGATCAAAACTGTACTTGAGCAATAATGGGAAATGTATTGGTTCCCATAAGCTAATGTTCAAGAACATTAGAGAACACATCAGGGACCCTAGTACAAACACTGCTCCCTTAGATTAGCTGTTCCCACAAGACTAGAATATATCTACAGCTAATGTTGGGTTGTACCCTCAGACCAGAGCACCAGGTCTTGTTAATGAGATCCCTGGGAAGAGCTCTTTGACCTACTTTGATGAAGTGCCCTTACTTGGACCAACCTCTGCAGGCAGGTAGATTGAGTAATGTGATTGGCGCACTCTGGGCTAAGGGACCACACCTATGCCTGGAAAGAAGACCTTGTGCTAGACAGCTACAACCAATGCAGCACAGTTGGGGGGTGGGGCTATTGGAAAGAAAAGAAGGAGAAGGAATGCAGATGGAGAGAGAGAAATGGCTGACAAGTTACTTTTTCTAGAAGGAAATGCTCTTTCTAGAAGAAAATAGTCTGGAGTAGAAAAAAATCTCAGCATTGTCAACTTCAGCATTTTATGCATTAACGTCTAATTTATATCATAAAAATACCAAAAAATTTTGTGAGAGTAAAGAAGAAAAAAATTTAAAATATACATTTAAGTGTATGAAACCATATATGTAATATAGGAGATATTTGGAAAAATTTGAGTCTGCACATTTGGCAGTAGCAAGAGCAAAATGATTAGAAAGTTGTTTATATTTAAAAATTTGGGGACACTGATGCCAAAATGTTTCTATCTAGAACATTCTTGGCATTATTAAAGTGACTGAAGAGTCTTAAACATCCAGAGAGTTGTCCTAAAATGTCTTTTTTGGTTTTCTGGGAAATGTCCCAGTTTTAGGCATTGGCATTTCCCAGAGTGCTGAAATCTTCCAAATCTCCTTCAAAATGAGCATCATCTACCATGAAAAATATAAAAGTGTATTGAAGCTTTGTGTTCACGAATTCTTCAATATTTGAATGTTAAATGCCAGTAGAGGAACAGTTTGACTTCAGAACTTTCTGATCAAGGCTACTGTCAAAAGTGCTGTACTCACAATTTCAATCCCATGCACAGTTTCACGTATTAGCATCCTTTTGAGAATTCATTCATGATTATCCACTACGTGCTCTCGGAATGCTTGAGCACCTGAGACAGATGCTGTCCTGAATGCATGTGGCTTCTGTTTACTGGGTTGGGGCCCAGACTCACAGAGTGAAGAGGGCTTTGAAGAGAGGCGTTCTCTGTAAGCTGGAACCTGTGACACTCCTCCTGCGTGAGACCTGGCGCTCCCTCACGCAGGAGAGAAAAGATACACTGAAGCGCGTCAGTGTTGGCCAATTTGGTGAATCTCCAGGGCTGTGCTGAGATTTGGCTCTAGAATTGTAAGAAAATACTACAAACAACTATATGACCACAAGCTGGACAATGTGGATGAAATGGATAAATTCCTACAAAAATGCAATCTCCCAACACTGAATCAGGAAGAATCGGAGAACCTGAATAGACCAATAACTACTGATGCAACAGAAGCAGTAACCAAAACACTCCCAGCAAGCAGAAGCCTGGGTTCAGAAGGCTTCACAGAGGCATTTTACCAAACATTCAAAGAAGAACTAACACCTATACTCCTCAAACAATTGCAAAATCTCCAAGAGGAAGGAACACTTCCAAGCTCTGTTTAGGAGGCCAGCATTATCCTAATTCCAAAACCAGATGAAGACACTACAAAGAAAGAGAATATCTCTTATGAACATAGATGCTAAAATCTTCAACAAAATTCTAGCAAATCGGATCCAGCAATATATTAAAAAGATCATACGCCTGACCAAGTGGGATTTATTCCAGGGATGCAAGGCTAGTACAATATTTGCAAATCAATAAACGTGATACATCACATAGGTTTGGTCCTAGAGGAAAGCATGGCAGCACATATGGGACAGAATTGTTTATATATTCTTAACCCTTGAAATGTATTTTTCTAAAAGATGGGCACTTGAAAAATGTCCATTCACTCATTTAATAAGCATTTGCTCAACCTCCAACCTGAGCCTCATTTATATGGCACTTAGGAATAAAGCTGGGTTTATCGACTCAGGGTTTCCTATATCAGGGTGCTATTTTGTTCAAGATGGACATAAAATATTATGAACATTGCAGACAGTTCATCTCCTCACTTCACAAATATTTCTTAAGTAGCTCCTCTGTGTGAGGCATCATATGAGGCTGCAGGAATACTATCATAATTTAAGCAATAACAGTCAAGGTAGCAATAGGCATGTCAGAAGCATTACACTTGAGTCCCAGATGTTTCATCACTAGCTTGGATGAGTCAGTGAATGCCCTGCCCTTCTCCACAAAACATGGCCAATAACAGCTGCTCACCTCATGATCTTATTGCAAGAATCTCTTATTTAAAAAATACATTTATATCATTTTCTAAGCTATAGAACGCTATACACATCGCTGGTATGGTGCTTATGCATAAGAGACCTGTCTCCTATCTCTTACTTAAGCAAAAGGAAGTCATTAAAACTACTTCCACCATTCTCTTCACAGTAGCTCCTCAGGGTGTTCTGCCGGCCTTATCAGCCCCCTACCAGCTCATCGCGCAAGTAACCTGCACCCTGGGATTTGAAAGACTGTGCTCCTGCCTCATGCCGTCTGCTAGGTGAACATGTGCCAAATGACTAGGGCAGAGCTTCTCTGTGGGGTCACATACACAGTGGGGAGAGGGAGAGGACTGAGCCTGTGCCAGGAAGCAGAGGAAGACACCATGGGGCGCTATTAAATGTCCCATTAACTTTGTTGCTACGGCCCCTACTTGACCTTCCCTTGACTGTCCCTCTAATGTCTCTCAGCTGAAGAAAAGGCTGTTAACTCGCCCAGTGACTCTGACCCTATCTGTGCTGTGGGCTGAGATGCGATCAGGAGGTCTGCGGGGGACAATCAGAGCCGCCATTCACAGAACTGAGAAGGCGGATTTGAACCTGCAGAGCTACTGGGCTTTCAGAAACCTTGTGGCTGTTATTAAATATGATTTTTGTTAATAACAAAATCGGGCAGTGTAATTAATAATTCAAGGATCCACAGGTGATTTTCCCGTGAGCGTTGACACTAAGGCCTTAAGGAAAAGAATGCCTCCATTGTGGAAGCTGGTGTGTGTGCCCAGTGGTGTCTACAATTCTGGGGCAGTGTTGACTTTTCCAAAAGTACTAATAGATTTCAAGAAGATCTCTTTGCCCCCTACGTATTCTTAATCAGTTTTGATGAGGTGTAATTGCTGTACTGGGTTGACAGTATCCCCAAAATAGTGTCCCCCAAAATTGACATCTTCCCAGCAACACAGAAGATAGCTTTATCTGGAAATAGGGTACATGCAGGTATAATTAAGTTAAAATGAGGGGTTCCCAGCCCTGAAGGCTGGTGTCCTTTGAAGAAGAGGGAAATCGGGGCAGAGGAAAAGCCTGGGCTGCTTTGTAGGTAGACTGGAGTAACGCTGCCACAGCCAAGGGAAGCCACCAATGGCCCCCACACTGGAAGCTAGGAAGAGCCCAGGGAGAAGAATTCTTCTGTAGAGACTTCAGAGGAAGCAGGGTGGTACCCACACCCTGGTGTAAGCCTCTGGCCTCCAGAGCTGTGAGAGGGTAAGTTTCTGTTGTTGTAAGCCACCCAGTTTGTGGTGCTTTGTAATGGCAGCCCTAGGAAACTAATACAATTGCATAAAATACAATGCACAACTTTTACGTGTGCAGTCCAATGGGTTCTGACAAATCTTTACACCATGTAAGCACCACCACAATTGAGATACAGACTATTTCTATGAGCCTAAAGAGGATCCATTTGCCCTTTCCCATCCCAACCCATCCCCCATCATCCCACT
Source organism: Myotis daubentonii (assembly GCF_963259705.1). Lineage (NCBI taxonomy): Eukaryota > Metazoa > Chordata > Mammalia > Chiroptera > Vespertilionidae > Myotis > Myotis daubentonii. The sequence continues at coordinate 88,094,113 of NC_081847.1, forward strand.
CCCCCCCCAACCCGCCCCCCCCCCCCCACACACACACACCGCCTCAGAAAGGTTCTGGTTGCACTCTGCAATTAGGTTTACTCTGGAATATCATATAAATGGCATCACACAGTAAGTACTTTTTGTGTCTAACCTCTTTCATTGAGCACAATGATTTTGAGGCCTGGCCTGTTGTGTGTATAAGTAATTTGTTTTTATTGCTGAGTAGTATTACATTAAAAGGAAATATCACAATTTGTTTATCTTTTCACCCGTTGTTGAATATTTGGATTCCTTCTAGTCTGGGCAATTATGAATAAAGCTGCTATAAACATTTGAACACAAGGTTTTGTGCAGACATATGTTTTCATTTCTCTTATGTACCTAGGAACGTAAGATCATATGGGTCAAATGGCACTTATATGTTTAACTTTATGAGAAACTGCCAGACTGTTTTCCAAAATGGCTGTACTCTTTTATTATTTTTAAATTTTTTTTATTGATTTCAGAGAGGAAGGAAGAGGGAGAGAGAGATATAAATATCAATGATGAGACAGAATCATTGATCGGCTGCCTCCTGCACACCCCACACTGGGGATCATGCCTGCAACCCAAACATGTGCCCTGACCGGGAATCGAACCCTGACCTCCTGGTTCATAGGTCAATGCTCAACCACTAAGCCACGCCAGCAGGACTCTTTTATATTCCCACCAGCAGTGTGTGTGAATTCTGGTTGTTTCATCTCTTTACCAGTACTGGATACTGCCCATCTCTTTCATTTTAGCCATGCCATCAAGAATAAATGGGGGAGGGGCTGATAGTTGATGTGATTGCTTCTTAAAAAGTCAGCTAACTGGCTACAATTTCTTCTGCTGTCTTATGGACTTTAAACAAAATGGTTCGCACTTATAGACAGGTAATCTAATTTCATTTTATAAGACAATTCTATAGCTGAGAAGTTTCTAGTCAATGTACACACTCATCCATCTTTTCTATAGCTCATGACAGGTCTTTTCTCTAAGCTAATCTTCCCGTGACATATTTGTGAAACATAAAGGGAAACCAAACTACACCCTCATGTCAAAAACCAATTCACAATATGGATACTTAATAGATGCAGACAGATAATTAGCAGTAACAAGTCCAAAGTTATTTACTTAGGAAATGAAGCTGAGATACTCAATGGCAACAGCAGTCAGCAAAAAGCATAGAAGTTACAGTGCAAGATAGCAATTTCTCTTCCATCTCATTGGAGTGTAGTTCAAAGCAGGGTATTATTATAGACTAAATGTCCCACCAAATACATAGGAACATAATGAATATCTAGGTACTTCTGGAAATAGCTACATAAAAATTCCAGTTTGGGAGGGAATAAAAAGTTCATTCTACTAGAGAAAAATAATCTGTTTCCAAATCCTGTAGAATCATGTAGTTATTCTGACATCGGTGCCTACATGGCATTAAATACCCTCTGGTTAAGAATTTCTCCTTCCGTGTTCTTCTGACAAGGTGCTGTTTCATCGCCCTGGTAACTTATACTAAGCAGTAATGTAAAGCTTGTGTTTTCCTATGTGTCAAACTGGGTTACTGCCCTGTTATATCATTGTAAAGTTATTTTCATCTTTAATGTATAAAATCGATAGTTAATATATAAAACCTATGTAATTTTGAAGTGTATCTGGGCAGGAGGAAGGTCCCAAAAACTGCCTTTGTAATTGAGATGTTCTTCCCTGCCTGTGGATACGTTTCCAAAGATTACATAAAGAAGAAAATGTGTCTTTTGAGAACAAATATTACCTAACTTATGGGGATGTTTTCTTACTATCATTCTCTCTTATAATATTTGTCTTCTTCCTCTGTCCTTTTGCATTACCACGGGATGAAATGTACACCAGTTTTGAAGTTGCAAGACAGGATTTGGAAACAGGTTATGAAACATGGGTTAAAGTAAGACGGTTGTTATGAACCAATTAAGCTTTTCAGTTATTATTTATTTATTTATTTATTTTCCCAGCAATTCCACTTCTGGGAATTTATCCAAAGAAACCCAAAACACTAAGTGTGTGTGTGTGTGTGTGTGTGTGTGTGTGTGTGTGTGTGTGTGTGTGTTTTATGTTAATGCAGACTTTTGAGATGGGTGTGAGCTGTCCCACTGTAAACCTCCCACATGATTCCATGCTCTTGGTGTCATGAGGGCAATGACAGTGCCCTCAGATAATCACCATTGACTGGATTATGCTGTCTTTAAATAGTTGTGTGGCTGCAGGGTCTTATATCCAGAAATCCTCATGTCACTAAATGAAATTAATCAAAATATCTGTCCAATGGTCATTTCTGAATGCAGTCCAAGACTTTATTTCTGTCTAGATCCCCAAATAAGGTTTTTTGAGGTGAAGGAAAAAACTCCACTGTCTATGACCTAAGTAATCTATAGGTAGAAAAATCTCCACTGATTAGAAACTTTTGGAGGAAACTATCATCATGATTAGTATGAAACCAAAGCATTTATAGAACTTTTCAAAGAGGGCGAGTTAATGACTTTTAGGTAAATGTAGTAACTTGAAGAAGGTAGACAAGTTGTGGAGCAGAAGTCTTCGATGATAGGCCTGATGACGGGTAACAAGGAGACCACTTTCAAAGGAGCACAGCTAAAATATGTGTATATATATATATTAATGGTACTTCTAAAGTACTTAAAATCAACAGTCCTTTAAAGTAATCTAAACATTTGCCCTGCAATCTTAATTGCACAATTAATTTGTTTAGATATCACTTGATTTTAAATGCATTTGATGTGAATGTAGTGTAAAGGTGAATTTCTTACCATTTAAATGACATCCTCCATACCAATACACAATAGTTCTAGATTTCAAAATATAAAGTCAAAATTAAAGAGGCTCAAGGTGCCCAGACAGTGTGGCTCTGTGGTTGAGCGTTGACCTATGAACCAGAAGGTGATAGTTCGATTCCCAGTCAGAGCACCTGCCTGGGTCGCGGCCTCGATCCCCAGTGTGGGGCGTACAGGAGGCAGCCAATCAATGATTCTCTGACATCATTAATGTTTCTATATCTCTCTCCCTCTCCCTTCTTCTCTGAAATCAATAAAAGTATATTTTAAAAATAAATAAATAAAGAGGCTCAAGGTGATTCTGATTGTTCTTGGTATTTCTGCCTAAGTTATATAAAGACAGTTACACTGTTAGCACACAGACCCCTGAGTCTGAGGGAGAGAGCTGCCCCCTCTTTGGCCTTTGTCAATCTTGTAAGAAAGATTTTGGACAAGTGACAGACAAATAGCATTGTTAGCAAAGCAAGCAAATTTATTAAGGCAAGCAAATGTATTAAAAATATACTTTGTATATAGCACAAGCGGGACAGCCAGCTAATCTGAGTACCCCACCTGGGGACGGTTTAAGGATTTTATACTTTTCTGTCCACGGGTTTTAAGGTTCTTCTGCTGGATATCTTGGGCAACAGACTAGATTTCAATATCCCCCCTTTTACTTTGTTGTGGCTTCTCCAAGAATTTATGGAACTATCTGGCAATTTTATCTTGGCAAGTCCCAAGACTGCTGACTTCTTTGTTTAGCGAGAAAGATAAAACTTGCCTCTTTTTCCTTCCCCCTTCCCTCCTCCTGCCCTAATATCCCCCAAGTGAAATTTTTCCTTGGGTTTAGCTGGGGTCTTTGTTCTCCATTTTCCCAGGCCAGGTTGATTAAGTTGTGTATTCTCTGATTAAGCAGGAGAAGTATTAACCATTTACTTTCAAGTGTCCTTGTTTGGGGAAGATAAGGTCTTGGAATTTACAAGCTGGCTGCAAGCTCCCCAAACTGGTTGGCCTTGTTTGATTTTCTATCTCAGTTTCCCCTTCCACCTGCCCAGGAACTTTCCTAGCTTCCTAGTATCCTGCCACAATTTGAGGTAATAGTCTATTCAGAAATAATGACTTAAGGTTCCCTGACTCAGGAATCACCATTCCCCTTGGAAGGTACATTTTTACATATTGTCAATAACAAATTAAATTGACAGATGGGATGTTAGAGAAGTCTGATTTCAGAAGAGAAGAATTTGGGTTTGTTAACAGTTATCAGCTGAAATACCACCTCCATTACCAGGAAGCTGTGTGATCTGAAGCCAGGGATGGCACTTCCCTAAGCTTTCATGTTTTTATCTCTGAAATGGAAATTACAATGCAGAAATGATGGTAACGGATGAGAAGACATGACTATAAAACCCTTAGCATGATAAATGGCAAATAATAGGTATTCAATAAGTGGTAGCTAACACTCTTTCCGAACTGTTGGTTTTGTGGTTATATCATGGAATACAAATAAGAAAACAAAAACAAAAGGAGAAACATGATGCCACCCTGTAGAGGCACCGAACATTCCTAACATGCAATTGTAATATTTGCTGTAAACTGGGAATGAGCTTCTGTGGAGTGTACAAATTTGTCAAGCCATCCACATGAATAAAAATGAAAATTTTATGCTTTCTAGTCATTAGAAACATAATACATGAAATGGCTGCGTTGCCGCAGCGCAACCAGACCTGAACAACCTCCAATACGCCAGTCAGTCTGATTTCAGAAGATGGTAAAAAGCACTAGCTCGTTGTCATCTTTATCTGCTGACCTGATTTACTCAAAAAATTTGCATCATTTGGCTGCATGAATGTCTGAAATGAATAAAATTTATTAGACCCAGGGAGAAATGCTATCTTTTTGTATATACAGTATAATATCCCCTCTTGACCAATAAAACACTGGCCCATGATAAATTTATTAGAAAACCACCATTTTAAATTCAGATTAAAGTCTTAGCACACACTATTTATCATGAGTTAGTTTACTCCTCCATCATGTCTCTGTGTTTAAATGTAATATAATAGAAACAGCTTTCATTAATCCCCTCTGACATACTCCAGTAAAATTTCCAAGGGCTCTGGAACAGAGGGAGAAACGCAGTAGTTTAGAACTCATTCTGAGGTGTATCCTGGGATGATCATTTAAAGATAATGTCAGTGAAATAGAACATTTGTGCAGGATAATGGCCACCTGCTCTTAGATTAATGCTGAGATAAAGACAGAAGTATTTTCAAACACCAAAAAAAAAAAGGCAAAGCAGGGATGTTTATTTTCAAAGTGGGGACCATGTTTCTCTGAGAATGTTTTCTCTACCACCCACACTTTATTTTTCATACATTTTCTGGATAACTGAAAAAAGGTCTCCTTTTCAACTTGATCTCTTGGAATTGTCACGTTTGATTCATGAGGAAGTTAATCAAATTTGGTGTATCACTGAGGACATAAACATTTTGATGGTCCTTTTGTATGTCAACCTGGCTAGGCTACAGTCCCTAGTCATTTTGTAAGGCCGCTGAAACCTCCCTTCCCCCTCTTAACTAACTTTTCCAGTAAGCCCTGGTTATTGTAAGAACAAAGAGAAACCCCCCCCTCCTCCTGTGTTTTAACTGACCTTTCCAGTAAGCTCTGGTGCCCTGGTCTGGTCATAGCATAGCTATCTTATCTCTTCCTGGGATCGGTATGTGTAAAGACAGACCACCCTGCCCCTTAGGAAAGGAGTAAACTACTAACACAGGTCTGCCCCCTAGGAGATGAGTCAACTGTTAACTGTTAACCTAGTTCCCTGTTTTACCGGCTACCTGCGTGTGGTTTTTGCCTTTATAAACTCATGTCCTGCAATTGCTCAGGGCTCCAGTCAGCCAGCACTTCCCTTGTGTTGCTGTCTGTCTGCCTGAGAGCCCCTGCGCTGCGCTTGCAATAAAGAACCTCTTGCTTTTGCATCAAGTTTCGGTCTCCGCGTTTGACTTGGGGTCGTCGCCCCCTCCGTCGGACTCACCGGGGGTCTTGGGACCTTACAATTTAATCAAGCACCAATCTAGGTGTTGCTGTGAAGGAACTCTGTAGATGTGACTAATAGTTCATTATCAGTTGATGTTAAGAAGGAGGGGCCTGATATAATCAACGAAAAGGCCTTAAAAACTGAGCTGAGGCTTCCGCAAAGAGGAAGACATTTTGCTGTGGACAACAAGAGTGAGTAAGCTCCCCCAACATCAAGGAAACCAAAGGAGCTAGGCTCACATTCAGACTCCCACACAACAACTTCAATTGAAAAACCAAAGTTAAAAACCAGCCATTCATTTCTCTCTTCCTGTTCTGCCTCAGCCTGGCTTTTTCACAACCTTAACCTTTAGCTCTAACTTGAGGAATTTTTTTAAAAGGCAGATCAAAGAAAGTCAGCCTCTGATAACAACAGGGGTGTCTGAAATTCCAAGGGAACTCACCCAAGTTCTCCCAATGCCAACGAAGGGCCCCGGCTGGTACCTAGCATGGGTCCTGGTCTACAAGGTGGTCATGGGTGGGCTCCTCTCTGGAATCCTGCCATTTACACCACAATACAGCAATCCAAGTCACTGCGAGTGAGTCAGCTGGGCATAGGCTCAGGAAAGAAAGTCCAATCTCGGGTCACCAAAATGGTAGTGGAAAGGGGATCTGGCCCTTCTAGGAGAAAGACTTGAGGGGTTTAGAAGGTGTATTCCCCCTATTTTTCTTTCTGAGTAGGATGCAACAACAGGAAATCTTGCATATAAGAAGAGATCTTATCCTATTTCAAAACAGAAACAAAAACAACCCCCAAAGTAAATAAATGAGTGCTCTCAAAAAGATGGACTGGGACATTAGCCTTAGAATCTTCTCTCACACTAACCGGGACAGCAAACGACCTTTGACCTTCGGTCTAAGGCAGTGGTTCTCAACCTTGGCTGCACATTAGAATCACCTGGGAATCTTTTTAAAATCCTGATTTCTGGGCCTCATCTCTGGAAATTCTGTTTCTTTGTTACTAATGTTGTGGCCCCACCCCATGACAAAGAAACAGAATGTTGTGGCCCCACCCCATAACAAAGAAACAGAATTTCCGGAGGATGAGGCCCAGAACTTAGGATTTTAAAAAGATTCCCAGGTGATTCTAATGTGCAGCCAAGGTTGAGAACCACTGCCCTATAGCATTTTACCACACCTTCCTGTTGATTTGGAGATTGCAAATAGTAACTGACCACAATATGCAACAAGCTCCCTCTTCTCTTTCTTTCTTTTCTCCCTCCTTCCCTACACTTGACTTCTCATTCCAGAGTATGGAAGACAGGAAATACTACCACCACCTGCCAGGGGTGACATATAGGAAAACTGAGGCTGGAATTGAAATCCTCAGCAGTAGTTGCCGTGGTGAATGGCTATCTCACCTTTTTTTTTATCCTTTCCAAAACAGCAGCATTATTTTACAACCCATTTGCAAAGGCATGGGAAACATTGTAATAGTTGCTGAAAATACAAGTGATCAAGTGTTATACCTGAAGCTCTGATGATAGCTGCTGGGAGAGGCAGCAAAAAAAAAAAAAGTGCAAAGAGAATTTCTGTGGCGGTGATGACCTTGTGCAGGAACTTGGAGAATGAGTAGGTAGATGGATGGCAGAAGACAAAAGATCAAATACATTAAAGACTCTGTTTCTTTCCTTTAGACTGCTGGCTGATTGAAATTGTCATCACGACCATGATACAGTGATGGAAGGTATCTTAAAGTGGCTTGCATAAATGTAATACATTTTTAAAAAATAAATAAATAAAAAGCAACTGAAAATATGCCTGTTTCAAAGTCAATTGGAAGAAGAAAAAGTTAATGAAGTATATTCAAAGTGGAAAATAAGTAAAATATATATATAATCAGCTAAAGGAAAGAATTATAATCAGCTAAAGGGAAGAATTAGAGTTAATATTATTTTGTAATAAGATAGTAATCTCACAATAAATAAGATGGTTTGACAAAAACCATGAGGCTTGCTTTTAGAGTGACAAAATTGATTAAAGTGAGGGATATAAACTGGGGACCATGTGCTGGGCTGCAAGAGGTCTATGAAATCCTGAAAATATTTTGCAAAATTTTTAAAAAATATTATGCACTCCCCATCCCCTTAAACAATGTGCCTAGCAGAATACTATTTAGAAAAGTCTGATCTAATTGCATTCTACATCAGCATTTCTCCTTTATAAAGTTTAGGAAACTAAGGCCCAAATGAGTGAAGTGATTTACTTGTCATAGCTAATAGGTAACTACTTCTGAATGACCCCTACAGCTCTGTTGTCCAGTTGGTACTCTGGTATCCTCTACCCGTGACTTTCTTTTGCAGAACATCTGCTGTTGGTCACTGTATTAATTTCTTAGGACTGCTATAATGAAGCACCACATCATGAGTCACTTAAAACAAGAATTATTCTTCTACAATTCTAGAGGCCAGAAGTCTAAAATCAAGATATTAGCAGGGCCATATTCTCTTGGGGACTCTGGGTAGAATCCTTCCTTGCCTCATCCTTGCTCCTGGTGTTGGCCTTAAGTCCTTGGTAGTCCTTGGCTTGCAGCTATATCTTTCCAGTCTATCACACATAGCTTTCCCCCTTTGTGTCTCTATCTTCACATGGCATTGTCCTCTTCATATAAGGACAATGGTCATTTTGGATTAGGATTCACTCTGAGGACCTTATCTTAACTTGATTACATCCGCAAAGCTATGCCAAATAAGATACTGTGGTTTAGGTCATCAGCTTCTCTTTTTGGGTAACATAATTCTACTTAGAAGAGTCATCTATTTCTCTCCATCCTCCTTCCTAAAATAGCTGCTCTTCTCTAGCCTTGTAAAGCTATCATTCCAAAAATAACTGAATGCATCCTACTCAACCTTCTTCCATTGAGGTTCAGGTCCATCATTTCACTAAGTCATAAGCAAATTGTCCTAACTTCTAAGGAAAGATAAGGTGCTATTGTTCTACATTTGAACTTTAACCCAATTTGGAGAGCTGAGCCCCTCCACATGCTCTGTTGTGTTGACTCTGAATCATTGATAATTAGTCTCTTGGACCTCCACACATCTGACATCAATAAAGAACTATTTTTTTTTCTGGCTTCTTTATGAGTATATCTTGAGGAGAAAAGTCAAAGCCTTCCTGAAGGAAAGATATATTATACCTATTGCTTTTTCCAATCTACAAAGCTGGTCCCTCCATCATAAAAGAAAATTAGAGAGGTCTGACATTATCTCTGCTTCCTATGGCTGAGTTGACTATTACCCAACCTTTGTCAATTTGGGAATCCAAAGGGTAAAAACACACACAAAAACAATATTTTTTTTAAATGAAAGGCTGCCCAAATTTTATGTTCTATTTCCTTATTAGATAGCTATTTTGACCCTTTTAGATAAATGGGCGTTTTTAGCATCTTTGGCCTTGATAAGAAACTTCACAATTCTCATGGGAAATTACAAATCTCAGACCATCCTGACCCACAGAAAGGAACTGTCATTTTTGTTTATTACTTCCTTAAATTCTCCTGAAACTCTCTAGAGACCATTTGTTAAAATGCGCAACAGAAACTAATATAAAGATAGGGTGCTAAAACTTAGAAAAATACTGCCATTTGCAACAACATGACTGGACCTTAAGGACATTATGCTAAGTGAAATAAGCCAGTCAGAAAAAGCTAAGAACCATATGACTTCATTCATATGTGGAATATAAAACTGAAACTCGTGACTACAAACAACAGTGTGGTGGTTGCCAAAGGGAAAGGGGTTGGGGGAGAAGGGAGTCCTAATATATGACAGGAGAAGATTTGACTTTGGGTGGTGGTTACACAGTGCAATATACAGATCTTGTAACATAGAAATCCACACCTGAAACCTATATGATCATGTCAACCAATGTCACCCCAATACATTCCATTTTTTAAAAAAAGAAGACATAACAAGTAGTATACACTGAATAAGTGAATTGCTTTTAATGCCATTTAAACACTTTAATGTTATAACATAAAAGTTGTATATTGATATATTAACTATCTTTAAGATTGAGAAGAAAACTCACTCTTAGGTTGAATGAGATTAAGCCATTTTTCTTACCTACAGCTGGTTTTGAGATTGCACCCACACTGTGTTAGTGAATTCAAGAAGGACAGAATTGTACCCACTACATTTCCCTACCTACAAGCATCCTGAAACCTTGAGTTGTCTAGAAGGACATTAGTAGCTTGTCACTGTGTGTGATACTTGCCTATGCACATGGCACAGTATCAAGGGATCCTGCCAAATTTGGTTTGAAAACTAGTCTAAACTATTTCATTTCACCTTGGCAACCTCTCTTCTGGGACCAGATTGCTTCTGAGAGCAAATTTCACCTCTTGACCTTAGATTAAAGGCTGTCTGTCAACTTTCTCTCTTCTCATCTCCCTTTTCTACAACAGATGTGGCATTAACATATACATGTGCCTCTTCTAATGGCTTTATTATCAGTCATGTCTCCTCATTCATCCCACTTGTTGGCATCTCAAGTGACTCCATTCCACACATTTCTGGCAAAAGACTTCCTGAGGTATCATAAATGGCCATTGAGTTTCTGGACAGTAGACTTGACACTGTGTTCCAATAATTGCTGCTAACAGGTGGTAGAAAACTGGGTTGTCTGGAATTTTTGAACCTGATTTCATCTTCCAACTCCATATGTATAATTCTTTATGTCTCTACCATTCTGTTCTTGGCTCTATTTGTTTCTTCAAATTTTGCAACTATCTGAAACAGCAGAGGACTGATTTCCCAGCATTTGGAACAAGTAAATGAGTTTGACTTTTGCAGATACTCATGAATATCTCTGCATGTGCATCAACACCTGAACTGAAGGTCAGCAACTGAGTGAAACAACCAGATACTTTAACAGAAATAAATATGCCCATCATGGGTAATAAAAAATAATAAAATCAATATTGATCTGATGGGAAAATTCCTTCAAAATGAGAAACATGGTGAACCCAATTTTAGTGAGGAGAAACATACACAGATTGAGCATTGGACATTGGATGAATAAAACAAACACTAGTTGCTTTGAAGTTTTTGTTGCTTTTATCTTTATTTCTTTATTTTTACTCTTAAGATACAGTCCAAATTCCTTAATATGGCCCTTTATATTTTCAGTCCCTAGCTCACCCCTCTCCAACCTTGTACTCTATGTCCAAGCAAACTGAACATTTTATATTTGATAAAGACAATGTACTCTGTCTCGATTCTAAGCTCTTCATAGATTATTCTTATCTTCCTAGCATAGTTTTCCCCTCTATCTTTACATTTCTATTTCCTTAAGATCTCAATATATAATTTCTTCCAAGAAACTTTCCCTGACTCGTTTACTGTGCAAAGTGCCACCACTTTCTACAATTACAAGTTATTCTATAGCCCATACCATGCACTTGACACCAAGTGTTATGAGGCTCTGGCTCTTTTTCACTCTGTCCCACCTTGAACCCTATGAAAACATAGACCCCCTTCTATCACATTAATCAAAGCACCTACAAGTACATTGCCAGATACATGCAATGCTTAAATATGTGATGAGTGAAAGCACAAATAAATATGAAGGTAAGAACAGATTTGCTTTCCAAAAGATAAAAGCCTTAAAATACTTATGCTACTCAGTTGAAGCCAAAAGGTCACATTTAAAAATTAACATTTATTGATCCCTCAGATTGGGCCTCCAATTAGTGTCTGTAGCACTGACTTTTCTCTTGAGCTCCATCCTTAAACATCCAAGTTCCTCTTAAACTTCAATTAAATGTCTGATTTCAAACTTAACATGTCTAAGAGGTTTTTTAATGGTTCTTCCACAAACCTGACCTGCCTGCAGTCTTTCCCAACTGTTTTGGTAATTACATAGGCAAAAAATATCTGTGCAATTTATTGTCAAGCCCAAAATCTTGGAATCATTTTCGACTCTTCTAATTGTCCCCAACATCCAGTGCATCAGTAAATTTCTTAATTTTACCTTAAAATACATCCAAGTTTGACAATTTCTTATCATTTTCCAAGCTATCGCCTCATTTCAGCTGTATTAGTACGGTGGCCTCCTAGCAGATCTCCTTGTTTTCATTCTTATCTATTCCAATCTATTCTCACAGAATCAGAGTGACCTCTTAAAGCATAAGTCAATCCATGTCTTTCCTACGCACAAAACCTAAAAGGTCTCTGCACTGAGAAGACAGACATAAGCCCCAACAGGGGCCCACAAGGTTTCTGTGACCCGGCCTCCTCATCGTCCCTGATCTCTCCCCCCGCTCTCTGTCCCTAACCCAGCTCCAGGGACATTGGTGTCCTTGCTGTTCCTTCAATGGTCAGGCCTTCTCCCACCTCTGGGCCTTTTGCCGTCCTGTCCCCTGTCCCCTGTCCCAGGAACAGGCTTCCCTCAGATACCATCTTCTCTCACTTCCTTCAAGTCTTGTTAAACTAACACCTTCTCAGGGAGGCCTCTGGACCACTTTTTAAAAAACTGCCATTGATGCAGAACCAGGGCTGGGGTGGAGCCTGGATTCTGTATTCCCGCACGCTCTCGCGTGATCTGGGGCAGCGGATCCTCCAACCACGCTGTGCAATTTCCTGTTTACCATTCCTGTTCTTCTTTTCTTTAGACCTGGTACACTTTACCTTCTAATACATTACATCCCTTACTATTTATTCTGTTACTCACCTGTCTCCTCTTACTGCAATAGTTGCATGGGACAGGGATTGTCTCTTTTGTCAACTGCTGTGTTCCCAGCGACTGGAAAAAAACTTAGCATAATAGGAATTCAGTAACATTTGTTAAAGAACAAATGTGTAGGACGCCAATGCTGCAACCTAAATATGCCTTGCTCCATGCCTACAAAATCTCTTATTAAGGGAAATCTAGGGAAAGGCTCATTGTTCCCAGTGAGACAACAGGCATTTCTAGAAAGTACCATTCTAATCATTCCACCAGCTGTGGCCTCCCGGTAGCAGCTGACCTAGGAGTGGCCCGAGCTAGAATCCAGCGATGGCCAGGGTCATTCTGCCCAGTCAAGTCGAACAGATCTTTCACCCTTGAGTTTAGGCATCTCAGCTCCAGGGATATTTTTTCCCATAATGCAGATTGCTCCCAAGCTCTCCATGTAATTCTCTTTCAAGAGGAAACTTTGTGATTTTGTGCACTTCTTGTGTTTTTTCCAGCCCTGAAATTCTAAGATCCCCTAACTCTAGGGGAGGTATGTATCAGTGTAAGAAGCTTAACTGTGATTCAATAATAACTCACTTTTGTTTTTCTGAGCCATAGCTTGATGGAAACTCTTTCCCCAGTGGCCCCTGAAAGTGGAACAAGTACTGTTGGCTATACCAGCTTTGCCACAGCTGGTAATGAGAGAAGCAAGAATTCTCCAGGCAGGATGAGCAGACAGAGAAGTAACTGATTTTTGTTCAGAGACCATAGCTGAAAACACAGGCATCATCTGCAGCACTCACTCCCCAGTTTCCAATGTGGAAACCCATTAGAGAAACCACGAGAGCATTGGCAGATTTCAAATAGAAGTTTGCCGCGAAAGACTGCCTTTGAAAAATAATGGGCTTGGAAACTTACTATTTGAATAACCCTAAGGAAGGTATTTCAAGCCAGGGCATTTCTCTTCTACGTGATTTGGTGGGAGAGGATTCTCTTGCTTTATTTTGTTTAAGCCATGTGGCTATTTAAAAATCCATACATTTTGTGTGTAAGGACTAACTAAATTCATAACCAAAGAATCAACCTTTCTTGATTTTGTTTTCAAGCATTTTGTAGTTTGTAAACATTGGCTTTAAATTGGCCTACACATCGGAGTTGGTTGTGGTCATTTGGGAGTTCCACCTTAGGTAAACCCTTCGCTGCCACAGGCCACCATAAAAACGTTATAAATTGAATGGAGACTTGTCATATTGCTATTTAGACTCTAAAGGGCTTAGTGGTTATTGAAGTGAGAGCCTAGTGACCCATCTGAGTATAATGGCAAGAGAGTCAGTGACCCAGAGGTCAGCCTGTGGCATAGCATCCAAGGGTCAGGCCAGGCTACCATCCTCCTGAATTGCTGGCAGATTCACTCTGAGGACCCACAGATACAAGTGCTGTCTTCTGCCACCCTGCCCTTGGCTTCCTCGCTCCTTCCAACACTCCGGTGGGCCATAGAGGGCACCTTGAATATCACATGTGAAAAGGCAAGAACACAAAGGGGAAGAGAATTTGAAAAGCCAAAACAATCTTCACTTTGGATATTTATGCTAGTTCCACTCAGCAATTCATTTTTTTCTTAAGGGCACTACATCAAATAGTTTTGTATCTTTGGTTTTACTGCTGTGCAGTAAAGACCACTGAACTGATTTGCAATATAGTAAATACTGATTTCCGGGTCTTGGGAAAGAGTCAATATCCAACTACCTGACACGATCTCTTCTAATAGTAGGGGAAACTTGCCATCTTTTTTCTAGAAACCTTCTAATTTTTATTTATTTCATGCAAATTCATCAGCTTTTTCTGTTGTTCCTAGATCTACAGCCAATTTTCACAAGGACTGGTAAAAAAAAATACTAAAAACTTGGAATTTAAAATCTTTGTTCTCATCTTCCTGTTGATCATTCTGATATTCTGATGTATATTATTTATAGGAAAAGATGTGGACTCACTCAGAAATAAGACTTCCTTCAAAATGTATGCAAATACATTAAGTTGAGAAAGGCTGTTCCACTAAGAGGTTTCGAAGTATAACATAAACAACTGAGCATTTATGGTACATATTGCCATGGTTTCTCATGAAGTCATTTTCAGATCCCATCTTTTATGTTATTCTATGAAAACTGAGAAAGCAGAACTGGCAAGATCTTTCAACCAAGATCAAAACAAAATTAATGCAATTTTGGGAAAAAAATTGCTTTAAAAATGAGAATCGGTGGGGCTCAGAGTTTTAAGAAACACTGTCTCACAAGACTGTGTATTCCTCCCTGAGACAGTTGTCCTTAAAGACAGTGACTATATCTTCCATTTCTGTACATTGAATGCCTAGTGTTTGAAGCTAGAGTAGGCATTCGATACATATGTGTTAAGTTAAATTCCATTGACTTCTCCTCAGATCAGGGATGGGAAACAGAATAGAACTTTCTACGCTATCATGCCCGTTTACTTGAGAGAAACATATTATATCTAATTAAGCATTTGATTATGTTCAAGTACCTCACTTTAAAATGAACTTAGTTGCCTAGAGTAAAAATTTAAAACTATTTTTACTTCAGAAAACGAAGTGAAAATAGAACCAGCTGGATAAAACCTAAATCAAATTAGATGATATTTTTCCAATATTTGCACTGATGAAATAAATTATTGAGTGGTTTTGTTGATTTTTTTCTGTTAGATACATAAACCTCACTGAAAAATTGTGTCTCTTTGTTGTGGCTCCTTTTGTGAACTTTCATGAGGCACAAAGCTGAGAAAATATTTGAGACATTTTTTTTTTCAAATTCATGGTTCTTTCTCATTTACCAGACTTTTTTCTGTATAACAAAAATATTAAGGAATTCATTATTAGAAGAGGCAACGTTCTGATTTTTTACAAGGAGAAATGAGCCTTCTAAACACAAACTTGATTTTTATTACTTGTGATATTTGTTTAGTTGTTCTGTAAGTAATAATGTATAGGCATCAGCAGTAATTCAATTTGTACTGAGTAGAAAATATGCCTAGACTGCTGGGCATGCAGAATCACTGAGCATAAGGCCAAATGTCAGCATCAAGACAGGAACTTGATGAATCATCATTGATTATAGTGTTATTGATGGTTTCTCCTGATGTATAAGGTGATTTCTTGCCAGTGATTCCCTCCATGACCTTGGACCATTCATGTTACTCTAACTCAGTTTCCTCAACTAAAAAGAGGTGGATGACAAAAGGGACAAGGAGCCTGTCTGGTGTTGCTCAATTGGTTGAGTGCTATCCCCTGTTGCCGGTTCCATTCCCAGGTTGGGGGTATGCAGGAGGCAGCCAATCGATGCTTCTCTCTCATCAATGTTTCTTTCTCTCTCTCCCTCCCTCCCTCCCTCCCTCTCTCTACCTTCCCTTTTCCTCTCTCTAAAATCAACTTTTAAAAGAGGGTCAAGGATCCCGGCCAGCATGCCTCAGTGGTTGAGCGTCGACCTATGAACCAGGAGGTCACAGTTCGATTCCCTGTCAAGGGCACCAAAAAAAAAAGACAAATAAATAAGTAAATAAAAGGGAATAAATAAATAAAAGGGGGTCAAGGAAACGATGGGGAGAGATGACAACATAGGCCAACCATATACAGATCGAGGAACGTGAACCCAGCCAATTTCTTTGAAATGTTCCATGAATATAAAGCTTTATTTACTATTCAGAATCTAGACAGACACCATAGCACTAGGCTCTCATCCTATCTTCTTATTCTCCTTGAAAATATAATTCAGAAGTTATGCACAAGATGAAAATCTGTCTAAAAAGAGCAACAATAAGCATTAGCAGAATCAACGCTTAGTTCTCTTAGAGTAGATTATCCTCGGCAAATCTTGCCTGCAAGGACAATATTCCACCTCACTGCTCATTTTGTTAACAGCTCACATCTATTTACTCTTAACTTGGCGTGTAGCTTGCATTCAAGCACTAAAGTCATTTAGAAATGTGAAATTCATAAACTGCTGTGGATGAAAGAGCCTTTGAAAATCACCTATGCCTATCATCAGTCTGAAGGACTCTCAGAAGCTTGAACAATCCCAGTAATGTGGAACTCACTACTTCCTGGGGCAACCTATTCTATCTTTGGACCAAGTCCTTCCTTACTCCAGAAAGAAGAAATAGTAACTGTGCTTTAGCTATGTTTTCATATCAGTCTGGTATACTAATTCTCCTTTCCCAGCCTATGGTGAATTGCAAAAAGGAGTTGAGAGCATTTAAGTAGGGAAATGGACCGTTTCCTATTTAGATTGTTTTGACAAATAAAAGCCCAAACCTTTGGGACATTCACAGAGTAAATAAAATTTTCATGATAGCACAAACAACCATTTAATTAATATTAAAGGAGCCTCTTTTCCAAAACCAATATCAAAGGTTATTATAGACACCATCTGTGACTAGCCATATTGTACTTTCAGACTTCCACGTTTTATATGCCTTAAGATACCACTCTAAGACCATGTACGAGCATGTCACAAGAAATTAATCTTCTGTTTTTCCCTGGCTCCTATTGAAGTTACCTCTAGTTCACAACACATATACAAATCCTTGTCCTATGTTCATCCCCCTAAAAATACAATGCTAGTATTTCTTTTCTTCCCATTCTTTGTCAAGTTTTATTCTCAAAAGATTATTTTACTCATTATTGCTCCTTCTTTGCCACATTTTTACTCTTTAACTCATTGCCATCTGACTTTTATCCTAAGTATTATGATAATACTACTCTTTTAAGATCACAATCAATTCCTAATTGGCAAATCCGAAGAACAAATTTCTCAGATCTTAACCCTAACATACCTCAGTGATGCACCTAATTCTGTTGATTGCTAGCTTTGTCTTGTACCTCATCACTTGTCATCTACCCTCAACTTTTTGTGTTGTTCTACCTCTCCATTAAGTAAGTATTGTTACTCTCCAAGGAGCCACCTTTGCAAATTTTCTATTTTTCCTCACAACCTCTTCTGGAGAAGTCCCATCTATTTTGAGTTTTCCCTGTTGCCTACATACCTCTAGCCCTGACCTCTCCACAAGTTGTAGGCTCATTTTCCTCATGAATGGAATAAAATACGAGATAATATTTAAAAGATAAATAAGAATTAGTCATGAAATGTGGATGGAAGGATACTGGAGAGAAAAAAAACATTATTAGAAGATAGAAAATAATATTGAAAAGATTGGCAATAAAAAAAGGTCTATCCAAAGAAATAAATGAAGCAGAGCTAGAAAAGGGTATACATGAGAAATCTGGATGGTGCTATAGAAGAGCTAGGTCATATGAGGCTTTGTAATCCTTGTAAAGGAGTTTGGACTTTATTCCAAGGGTCAAACTACAGCGGGAAGACTGGGGAGGGTTGGGAAGAGGGAGTTAAGAGATCAACCAAAGAACTTGTATGCATGCATATAACCAATGGACACAAGACATTGGCGGGTAGGGGAGGCCAGGGGAAGGTCAAGGGGAGAAAAAAAAGAGGAGACATACTCTTTGTAATACTTTAAGCAATAAAACAAAATTAAAAAAATAAATAAAAATAAATTAGGATCAAAGGAATTTCATGATCATATCTATCTACACTAATAAAAGACAAAGATGCTAATTGACTGTACCTTCGCTACACCCCTCAGCCAATCAGAAGAGTATGCAAATTAACCCAACAAAGATGGCCGTTAAATTTGCATACTGCAGGCGGGGCGGGACAGTGCGAGCCGCCATCCACGCCTCCCGTGTGTGACCCGGGGTGGCAGGGTGGGATAGTGCAAGCCACCGCCCACCCTGCCGCCATCCAGGCCTCCCGTGGATAAGCCAGCAGGTGGTTATCCCCTGAGGGGTCCCAGACTGTGAGAGGGCACAGGCTGGGCTGAGGGACCTCCCTGAGTTCACAAATGTTTGTACACCAGGCCTCTGATATTTTTAATAAAATCTTAATGTTAATGAAGGGATTGGATGGAGGGGGAGAGGGAGGGATGTGGAGCATCTAGAGAGGATTCAGAAGTTTATTCAAGAGATTATGAGGGGGTGGGCTGAAAGTGATAGTTACGATAGAAAGGATAGATTCAGATCTTATTTACTGAGTAGAATGAATAAGGCATCTTTGTTGATTTGATTTGTGAGAGAAAGGAGTTAAGAACATTATCTAGGATTCTAAGTGGCACCTTGATATGCTGGCACCTTTCACTGACAGGGAAAATTGGCAATGAGGGCAAGTCTGAGGCCAAAAATATAAGTTTTCAACATAAATACCAAACTATCTTCTGGACATCTATCCCCATGTGCTTATCCCACAGGTGCCTCAAAATAAGTAAGTTTAAACTTTACCAGAGAGTGTGAGAGGGAAGATTCATCAAAAGAAAGAGTATAGTTGATGTTCTCTTAATAGAGGAAAGTGGAATGCAAACTGGATAAGCAAGAAATAGAAGTTGTCCTTCTCATTTTCCTCTCAAAAGCCACTATTTCTCCTCTATCTTCTGTGGGCCAAAGTATTTTTTGACATTTCCTAAATTCTCATCAGTCTCTCTCTAAGAATAGAGCCTCTACATTGCCTGAAACCGGTCTCCCTATTTGAACCACTCCCTTGCCCCCAAATCTTCTCTGGCTCCCCATTGTCTGCTAACTGATATCCAAATTCCTCAGGCCCTCTATACTCTGTCTTCCCCTTTACTTTTCCAGATTAACTCAGCCAAATTTTCCTACACAAAACCCTTAAAAGGCATGACATATTGGCAATCCACCCAATAAGCTTTAAGGCTCTCCTACTTCTCTACGCTTTGAATTGTGTTGTGTTCCATTTTATTCACCTGCAGTCCCTAGCGACATTCTAGCCATCCTTTAAAGTCCAGTTCAGGTGTGCACGTGTGCACATGAGCCTGGCCAAGTCACTCCTGTCAGAAGTGATGGGGCTCTTCTCAGTTCTAGCACAAACACATTATGGGATTTGTTCCGGCCAGAGCAGCACGTAACAGATAGGCAATGGCAAGTGGGAAATGGGAGCATTCGATCAAGCAACTAATTATTTATAAGCATTTAAATTATTTCCAACAATCTACAGTTTACTGGTGATGATATTAAAGATCCATGTGCCCCTGGAAGGCAACAAAGGTTGATGAATTTCCCTGCTCCCTTGTATTCTGGAAGCAAAGAGCAAAGGACCATCTGCCCTAGCATATTGCAAGATAAGACCAATCTCCATCCTTTCTCAGTAACTCAAATGATACGCAGCCCCGTGCTTCTTAATGACCCTGTTATTTACTTGCCTTTATAAAGCTCCGGGTTCCTCTCTCTTCTTTGAGGCACTGCTTTCTAATGAATGCCTCCCCGCCCCCCGCATTGTAATAGCCTAAATAAAGTCATCGCTTTATTTGCTCTGTGCCTTTTGTCTTTCATACTGGTTTGTTTTGAGACTGAATGTACAAATGGACAATGAACAGACCCCACATAAAAATGGAACTCTGACCCATAACTTGGAGTAACCTGCCCCAGAAACCAACCCATTATCTATAATAACAGCCCAGGAAGCCAGCCTGCTATAAGTCAGACTCAGACTCATAGGAAGCCAGCCTGCTGTTGCTGCTAGACACAATTCAGGAAGCCAATCAAGAACTCCTGTAGCTATTGGCCCCAAATGACCAGGACTTGATAAATTGTCAGCTTCCTTTCCATTTTTTGTCCCTGCTTCCAACTTAGGACCAACAAGGAAAGTCAAATATGCATCTCTAGTCACACAGATGTCCTGCTTCTGGTTGGCCCACTTTCCCCAGGCCAACAGCTTCCCATCAGGGTGCACCCGAAGCCTTTCCTTTTTCCACAACTAAGCTTTCCTACCCCTCTGCCTGCCTTCGAGTCTCTGCCACACCAACAACTACAGCCAACTCTCCTGCTAGAGCAAACTCAGAGTAATCTTTGCTTATTTTCATTTGGTTGGTTTTTATTTCCATGGCTTGACTGAATTATACCAGCTAATTTCTAAATCTCTTGGCATGAATATTATCACAAAGCCTGAGTGGTATCAAATTCATTTCACAGCTCTCCATGAATGTTAAAGCATTTGTTCCTGCTTTTTGCATATACATTCATCAAGTACCCTTATTTCAATGCATTGCATATAAAGGTATAAGATGAATGGATTAACAAATGTGATTGGAAATTGGAACCAGTAGCAAATTTGTTTGATTTGCTTATTCCAAATACTTACTGCCATCTAATTGTTTATTTTCAATAAATGTTTGGCACAACTCCTTTTTTATTCAGTCAAAGCCATTCATTTTCCAGTGAAATTCACACAACTTTATGCCATCTTATTTTCAGCATATTAGTGTGATTTAATTAAGAATAAATGCTAGTTTAAATCATTCCTACCAAAGCCTCAAATATTTTACATTCAACTGTTTTTCCATAAAGGTGTCTACAGAGCAATGCAACTAATTTGATACTCTTAGGGAAATGCCTTGGTGTGTTTTTTTTCTGGTGTTTTTGTTTGTTTATTTGTTTGTTTGTTTGTTTGTTTTTACTCTACCTAAATAGTATTTCAAACTTTGCAAGATAAGTTCTTTTTTTAAATATATTTTTATTGATTCCACAAAGGAAGGGAAAGGAAGAGAGAGATAGAAACATCAATGATGAGAGAGAATTATTGATCGGCTGCCTCCTACATGCCTCCTACTGAGGGGCAAACCCCCAACCCAGGCATGTGCCCTTGACTGGAATTGAACCCAGGACCCTTTAGTTCACAGGCCAACGCTCTAGCCACTGAGCAAAACTAGCTAGGGCACAAGATAAATTCTTGTCATCTGAGGAAGAACATTCATTTTTATTGCTTCCTTCTTTTTCTCCTACTGTGACAGTGCCGCCTGTTGTCCTCCGATGAAAGAGGAAATGATAATGGGAATAATAATCCATGTCATGCCATGAGAAGCAGCATCTATTGAAACCCCTCCAGCTTTCCTGCTGCTCTAGCACGAGAGGAATATATGCATCTCTTATCACATGTTTATTTTCATCTTGCAAGTCACATGGGACTTTGTTTACCTCTATTAAAACTTCAGAGTCTCATGAGTTGATGAAGGATGAGAAAGATTATATGATCAATGGTGCTTAATTTTGTTATTTCCATTGCTTTTCTAGGCCTAAGAAGAGTAACAGCAAAAAGCCTTTGCCATTTGCACTTCAGGTGGATTTCCTTCGCAACAGGTTGCTGTTTTGTGAAACTGATTTAACCCCACACTGTTTGGAGTGTTAAAGTTGGAAAGGCAGCAGGAAAAGAGACCTGTTTTGTTTTGTTTTTTACAATTGCTTAAAGTAGGCATGAAAATGAACTTGGAAATTTTTTTATTGCCATACAAGAATATATCATGTGGGAAACGTCACCCAAAGTCTCCTGCACAGAAGAATCAATAATGAGCATCTCTAGGTGAATCTGAGAGTCCACGTTTATCACCCAAAAGTAAGTGGGGAGGTCAGTGCTCATAAACCTTAGCCAAGTAAGGAGCACCTATCCAAACCAGTTGCTCCATGAAGTCAAAGTCCTAATCATTATTATTACTATTATTGTTATTATTTCATCAAACAGAAAAATTAACTAAGTCAACTCCAAGTTGGTCCTGAAGTCAAATATGAGGTCAGGTTTTAATATTTGCATATACATCACTGTTGTCATCAGAATCCTTTTAATTAATAAGCACATTGTGTCAATTTGGGTACAAACACCTTGAACCTGGTGCCCGTTGCCTATCTTTGTAATCTAAGAATTACAGATTTGCATGAACACAAGGCATAGGATATATTGTTTCTGATGCCCTTTATCAAGCAATTCAAGAGAATAAAGTTCTAAAATAATTAGAATGGTCACTCTTAATGAGTGTAGACAGTTTCAGTTTCCCAAGAGAGGAATCATTCTGTAGATTGGTGGTTGCACAACGTGAATGTAATTAACTGCACTGTACACCTAAATTATTGAGTGGGAAATTTTATATTTTGTATATTTTACCATAATTAAAAATAAAATAATCATTAGAATGGGGCATATAATAACTACTAGCTTAATAAAGTCCATGAAGATAGCCCTCCACTTCCATATATGCACATGGTCATGTGAGCCCATCAAAGCCAAGTCTATTGCTAGTATTACCTTTCATTAACATTGAACATCATCTCTACACCTCATTCTCAATCTCCTACAAAATGAACTACTGAACTGAAATTTCTAGGTTGCCCAGTAATCAGACCAACTGAAAACTACTTTTCATCTAGATCAACTGAAAATTTTTCTATCAGCGTTTCCTCATACAAGTTGCATGAAGGCCATGCCTTCCTCCAACTGCCACAGAGACATGGAGCTCACATCCTGTTTGTCCTCGGAGATGCTCATCTATCCCAAGAACTCAGGCTCGTTAGTTCCACCACATCCTCAGCTTTTATTTATTTTTTTTAAATATATTTTATTGATTTTTTACAGAGAAGAAGAGAGAGGGATAGAGAGTTAGAAACATCGATGAGAGAGAAACATCGATCAGCTGCCTCCTGCATGCCCCCCAGTAGGGATGTGCCCACAACTGAGGTACATGCCCTTGACCGGAATCAAACCTGGGACCCTTTAGTCTGCAGGCCAACGCTCTATCCACTGAGCCAAACCGGTTCGGCCACATCCTCAGCTTTTAACAGGTGCAAGAAAAGTTTTGATATTGTAGATTCTCTGTCTTTTGGTGGTTCGTTGGAGGCCATGCTCTTCTTGGCTTTCTACAGCTTCCATGGGAGCCAGAAGTGTCCATGTTTTTAATAAAAATTCTTTTCTGCTTACTCAGACAGAGTCACCTTTTGTGGGAATATACCTAAGAATCATGGAATGGACTAACTGGAATGGAAAAACTAGAAAGATCATCAAAATGAAGAGCAGTTGAATTCTAGGTTCAGTTAAATCTCAAGTGACTGGTATTAAAAATTACTCATGAATGATCACTACCCCCTCAAACTAGCCCGGTTTGTGATTTTTCATAATTATCTAGTAAAGTCTCACAAATTCTGACTTTGTAAATAGATTTACTATTTAAAAGGGGTCAAAACAATCTCTGAGTAAGACAATTTGTCAAAAATAACATCTTTGTTTCTTTATAAAGAAAAAAGGAAAGCATTGCAGAAATCTGTAGTGATGATCAACACAGCACAGCCAAATGTAACCTTACTTAACACCTTGATTTTATCCTGATTGACCAACTCACTACAGTTTACTTGGTCATAAATTCAATTTTCTTATCAGACCAGAAATGGGATACAGCAGAGTACCTGAACAAATTATTTTGAGGTCTAAAAAATGTGATAGCCACCCTTTGCTTAAAAGCTAACTCTCTTTGTCAAGGTACCTTCCATTTTGGATGACTTATTTTCTCTCTTATATGTCAACATTGGACTTTATAAGGGACTAGGACCAAGAACTGGGAGTTCATTAGGAACCCAGAAATGTCTCTCTGTTCTGCTTCTTTCTGAGAATTTCCTGCCTTCATTTTTTCTGAGACTAGTTTTCATTGCTTCACTAGGCATATGGTTAAACATTATCACAACAGAGCCCACAAGTTGGCATGTCCTACATTCAAGTAGATAACCCAAACAGAATCTGGCATCAAGTTCAACATGTATGTTTCTTGGGAGAGGATCTAATTGACTTAGCTGGGGACAATAGCGGACATCTGGTCTACCACCTGTGGTCAAGATGCCAGGGTCACAGTTAATGCTGGGTACCTTGTGGGAAGAGGGCATTTTTCAGAGAAGAGATATCACCTGGGCAGGGCAAATGTACCAAGGTGCTTCCTGTGCTCTGTGTTGCCTTTGACCATTTTTCTTTATATGTATCCATTTCTACATGGACATGACACTCTGAGCCTATAGGAGAAATGATTTGCAGAAATTAATTTAATATGTTGTTCTAGTATAATCTTCTTTTCCCTCTATAGAGGAAAAAAATGTATTTCAATGGAAAACTATGCTTCCTCTACAGTGCATCCTTCTCAGTTATCAGTTTCTAGATGTCCTCATTGTCTTTGTTCATTTTTTCATTCATTAATTCTTTATCAGTCATAGGCAATTGATAGTGATTTTAATGGACTTCCTCCAACTCTGTGGAAATCCAGTTTTGTCTCCAATTGCGATTCATCTCAACATTCCTTTATTCCATCTCAATGTGTGCTCCTTTGACTTTTCCTTGGAACAAGGTTAAACATTTTCCTAGTTCCCTCATATCATGAGTAAAATATCATGTCATAGGAGTTAAACTATTTTTATACCTATATAAGTTGTGATTTTCTTTTTCTGAATATTATTCTCTGTTATCAGTATCATTCTTCTGAGCTCTCTTTTTACTTGGATCAGGTTTATGATAATCTAATCATTCTTTTTATCAGAAGATTTCATTTAAAAAGATATTACTTCCCCAGTATGGAGTCACAAATTCAAGAAATCTTGAATACAATTAAAATTAAAAGAAAAAAGACTCAAACCCTCTTGTGGCTCCAATCCTTTTGTTGGAATTATGGCTAGTGATTTATGCCTCCTTAAGGGCCTTGCAACTTTTACTGCTATGTTCTCAGGCCCCAAACAGTTTGTAATATATGTTGAATAAAAGTTTGGTAAATTTAATTATGAATATCAACTTTAAAAGTAGTTTTCTGACTATACACAACTTTGGGGGGGAAAATAATTGGTCTATTAAATCAATATTTTCAAGCTTAATTTTTTCATATTATGGCCCAAGGAGATGGGGAGGGGAGAAAATAAATATAGTGAGTTTAATATAAAGTAACTATAGAAATCAAAATTAACTTGAAAAAAAAAAATATATATATATATTAATTTTGAAACCAAATGACTTGTATGCATGCATATGAGCATAACCAATGGGCACAGATGGGGGGGGGGGGGCGGTGGTGAGGGCATGTGCTGGGTGAGAGGTCAATGGGGAAAAAAAGGAGACTTATGTAATACTTTAAAGAATAACAAATTTAAATGTAAAAAAAAAAGAAAACAAATAAACTTTGAGAAAAGTTAGAACCACCTGAATCCCTAATACTTAAAGGGAACAGGTGGGGAAAGGAGAAATAGCAAAGCTTTTAAAGAAACAAAAACAAAATAAGCCTTGCTCGTATTTCCTCGCCTTTGATACCGCATTGTGGAAATCCAATGCCAAGTATGATCCCATATTTGTTCTGCGAGGAAATGGGACAGAAAGGAAGTAGCCTCGTTTTTCTTTTTTGTCTTGGTATTTTTGTTAATTTAATGCCTTTCTGTCTGTTCTCGATTGCTGTGTAGGCATTTCATTTTCTTTTTTCCCTAGCATTATTTTAAAATTGAATTCAGAATTTTTTCTCTCTTTTGTGAGAAATCTTCTGTTTAGTTTCTCCCAAGAGAGATGAGCAGTCACTGGAAGGCTGGAAGGGGACCCAAAAAGCAAAGCTGGCAGACTATTCATCTGTCAAGATAATTTAGCACTTTACTCTAGCCCCGAGATTACAGTTAACTTTACAATGTAAAATGTCCTTTACTGTAGTGAATCAACAGAGACTTAAAGTTTTTTGAATATTTATAGTGCCTTAACTTTATACAAAAAAATTCTCTGTGATTCTAACATAAAAAAGCATATGTCCAACTTAACTGATTCTGTTGATAAATAAGAAGAAAAGGAGGATGAGAAAGTGGAAAAGAAGTAATAGTCTATTTAAAATAAATTTTAAAATATTTTTAAATGACTTGTCATCTTTGCAATAATTTTTACCTCATTTATAATTGATCAAAAGTAAAACTAGAAGGTACTATTATTCCTCTAAATGTGGTATTAAAAGGTAGTTTTCAGAACATGGTAAATCATGACTTTTGTGAAGATATAAAAATGAACAGGTGTTAAAGATTTTATTTTACTCATTTGTTATGAAGGAACCAAGCAGATGTTATTAATGGTTCAAAGAAAAAATAAAAAGAGCACAACATTTATATGGAGGAGAGGAATGTCAAGATAAATTGGGAATAAGGAAATGGGGACAAAACTTGATTTTCCAGAAGGAAGGAAATCAATTAACATCACTACCAAACAGGGCAGCATTTATATATTCATTCATTACCCACAATTGATAAATAATTGCAAAATAGCTCAAAGACAAAGAACAGGGCTAGAATCAACCTGGAAGTGAATGCTGCAGACAGTGTATAGTTTTCTATTGAAACACACACACACAATTCTACAGTAATTTCCTATCATGATAGAATGTGGATAATGTAGAGGAATGGCACAAATGTGCCCACAGTACCCAATTACAACAGGAGGGTTTATTGTGTTAAATGTCACTCATTTTTGGATATTTTCTAATAACACCAAAAAAAATGTAGTGACATATTAATGGTCTATTTATATATATATTATTGATTAAGATATTACATATGTGTCCTTATCCCCACGTTACCCCCTACCCCCCTCCCCCGCTCATGCCCTCACCCCCCTGTTGTCCGTGTCCACTGGTTAGGCCTATATGCTTGCATATAAGTCCTTTGGTTGATCTTTCCCCCTTACCCCCACCTTCCCCTACCTTCCCTCCAAGGCCTGACAGTCCAATCAATGCCTCTCCATCTCTGGATCAGTCCTTGTTCATCAGTTTATGTTGTTCATTATATTCCACAAATGAGTGAGATCATGTGGTGTTTATCCTTCTCTGACTGGCTTATTTCACTTAGCATAATGCTCTCCAGTTCCATCCATGCTGTGGTAAATGGTAAGAGTTCCTTTTTCTTCTTCCTCTTCTTAAAGAGTACCTTTCAGCATTTCATATAATGCTGGTTTGGTGGTGATGAACTCCTTTAGCTTTTTCTTACCTGTGAAGCTCTTTATCTGGCCTTCAATTCTGAATGATAGCTTTGCTGGATAAAGTAACCTTGGTTGTAGGTTCTTGCTGTTCATCACTTTGAATATTTCTTGCCACTCTCTTCTGGCCTGCATGGTTTCTGTTGAGAAATCAGCTGACAGTTGTATGGGTACTCCCTTGTAGGTAACTGACTGTCTTTCTCTTGCTGCTTTTAAGATTCTCTCTTTGTCTTTTGCTATTGGCATTTTAATTATGATGTGTCTTGGTGTAGTCCTCTTTGGATTCCTTTTGTTTGGGATTCTCTGTGCTTCCTCGACTTGTTAAGTCTATTTCTTTCACCAGGTAGGGGAAGTTTTCTGTCATTATTTCTTCAAATAGGTTTTCAATATCTTGCCCTCTCTTTTCTTCTGGTACCCCTATAATTCTGATGTTGGTACACTTGAAGTTGTCCCAGAGGCTCCTTACACTATCTTCATATTTTTGGAATCTTTTTTCTTTTTTCTTTTTCGGTTGGGTATTTTTTGTTTCTTTGTATTTCAAATCTTTGACTTGATTCTTGGGATCCTCTTGTCTGCTGTTAGATCTCTGTATATTATTCTTTATTTCAGTCAGTGTATGCTTAATTTCTAGTTGGTCTTTTTTCATATCCTCCAGGGTCTCACTAAATTTATTGGCGGTTTCCATAAAATTCTTGAAAAACCTTATAAACGTGGCCTTGAACTCTATATACAGTCGTTTGCTTTCCTCCATTTCTGTCATTTGTGACCTGTTTCTTTGTTTCCACATTTTTTATGCTTCCCTGTGTTGGTAGAGTGGCTTTGTGTGCTAGGTGTCCCGTAGGGCCCAGTGGCTCAGCCTCCCCAGTTACCTGAGGTGGACACTCTTGGTGCACCCCCTTGTGGGCTTTGTTCACAGTCTTGTTGTAGTTAATCCTTGATTGTTGTAGGTATCACTGGGAGGAATTGACCTCCAGGCCAATTGGCAGTGAGAATCAGCTGTGTCTGCAGTGGGAGAACTTCTGTGCTGAAGACACCCTTCTGGGGCAAGACTTGCTTCAGTGGGGCTTTGGTGCTCACTGAGTCTGCCCCCTGAGTGTGTCCCTTATGGATCTGAGGAGTTGTAATCTGGATGGTCCCACTCTGACCACTGGGTACACTGGCTCTTGGATCTAAGGAGGTGCTAATTTAGCCTCTGCCTGAGGTTACCCAGCAGGAGCTAAGAAGAGAACTGCAGATTCCCCTTCCTCTTTTGGAGTTTGGAGGTGCCCAGATGAGGCCCAGCTGTGAAGCAATGCAAGCTGATGTGGGGCCTTGGGCCTTCTCTTGGAAGTTCTGGGTCTGTCTGGCCCAGCTGCAATTTGTTAGGTAATTTTCAGGTGGCAAAGGGCCAGGCATTCATATGCAAAAGCCTCTGCCACAGCCTGGGTGGGGCGGGGTCTCAGGGAATCAAAGGGCAGAGCCAGCAGCTATGGCAGATTCTCAGCCCTGCCCTAAGGGGCCACATGTCTCAGTGTCCTGGTAATTACTGCAAGCACCTCTGAGGGAAAGCCGCCCTCAAGTTCCGAGTTCTGCCTGCTGCCAGACAGTCCAGTTTCTCCCCGTATGAGTCCTGGGTCCCCAGAGACTTCCTGGAACCGGAGTTCAGAACAGTCCGGAGCTTGTGACTCCCTCCCGATTCAAAAAGACAGCCGCATCCTCAGGTGCCCGCCCCTTTCCGCGCGCGCTCGAGCCTCCGTACCTCTGCACTTTACTTCTGTACCTCCTCTGAGTCTACGTGTGCTTTTCTTTTTCCTTCTAGTTGTAGAATTTCCACTCAGCCAGCCTTACTGTAGTTCTGGATGATGTCCGTTTTGTCTTTTCGTTGTATTTTTGAAGTTGTTGTGGGAGGCAGCAATTTCCGGTTTTTACCTATGCCGCCATCTTGGTTTCTCCCAATGGCCTATTTCTTATCTTCACTTTTATCACTACTTCCATGTATTGGTTTATTTGTTCAGTTGGATGAATGTTTGTTTTGTTCCACTATATGATATGTATGAACTCCACGTATTCATACTTTATCTGATAGCTTCAAGGATAAAATCTAAAACAACTAAAATGAATGAAAGCTGGATTTACTTAGAAAAAGGCCAAAATATATTTTGAAATCTTATTTTATACAGAAAAGTATACATAGATTATGTTCAAAAAATTATTTTGTCTCTTTAAATGACTAATTTACATTAATATAGAATTGATTTGAACATTTTTGTGTCAGTGGAGTGAGGCAGAAAGGTGAGGGGAATTGGGAATTATGATTACATAGTTTATATGGTTGTCCAGGTAGATTTTCAGGTCTTAAGTGAGGCTATAGTAACCTTTAAGTATTTTTCATGCGACTCATAGATCCTTTTCGTCTATTATTTTAAAATGTATAAAGATTTCTGGGTAAATTTTATATGTTTTATATTATTGCTAGAGGCCCGGTACATGAAATTCATGCACAGGGAGTGGAGGGGGGCCCTCCGCCCAGCCTGCAATGACGCAAGCGTTCCAAGGCTGGCCTGGCCAGAGGCCCTCTGTGGCCAGGGTGGAACGCTTGCCTTGCCACAGCGACACAGCATGCATTCCACCAGGCCACTCATGCCGCCCCCGCCTCCCCGCCCCAGGACTGGAGGACTCCGGCAGGGCTGAGAGGACTGGGCACTGCCATCTTGTGGCTATGGGTGCTGCCATCTTTGTGATGTAGTGATGGTTAATTTGCATATTACCCTTTTATTAGATAGGATTATTATCAAATAGAATTACAACTCTCATAGGAATTTTATGAGAAGACATTAAACCCATTCCTCCGCCTGCAAATAACACTGTAAGTACCCAAGATATAGGAGAGTGTATCCAGAAATGGATGATAAATACTCATCAAAAATGGCTATGTCCATGGTAGATGATGCTCAATGATCTTTCCTACTCAGCTGAAATGTGCTCTCAGAATATCACTTAATGCAAGGCTCCAGGCAGCTTCTACCAATCCATTGGAGTTGATAGGCAAGTATAAACTTATTTGCCACCAATGGCATAGGTTATCAATTATTGATTCTACCGCAGAGATCAGAAGCTAAAAAGAACCAGTAGATCAAACACCAGACTGGAAAAGGATATAAGTTCTATTGTCTATGCTTCCATGAACAGCTTTTTATTGGCTTCCCATCACTCTTGGCTGGGTTCATTTGGTTGTCCCAACAATTATTCCTGATCCCTGAGAGGCTCCTGCGGGGGTCTTTGAGTCTACTAGGAAAATTGAAATCACAAGACCTCAAGTGATGTTAAGTGGGCAAATTGGACAATGTCAACACCTGTACTATTTATTTTCTCACAATAGGAGGCCACCTCCTCTAAAACCACTCAATTTCTGATTTTGTATTTTCCTTTCATATCTGTCTTTCTTTCAAACTGCAGTCAGACTGTGTCTGATGTTGGCAGATACTGCCACAGTCAGCCCCTTGTCAATACTCTGCTGATAAAGTCTGTCTTCGGCACAGTGCATCACAGCCTATCTCCTAAACAGAGAAAAACATAGATATCTGTCTTGATTCATTGGGTCCTCATGTTTGTATCCCTTTCTTGATATTATAGTATTGCAACTCAACACATAATTATGCTTTCCATTCTCATTTTTATTCTCAAATATCATTATTCCTACCTATTATTCAAGATTATGATCAGTTTGGCTCATGGTGAGCTCTTCATCTTTGTTTCCCAGTCTTACAATTACTGTCAGGTACCAACCTGAGGACCGATGACAAGGTAAGGTTAGTGACACAGGTATCATCCAAGCTGGATGGCGTTGGTGATTTCAATTATGTACTTAATTGGACAAAACTCATGCCCTTTGCCTCCTCCCTACAAAATAATTCTGTCATTTATGTTTCCCTAGAGATTCAAGTCCCTTCTTACATTAGCCGTCCTTGGAACCTTATCACTTCACTTTTCCCTTTCCATTTCTCTTGTTTTCCTTCCCCTTCCTTCTTCAAGCATTTGAAAAGATGCAGAAAGTGCTAGAACTGCTACATAGCAGAGATGATCAAGTACAGCTTCCAGAGCTTCTCAACGGAAATCATAGATCTCCAAGAAATAATTAGAAATGAAACACTATGATAAGTGTTGTTATACTCACAACTTTAAAATGCTCTGTGAAGGCCAAGGAAAGGGGATGCTTAAAACTTGGGTATGTCAGGGAAAACCTCGATCTCTTCATTGGCACTATGATATTAAGTTCCTAAAGCATCTTCATATGTTAGAGGGTATTTTGTGTGTCTTCCCTTTTTATCTTCAGCCTTCCTGCTCTTTTTCCCTGTATGAACCTGGTATTTTATTGTCCATATTCTCCTGTTTTGAATCTTGGACCTTGCTTACCCTAAGGGACTACCCTTTCCAGGGCTAGCCAAGTCCTAGACATAGGAAACAACTTACTCAAAACTAGGTGTTTTTTTTAAATACAAATAACCAATCCAGAGCTCACACTGAGCTGCCCTATCTATCAGGCTGTCATACTCAGGGCCACTATCTACCCACCTTAATCACCCCAGGGCTAGGTACCAAACAAGTAGGGACTGTCCCTATGCCCCAGAGCCCACCAAAATGATTTATACCAGCTAACCCTAAACCTGTCTACCCTATTTGCCCATGACAAAGGCTCTTGCCAACAGTTGCTTCCTTTTCCTGCACCTCCCAATCGACCCTGATGTTTCCCACCACCCCGTTACGTCTTAGGAACTGTGACCAACAAACTATCTTTTCAATGGCAGTCATTTTCTGATCTGTTGGATCTACTAGCCCTCAAATTTGTTATTAATGCCTATATTTTAAAACATTTCCTTTCTCTTCTCCCTCAATCTCTTATTTCCTGTCCTCTCCATTTCACTTTATAGTATAGACACTGTGATTTAAAACAAAAGTTATCAATAAATAGTCTCTCCCTTTACATACAAGCATGTGCTCCTTGTCAACTACTTCCCTTATAAAAGCACTCTATTCTTTATACTGCTTGGCAGAACAACAGAGAAGAAATGACCTCTTTTGCCAAAACATAATTTTACGTATACTGATAGAGTTAATGACTTTTAAATTTAATTTATTTAACTTTAAAAGAGAAATTTTATTTGCTTAAGCAGCTACTGCCTTAAATATGAAAACTATAATTGAATCAATGATCTTAGCCTATGAAAGTAGAGAATAGTGGACACGCACACAAACACTCAAAGTAGGAGTGTGTAATAAGTGGATATTAGAATGGAGTGAAGCAGATACAAAGATGAACTCTTATCTCCCCTCACTGCAGAATTCTTGGTCTGGAAATCATGTTTTGTCAAGGAGACAAAAAACTGAAGACATTCATTTTGTTTTCATTCTGAGACATTAGCTACACACACCAAGTGTTTTATGCAAAGATAGCTGCAAATTGAAATGAGAAAAGAAAAAAAAAGGCAACAGGACTAAAACAACAAGCAGAAAAAAAAAAAAAACTTGTCTTCTGAATTATACACAAAGATCCCCTCTGGATATCCCAGCCTGCTAGTACTAAAAAACAAATACAGTCTAGTAATTGTGGAAAGAACCTGTTAAGCTGAGAAAGTGTCTCCCTATCCACGGGAATCAAAAGTTCAAGAGCCCTCAGGCTCCACCAACAGCTCCTTTAAAAGAGCAATGAGCCTAGAAAGCTCCACTGGGGCAGAGGATTCTGGGAAGCAAACAAAGCCAGCTCTGCCCTCCCAGGGCCAGAGCTCATTAAGGGGTTTTCCAGTCAAGGGAAGTCAACAGAAAACTATCACCACTCTTCACGTGTGAAATGAAAAGAATGTGAATGATCACCAATAATTAAAATAAAAAGGAACCAAAAATAGGTCTTTATGACCAAACAGCCCTTTACAAGCAGAAAAACACACCTGGCCCTGCCTTATCCTGCGGAGCACACCAAAAGGGAATTCATGGCGTCAGGGGTCAGCTCTCCGCTTCACCATCAGGGCAAGCCCTAGTCCGGATCTGCATGTACAACTGAGCACCATGGGATTCAGCCCTTGAGAAAAGCTGCCTGAAGAGAAGAAAGAGGGCATACGTGCAGGCTTCACCCAGTGTTAGCTTCGCATTTGATGAGACATGTTGTGGCTTCAGACACATTATTTAGTCTCTTCACATATAAAATGGGAATAAAAATTATTTCACTGCCTGCTCCACTGTAAATACAAGTACATTGTAAATCTGTAGTGTCTATAGAATTGACAACCTTCTTATATATAAAAAATAAAGTCAGATTATTTGGATTTAGAGGAGGAATGAATGTATTGTACCAAACAATACTGAATAGATTAAATTTCATATTTCTGTATAAGTAGCTATCACAGGGCTAAACAAATAATTTCTGGATTATCAACCAATGATCTAGTTCTCATCCTAAGGCATCACAAAAGTGCATACTCGTTTACCTGCTATAGCCCCTTTGACAATACCCAAGGATTTCTTTTCTGTTTCTATTCCTGTTCAGTGCCCACACCGGATGCCTGTGAACAGTCCATGTTGGGTGAAATTCCTCAGCGGAGACTCATACAGTTCAGCCACCAGAAGGGAGGAGACCGCTCTAGATGTGTTCTTTCTAACCAGGTGTCCACTCATGGACATGGCTACACTGACCACACCAAATTGTAGATCTTAAGTTACCAGGATCTTTTGGAACTATAAGAGAATTTAAACTTCATTTAACAGTAATGACTTTGGGTATCATTGGAGAAATAAACTCAGAGCCCCTTTCTTCTCAGAACACTAATCCAGCCTGGCTCCTGAGTATGGTTTTGAGCTTCTGGATTCTAGTTCTTGAGGACTGAGACTCTTGTCCAGACTGCTCATTTTGGTTCCCTCAGCATAAAAGAGAACTTTCCTATACGGGATTTTTGTTGTGGTGGTGGTTGCAATTGTTGCTTACAACATAACACTGTGCAGAATTCAGTGTGCTTTTTTAAAAATATATTTTTTATTGATTTCAGAGAGGAAGGAAGAGGGAGAGATCGAACGAAACATTAATGATGACAGAATCATTGATTGCCTGCCTCCTGCATGCCCTCTACTGGGGATCTAGCCCACAACTCAGACATGTGCCCTGACCAGGAATCTAACTGTGACCTCCTGGTTCACAGGCTGATGCTCAACCACTGAACCACACCAGCTGGGCGCAGTGTGCTTTTGTAAATAAGAAGAACATACATCAAGCTCAGATTTCCGAGAGTGTGGACTAACATTAAGTTGTAACAGCCAACTCTGCCCATTCTACGGCCATTTGAGAGAAAGAAAGAGTGTGTGTAGTGGGGAGAGAGGAAGGATGAGGAGGGGAGTTGGAGCAAAACTCAGAACTCAACACATCTAGTTAGCAGATCCAGGTTGCAGGGTGAAGGACTTAGGTGCACCAAGTTTCTTAAGTCTGTGCCCCAGTGCCAGATCTGAGTTGATGTTACTCTTAAATAAAGTGAAACACTGCAAGCCAAAAGCAAAATGTAACAGATCCACCAGCTGTGAGCATACTGCTGACAGATTGGATTTGGGACCAAAACCATTATATAGTATAATTTATGGCAACTCAAGAAAATATGTTTTGACAAACAAAAATCTTATGGGGGGAAAAAGTAAGCAGATCCGAACAAGATCTCTCTCCTCAGTAGAGTACAAATATTTTACAATGTTTTCTCCCCTTTCAAAGTTTAGATTTGGTCAGAGTTGACAACATTTGTCTTTACTCAGAACAAGCAGAACTAAGACAAACGGGAGATATATGTGTATGTATATATATTTGCTTCGATCTTTCTGGGGCCACAGACTCATTTCGAAGGGTGCCAGGGAGAATGGTGAGGATTAAAACCTTTTTGATTACTTTTATTGTCCTTGGCTGTGAATTATTTGCCAGTTTGGATAAATATAATACTTTTAAGCAGCTGAGCTATATACTAGTATGTCACCAAGTACTTTTTCAAAGGGAGCTGTAAGTTGTCCTTGCAATCATCTTGAACTTGGGGGTGAGTCTATATAGTAAAACTGAAAATGGATCCTGGAGAAATTATATGACTGATTCTGATGGTTTTCATCAATTATTTGGGTAGTTTTGTTTTGGTAGACATGAATTTGCTATATTAAATTTTTTCCTGGGAGTTAAGATGCTGCTTTAGGAAATTGAACACAATTTTATTTATTGCCTACTATGATATTGCTGTTGAGTGAAGCACCAGGAATACAAAGATTTATAAGATGCTGCCTTTCTTCAGGTAGCTCAGTGTCTACTGGGTTATTTATATAAGACCTCCATATTTCATACATACCCAAGAGTAAATGCTCAGAGAACTCATAGAAAATGTTATTTAAACACAGTCCAGTCACAATTTTAATTGTTCATGGCCACAATTAAAGAAAAGAGGGAAAATTTATTGCTGCACATAAAATTAAAGACATCTATTCCTTTCCCCATAAAGGTAAAACATCTTGAGAGGACAGAAAAAATGTTTATGGCCCTCTTCATTATATCAGTAATCTGATTGGTCATTACATAGATGAAGCCATGGCTATATATAAGAAATGACTTAGAACTCCCAGTTTTGCTTGGAAAGGATTATTTTTTCCAAGTTGCTTGGACACATTTAAGACCCTTGAAATTTAAAATGTTTTCCAAAAACATTTAAATTCATAATCTCCCACTGTCTTCATTCTGCAAAAGTCCTGTTAAGTATAGCGTTCTTTCAGACTTTAAAGAAACAGAAAAAAAATAAAAAGAAAAACAGAATTGGAGGATATCTTTTTGCCTTACTTCACTCAAATAATAAAATCTATAACTTTTTGAAATCCTAAAAAGTAAAAAACTAACACCTAAAATTAAAAAATAATAATTAGGTGACACATTCTCTAAGGAGTCATTTGATTCATTAAAGACAATTTTGAGGATTGGCAGAGGAGTAAGCTAATTATATGAAATATGAAGAGTAGCAAATGCCCACTCTACCCAACAGCCAAATGGTGTCATAATATGTTACATTTTATCTATAATTAATATTTTAGTTGATATTAATTAAGAAAACAGTGTGTCCATCCCTGAGGTACTAGAAAGGCTTTGAAAGGAGAAGCAGTCCATGGTATACAGTAATAGGCTTGAAATATTTTGCTCAAATACATCATAAGGAAGATGTAATTTTCAGCATATTGTAGTTATTAATGTTTTAAAGTAATATATCACTCCTCTAAATATATTCAATAGCATGTAAATACAATAGTAATTTGATACTCACCACCATTTTAGATAAATGCATTTTTATTAACAATTTTACATTGTATCAGTATACCTCAGAATCATATTTTCATTTTATTTCTTCCACAACATTTTATTACAATGCAACTAGAGGCCTGGCACACGAAATTTGTGCAGGGGTCCTTCAGCCCAGCCTGCACCTTGGGGGATGTCTGACTGCCGGTTTAGGCCCAATCTGGCCTAAACCAGCAGTCAAACATCCCTCTCGCAATCCAGGATGCTACATGCACCAGTGACCATACTTTTCATACAGGTGAAAGGCATCTTGCTGTTGTATGGGCAGCTACATTTTTTTGCCCTGATTATAAAAAGTAGTACCTAACATGATCCTTCTGAGGCAGTGGTACCATTTTCCCCATCTTATGGGTGAAAAAACTGAAGCAGACAGAAGTTAAGTAATTGGCTTTGTCACATAGATATAAGTGTCAAAATCAGGGCTGACCACAAAATGTGCAAGCCAGCGTCCATGCATGTCATCGCTGCATCATCCTGTTTTTTCAGTGTTAGAGCAGCCTTGCCAGGTTTTAATTTTTAAATCTAAGAAACTGTTCCCAATATATAGGGTTGGGTCCCTAGGCCTGGCCAGTGATCAGGGCCGAACTGTAGGGTGACTGGCAGGTGGGGTGATCGAGGAGGGGGGCCCCACTGGCACCCACCTTGGCTGGCAGCCTGGCGCCACCCGCTGGCCTGCCCTCCCCATCCCCCCACCCCTCCCCACCCCCTCGCTCTGCTGCTGCTGCCAGTAACCTTCCTCTTGGTTGGGGGCAGCTCCTGCATTGAGGGTCTGGCCCCTGGTGGTCAGTGCACGTCATAGCGACAAGTCATTCCGCTGTTTGGTCGATTTGTATATTAGGGTTTTATTATATAGGATATTTATTTATATTTGAGTTTTATTGAGCACCCATTATATTTCTTTGTAACAGCTATATTTTTTTTCTCTGACACTAAAGCTCCATAGTGTTATCAAAAATTCATCTGGATTGAGTTTTATTATTGTTGTTAGTATACAATTATTCTAAACAAATAAATGCATAATAGTTTTTAACTCAAAAATAGAACTGGAAATGTTTTTCTTAATGATATTGGTGGAAATGATTAAAGGAGATATCCTGGACACCAGTATTTCAAATTTTTCCTTTATCTTGTGCCTTTTTATTTTATGTTTTTGCATATAGGGGCAATAAAGCATAGTAAGGTTCTGAGGGGTGAGATGGAAGGGGATAAGAAATGTGGAAAAGAAAATTTGATTGACATCTCAATTGCAGATGCCTTAGTCAAATCAATTTTAGGAAAGAATGCAAGTGGAAATTGATTCACTTAATATTATCATGCCAGGGTACCCCAAAAGGGTTTTCATATACTTCCAGAGATAGGAGTCCTTAAGCTTGAACTTTTCACATAGGGTACAACCTAGGAAAGCATTCTGGAAATTCTTTGCTGGAAGTGGTTGATACTAGTTGAACATCTTGTTAAATACAAAATTATTCAGAAAGGAGAGGGGTACTGAACAGGAATGTCCACCAATGAAAGTTCAACAATCAGCACGGTTTTACCATGCTGAGGGTCTGACCCTGAGTGCCACGACCTTCCTGCATGCTTACTCATGTTGTTCTCTTAATCAGGAAATAAATGAGTTCCTTGCAGTCCTTGAGAAAAGAATGGATGAGATGAGCCCAAATGTAAAAGAGGAAATCCTATATAATAAAGGGCTAATATGCAAATAGACCGAAAGGCAGAACAACCGAACAACCAGTCGCTATGACGTGCGCTGACCACCAAGGGGCATGTGCGGAACATGGCAGGCATTGGCCACAGTGGGATGGTAGGGCAGGTGCCTGGGGGTAGCAGACCAAGGCGCCAGTCAGTGTCATTGGGGTGAGCCTCTGGTGGTTACTGAAAATTTTTTGTTCCTGCACGCCACAGTCCCACCCGGTGCTAGTACCTGCTGCTGGTGCCTGGTGCCAGTCCAGATCTCACAGCGCCATCAGTGGGTGTGAGCAGTGGCTTCTGGCCCTAATCGCCCCCAACAGCTTCTCCACCTCCCCCTGCTCTTGAGGGACAATCGGGGCAGCACCTGCTGACTGTACCAGCCCCGCTCGCACCCGCTGCTGGCACTGGCCCCAATCACTCCACACCATCAGCAGGTTTGAGCGGGACTGGCACCATCAGCGCATGGGAGCAGCAGCGGGAGCAGGGCTGCTAGCAGATAGGGGACCAGGGGCCATGGCAGGAGGGGCTGGCAGGGGTGTGGAAGATGGGCCGAGACCCACCCCTGTGCCTACTGCAGCCTCACAGCCCACAGTTCCTTTCAAGGTGCATGAATTCGTGCACAGGGCCCCTAGTATAAAATAAGGGGAAATTCTCCTCTTAGAGAAATACTCTAGGAAACCTTGTTTGAGAATCATTTATTAGATTTAATGTATGCTATGCTAGCCTGTTATTTTTTTCAGCTAAAGAAATACCAGGGGGCTTCAAGTGAATCATCGTTTATCTTATGTCTTGTCACAACTACATTTAATTATCTTTCTGTCAATTATTTTAAAACCACTTTACCCTCCAGTCTTGTACGTAAGTTGTGTTGGCATGGTTACCCAACACATTATTCCAAGCATATTGATCCTATAGCTCTTCAAAGCAATAAATTCCTTTTCCAATACTAGTCCAATCAAGGTTCAAAATTATAGACCACGATATCAGTTTCTGGGTAGAGAAATTCATTACCATAATGAGCTTTTGTAAACTAATGGCTAATTTCTCTAAATGGTTATTAAAGTTTCAACAGAAAATATTAAAGAAGGAACATACAGAGGCATTGAGACAGCTGCATCAATAGTAGACCAAAGAATCTCTTTTATAGATCTATCAACTGTCAAGACCAGCATCTCTCGAAAGCCCTGGGCTGAATTCTATAGCAAATATTTCTCCAAGCAAGAAGTGCTAGGTGTGCATACCACATGCCTGACCCTATCCTTGCCCTAAATTTGCCCCTCCAGTCAGGGCTTTCTCTTTTTAGAAAAGAATAAGTCTCAGGAGTGTATTTTCTGGAAGGGGTATGGAAGGTTGGGAGAGATCATTGTTATCAGGACCAGATATAAGAGTAAGCAAGATAGGAAAAGAAGAAATGGTTTTTTCAAACAACATTGCACAGGAAATAAACAAAGGTTGGGAACAAATGGCCTACCTACACATCAGAGTCCTTTCAGTCAAGTCTCATAGCTTCTGTGCATCCTGATTACTTTATGTAGACCAGTGGTTTTCATCCGGAGCTAGTGTTCCCTTAAGGGGACACTTGGCAATGTCTGGAGGCATTTTTGTCATCACAGTTTGGGAGAGAAGCTGCTACTGGCATCGAGTGATGCTGATAAACATCTTCTATACACAAGTCAGTCCCACAACAAAGAATGACCTGACCCCAAGTGTCACTAGCGCTGAGACTGGGACACTCTGATAAAGAGATTGAAATCTAACTTGCAATGACTACATGGAGGAGTTGTTTTGAAGACAAAAGGGAAAAGAATGTGAATGGTTTAGGAATCCACAACATTACATAATCAGTGATGTTATTTTTACTGTATTATTTACTCCCATTTCCCCCTTAGAGTTCCTTCCCTCTGTCAACGAACCCATTACCTTTATATTCCACTCTTTTCAGGGCATCTCAGCCTCTTCCATCCAGCTCCCTGCTCAGGTCTTTCTCTTTATACCCTGCTTTTCCTTTCCTATTTCCCAGGTTTCATCAAAATATATTTATTTACTGGCTAGTTTATCTGGATATTTTAGATGATTAAGTTGTACGAGAAACTACTTTGAATTGATGGCTCAAAATAAAACTGTTGTTCATAGTTTAATATATATCCAAATGAACCTTGAAAAATTAAACATGAACAGAATTTAGATTTCATTTTGGCAATGATTCTCTAAATGTGAGTGGTAGAATCTTAGATTCTGGGGAGGCAACACAATGGGAACAATGAGTGGGCAAGAGAAGAAGTAGAACAGACTTCTTTATAAGTCCGCTGCCCTCCTTTTAATTAAAATAATTAAACTTTTATTTATTTGACATACCCTAGTCTTTCACAAGCTTTAATTTGACAAAAGACTTTCACTAAGTAAATAGCCCCCCAAAAGCCACTATAATCTCATCCGTTTCCTTTTTTTAAAGAAAGAACATGAGGTTCCAGGAGCCGTAGAGGTCGGTAATGAAAGGTGAGAAATACAATAAATCACAGAGAGGTCACCAGAGGTGAGAAATACAATAACTCCCAGTCCAGTGACCTGTCCAAGCTGTGATGTTGGTTCATAGATAATGACTGCATTGGAACAAGAGGCTTCCATGACCTAATGCAAAAGAATGAGTCATGTGAGACGTGGGGGCTTTGAACAGAGAAATGAAAGAGGCCTTTTCAAGCAGAGTCTTTTAGCTCCTGCAAATGGTACACAGCCCATGTTCACTAGATTCAAAAATTGAATCAGTTTAATAAGAAATAAACCAACTACCTCCCCACACATTGCTTCTTCTCTCCAGACCATTCCCTTCAGTGAGAGAGGAATGAATGGATACAGTAAGGCCATTCCTGTTCGTCTTCATCATGTATCCTTAAACCAACCTGGTCATAAAAATCACCCAGGGAGCTTGTTGTAGAGGCACAAGGATCCGTGCGTCACAGCAGAGTCGGAGTCTCCCAGGCTATGGCTTGGCAATCTGTATTTGGCGTGGCAATCACTAGTAGTATACACAGTCGGTTAAAAATGCATGATTTAAAATTGGGAAAAGTGAGTAGCTGACTCCACCAGTCTTTGATGGATATTGTCGTTGGGTCATTTAGTGTTGTTCTAGTATCCCATCGCCATATTATGCGCGGCCTGTGAAGGACAGATCGCACCCTGCAGGGATGTCCCTGAAGCTGCCAATGTCTTCTCCACAGCTGGCTCAGTCCCGGCTGGAGCCTCAGGGCCATTCAGACCAGGGCACAGGCCACCCCTCCTTTTGGCATTCCTCCTACAGAACTTAAAAACCGATAACCACGAATGTGAAGCATCCATATGGCACTTTTTATCTGCACAGTGTTTTATATTCGTTTTTATTAGTCATTTGGAAAACAACTCTCCCAGGTACATTGGTACCATCACCCTTAGATGATAGATGAGGAAACAGCCACAGGGAAGGTCTGGGTCACACAGCAAGGACAAGACTGATTCTGTCTACAGGCTCCTGCTGTTTGCATCTCATCCACTCTACACCGCTTCACTGGACAGCTTCCATTTGCCCATCCAGATCCACTCTCCTCTGCCTAGGGAAGCTGACCTACATCCCTAATTCCCTTCCCTCCATCCTTCATTGGCGTTTGGCTACTGCAGGGCACTGGAGAGAAATCCCAGGGAGGGAAGAGATGACAGCTGGAGCATTTAATTTCCCAGCTCTCTTTCTGAAGGGTCACATAAGAACAGCTGCAACCCTAGACCAGAAGCCACGGCTCCTGTCAAGATCATGACTCTCCTTGGGCTGTAGTAATGGCCCCCTTCCTTACCTCTTAGGCCTAAGAGTGGTAATGACCCCTTCTCCGCCATTACCAGTCCCCGGATGCGGCATTAATCCTTTTTCTTTCATAATATGTTACAGAATATGTTGTTTTTATAAACATTTGTAAGTAGTTCCTTGTTAAACATTCCTCAAACTACCCTGAGTATGTCACTTAATTGTTGTTTTTTTCTCTCTTTATTTTAACAGCCATTACAACACAGGAATATCTTTATTACTAGGACCCCACTGACTCAATAACCAAACATCCATGTAAGGCTGCCATAATTTGCAAATATAAGTAGTTTCAAGCAAATGTGATATATGAAAATTCAATCTTATCAAATCATAAAAAATTTAAGAAACAAAATGAATGCATTCTTTTTCGAATTTCATGAAGGCTACAATGCTTTCACCCTAAGGCACATATGCACACCCCCACACACATGCACATGCTTTTAATTAGCAATGGTTGCACAGACTTCCTGAAGCCACACTGAAGCCCAGGTTATGAGCACACACTTTAGAGATAGGCTTGAATTCAACATCCTTATTTTATGCGTGAAAAAGATTCCTTTTCTCAGATTAAATGAATAGTTACTAGAAGTAACTATTGTGACTAGAAGTCAGACCTGCCGCTGGATTCCCGGCCTAACACTTTTTCCTCTGCAGTGAACATAAATGTTAAACTGACATTAGTTACTTAAAAAAAAAGAAAGAAAGAAAGAAAAAACACTGAGGGATTTGTGGGAGTAGCATACTCCTCAGGTATACTTACATTTTAAAAAATTACTCTCTTAATGAGACAAGCTAACTAATTCATGAAAGAAGGCTGCCCAGCCAGCATGGCTCAGGGATTGATTGTCGACCTGTGAACCAGGAGGTTATGGTTTGATTCCCAGTCAGGGCACATGCCCAAGCTACAGGCTCAATCCTCAGTGTGAGGCATGCAGGAGGCAGCCAATTAATGATTCTCTCTCATCAATGATGTTTCTATCCCATCTCCTTCTCCCTTCCTCTCTGAAATAAAAAAAAATATTTTTTAAAAAAGAAGGTACACTTGTAAGCATTCTCTTTCACAATAAATAGATAAGAGCTAAAAAGTGAGAGTATAATAATAAAATCCAAAAACCTCAGAAACCCAATTATTATTACTACTACATCTATGGTAACTTTTATGCAACTCATTTGCAGCAAAATCTGACCTGAATTGACTTGAGGCAACTTGTAAGCTATTTTATCCTACTTAACATAAATGAGCATATTTTTCACTGCAAAGATATTATTTTGATTACTGGGTATTACTTCAGACCCTACTAGTGATCTTTTAATATACATGCCTTATATATTGTATTACCTTTTCTACAAAATAGACTTTACTTTTTTAGAGCAGTTTTAGGTTCACAGCAAAATTGAGAAGAAGGTGCAGTGATTTCCTATAAACTCCCTGCCCCACACATGCATAGCCTCCCCATCGTCAACATCTGACACCAGGGCAGTACAGTTGTTGCAATCAATGAACTTACATTGACCCATCATCTTTTCCCAAAGCCCACAGTTTCATAGGGTTCATGCTTGGTGTTATACAATCTATGGGTTTAGACAAATGTATAATGACATGTCTTTAGCATAAGAGAATCATACAAAGAAGATTCACTACCTTAAAAATTCTCTGTGCTCCTCCTACTCATTGTATTACCTTTAAAAAAAAAAAAAAACTAATTCTGGCCTTGGCCTGTGTTTCTCAGAGGTTAGAGAGTAGGCCCCTGCTCCCAATGGTCATGGGTTCAATTCCCAGTCAAGGGCATGTACCTGGGTTGCAGGTTCCATCCCTGGCCTCAGTCTGGGGGTCTGGGCTCAGGCAGGAGGCAGCCAATCAATGTGTCTCTCTCACATCAATGTTTCTTTCTCCCCCCGTCCCTCCATTCCACTCTCTCTAGAAAGCAATGGGGAAAAAATATCCTTGTGTGAGGATTAAATAAATAAATAATTCTGAAAAACATCAGGTTCCAAGGTTTCAGGTTAGGTGTGGTAGGCCTGCATTTCCATGGAATACAGAGCTAGAAGTCTCTGGAATGGGATGGTAAAAGAAAGGCTCTCCTGGTTAGCTAACATCAAGAGAGAAATGTCACCAGTAGAAGTTGGGTTAGGGGCCTTGAAAAGCCTCTTATATCTGTTATCTAGTCTTAATGTCTGAAATTCAACAATTTTAAATCATTCCCTAATTTCTTTAATTTTGCCTGCTATTAAATAGACCCTAGATGCCATAGAAAAAAGAGCACTGGGAGCCCATAGGTCATTTACTCCGTAGTGTAAGTTTTGAAAAGAAGGAGTGAGTTCAGA
Source organism: Myotis daubentonii (assembly GCF_963259705.1). Classification (NCBI taxonomy): domain Eukaryota; kingdom Metazoa; phylum Chordata; class Mammalia; order Chiroptera; family Vespertilionidae; genus Myotis; species Myotis daubentonii. The sequence continues at coordinate 88,138,687 of NC_081847.1, forward strand.
AGTAAATTCACTGCCTGACAGCATAGAGCAAGTGCCTTTCGGGAGAAGAGAAACTAGAAACTGTGCTAAAGGGGAGGCCAGCTCATCCTACCACTTGAAGATCAACAGCTCTACCCCTGGCAATCAAGGCAATGCCTGCTTGATCCGGTTCTGATCAGAATTTTATATATAAGATAGATAATATGTAATTATAGTATCATAATACTATTTATTAAGTTGTATAAAATTATTAATACTGATATTAGATTTAAAGAAAAATATATTCACAGGTGGGAAACAGCTCCCCTGAGATAAGGATAATGACCCATAAACTCAAGGAAGTCAGGTGACTAACCAAGCTGACAGCAGATACAAAACTTTTATTGCTACATAAACACAAACTTAAACCTCCTGATTCCTGGATAACACTTTCTAAGGCCCTCTGAAAATGAAAATCAATGATCTTTAAAGACCCATCAATCTTGTGGAAGCAATTAAGCCAAAATCTTAGGAAAGCAAGGAACTCATTCAACAGGGACACAACAAAAGCCAATGGTCATAATATTGATCAGTATTATGAGCAGGAAATTGAGGCAAGTCAGGAGGGTTAAATAAGAAAAGTTCCTGCAAGAAAAGAATTCAGAACCACCTCATTCAAGATATGACAGAATGGCCTCATATTTCAATTCTTTTTAAAATAATTCCACTTGAAAGCTGTATATTAAAAAAAATTGAATCCAAACAGTGTATTTTCTACTTTTACATTTTAAAGAATCTTTTTTCTCTGCTAAGTTCAACAAATCTTCTCTGTCATTGCAGTTTATATTTCTCATAATAGTCCTCTTTATCTCATAATATAGTGTGAGTCCTATTGCACTAAATGGAAATAGATTTCCTAGAAGTGTCTACTTATTTACTCTAAGTAGGTAGCAATCAAAAAGTGCCCAAGGACAAGTTCCTTTGAATTGTTGTATTCTGATAGGGCTCTTACTAGAATTCACAAGTCAAAAACTTCATATAAAGGGGGAAAAAACTGAATTGCTTTTTGTGTCTCAGATCTTCTTCCTAAAGATGAGCAGGTGAGGGGAGTTTCTGCTGTACTCTTCCTCAGTTGGTAAATGAAACCAGATATCAATTGGATGGGTATAGTGTGTGGACACCATCTAAAATGGGTTATACATAATTTTCTATCGAATGAACACAGCTGAGAAAATGTTTCATTCATGGTATAAAATATATAATGTCTTTCATCCTGTTGAAGCCCCACTATTTTTGTTAAACTTGCAATATATCTAAAAGAGCAATTATTCTCCATCAGCTCAATCAAAATTATCAATCTACACTAATAAAAGACAAAGATGCTAATTGACCATACCTTCGCTACACCCACCAGCCAATCAGAAGAGTATGCAAATTAACCCAAAAAAAGATGGGCATTAAATTTGCATACTGCAGGTGGGGCGGGCAGCGCCAGACGCCACCCATGGGATCCAGGCCGCAGATCGGGGACCGGGGAGGCAGGGCGGGCAGCGCCAGACACTACCCTGGGGGGCGGAGCCGGCGATTTCCCAGCCAGAAGCCTGAGGCCTGGGCAGGGGCAGAGCCTGTGATTGGAGCAGGCTGGGGGTCCCCTTCCCAGGCCTAATGCCCCAGCCAGAGGCCTGAGGCCTGGGCAGGGGTGGAACCAGTGATCACACGGGGCTGGGGGTCCCCTGCCCAGGCCTAATGCCCGGTCTAAGGCCTTAGGCCTGGGCAGGGGCCGAGCCAGGGATCGGTGTGAACTATAGAGGAAACACCTTTTCTGACCGCTCATTGGCTAAGCTCCCTGTATGCCACTGGTAATATTCTTGGTAACTTGGGTAATAAGAATCCAAGAAGGTGATGTAGGGTTTTTCCACCTCACTCCTGGAGAAAAAAATGAAGGTCTGCAGCTGGAGGGGCTAAGAAATATCATATCCTGCCCTAGCCGGGTTGGCTCAGTAGATAATGCCTCAGCCTGCCTACCACAGGGTCTGGGTTCAATTCTGACCAAGGGCATGTACCTAGGTTGCAGGCTCTTCCCTGGCTGGGGCTCAGGTCAGTGCTCATGCAGGAGGCAACCAATCAAAGTGTTCCTCTCACTTTGATATTTCCCTCTGTCTTTCCTTTTCTCTTCCACATTCTCTAAAAATCAATGGAAACATATCCTCAAGTGAGGATAAAATAATAATAAAGAAATGTCATATCCTATGAAAGACACATCTTGAAAATGCCTAAAGAAAGTTGTCATTTTTTCATGGTGAAGGGACTAGAGTCTGTGTTGATGAAAACACCTTAGTGGCTGCAGTGACTGGCAGTGGTTGCAGCAGCAGGGTGATGGGGCTGGGGCCTTCCCCTGATCAGCCCGGTCGCCTCACAGGGAGGCCAGACTGCAACTTAGGCCCGCTCCCCAAGGGGAGCAGGGAGCGGGCCTAAGCCGTCAGTAGGACATCCTCTGAGGGCTCCCAGTATGTGAGAGGGGGCAGGCTGGGCTGAGGGACACCCCCCCCACCAGTGCACAAACTTCGTGCACCGGGCCCCTAGTTATTTTATACACACTGCAGACTCTTGGAGCATCAGGCCAAAGACACATTAACTGGCCAGATGAAACTAGAAAGAGATAGGAACCAGTTACAGATGGCCTACCTAGTGAATGTGGTCAACAGAGAATTGAGCTTTTGAGATCTAAAGTGACAGCTCAGATGTGTTCCTTGAGATGAGGTTTTTGCTCTTGTTTTTAGGAATCCATTTGCAAGTCTATCATGGCAACCACTGAAAATTGTTTCTTGAAGAGAGCACTTATTACTTCCTGCCTATGTAATATTCAGTGGGTCAATGTCTGATGACTGAGATATCTATATATATAAAAAGTCAGCGGCTGGAATGCTGTAACTACCAGAACAACCAGTCGCTGTGACGCCCACTGCGGCCAGTGAACTGGCCTGATGAGGGGTGAGGCTAGTCGGCAACCTCCCGCGGCCCGTCCCCCACCCCAATCAGGGTCGGGGGCCGCTGGCCAATCACCCGCAGCCCCTTTTCTCCAGCCAGCCTGGCCCTGATTGGGCCCTGATCAAGGCACGGCAGCCAGCCAACCTTCTGCCATCTCCTCCTCCAGACAGGCCCAGCCCCAATCTGCTCCAATCAGGTCAGCCAGACCCACCCATGCACGAATTCTAGTTAGGATACAATCCTGGAATCATGCTACCTGAATTGGTCAAAATATCCTTTCTTACCCTCAATAAAGGTAAGTATCTTGAAAAAAGACTCATTTGCAGAACTATTGCCACTAGGATTAGGCCTACTTAGAGGGCACATATAAGTCCTGACTATGATTCAAGGACAACTTTCCTCAGTAGTTCCCATAATTTAAAATGGGATTTTTTTTTAGCAGAAAAGGACAAGAATGAGAATATACATAAAAAATGGAAAATAAATGCATAATAACATTTTTCCTTTAAGCCCTAATAAAGAATTCTATTACTGAGGGACAATGCAAGGGTGAGAATAACAAATTCTATCTAAAGCATCATTTAAGCATTTCTTGCCTTTTCTTCACCTCTCATTTAAACATAATATACCCTATGGGCTTCTCACATTTTTATTTGAATAGATGACAGATAACTTCATCTCTAAAGAATTATCTCTTCACTGAATTTACAAGCAATCACAAATTTGGCTGAAACTGAGATTTTTGAATCCACAGTAGCTGAACTCAAGAAAATGCTTTTCATCTTTCCCAGTGGCCCATTGTATTATGGATTTGTGAGCCATGTGACAGTATGCATGGGTGTGAAATAAAAGCTAACAGCCACATGATGAATGTATTGATTTGACATCTATGGGAATGTAGAATTAAATAACTATTCCTTTTCTTTTTGCTTTATCTGCAAAAACACAGGTCTGTAAAGCCTACACATTATATGTCTGAAAATGCAATTTAGGAAATATCTTAAGTAAAATATTTTACGAATATAAAATGGAAAACATGATATTATGAATTAAGAATGTGACATAAAACCACATTAAAGATATATATCATATATGTATAGATATATATATTTCTCAAATCTGATTGTACAGGTACCCCTTTTAAGAGGAAAAATATAATGGACTTCTAATGTTGGAATTAATTGGTTAAATATGTACAAACATTAAAAACATATTTTTAATTTTCATGTAACTATAAATTCAAAACAAATTTATAAATTAAAAACAAACCAATAGAGCTAAAAAACTAATAAAAATAATATTAATGACAATAATTTAATGTTATACATAATGCGAGGCTGTATCTATATCACCATTTACAATGTGACTGTTGTGAGAATGTGTATAGAATAATTTAGGTTTGACTTGTTTATTCTATGTTGTACCATCAGATGGCTCATTTAAAAAGATTTCCTGTTCAATTTATTGCAAAACCTTTTTACTATGGAATTCACTTAGTGAATCATTAAATATTATTAGATGCACCTCTCTAATGATGACAAATTAATTAAAAGTTTCATCATGATCATAAATACAAATACAGGCATTACAATCACATGGCTGTCTCTGTTTTAGGATGGTTTTTCATAATATAAGAATAAACTCTGCATTTTGTGTACTCATGACTGTAAACCTACTTTTGCCCAACACTGCATTTACAAGTCATATTAGGCTTTAACAATCAACATCATTGTCTACTTAATACAGTACATTGTCTACAATACATAATACAGTACATAATACAAATAAAAATAATCACTCTTTTGGTTAAAACAAGTTTTAGTTGATAGGTAACAGAACAAAATTGTTTATTTTCCTCTCCTCTTTTTTCCTATTAATTTAACACACTTTGTAACTCAAAGAAAAATGACAAAAGTATTTACTCCAATGCATTTTCTATCTTAGTCTAATTATATCTCTATGTAATGTCACTGAAAATCTATTTTTTCTTAGTTGGTTGATTCTATAGTTTAACATTATTTTTTCTCTCAAATGTTTTACAAAAATATTATTCTTCTTATAACATGTAACTCATAATTTGAGATCTGTTTTTATTTTTTAAAGCCTTAACCACTAATAAATTATTAATATATAAATGCATTAATCTATAATGATAAAAGCATAATATGCTAATTAGACCAGACAGCCAAACGACCTTCCGGATGAAGTCAGACTGCGAGGGCCAAGCCCCTTGCACAAATTTTATGCATCCGGCCTCTGGTATGAATATATTATTAAAAGCATTAGTGAGGATAATTTCTTTATTATTCATGAGAGTGATCTGAGTTCAAATGCCAACTCTTCCTAGCTACGTGACCTTGGCAGGTCATTTAACCTCTCTGATTGCAGCAAGTTTGGACAAAACTATATTAACTTATTTCATCTTTCTATCAACCTGTATTTACCTATGTTTACAGGATTTTTAAAAAAAGGAATTTTCTTTAATCAGGAGAGGGATTAGAAAATCTTTTTAAATAAGAATTCCAGGAGATACTTTACAACCTGGAAGTTTGGAAAACATTGAGAATATATAATCATCAAATATTATCTTTGTTTTCAAAAAGAAGGCTTGGTAGAACAATCAGAATAGAAACTTTGAACTCAGACAAACGGAGTTTGAATCCTGATTCTATCACTTGTTGGATTAGCTTCTGAGTCTTTTAAGTAACGCTAATTCCTACCTTACAAGGTGGTCCACCTTTTGGTTTCTTCACTTATCCCTGGCAACTTCTATTTATTCCTTTCCATATTTTCCCCTTAACTTTACCTTAAAATGTTATAGCGTCTCAAGTATCAGTTATGAATTTTTTTATTTCTCTCTCTATACATGGCCCCAGATAAACTATTCTTTCTTACATTGTGAAATGCTAGCTCTATGCTTTCATTTCCAAAATATATCTTAGCTCAGCCTTCTGATATCTTAAATGCAGATTCATAGGCAACTATTACTATTCCACTGAAAGAGCTCAGAGACATGCCAAAAACTTGACATGTGTTTTTGAAACAGAATTCTAAATTTCTACTTCACCCCCATTTTACATCTATAACCACACACACACTCACACACACACACACACACATTGCTCTCTGTCTTCTCCATATGAGCACATGGTATCATCATCATCTGACTAATTACTTAATCCAGGACCCTTCCATTTACTCCCGGCCCTTCTGATTTCCTCACTTCACCCTCACACACACAATCAATCCCTCACAAAAATGTATCTTAAATCTTTCTCGTTCTGTCTGTCTTTACAGCCGTCACCTCAGACCTAGTCACCATCAACACATCTTTTCTGATCTATAAAAATAGCCTCCTAACTGGCCTCCTGCCTTCCTCTACTCTTGGATCCATTCTCCACAGCTGTCAATGTGAACTTTACACACATGAAGGAATCATGGCACTCGCTTGCTTGCAACCCTCCCATAGCTCCCAGTGTCCACCCAAAACAATTCAAACTCCATATCCCCCAAGACCCTGAAATGATCTCACTTCTCCTTACTTCCTCAGTCTCACATTCCGTTATTCTCCCTTGTGCTATAGCTACCCTGGTTTTCTTTCCATTTTCTCAGAAACCAATATCATCTTTGTCTAAGGGCTTTTGAGCTTTTGCGTTATCCTCTTTTTTGCTCGGCTGGATCTTCATTTCCTCTAAGTCATAGGTGAGATATTAGCTCCTCAAAAAATCTCTGACCTCCCATCTAAGCAGACAAGCATATATTATTAGAGTGTTCCTTTCCACCTATAGCACTTTTCACAATTTGTAATTATACGTTACATATTCATATGTTGATCTACTTCTTTGTTTTCTGTCTCCCCCCTTTGTCTATTATAGTTTATCAATATACTAGTGACACAGCACATGAAATCGCGCGAGACCCGGGACCCCAGACCCCACTGCGCCGCGGGACTCCCCCAAGTCCCACTGTGCCCGAGACCCAGAGTCAAGTCCCCGCCCACCCGTTCAAGCTTTGCTGCACACACAGCCTCCTGGTGACCGGTCTTTGGTCCTTATAGCGTTAGGGCCACTGGATTTTTATAATATAGATACTCAGTGCTTGCAACAGCCTAGCATTTTATGGGTTTTCCCAATATAAATATTTAAATGTATGAATGAATCTAATAAATAGTAGACATGGTTCCTCCCTGCCCCCAACCCCAACACCACCCCAAGTTCAGTAGAGTGGTAAAAATGTAAAGAATCTAAACCCTTGATTCTAAGTCTGGCTTCACCACTTTCAAGTCACACAACTACTTTAAAATATAGTGCATTGCTAGAAATGGCCCCTTGTTCCCAAGAGGAGGGACATAACATGCCACATGGGAGCCACAATGAGAAGCACCAGGGTTGGTCAGGAGGCAGAGGGAGAGAGAGGGAACAGCTATAGGCAAGAGCTTTATTGTGCTTTCTTCCAGAAGGAATGGGGGAGGAAGAGTAAGTAGGTGTAGGGTTGGCTTGTATGAATGATTTCAGCAGGCCAGGAGCAGATGAGCTGTCCTAGTGTCTTGTACTTGGCCCTCAGTAGGTGAAGTGTGAGAGCCTGAAGCTGGTGCTAGTTGGAGTATGGGCTCTGGATGGGTTGGTTTGTATTTGAAAATACAGTCACAGATGAGTTGTTTACTATCTCTAGGAATTGTCCAGCCCCGAGAGGGGTGGTCTTTCCAGGGTCAGCAAGGCCCCAGATGTTGAAGCATCAGAAATACCAAACATTAAAGACATGATTAATACAATGACTTTGATGGGTAAGCCCTTGGACATCACTGAATCTCAGATTTCACATCTGAACAGTGGAAAAAATAATGTTCTTTTCTCTACCTCAAAATTGGCAGAAAACAGATGTTGAAAACACTAAACCTAAACACTAAACCACTTATGAAGATATTTTATTCTTTCAAAAAGAACAGCACATTGAGGGAGCTGCGTTTTCTTTCTACAGCGTTGATGTATTTTTAGTCTCATTTGCTCCACTCTCCTCCACCCCTCTGTGAGACTGATGGTCTGTTTACAAGGGAGAGTTGACTAGAGCTGGAGGAGAAAGGCCAGTCAGAAGCCAGGGAGGACAGTGACACTAAATAGGCCTGGCCTCATTAGCATCAACTTTAAAAATCTTAGCTAAGCTGTCACTGTCATAACTCAAGGACATGAGAGGAGTCTCCGAACCATATATCCGTAGTAGCTATTTGAAAGCATTTCTTTTTTTTTTTTTTTTTTTACCATGAAAACTCATTAAAATAAGAAAGTGAAAGATCAAATAAAATAAGTAGAAATATTAGTGGGAGAATTTTCTAATTATTTGAAACAATAGCATATCTATGTTAAAAGGAATTTTAGAAACTTGATTAGATTATTAATATTTATGTAAAAACAAGTGGAGAAAGGGACCACCAATTCATCAGCCCCTCTCATTTCTTCACTCTCTTCTACATAAAGTTCAGATTGGATGTTAATCACAAATTTGAAAGTTTGATCTCAGGAAATAGGTAAATTTCTGTCAGACCACTTCTATCCTATAAAATAAAAGGCTAATATGCAAATTGACCTAATGATGAAACAACCAGTCGCTATGACGCGCACTGACCATCAGGGGGCAGACGTTCAATGCAGGAGCTTCCCCCTGGTGGTCAGTGCACTCCCATAGAGGGTGTGCCACTCAGCCAGAAACCGGGCTCACAGCTGGTGAGTGCTGCAGTGGTGGCGGGAGCCTCTCCTGCCTCTGCAGCAGTGGTAAGGATGTCCAACTGACGGCTTAGGCCCGCTTCCCATGGGGAGCCATCAGTTGGAAATCCCCGAGGGCTCCTGGACTATGAGAGGATACAGGCCAGGCTGAGGGACTACCCCCCCCCCGCCCCTGAGCATGAATTTCATGCACCGGGCCTCTAGTTTTCTCTATAAAGTAGGAGTAGCTTTCAGATTCTGAGAAGGTAATGGAAGGAAGAGAAAAATTAGAACTTTGAGGGGAGAGGAAAAATTTTAAATAGGCATTGTTTGTGGGGGGAGGGAAGGATTCTTAAGATTGTTGGTTTTATAGAGGATCTACTATTTTGTGTTACTAATATTCTTGTACATTCCTAACTTTCTTTTCTCTTCCAACCCTGGGTGGGTTCAACTCTATGCTCTGAACAGATGAGCTTTAATAAAATTACACAAAACAAGGTTAGAATGTCTGGGTGGGGGGAGATTTAAAAAAAAAATCCCCAGCATCCTTAATTGAAGCAATCACTTTATCTAGAAATCCTATTAGGTTTGTCTGGCCAACTCACCTCTCCCACTAAACTCTCCACATGTCTACTGCAAATCTTAAAATTCTCTTTCTAACACCAATTTAATAGGTTAACTTAAAAAAATAGAAGCTCTCAGCTAAGAGCATGTCCATTTCCCTGAGACCAAACATACAAACCTATTTCATCAGCAACCATTCTGTTCTCTCTCCTGCTTTGAACAAGGACAACTTGCTCCTATCCAAGGTCGACTTATTTCCTTCTGGGGAACATACACTGTTACTCTTATAATTCAACTTCACACTGTTATTAAATGCTCTCACTCTGTCCTATTAAAACAAATAAACAATAAAGCAAAAATCCCTCAATATCTCAACCCTTTTTAGTAATTGACTCTCTTTCTTCCTTTTCACAACCACATTTCTCAAAACCCTCATCTATTCTCTATTTTTTAATTTCTCACTTTCTGTGCACTTCCAATCATTTTCAGTCTGGCTCTTTGCTTATGTAGCTCCCCAGTACCAACTATTTCCATGTCATTAAAGCCTGTAGATTTTTCCTAGTATTCATCTTACCTTACTTATAATAATATTCAAATTTCTTGATACTCCCTTGTAAATAAATTACCTCTCAGAGGATTCATTTATAAATATTCTCCAGATTTTTCCCCTACCTCTCTGAGTGTATTGACCAAACCTTCAAGTTTTTCTCTTCTGCCTACACCAACAAATCACAGCGTTCTTCAAGACTCAGCCTGAGTTCTCATATCTTCTCACCCAATGCTCTCTCCTTGGAAAAGCTCATTTGTAACTGTAGCTTTATTTACTGCTCTTTTTCAGAAGACTCATAGAGAAATACCTATTTTCATCCTAAACTTCTTTTCTTAGCTACAGACCTGCATATCCAAATGCCAACTTGATTCTTTTTCAATAACTCATAGACATGTCAAAGTAGACAAGGTCACAACCAAACCTCCTGATCTTCCCTGAACCTGACTCTCTTCTAGCTTCCCATCAGAGTCACTGGCTCACCACAATTCCCGTCATTCAAAGCAGAAATGGAGGAGTCCTCATTGGCGTCTCTCACATCCTTCCTCACCCAGCTGTATGAGTTTCATCTCCTATAGATTTCTTTAATCTACCCAGACCTCTCCATCTTTTCATCATCGTGCTGGTCTAAGCTACCACCATCTTTTGCTTGACTAGTCTATAGCACACATTTTTTTTTTCATCTACTCTGGTTCCTCTCCAAGTCCCACAGTAATTACCATCTTCATTCCCTGATTAAAACTCTTGGATGACTTTCCACTGCATTCAGGATAGAGGCAGGATCCCTGCATGAACTTCCCCATAACTGTGGCCTCCTGCCCTGTCTGGTCTTACCCACATGCCACTGCCATCTCTCAACAGGTCTCTGGCTTACCTCCAGCCCATGTGTTCACCAAGCTCTCTCACAGTCTGGAATGTGTATATGCCAGTCCCTTCTCCTACTTTGCTGAAATAGCTCCTGCTTATCCTTCAAATCTCAGCTCAAATGTCGCTTCTTTAGAGATTTTCATGACCATTTTGATTGAGTAAAATAGTTCTATTTTTCTTTGATCACTTACCAGAGAACTACATTTACAGACTACATCTGCCACTTGTCAAAGTCTTCCAATCTCTCTCCACTCTTAAATGATTGATCACCCTGGCTTATGGTAACACACACGCACATCCAAGAATCAGATCATTAATAACATCATTGTCAATATTTGTATATGTAATTTCAGTGGTGGTTCTAAGGAATTTTTTCCTTTTAATTTAAACCTTAACACTAATTCCCATTTATTAACTTATTATTCATCCTTATAATTAATGAAGAAGTATTTATTAGACTCTATTCCCTGCCAAAGTCTATAATATCTGACAACGTAAGATATTATAGAGTACATTGGTACTCTATAAAAACAGAAACAATATTTTAAAAATTGAACAAAGACATTGCTTCTATGTACCTTAATAGTTATAATACATTATAGGCATTGGGTATTCCAATAGTTGAGACAAGTGCTTATTAAAAACTACAAACACAAACTAATAAAATATGAAGCCAAGCCATTATTGTCAGAACTAAAAATTATTTTCTTTGCCACCTCATATTTGCTAATAAAAGATATCCTCTGAGAAAATGTGAAAGAGATGATCAATGGGAAAGTTTCTCAAAATTCTAAGGAGAGATCAAGCTCTGGAAATAGAGGGCAGCATGAGCAGGATGCATAAGATAGATGAGAATTCTATACATGGTCCAATAAGGGCTGAAAATGACCCTTAATGAAAGGATAGCTAATCATAGAGTAAACGAGGAAGAGCTGCTCTATCTGAGCAGAATCCTAGGGATCTAGGGTTAGGGCTTCAACATATGGATTTGGGGGGACACCACTCAGCCCATAACACAATATATGTCAGGGATTTTCTTTAACAAGGACCCTCTAACTCCTAAAAGTAAAAACATGATGGGACTTTATATGGTAAATGCCTCAAATTAATCTCATTACTCTGCTATTACCTATAAATCAGAGGCCAGATGCCTTGAGACACCCACAGGTATATTTATAGGGGGAGCAGTCTGACAGAGTTGGGTGCTAAGGAACTTTATAAACTTGTATTAAGTTTCCTGAATTTACACTTCCGTCTGTGTTCATTATTATCTTTCTTCTTGGGAAATCACACGATGGCTATTTACACACGGTTTAAATACCCAGTTAGTTATTTCCTGTCCTTCATCCACATAACCAATTATTTCACTGCATGAAATGCTTTCAGATTGCTAAACCAGTCAAGTCAGAGACATTTGCCAAGCTTGTTTATAAGTGAATTCTTTTTATATCAACATGGAGCAACAGTATTAGCAAAAACCTTAAATGAAATGCTCCAGTAGTTTAGGCAGCTTGTGTTTATAAACTCAGACTTAAGAAACTGCTGCTTGAATTTAGTTACAAAATCTTAAAAGAGTTGAAAAACATTAAGCCAGCATAACTTTTATAAATTCACTTTCAAAATTGGACCCACAGTTTGTTGTTGTTTCCCCATTATTAGATAGAAAATACATAGTTGTTCATTTTAGGAAATTAGAAAAGAAAGAAGAAAAATTGAACTCACACCTCTCAATGCCAAGGATATTTCTGGGCAATGACAGAGGGGCGAGAGCCTGCGATACCAGTACGTCCTCTCCAGAGAAGCAGGTTTGTAAGGTATGTATGTTTCATGTGTTTTTAATGCTAATATTAAATAATATTCAAAATATATCAGGTTAAAAGCAATATGCATCCACTCCTAAGTATTTGTCCAAGGGAAATAAAAACTGTTGTTTCTACAAAAACCTATCCATGGAATATTTGTAGCAGCTCTGTTCTTCATAGCCAAAGCTGGACATAACCCAGATGCCCCTCAACTCGGAAATGGATAAACTGTGGTACAGCCATACAATAAAATACTATTTAGCAATAAAAAGAAACAAACTGCCAAGATGTACAGCATGGATGAATCTCAAATACATATTGTGAAGTGAAACAAGTCAGACTGAAAAGGTTACATGCTGTGATTCCATTTATATGACACTAGAGGCCTAGTGCACGAAATTTGTGCCAAGGGGGCGGGGGTGTCCCTCAGTCCAGCCTGAACCCTCTCTCATCTGGGATCCCTCAAGGGATGTCTGACTGCCCGTTTAGGCTCAATCCCACCTAAACGGGCAGTCGGACATCCCTCTCACAATCCTGGACTGCTGGCTCCCAACTGCTCGCCTGCCTGCCTGCCTGATTGCCCCTAACCGCTTCTGCCTGCCAGCCTGATCACCTCCTAACCACTCCCCTGCCAGCCTGATCGACGCATAACTGCTCCCCTGCTGGCCCAATTGCCCCTAACTGCCCTCCCCTGCAGGCCTGTTCCCCCCAACTGCCCTCCCCTGCAGGCCTGGTCCCTCCCAACTGCCCTCCCCTGCAGGCCTGGTCCCTCCCAACTGCCCTCCCCTGCTGGCCATCTTTTGGTGGCCATGTTGTGCCACATGGGGGCAGCCATCTTGTGTGTTGGAGTGATGGTCAATTTGCATATTACCTCTTTATTATATAGGATTCTGGAAAAGGCAAAGCAATAGGGAGAAAAACAGATTAGTGAGCACTAGAACTTAATGGTAGAGGGAAGACTTGACCACAAGACATAGCATGTGGGAATAATTTTTAGGGAGCGGAGTGATTAAATTGTTCTGAACTTTGATTATGTTTCCGTGACTCTATGCATTGCTCAAACTCATGGATGTGCACATCAAAAAGAGTACATTTTACCATGAATAAATTAAATATAGATCTAAAACATATTTGCACAAGGGTGTGTATTACAGGCCTGTCTTTGTATTTTGTTTATATATGTGTGATATCTGTACTGTATATCATAAAATTCACACAATGATGCATGCTTATACATGCATATAAACCATTCCTGGCAGTGTACAAGGAACTGTTCAGTGTGGTCGCCCCTAAGGATAAATGTTAGGGGTCCCATGGTGGAAGGGGCTCTTGATTTTCATTGTACATATTCTTACACAGTTTACCATATCACTATAGCACTTTTCAATAAAAAAAAACAAACACTAATCTAGTTTTACATCCCACATGAGTGAAATCATGTATTTATTGACTTTTTCCATCTGATTTATTAACCAATGCCACCCTGATAAATGTAATAAAATAAAATATTGCATAAAAACACTAATCTATAAGAATATACAGGGGTAGGCAAAGGTAGGTTTATAGTTAGCCATATGGAGAATAATACAATAATTAATAATACAAAATAAACTGTGTTTTGTGAACTCACAGCTGTCAAGCTACTTTGCCCACCCCTGTCTAAACATTTGGTGTTGCAATTTTGGAGCCTTGTTCAGTACATTTTCCTTTCTGGCTAGACAAACTAAATATCCTCTTTCCTTGAGTCATGGTGTAATTAGGTTGTGGAAAGGTTCTGTAAGTTACTCAGCGATGAAAGCTGTCTGAACACTGGGCTTGCACGCTCTCCCTATTCCACGGGAGAGTCTAACAATGACTCCCTGGTGAGCAGTACCAGCCAAAAATCAATGAGGGAGGAGCAGCAGGCTGCTCCCGGGTGGAAACTGCCTTGGTTCCATCAATAGCAGGCAGCACAACATTGGGAAGTCAAAAAGACTCAGACCACTTCGTGCAGCATGGTCACCAGCTAAAACTTTATACAAGGAGGTCTATTAAACTCTCCATTTAAACTGTCAATGCACATATTTCAGATGTAGAATTAACTTGTCATCAAGAAAGCTTTAAGCAGCTGCTGTGCAGCAGGGCTTTCCGACATCTCAGGTGACTGGACACAGACATGGCCTGGTCCTCCAGGGTTATTCGGGATGCAAGGAAACAGCGACTTGCCTCCCCAGTGATGCGTCTCAGACAGCCAACAAGCTTAATCATGTTTGGAGAAGAAAGTTCTAGAACAGTACTAAATAAAAAGTAACGAAGATTTTTTTTTTTTAATCTACATGTCTGTAGTATGTATCTATATATATAAAAGGCTAATATGCAAACTGTCCCCTTGGGAGTTCAACCCGGAGACCGGGAGTTCAATCAATCTCTCTGATGTGCACTGACCACCAGGGGGCAGCACAGAGCGAAGGAAGGCCCCTGATCGGCCCTGATCGCTGGCCAGGCCTAGGGACCCTACCCATGCATGAATTTCATGCACCGGGCCTCTAGTATATGAATGACTATGTATTTCCAGGTGTTCTATGCTCCCTTGATTATTTAATAGGGAAGTTTCTATTTTATTCTGCCTATCTTTCCGTAAAGGGAGACTGTGTTGATATAGTAAGTAGGTGGGAAAACAGCTGAGTTACCCAGTGTTAAAATGGAGCTACTGTTGTGCAGGAACACATCTGGATATCATCCTAGAAGCTAAGAATTTTGCTAGTTGGAACATGATGCTCAAAACTCGGAATTTGTTGTTGTTGTTGTTAATTTTATTTGTTTATTTTAACCTTTAATTGAGAAGCTTAATTCTCATACAGAAGAGTACATGAAATATAAATGAAGAGCTTCATATTACCAGAATTTATCAGATTATTTGTGCTGCAAATAGTTTTCCAAATATTTGCCTATTTCAAGTTTACAAGATAGTCTTCAATGTCTGCTTTTGGAAGCACTATAGTTTTAATTTTATGCTGAAGGTTATCAAGTTTATGGACTTAGAATTGCTCATAGTAGTTCATAGTATGCCTTTATTATTTTAATGTACATGAGATCTGTAAAGATATCCCTTCTTTTATTTTTGATATTAGTAATTTGTGTTCTCTCTTTCATTAGTTTGGCTAGAGGTTTATCAATTTTATGGATCTTTTCAGAGAACTAGCTTTTGCCTTTATTGATTTTATTGATTTATATACTTATTTCTTGTTTTCAATTTCTGTTCCAGTTGATTTCTGTTCCAATTCTTATTACTCTTTTTTTTTTTTCTGCTTACTTGGGATTTAATTTGCTCTCTTTTTTCTAGTTTTTAAGGTGTAATCTTAGGTTATTAACTTTATATTTTTCTTCTAATATATTCATGTATTGCTATAAATTTCCTTCAAAGCATTGCCATCATCAAATCCCAAAAATACTGATAAGTTGTTTTCTTTTCATTTGGTTCAAAATAATTTTTTAAATCTCTTGAGATTTTTTTCTTTGATTCATGTATTATTTAAACGTGTGTTATTTAACCTCCATGTATTTTTTTTATTTTCCATCTATCTTTCTAGTTTAATTCTATTGTTGCCTGAGAATAGATATTACACGGTTTCTATTCTTTTAAATTTGGTAAAGTGTGTTATATGGCCCAGAATGTGATCTACTTTGTTGAATGTTCCATGTGAACTTGAGAAGAATGTATATTCTGCTGTTGTTGAATAGTCTACAAAAGTCCATTATACCCAGTTGATTGACGGAACTAATTTAATATTGTATGTCAACTGTAATTGAAAAATAAAAATTATTTTAAAGTCAAAAATGTTTATTGGTCAAAGATAATAAGAAGGCTGGTCTAAACAAGAGTTGGGAAACTAGAGCACCTCTTGACCAGAGATACTGCAAAATCCCAATGCAAAGGGTGCAAATAGAGAGAGAGAGAGAAAGAACTTGGGGTGGTTTTGCAATCAGTCCATCACCTACTCAATGCAATAGCTATGAAAGAGGTCAGAATGGTTCATTTTTAGTCACATTACATGTTTCCTTCTCCTTTATCCTTACACAATGTAATTATATCTGAATTATCCATTATTAGAGGAAATTACCAGAATATACAAGACAATAGGCAAAAGAAGATGAAGTAATCTCAAATCTACTAGTATGTTTCATACAAAATAAACTCTGGGAATGATCCTCTATCATTCCTGGTACATAACATTTAATTTGGAATTCATCAGTTACAATGAGATTACCCAGTGCTGCCTAAGGTTTGGCCTGGACTAGCTATTGTGTTTCCTGGGAACCATGCCAAAAACTCAACTATATATGAAGCCCCAGAGTATGAAGGTATCATTCTAGAACTTCTGTTTCAGGATAAGGTCAAAGAACTGGGCAGAGCCCTAGCCGATTTGGCTCACTGGATAGAGCATCAGCCTGGGGACTGAAGGGTCCCAGGTTCGATTCCGGTCAAGGGCATGTACCTTGGTTGCGGGCACATCCCTAGTAGCGGGTGTGCAGGAGGCAGCTTATCGATGTTTCTCTCTTATTGATGTTTCAACTCTCTATCCCTCTCCCTTCCTGTCTTTAAAACATCAATAAAATATATTTAAAAAAAAAAAAAAAAGAAAGAACTGGGCAGAATCCCTGCCCTTAAACTGCCCTAAGAGTCCCTTGCCTTTGCTGTAACATGATCTTCACAAGACTTTGGCCTCTGCGTCTCTAATGACCTTTAAATTACTGGTTGTGGGTCAGCCATTCAGGGATTTGTCTAAACCCTTCTTAACCCACTTAAACTTTTAGCCAGTAGAATCTTCCGGGAATATCAGGTTTCAGAAGTTTTTTGAGAGTTCCCAACCCTCCAGCCTTAATTACGGTTCTGCGATAGAAAAGTATTTGGCACTTACGGTTTTCAAATCCACTTACAGAAAAGACTGCAGTTCTGTGGCTTCTGTTAAAGGCAAAAAAAGAGAAAAAAAATGTGTGTATCTCTGTCTTTATGTCTGTTTGCCTACCAGCTTTTCTATATTCTAAGATGAATTAAGAATAATATAATTTCTTCATTAATATTATTTATTTGCTTTACTTGTTTACACATTCAGTACTCTAATACAGTTGGTGAAACTTTCTTTTCTCCAGCTATAAAAGAGCAAAATTGCTCGTCACTTGGGTTTTCCCCATGTTCCCTCAGCTCTGGTGCATGAAAATAGTGAAGCAAGTTACCCATTTTATAATTATATTTTTATTCCTCTTTTAGATTTATTTTCAATTTTTCTCCTATTGGAAAAAACTCATAACCTCCTTACTTCCTGTGGGAGTTAATGGCTGCTGAGGATAATAACCAGCATAATACTGTAAAGTATAATAATATCTCTACAATTCCCAGAAAGAAACAATTTGATAGTCAAGAGTTTGAGCTCTGGAATTTAAATGAAAAAAAAAAAATTAAACAAAAATAAAAACATCTATATATATAAATGCCTAATATGCAAATTGTTCCCCTCAGAGTTCAACAGGGAGACTGATCCCTCGCTATGACATACACTGACCAACAGGGGGCGGCGCAGAATGAAGGGAGAGCCCAGCTGGCAGCCGGAAGGAAGGCCCCGATCGTCCCTGATCATTGGCTAGGCCTAGGGACCCTACCTGTGCACAAATTTTGTGCACTGGGCCTCTAGTATAATATGATCCTATGTGACTTATACCTATTATTAAGTATAATGTATTAGAGGAAATGATGTAGAAGAAAATAGGCAAAGAAGCAAGACGAAGTCATCTCAAGCCAAGATTTCTTACAAAATAAACTCTAGGAATGATCTCTCTTTCCTGTTAATAATATTTAGCTTGGAATTTATTAGTCAGCATGTTTTTGTTTTGGACTCTACATCATCCAACTTTTGTTTTAAGGATGTCAACTCCCCTTATTCCACAGCTAAATGTTTACTTTCATGCAGTAGAGTATGGAATTCATTATGGAAATTTCAATCCTAAATCTTTCTGTCTGAAACTGTTTCAAGTTCAGACTTTATAGTTTCCTTCAAATATTTTTCTAAAGTTCTACTTATTAATTTCCTAAATTGCCTCTCAAGTTAAACATTCTGTAATGAAATGTCAAAATGTTTATTCTCCTCCAAAACATATTATAATTCTAAAAATGCATATATATATATATATATATATATATATATATATATATATATACACTAATAAAAGAGAAAAATGGTAATTGGCGTACGGCGATACCCTTTTCATTGGCTAATCAGGGCTATATGCAAATTAACTGCCAACTAATATTGGCAGTTAACTGCCAACAAGATGGCGGTTAATTTGCATATGTAGGCACAATGCAGGGAGGCGAAAGGGAAAGCAGGAAGAAGCCCCCTGCCACTGACAGTGATCAGAAACCCAGGGGGGAGCTAAGAGCTGGGGGGCAGGGCAAAGGCGGCCCTGGGGCCGCCTTTGCCCTGCCCCCAAGCCATGATCGGAGAATCAGGTGCCTTTTCCACCCTGGCCAGTGATAGCAGGAAGTAGGGGTGGAACCAGCGATGGGAGCTGGGCACGGTCGAAGCTGGCAGTCCCAGGAGATAGGGGTCCCTTGCCTGGGCCTAAAGCGGAGCCCATGATCTCGGGGCCGCTGCAGCTGCGGGTCCCTGCTGCCCGGGCCGGACGCCTAGGCCAGAGGCGTTAGGCCTGGGCAGGGGTGGAGCCTGCAACCGCGGGGAGCTGGGGGTCCCCTGCCCAGGCCTGACACCTCTGCCGGAGGCCTCAGGCCTGGTCAAGGGGCCAATCCGGTGATTGGTGATCGGAGGGTCAACTCCTCTGGCCGAGGCATCAGGCCTGGGCGGGGGCCAGAGCCAGTGATCGGGGGGAGATGGGGGTCCCCTGTCCAAGCCTGACACCTCTGGTAGAGGCGTCAGGCCTGGGCAAGGGGCCAATCAGGCGATCGGAGGGTGATGGGGGTCTACACCTCTGGCGGAGGCGTCAGGCCTGGGCAAGGGGCAGAGCCAGCAATCGGAGGGGTCTGGGGGTCCCCTGCCCAGGCCTGACGCCTGGGCCAGAGGCATCAGGCCTGGGCTGGGGGCAGAACCAGTGATGGGGGGAAATGAGGGTCCCCTGCCCAGGCCTGACGCCTCTGGCCCAGGCGTCAGACTGGGCAAGGGGCTGATCCTGCGATTGGAAGGTGATGGGGGTCAATGCCTGAGGGCTCCCAGTATGTGAGAGGGGGCAGGCTGGGCTGAGGGACACTCCCCCCCACACACACACCCAGTGCACGAATTTCGTGCACTGGGCCCCTAGTATATATATATATATATATATATATATATATATATATATATATATATACATATATGTATTTAATATTATCTGCTTGGTGCTTTGTTACTCTTCACCACCTTATGGTAAATAATATCTCCTTATATTTTCATTCATTACTCAAGTAAAGACCTTATCAACTTAGTTAAGCAACAGAAATATCTTAAGAACCAAAGAAACTTACTAGAACAGGGAATCATCTGTGTTTCCAAATGCCAAGCTAACACACGTGAAGAATCTGACCCATCAACATTTTAGACCGCCATTGTTGCCATTGAAAGCTAATCTCAGGAAGCTTTGAGGAAGTTCTGTCTGAACCAAGTGTGTGTGTGTGCTATTTGGAGAATCAAAAACCAGACTGCCTTTAATGGTACATTTAGTGAAGGAAGTATTCTTCTTTGGATCCCAAGAATTTCCTAGTAGCTTCTAGTAAGAATTCATGCTTCATCTCTATTTACAAATGTGCTCATTATTCTCAAATGCTAGCCTCCATGTCTGGGCATCAAGATCAGAAAGAGATCTCCCCCCTTTGAAAACTGCTGTGCCTAAACAACTATTGGGGCTTATGAATGCAGATCATCAATCAGGATCTCCACTTCTTATAAGATGAATTCCTTTAGGGGCCCTGGGGGCCTAAGTTGGAGCCACCTTAATCTGTCACAGAAGTTCATTATGACAACAGTGAATCACAAAAGAATGCTGGTTGAGATCTTGATCATTTTCTTCCCTTATCCTTTGTGTGAATTTATCTTCTACTTTCTCATGCCCACATATATATACTTCCATAGACCAATGAAAATTGAGGCAAGCAATCTTTGTCAAAACACAAAAAGATGCTGTTACCTATTTCCCCTGAAGCAATGAGTACCTATGTACCTTGAAATTATTTTCAAGAGGAATAATACGATTGATTCTGTCAATAACATCACAAATCTGCTCTAATGTGGTTTACTGTCTGCAGCTCTGGACATAAAAGTGGATATCATAATTTTAAATTCTGCCTTGCTAATCAGCATCCAATGGGAACCATGGCAGTGCCTCCCAATCATTTTCAGGTTATAGTACACATAAAAAATGATTATGTCTCTATGACACACAGGATAAACTGGAATGGATTTGGGAGGGATCTATACAGGGCTTGGTGAAAAAAAGTTACATTTGCAGAATATAACAATGTGAGAAAAATAGAATAAAAGTGGTAGAGAAACAATATTAACAAGTGAATTTATATGGAACTTATAAATAAAGGCTTTTCAATTTTTTCTTTAATGAGAAACTTGAACTTACCTTCATAAAAATAGATTTTTATGGTTGGTTTTATGATTGAGCTGGCTACAGGCAATTACTAAGCATGATTTTTAATGATAATATTTCTTCAAATGCTTGAGAGTCACATCAAAAACAAACTTTATTCACATATAGATAATAAAAATTTATAAAACCATTTTCCATCATTATAGCTGTTTTAAAAACAAGCAAATTGAAATTCTATTTTAAAAATCTGAAAGCACTTTCTGGCTCTCACTGACTAATAATGTGGAAATTTCTTACAGTAATGCAAAGGGTTCAACCCCAAATAAGCTTTTGTAAATGAGACATTTCAAAAGAACAGAGAACATCTAATTTGCAAAATATGCATCCATTTTTAGAATAGTCATACTGCAGCTAGCTCGTGTGCACTAACAGACAAATTCAGGAGTCCATTCCTAAAATGACACCCTCCAGGCCCTCTCTCCTGAACTCTCAGCCTCATGCCTGCCCAGTTCACCTTGAGCCATGTTCTGGTTCTGCACAAACTGCTTCAGCACCACCCTGGGCTGCTTTCGCTGGATACTAAGGTAGATTCCTACAAGGTAGAGCATCTCCTTAGTGCTCAGCAGGCATTTTAAAGCTAGGACTTCCAGATGTGACTCCTTGACCTCCTGCTTGATGGCCCAACCTAGGTGCCCCAAAGGCTAAAGAAGTAGTTCTCAAAGTGTGGTTCTCTCCCCCACCCTGGCAAAAACAAAAACAACAACAAAAAAAACAACAGCAGAAACAGCAAAACCCAAAAACTTACTAACATGCAAACTCTCAGGCCCTGCTCAGGACTTATAGAAACTCTGGGTGTATGATCAAACATTTTGTGTATTAACAAGCTTTCCATGTTTTCTAATTCATGCTCAAGTTTGAGAATCACTGGGATTTTAAAAAATCAATATTTTAGGGAACATCTGTAACCCATTCATAGCAAAACAATGTTGAAAAGTCTCATGTAGATTTTATTGTTGTTGCTGTTAAAATTATATGTTTTTTCCAAACTTTCGTATGAAGAGTCTTCAAGGTTGAGGGCCATATAAGGAAGTCTATGCATAATTATAAAATTTATTATCTAATTACTTTCAGTATACCTACATTTTCACACTTTGGCTCAATGACCCAGAGTTTTATAGCTACATGTTTCATGCCTGTTGATATCTGAGCAACATAAGCAAAGTAAGTCCCTGTCCAGGTAAGGTTACCCGAGAAGGTAACATTTTCCCCCACCAAAAAGATCTCTCAATTCACCTTCCATGGAACCTAATACTCCATAACTGACTATTCTAATGTGGGGTAGGGCATTCCACCTCCAGAAGTACTCCTTTAAGATGCAAATACCTTTTTGATGGGGAAAGTATTATAATTATCCATCAACACCTTAGTTTTCAAGATTAATTTTTGACACCTAGAAACACTGCGAGAGAACGGGATGTAGGACAAGAATGGTTGGCATTGAGTGAAGTGGGGAAGATTAAAAAGAGGCAGAAAAGAATAAGCAGAGTGAAAGACAGCCTGAAAAGGAGGGAGTGCGAGGCACAGCATCCTGACGCGCCAAGAGGCAGTGTGATCGTCTTGGTTGTCTAAGTGTGTGTTGAAGCAAACAGGAGTTTTCAAAAAGGAAAAGACTGTCACGTATGGGTTTTCTTTTTCACTAGATCAGGGGTGGGCAACCTTTCTGTGAGTACGTGCCAAAACCACCAAAATCTCTGACTCAAAATTCTTCTGCGTGCCAACCCTAATTTTTTGAGAACATGTTACGCCTACTTGATATCTCTTAAGGTGTATGTATGTGAAGAACCTTGAAGAAATAATAAAATTCATTCGAGCGACAAAAACACAGTAGATGATGATGAAAAATACATTTATTTTTTACTGTATACATGTTATGTAAAATTATTTATTTATCTAAGATGCACCTGCACTGAATTTATCTGAAAAATAAAAAAGTCGATATTAAGAAAAAAATTTGTAAATGGAAGATTATAAGAGAGCGTTTCGCGTGCCAGCAAAAGTTACTGGCGTGCCATGTTTGGCACGCATGCCAGAGGTTGCCCACCCCTGCACTAGATCCTTCATTTCTCTCACCATGGACAATGGCAAGTGTTACCTTGTCCACCTGCCTATCACCAATAGGAAATTTGTTTCGCCTCAAAGAGCATTTCTTTATTTAAATGATAGGAAGAAATCAATCAACCCACTTATTCTGTGCAATTATCAGCTGTTATCAACCAGTTTATTTCATGCCACTTTTAGCCATGACTGCTAACAATTATTCCCTGAGTATCAGGAATGGAAGCATTCTTACATGCCAGGGAGTTAGGGTTCAGAACGAAGCCTGTTCACCTGTCACCAAAGCCATAAACTTCTTTCTAAAATTTTGGAGAAGAATGGGGGAAATTTGAGAGTCAACAGGAGAAATGAAAACTGAAGTAGAAGGTGAGGCACTCTACCCTGAGAATACCCCGGGATGTTTTAGTGTTACTTTATTTGCTTACCAGAAAGCATTAGCTAGATTTATTTCCATTCACAGTGTATTTGGTGCCAGAGACATTCTTTTGGCCATAGGCACCATGGAAGCAAAATACATTTTAGTTATTTTTAAAAATAAATGTCTCTTAGTAATGTATTTCTAACCTTCCTTTTCTATTCTCAAGAAACATGCACCCAGCAACAACAACACTATCTATCATCTACATTTTAAGCCATAGCATGTATGTTATCCAATTTAAGATTAATCACTGATAGCAAATTTAGGTCGTGGAGCCAAATCTTTATTCAACAAGATGTGACTCATAGTTCAGGCTCTTCTAATCACATAAAATAATATTTGGGGGGTGGGGGTGGGGGTGGAGGTGGGGGTGGGGGGACACACTTGACTTCTGATATCAAGGATTATACTTGGTCTTCTAAAGACCCACACTGAAATACCAGCCCAAATTATGTGGCTGAACCCTGGAGATACACTGAATGCCTTTGAGTAAACTTAAGGTAATATCTGAGAAGGGAATTGTTAGAAGCTGTGCTATTTATATACAGATTGTTATATTTAGCAAAAGTCAAGGAATGTAAATAGTAGAGATTTCTTGGTGAACCTGCGTCATTTGTGATAGAGGTAATGGAGAGGTTACTGAAGCAGATATGAATAATAATAGTAGAGTTTACTTTAGAAAACAAATGCTTTTACTTTTTGTTGTTAAAAAATAAATCAATCTATTCGTTTTCTAAATTAAGAATATATTGAAGCTTGGATTTAGAGATTACTTTCATTGGCTTTGACAGCTTGCATGCCACGAACACAGATGTGCCTCCATATTGTAAAAGGCAGGTTTGCCACACAGCCCTCGATTAAGGGTGATCAACCTACAGTACATTGCTACTGTATTTTTAAACCTTTTTCAAGGAGATGATTAAATAAACAATTTTCCACAATTTTAGTATTTTCACTTTGAAATAATTTTTCCCCACAAGGTATGCTTTCTTCCCTCAGCTCCTCTCTCATCTCTTCTCCTAGGTTCTCCTAGGTTGGTGCTTTATAGAGAAGTAGAGAACAGTGTAAACACACACACACACACACACACACACACAATATGAGTATATGTAAAAATTTGTAAAATAGTATTAGTTCTTTCATCTGCTTTACACAGAAGAGCTGGAAACCCTTATCCCAATGAAACTGCCATTCTATAAATATTTTTGAAACATCCTTTGGAACTTTCTTCAGTATAATTTTAGGACTCCAGCATCCTAAAGCCTATGCTTTCACCCACAGGGCTGGTGTATGCATGTGCTAGGGCTGCTGTAACAAAGTACCAAACACTAGATGGCTTAATTAAAACATTCGAAATGGATCATCTCACAGTTCTGGTGCCTAAAAGTCTGAAATCAAGGCCCGTGCTATCTCTGAGGGCCGTAGGAAAAAATCCCTGCTTGTCTACTCTAGCTTCTGATGTTTACCGGCAATGCTTGCCTTCCTGGGCTTGTGGATGCCCCCATAAAATGACTGTCTTCTCCCTCTGTGTCTTTACACTATCTTTCCCGGATGTATGCCTGTGTCTCTGTCCAAATTTCCCCCTTTTTTTATAAGAACACCAGCCACATTGGATTAGGACCCAACCTAACGAACTTAATTACCTCTGTAAAGATCCTATCTCCAAGTAAGGTTCCATTCAGGGCTACTGGGGATTCGAAATTCCACTTACCTTTTTGAGGGGTAGATAAAATTCAACCCATAACAGCTGACCTAATAAGTAGGATTTTTCTTCTTTAAAATATTCAAAACTATATTTAAATGTGAAACATTTTCAGAAATGCCATTTAAAAATATAGTATTCACACGTGCTTTCTTTTTCATAGGAGTTGGTGTCGAAATATGAGCCTCTTAGCTATTTAATGAGGGGGCAGGGAAAGAGTGTTAACACTACATCTGAACTGCTGGTGAACTGCTTGCTCTTTCACATTTATTTCAGATGCCAGGAGCCGAGATCTGCATGAGCACTTCGTCTATACCTTCAGAATGCTCCCTTCTCCCCAAGTAAATCTTGAGCTGGCACCGTTTTCTCATTAACAACCTTGCACACATAATTATCTCAGCGCCTGAAATAGTTTGTGCCAGAATTTGAGGGAAGAAATTCAGCATTGTCTTCCTCATTAACATAAGTGGGTCCAACATGATTAATTCCAAGTTTGCTTAATATTTTCTACTAATGGATGGATGTGGCATTATGAGAAAATCCTAACCGGCTACCTGGTAGGTTTTATTTATTCCGAACAGATGTTACTGCAATGTCTTGGCACTCGCAAAACAAAAACTTGTCTTCATAAAACAACAACAACAAACCTCATTAGGCAATCTATTTGCTGAGCCTTTAGGTACAAGTTTAGAATATAATATTCCTAAGGTTTTTGGATTGTACTTAGTGTGCTGATGGGAAACCAAAAAAAAAAAAAAGTAGTTATAAAAAAAAAGTTGTAAGAGAAAGGATTTCAGATTTGGAAGCTTCTCATGTTTATAATATTACTCAAAATATACACAGACTTTAGACCACTGTCTCATCCTGATTCTTCTTAATATCACAAAGTAACCCACAATCTTAACAGGACCAAGTAGATTCTAGAAGTAGCTCATTCTCTATTCCTAGAACAGTTCCACAATGAAAACATTTGCATTTCAAAGAACTGCGACATTTTACAGAAATACACACATTGACAAAATGTTCAAGTAATTCCCAATAGAGTATGGCATTGAGGGGGAAATCCAAAAACATAGTGCTTCTTCAGAATGTTGAAAAACACTATTTCAATGTGAAATTAATGGAAATTTCATGATAAAAGGGCTACACAGCCAACAAGGTTAGGAAAGAGGGTCAGTCATCCCCACTGAGAGATGCACAAAGCTTTTGGCGACACTAACGCTTTGAAAAACTCGATGGTTTATCTCTTTACCTCTCTGTCTTCTCCGCTACTCCTTACCTCCCTCCTTCCTCTTTTAATTCTAGCATTTTAAAAATCATGTGTCTATAGAACCAAATGTATGCTTTTATCTTATACCAACTGATAACTCATTTCTCAGAAATAGAATCAGACGGCGTATTTCCTGTTTGTTTGTTTTGGGGTTTTTTTTAAATATATTTTATTGATTTTTTTTACAGAGAGGAAGGGAGAGGGATAGAGAGCCAGAAACATTGATGAAAGAGAAACATTGATCAGCTGCCTCCTGCACACCCCCCACTGGGGATGTGCCCACAACCAAGGTACATGCCCCTGACCGGAATCGAACCCGGGACCCTTCAGTCCGCAGGCCAATGCTCTATCCACTGAGCCAAACTGGTCAGGGCTTTCCTGTTTGTTTTTAAGAAGCTTCTAGACTCCTATCAAGCCAAGAATAAGCTGAATGTATATAGCTCTGGTTCTAGTCACCTCCATTTCTGTCTGGATTTGAGCATCAGGTTGGGTTCCTGTTTGTTATGTACTCTCGACATCAAGATGGAAATGAATCTCACATTATAAATGTATACTTTGACCAAAATTTAGTAAAGCCAGCACAAAATCTCCAAGATATTTGCATTTTAAAGGCTTTTCTCTCCCAATAACTTATCTACTATTTTAGCAAGTTCACGCAGCATCAGCAGAAATATGAGATTAATGTGTTTTCAGGTTAGGATGAAAGCCGGGGAGAAGAGGAGGATGGGAGGGTGCAGCAATACAGAGCCTCCCCCTCTACCCATGGCCTGTCTTGAACATCTGGGTCCCAGCACATGCTCATAACTCTTACAATCATGTTTCTCTCCTGAACCCTCCCTAGTACAACCCTCACCATTTCGCTGGCTAATTTCAATGTGCATTCAGGTCTCAGTGAAAACACCATTGCCTCTAGGATGCCATCCTTAACCCCCAAGTCTGAGGTAGACTCCCTCCCCTCTTTTTGGCCTCATAGTGTGAAGATCATTCCCCCAGTTTTGACACTAGTCACATTTAATTATTGCATGTTGACTTCTCTCTCTCCCAACAGGTGACCTGATTTTAAGAGCGAGACTTACACCTTTATCAGGGTTTAATCTGGTACCTTACAGTGCTTGGCAGATGAAATGTGCCCAGAAAATTCCTGATCAGTGTGACTGGCCTTGAAATGCCACCCTAGCCCTTGCTGGTTCTGGAGTTAAATCTGAGAAATGGTCAGAACTGCCAACAGGAGTGGCTGGGACAGGCCCCTTCCTCTCCTCCATTCACTTTCTCTTCACCCTGACTTTGCTCTCCTCCTCCCTCTACCGATTGTCAAAGCAGCTGCATGTGCGTCTCTTCTGGGCTGAACCCATTTCCATCCCTCCTCCAGCCACTTGCAGAGTTGTTGCCATTTCCATCCCTCTGGCATCCTGAACTATGAGGGTGGGCAGGAACTCAGTGGTTCAAGAATTTTCCAAGTGGGGAAAGGATTCGTGAAATGAAAGCTACTGGGACAGAACCAGAGAAATGCTGAGCAAGAGAGCTCCAGGTGGAAACGTGTGTGTTAGGGGTGGAGGGTGGCAAAGATGATCAAAACTGGTTCGCGTCTCGGGTAGAATAGTCAATATTAGCAAACATTACACATATTATAAGAATTACAGAATAAGATGAAAAACTCAAAATGTGTTTTGTTCATGTAAAAGTAATATTATACTATTTGCAATAATACTATGCTAATTGTAATAATATACTGCTTAATTACCATACATTCACCATCATTTCATATTAGAATAAAATGTTAGTTTTACTTGATTATACTTGTGAATGAAACTACTCGTATAAACATTTAAATGAATTCACATACAAAATAGACAATTACCTAATGATTACACAAGAATGTATTATATATATATGTATATATATATATGTATATATATATATGTATATATATACACACATATATATATACACACACACACACACACACACACACACAGAGTTTATTATTTTTACAAACATTTGTTGGGGGCATTTTCATGCACCAACAATGAACAGCATATCTGAATTAAGAAGGTAGCAATATAGCTAAAGAGCAAAAATTAAATTTCATAGATGTTTCAAAACTTGGAGAAACTATCAAATATTATAGAGAGAGTGAAGAAAAAGAAGGTAAGATTTGTAGGTTGTCATTGGTCCCGAAGTACCTATTCTTTGAGACTGAGTATGTAGGCTTAATTCTCCACAAAAGGAGAATACATGTGGAAGTTAATTATGAGCTGAAAGACATTCCTAAAAATTCTTTCTACTTAGAAAAATATGCATACACTCCAATCAAGATAATAGAGGTTTGTAACTAGGGACCTGGTTTCCAAAAAAATTTTCAGTTGCTAGATTTTATCTTCATTATATTGAGAGGATAGAAACTCAACCAAAATTAGTGGCTATTGTGTCTTTAAAAAAAAATCCCCTATTTTGCAATCATGAAGATATTCTTGGATAGCAACTCTTTCACTAATTAATTAGACTAAATCTTTTGAGATTATATGTATCTTCTTCTTAATGATTTCATGTGGTAAATATTCATAAAATATTCTGTTCTCATCTCATTTTAATGGCATAAAACTTCCAAAGATCTATTTCTATGGTTTTTACTATATTTCTTCTTATGTGTCCTAAAATCCTTTTAGAATCAACATATCCTTAAAATCTTCTTAACTTCATCCATTGATTCATCGATTCACTCATTCATTGATTTGTTCACTCAATTATTGTAGGCTGGGGAACTTAAAAGCATAAGTCTATGTTTGTGGAACCACTAAATTATGTGAGACAAGTATCTTTTTGGCCATTAAAATTGATTCATCTGTGTTCTAGCTGATATTCTTTTTTAAAAAAAAAAAAAGGCAGAAATTTGAAGTTTGAAAAACATTCCATTTTAACCCTGCAACTACACCCAAAGCCAGCAACTGCATCAGTAGTGACCAACAAGTCAAGTATTTGATTAAGGTACTTTGGCCCAGAGAGAACACTCAAATTATGTCAATATTAAGATGAGGCCCAACTCAAAGTTGAACTAGAAAGCAACAGAAGTTGCTTACAAATAGTTTGTTTTTATAAATACCTTCCTCCCGTGCCATCCTTGATTAAAATGCCAGGTTTGCTCATTGAAAAGAGAAGTCCCCTTCAGGCACCAGAAACAACATCCTAGCTGAGCCGGGGGCATGTCCTTATGCAAACCCATGGTCTTCTATTCCTCAGATATTCAGGCTTCCTCTCTCTTCTTTAAAGGACCAAAGTTTTGAAGAGGTAAAATCTCTAACTTCTGCAGGTCCTTGCAAACCCCATCAAATTGGAGGCATATATGCTCTCTTGTGGGCAACAAGGCAGGAAGAAGCAGAACAGCAAGACCTATAGGTATATGGGACCAAAATGTTTACCTTTCCTGGTCAAGATTTGGAACCTAGTAACATAACAATGGAATGAGAAAGAAGAGTCCCATTTGGCCTTCGGCGTTCCTGCAGGTAAACAAACAGCATTGGTGGGCAGGGCTGTACCTGTCAGAACTGGTCTGTTGGTACAAAACCGGCTCATCTTGAAGGGCCATTTAAAAAACAGATATAAATTGCAATTTGAGGTTAGGTTTGCAGACTGAGCAGCAGACAACTGTTCGCTTTGTCCGACCAAACAAACTGAGCACACAGAGCTGGATGAATGGGGCTGAGTAAATCTCTGATTGGCTCATCAGGAGGTAGGGCAGGCTTCAGAAGTATATGCGTCATTCCTATGAAATTGATGCCCAGGAAACCAGCCTAATTAAATACTTGGTCTCTGCTTCCAGAATCACCGTGGTTGAATAGACCTAGCTAGTCTATGCCTGACAACCACGGTCAGTTTGTTCTTTCCTGGTGCCCAGAGATTAAATTATCCCTTCGCAGACTGAAGCATTTCCAAGTCTTCTGCAGCTTTGTGGTGTTCTGCATCAGCGTTTTGGACACAGGGTCCTTACGTTCCATTGTTAAGACTAAACATCAATTCTCAATGGCAAAGCAGAAAAAAAATGCTGATGTTTCCCATGCAATCCCAGTAGAAAAATGTGCCAGGAAAGCGTCAGGACATTAATTTAATGAAACAGTTGCTTATATTATGTCACTTGCATTAATTAGCAATGTGTTGTTAGTTCTCTTCTCCTTTGAATGGAAGTGAAGCTAAGAAGAAGTATGCTATGGTAAGATTTTCAATGTTTCCATCCCAATGTTAAGGAGTACAAAGGACATCTAAATCCTTTATCATACATACTGTACTTCTTAGATCAAAGATATACTTAGACTTTTTTCTCTTTGCCATTTTTATTAACATTAGAATCAGATAATTAAAATACTCTGAGTAGAAAACATGAATCCTCATGTAAAAGAGATAGTGAGCATTGGATTTGTTTTGATAAAGTTTACAGGCTCACCTCATGGGTCTCTGAGCTGTTACTGTGAGCATATCTCTCTCCCTGTTTTTGATCCCATATGGCTTTTGATGAGAGGAAATTCCGTCGGAGCCTTCTTCTAAGTTATACTTGCAAAACATTGGGGAAGCTTGATCTCAATCTAATGATTGTAAAAGTTAAAAATGTGTGCCTTCTCACCCTTGTTTCTTATCGTATCTCATTAGATAATAATCTTTATATAAAATAGATAACATGATTATAATGGGCTTTTAAACCTCACTGTAATTTTTTAATCTTTGTGTAAAGTAGATGTATTCATTCCCTTGAGTTGACATAAAAAAAAACGAACAAAACACCTTCACTTCTGGAGGCTAGAACTCTGAAATCACGCTGTTGGCAGGGGAAGTTCGTTCTGGAGATTTAAGAAAAAAATTGATTCCATGCCTCCCTCCTGGCTTCCAGTGGTTGTTGCAGTCCTTGGCATTCCTTGGCTTATTAGGAATCTCTGCCTTAAATTGAGAACGAACTGAAAATATAAAATTTCTAGAAAAAAGCATAGGGTAAAGGCTCTTGACATTGGCCTCGGCCATAACGTGTCGGATATAATACCAAAAGCCCAGGAAACAAAAGAAAAAATAGATAAAAGCATTTACATCAAAGTGAAAATCTTCTGCGCAGTAAAGGAAACAGTCAACCAAATAAAAATGCAACCTACAGAATAAAAAAAAAAGTATTTGCAAACCATACATCTGATAAAGGGTCAATGTCCAAAATATATAAGTAACTCAAGTAAATCAATAGCAAAAATAAATAAATAAAGGAACTGGATAGACATTTTTCCAAACCTGACAAACAAATGGCCAATAGGTGTATAAAAAGGTGCTCAACATCACTAATCATCAGAGGAATTGCACATTAAAAGCATAATACAATATTACCTCACATCTGTTAGGATGGCTATTAAGAAAAAATTAAGTGTTGACAAGGGTGTTGAGGAAAGGAAACCCGCCCATGCTATTGGTGGAAATGTAAATTAGTGCAGCCACAATGGAAAACTGTATGGAGAATTCTTGAAAAATGAAAAACAGAACTACCCAATGATCCCGTGCTTCCCCTCTTGGATACATCCCCAAAGGAATTGAAATTATGATCTCAAAGAGATTATCCACATCCCCCTCTGTACTCCCGCACGAGTCACATTGGCAAAGATATGGTAGCAACCTCCTGTCCAGGGTATATGCATACGATGAAATACCATTAAGCCTTAAAAAACATGGAAACGCCACCATGTGGGACAACACAGATAAACCTGGGGTACACAATGCCAAGTGAACTAAGCCAGGCACAGAAAGAGACGATACTGCATGATACACTTAGTGGAGGAATCTAAAACAGTCCAAACCAGAGAAGCTGCCCCACGCCAGGTGATTTTCAAAGCTTGCCTTTGGCTCTATTTCCAAGCACAGATAGCCTCCCAAAACACTTTCTTCAGATTATCTCAGCTCTGTATGCTTTCCTTTCTGAACCTTTCCCCCTGTGTTCCATGAGTTTCTGATTCCATAGCTCTCTCACCCAAACTCCCCAAAGGACCACAGAGAAAAGCACTTTATAGCTCTCTGCTATAGCTTGTGATAAAACCTCGAGGAACTTCTGGGCAAAGGGGGTGCTTCCATTTTATGCTATTGATTTTGATATGCATACTGTGTGTCCTTGTTTATTTTTCTCTTACAGCGCTCATCCAACTTGTTTTATTCTTCTGGTAGATTCTGGCAGCAGGCGCATCAGCAAGAACATGACCAAGTTTAAGACTGAAGGTGCACTTGCTATATTTTACCATGCCCTTGAACTGTCCAATACAGTTCCCAGAAGCATAAGACACTCTTCATCAGGAAAAACATGTTATTTTTATTATACATTTGGTACAACTAGCCAACCCAACAATTTTTCAACACTAACTGAAATCAGGAAGCAATTGTGTTTTAGTTTCCCGTTGTTTCCCCATTCTAAGCCCGTTTCTCTCTTATCTGTGGTCCCTTTGTTCTCCTGTAGATATATTTTCACTCTGTAACTCACATCCACCAAAGACGTTCTGCAGCATCCCACCCACCTGGCTGAATGCACACATAGAGCCTCTTCCCTCTAGCCATTATTTTACAAACCACTTATTAAAAGGGCTTGGATTAGAAAAACCAACTCTCCATGTGGCTAGTATGTAACTCGCAATTGAGAAGGCGTTTTTCAGCTAGGCTATCAGTATGATTTAATGTAGGCAAATAGATTCCTTTTAAACAACTGGTACTGACTTTGCTTTGTGTGTCTCCTTTCCAAACCATCTAATTTCTTTTCTCCCGGCATTGAAACAACACTAGCACGCACATTCACATTTTTTTTACATAACATAATTTGGTAATTAAGTATTGTAGAAACTATTTTTCTGAAGCATGAAATTGATATATAAGTACAGATCTGCGACCTGTAACATCCAATTTTAAAGCTTTTATCCAGAAATAATGTCCTAACAGGTAATTCAAGATGGAATTGTACGCATTCAAAAATATTAAACATATAGAGGAAATTTGGGAGGAATCATTCATCCTGTGTGGTAAGGATAGAAACTCCTTAACTGTATTTTCAAAAACCTTTACTCCTAAATTTGCATCTTTAGGCTTTTCAAAAATAATTTCTTATATTAGGGAAAATATAAGAATATTAAAGACTAGAAATCAATGGGCATGCATTCTGAAAATTATTAATAAAATACTTTCCATGTCAATTCACATAACCTACTCTAGGGTCTAAATCAACATAGGGCTTACATCAACTGAACATACAGTGTAGGTAGGGCCATGTTATAATTAAGTCGTGAATTTTCTATTCTGCTGCCCTTTAGATCTACTATAAATACCAAGTGTCCTCACACTGCTCATCCTTACATGCATTTGCCCAGAATGCTGAGGGTCAGCAGAGAGTGACCCCGCGCGTGGGAGAAAGGTGCTCGGGCCACGCAGAGAGCGGAGCCATCGATGCTGGGACCTTAGATGTACACAGCAAAGGCTGGACCTGCCTGGCTGCTCTTTCCTTGGACTCGAAGAAAGAGCCACATGTGGCTTCCAGCTCTAACTATTTTCCCCATCTCGCAAGCATACTTGCCTCTCATCACTAACACCTTCTTTAAGATTGGAGACATGTAATCCTGGTTTGGACACAAATCTTGCACCTATGGATGAGGACAGTGGCTGGGGGTAAGGGCATGGGGTGGGGTGGGAACCAGGTGGAGGGGAGCTATTATCTGCAATAATCTGAACAATAAAGATTTATTTTAAAAAAATAGATTGGAGACATGGGTGCCAGTTTGTGCGGTGGTATTGAAAGCTCAAAGGAAAATGCATAGGCACCCCTGGCTGGAGGTGGGGTGAGAGGCACAGACGCTGCGTCACAAACCCTGTGCCCCTCAAAAGACTCCTTCCCCAACTCTCCTGGCGCTGTGCAGTGAATGCAGCCTTAATTCCAGGGGACAGGGGCGTCCTAGAGCCACAATGGTGATGGAGCAGGGGGCAGGAGTTCCTGGGGGCCTGTGGGGGGTGAGCCCTAGAGCTACAGCACAGACCTTGAGAGCAAAGGCCAAAAGCACAGCGAGAGAGGGGTCACAGAACAGCTTCCCCCTCCCTCCGCAGCCCCTTTTCTCACTGTGCTGCTTCATAATCTTGACAGGAGCAAGGAAAAGAATCATTGAGGTATAACCTTCCTTCTCCACAGTGGAATTAATTTAATTTTCTTCTATTTTATTGTCATTATAATACTGATGCATGTAAATGGTTAAAAAAACAAAACAAAATACACAATCCAATTCTTTGGTTCATTGGAAAATCACCCTAATGATCTTGTGCATTTCTATATTTTCTCATTCTAAACTGCATCTACAGTCTTACTAGCAACATCTAATTGTCACCTCAGTAGCCCAAGCTTCAACCTGAAGTTAAAAGCTCAAAAGTCCCTTTGAAGCAGGTCTGGAAGTCAGACAGTTCACACTGGATGTACATGTATTAAATTGCTGGAATTCTTTTATCCTAGATGGAAAATGTCTACTGTTAGAATTTTCTATCTTTCTCACCCACCCATTCCACACACATCACCCCTTCTCAATGCACAGAATTTCCCCCGGATCTAGTAAAAACCAGGTTAATGCCTAGACCCCCAGCACAAGACCCTGCAAAGCTATTGCCTGTGTCCACTCAAATTAGTCACATTATTACACAAATATTGCCCCTCTTTGGAAGATTACATATGGCCGCATCTAGATTATTGGAGAAAAACATTTGAATGAACAAAGATTACTTCATACTCTAGCTAAAGTTTCCATAACCAACGTCATTTGCAAGTTTGGAGTTTTATCAAAATTTTACATTTGCACATCTACAGTTAGATCATTCGTTAGTTTTTAGTAGAACTACCTTTCTTGGGGCAGAGTAAACTGAATGGATAAAAAACACAAGTTTTTGGTGTTCTTTTAAAAATTAATAGCAGCATTCAGATGTGGTAAATGAGCCTTTAGGTTCCCATGGCAACTTGATCACATTAGCATAAAGACATTTTTTCAACATATAGAAACGCCTGTTCTGTATCAGTTCCACTGAGCTTAGCCTTTCCGTCAGTCCCAACCTGAATGTCCACCTTTGCTAGTAAATTCCAATATTGCTGTTTATAAAACAGCTAGGGGCCCGGTGCACGAAATTCGTGCAAGGGGCTCAGCCCTCGCAGCCTCAGCTTCGTCTGGAAGGTCATCTGGAAGGATGTTCGGAATGATGTCCAGAAGGTCATTCGGCTGTCTGGTCTGATTAGCATATTATGCTTTTATTATTATAGATGGCAAACAACATAATGCTCTCCACATTGAGTCCTGAGAAATAACAGTCTCCATAGGGAAGGATCTTTCTCTCCATAGCACAGTGTTTTGTTCTAGGTACCCTGAGAAGTTTCATATACTTCTCCAGTTGCCTTCCATTAGCTTTACTGGTGAACCTAAAACACCTACATATTGATGGTGGAATGTCCCAGTGCTTCCAATGATTAGACAAAGCAGTGTCTTCCTGTGATGACTTTGTCACCCAACCCTTGGTTTTCACACTCAGGACCTGTTTGATCAAAGTCATCTGGCTCCCTTTTTAAAATAGAGTCCCAGATTTCACTCCAAAATGATGACATTGAAATACCCAAGAGTGAATGCAAGAAGTCTGGATTTTTTTAAATTACTCTAGTTGATACTGATGCATAGCTAGTTTAGAAAATTAATGACCTATTAACTAATAAGTGATGCACAAAACTACCTTGATGATTTTTAATTAACTAGTTGGTTGACTGATGAGTGTTATAAAGTCAGATAAAAAGGAGAAAACCAGAGTGTTGACAGGAAAGGCTAGCACAAGATTAGCATAATGCTTGGCTGTCAGAGTACAGCACAGACATTTTTTACTCTGTTCTATTTCATGTTTTTAAAAATGTGTTATTCAGCCCTAGCTGGTTTGGCCCCATGGATAGAACATCGGCCATGGACTGAAGAGTCCTGGGTTCAATTCCAGTTAAGGGCATGTACCTCGGTTGAGGGCTCAATCCCCGGCCCTGGTCGGGGTGTGTGCGGGAGACAACCAATCAATGTGTCTCTCTCACATTAATGTTTATCTCTCTCTGTCTCTCCCGCTACCTTCCACTCTCTCTAAAAATCAATGGAAAAAAATATCCTCAGAGAGGATTAACACAAAAAAGTATTATTCACAAGCTACTTAATTCATTTCATTCCCTATTAATACATCCTGATCCACAATTTGAGAAACGATGTCTTAAGGAAGTTTTTCAAACATACATGGCCTGGGCCAGCATCCCTGAAAGATTCTGCTATAGGAGGACTTAGGTGATACCCTGCCAATGCACATGTTTAAGTTTCTTCAAGTAAATCCGGTGTAATTGAAAGATACACTCCAAACTAGGCTCTGATTAAACCACATGAGACAAATCTTTGGTTTGGGTGAAATATGAGTTAGTGTGAAATCAGAACAAAATAAAATGGTTCCATGATCAAGCAGAGATTTCCCTTTTATCGGGACCAGATTTCATGAATCCACAGAGCTGGGAAGTCTTTCCCCTGAACAACTTCGAGATGCACAATGGCCACTTCTATCCCTTTGAGCATCTCAGTTCTATGCTTCCCATATTCAACTTTCAAACTGGAACTAATGCAATCAATTAGGTTTGTGATTTCTAACTAACTTATTTATATCCTTACTTCTTATAATTATAATTAGGTTATTTTGATTGGAGTTTAGGATTGCCCAAATGCTAGACTCAATCATCAGTAAATAATCTCTTTAACTACTTCCACAGTTGATTAACCACATCCATCCATGAGAGCAAGAAAGTATGTCTGTTTTATCTATCACTTAGTTCCCAGTGCTTAGAATTGTGCTTGGCATACATTGGGCATCAATACATATTTGAATAAATTGTGCCTAGAGATTTCACCAGTTTACTCCCAAGAAGGCAACTTAATTCCCTTATCTCTAAATTCTTAGCGAAGGCCACAGCATGTTCTCATATAGAGATAACAGTAAGCATTTGATTTCATTGACTCTAAATAAGTTGGCACATAGAAAAAGATACTGACATCCTTAAGAGAACCAGGTATATAACATGTGCAAATCCCATCTTTTATCTTGTTGATATATAAAGATAAATGTAGACATTGAGACTAGATCATGCTTTAGGCATGTTTAGACAAAAACTTGAAATAGCACATATGAAGATTTCCTTTACAGTATACAGGGTGGAGCAAAGACAGGTTTATAGTTGTTCCTATGAAAAAGCCTATATAATAAAAGCCTAGGTGGCATCACGCGACATCATCACAAGATGGCCACTGCGATATCGTCACAAGATGGCTGCCAGAAGATGGTCACCACAGGATGGCCGGCAGGGGAGGGCAGTTGGGGGCGAGATCAGGCCAGCAGTGGAGGGGAATTGGGGGCAACCAGGCCAGCAGGGAAGGGCAGTTGGGGGTGATCAGGCTGGCAGGGGAGTGGTTAGGGGCCGATCAGGCAGGCAGGCAGGCAAGTGGTTAGAAGCCAGCAGTCCTGGATTATGAGGGGGATGTCTGAATGCCAGTTTAGGCCTGATCCCACAGAGATTGGGCCTAAACCGGCATTCGGACATCCCCAAGGGACCCCAGATTGGAGAGGGTGCAGGCCAGGCTGAGGGACACACTCCCCTGTGCACAAATTTTGTGCACTAGGCCTCTAGTTTATATATATAAAAGCATAAGCAACCAAATGATTGAATTGAGCACCAGGAGGCAGACACTCAACGCAGGAGCTGCCCCCTGGTCGTCAGTGCGCTCCCACAGCAGTGTGCTCAGCTGAACAACGGGTCCCAGCAGCCTACCAGCCCAGCAGCAGCCACTCCCTCAATAGTCCTGCAGGTCCAATCTCCAGAGAATGGGCCAGGCACTGATGGACCAGCGCCTCCAACATGATTCCTACAGCACCTCTGGACTCCTGAAAGTCAGCCTTGGGCACCATGGCTGCTTCCCCTCCCTAGACACCTCACAAGGAAGAAATGATATAAAAGTGGCCACCAGGTGGCTCCCGACAACTGGCACAAATGTCAGCAGGATGGATCCAGATCCTGGGCCAGCAAGGGCATCCCACTGCCCTCCAGGAGGGCCAGACACAGGGCTTATGGCTGGCGAGCGCCACTGCAGCCCATGAGCCTCTCCTGCTTAGTACTAACTGAGTGTGAGTCTGTGGCAGGCGCAGTGGCCGAGATGAGTGGGAGCAGCAGACAGAGGCAGCAGGTGGTGTTGGACTGCCGGTTTCAGCCCAATCCGTGCAGGCCACGCCGAGGGACCCCACCCGTGTGCGAATTCATGCACCGGGCCTCTAGTAATGCAATAATTAATAAAGAAAAAGACAAGAATAAACTGTTTTATGTACCCACAATTGTAAACCTACCTTTGCCCCACCCTGTATATAAAGCAAATAAATAAATACTAAACCAAAACAAACAAAAGAAGCAAACAATAATGGGAAAGAAGCAAACTAAATGTTCAATGGTAGAAAATTGGTTAAGTAAATATGGTAGGATCTACTCAATAGAATATTATGTAGTTATTAGAATTTATCAAAAATATGAAATAATAGCAAATGAAAAGGTATGACATAAAATTATAAACACACTATTTTTTACAACTATGCTACATAAAGCACCTAGGGGGAAAAGACATAAATTAGAAGATAAACTTAAATATTAACAGTGGTTGTGCTGGATTGGTAGTGTATATTTTTGCTAAAGGAATTTACAAATTCTTATTAGAGGGCACTTGTTAACTGCCATGCCAGCCTCCACTTCCCATTTCTACCAGGCCCTGGATTTTCCAGCCAGGTGGTGCAGGCTGACTTGACCTACCCCCAGCTCCAAGAATGGGCCATGGTTGCCATAAGCCTGCAGCACCTTCCATTCCACCAGCCAGAGTTATAGGCTCGGGAATAAATATAGTCACTCAAAATGATATTCTGAGGGTTAGTCTTGATAACCCCATGCTTGCTACCAATTATATTAGCTTGTTTTTATTTTCCTTGAAAGCAAAACCTAAAGCAAAAATTAAAGTGGTGACATTTTATTTGTAAGGTGAAAGCCTTGGCAGATGAGAGAGAGAAAAAGGAAAGTGACCGTGAGAAGATCAAAGCGATGTGAAGTGATGTATCACACTGGTTTCAGATGCACAGCGGTGACTCAGCGGGCCTGCAGGATGGGTCTCCTCCTTGCAGTGCTACAGGAGACATCCCTCTCGTGGAATGCTCTGTCAGTGCAGCTCTCACAAGGCAGTCGCCGTTACACAAGGTCAATGCATCCCACCACACCTGCATCTTTCCTTACCTTAGTCCCCCTTTCCTCCCCTTCCCCTCACTGTCCTAGACTTGCACCTACAAAATAAATAAGTGAATTAAATAACACAATTGCACCTAAAACAATATTTACCTCAGCTTCTTATCCCAACATGGCTACTACTAAGACAGATTATTTTTAAATTTACCTGGTTTTCCCCAGTACTGAGGAGTTGACATGGTAATGATAGGGATGACAAGTTGAGTTAGAATCAGCATATGGTTTCTATATTTTTATTTCTTCTCTTGGATGGGACCTTTTGAAATTTGTTGCATGAATAGCAGACCTATTTTAGCCTTTGTTTGTTGATGGTTTATTGTTTCCTGTTTTCTAGAAAGAGTGGCCTATCATCTGGCATTACTTCATCCTTTTGACCAGAAATGCCACCTTATACATTTTTAAGCAGGAGATGAAATAATTAGCTTAAGCTTACATCATATTCCATCCCCCTTACCAGAGTTATTGGTTCAAGAATAAACATACTCATATAAATGGGGAAGGATACACTAGAGTATGGGTGATAAAAGAACCCATGTTTCTGTCAGGCCTCCTTTTATCAATTATATGAGCTCACAATGTACTGAGGATATAAAGTTTTTGTGTTATGGTAAATATGTGTATCATTTTGTAGATTTAATTTGCTTATTTTATGAGACTCAAAAATTTTCCAACCTTATGTATTAGATCTACAAAGTGTTGTGGGAATTCTTTTATTGATGTTTACTCTCTCCCCATCTCAAGGTAAGTGTAATAGGCAGAACTTTTACTCCTATGAACTACACCCCTTGGTGTTACACTTCTTTATATTATATTATGTGGCAAAGGGAATTGTGTAGATGTGATTACAGTTACTAATCAGTTGACCTTAAAATAGGGAGATTGTCCTGGATTACCCATTTGGGCCCAATGGAACCACGTAATCCCTTAAGAGCAGAGAGATATTGCAGAGGAGGAAATCAGAGATATGTGAAGCATTAAAAGATCTCAACTTGCTCCTGCTGGCTTAAAGAAGGAGGGGGCCATGTGGGAAGCATGGGAAAGAACTGAATTCTGACAACATCCTGTTTGAGATTTGAAGTAGCTTCTTCATCGGAGCCTCTAGTAATGAGCAAAGCTCTACCAATACCTGAACTTTGGCCTCCTGAAACCATAAGCAGAGAAACCCACTGGTCTACACTGTGCCTGGACTTTCAGATCTATGGAAACCGTGAGATAATAAGCAGGAGTTTTGAGCTACCATTAAATTTGTAATAATTTGTTATGGTAGCAAGAGAAAACTCAAACAATGAGTGAAAGTTTTATGCTGGTGCTTTAAAATACAAAAGCCAGGAAACAGACCAATTTCCTTAGTCTTTCTTGTGAAATAATAACTTTCCATTTAATTTAATATAAAATTTGATGAGAAATTTATAATAAATAATAATTGCTTAGTGGCAGATATTAGAAGAAAGGCACTCAGAGATCAATGCAACATATGCTTCTTATCTTAAGCATTCCTCCTCATCAGATAAAATCAAGCTAGCTTGAAGAGAAGAATGCTATTGCAAATCTTTTTTTTTCTGTGACATGTTGCATTTATGCAATAGGTCTTGGTAAAGATATAACCTTTTTCTTATAGTACATTTTTCATTTGCTTTACATTTAAATCATTTGATTGCTACCAAAATTTGCCCATTATCTATCAGGAGAAATGTCAGTCTCCACTGCAACAGAAAACATTCACAAATTGCAAACTGACCCATGTTTCAGCCATAAAAACAATTGTTTTTGCAAACAGCTAACATTACAATTGCAATTGCTATAGAAAAAGAAAATTACATCTCTTTCAGTAAGTTTTATAGATTAGTATTTTGTTATTATAAGTGCTATAAAACATGTTAGAAACCAATATATATAATTAATAGTCTTTGTATCTTCTTGAAGGCACAACAACAATCCAATTAAAAGCTGCACAAAAACAGCCCACAAGAGGAATTCTGAATCTTTCAGGGCTTTACCAATTATAATTAAGTGCTCTAATTTGTTAAAGATATTTTTCAGTGCTATAATTAACATGCAGCATCCAATAGGTGGAGGTGTACAGCATAAGAACCTGACATACATGTATTGAGAAATGATGACCACAAATTCAGTTAAAATCCATCACCTCATGTAGTCACAATTTTTTTTTCTTTGTGATGAGAACTTTTAGGATCTACTCTCTCAACCAACTCCAAATGTACCACCAAGCAGTGTTCACTACAGTCACCCTGTTTCACATTACATTCCCAGTATCTAATTTATTAGAGACTTTATCTAGTTAATAGTCTTGATTGTTGGGCTGAGAGCCTTCAATCATTTTGTTCCATTTCAAGTTGGTGTGTGTGTGTGTGTGTGTGTGTGTGTGTGTGTGTGTGTGTGTGTGTGTGTAGTTCAGAAATAAAGCTATATTTTTCCATTCCGACAGTTTTTTTCCTAAAAAGGTAAAATTGTATCCCGATTTCTTTCTGTCATTCAATGCTTAATAAATTGAGAGGAACAGTTAATGCTCTAATGGTGTCAAACTCTTTAAATGGCATGATTGTAAAACATACATACTTCCACATCCCACTATTCTTGCCTCTACCCTAGCAGGTTACCTATTTTAGCAGAATTCTAATGAACATGTAATAGGGATG
Organism: Myotis daubentonii; assembly: GCF_963259705.1. Taxonomy (NCBI): domain Eukaryota; kingdom Metazoa; phylum Chordata; class Mammalia; order Chiroptera; family Vespertilionidae; genus Myotis; species Myotis daubentonii. Next base: position 88,181,175 of record NC_081847.1, read on the forward strand.
GCCTCAAATTGACAGCAGTTAGCACCACATTGAACAATTCCCTTCCTTGTTAATTCATATGATCATTAAAAGAGTGAGCTTCCTTTTATTTGTCAAGAACTTGCTTTTGAAGAGCTGAGAGCACTGTGAAGATGGAAAAGATACTGATTTTCAGCCAGAGGAGAAAATAGGTCTGGTCAACACCATTTTCACCAGCAGAAAACCCAGTTGGTTGAGGACATAGAAGAAAATATGGGGACAGCATTTACATTATCAGAACATTTCAAACAACTAGCCTGCCTTCACCTTACACTGTCAGGTAATTGCAAGAAAATGGGCCCGAAACCTAAACTATCTTTTCTGGATGGCTCTACAGACTAAATTAACTTGATAATGGCCTGTTTCCTGAGTACCTCACCCTGAAACCATTCCCTCCTGTGGGATCTCAGCCCGCTCACTACCTTACCACTCCTTCAGGGGGCGTTGCTTTCCAGCGCCAGGTGGGTTTTACTTCTACTTCATTGTAAATGGGAGTAAAGGGAGAAACGGGGAGGTGATTTTTGTTGTTGTTGTTGTTGTGTGGTTAGCATGTTGCAGGCACTTTCAGTGTGTGGGGACTGGATTTCCTGAGTGCTGGCTGATTCCAGAAAGACAGAAGCAGTAACACCCTGCTCCAAGGTGCGTGGGCAGTAGCTGTTTTCTCCCTGTGGAGAGATGAAGCCTGTATGACCCTGAGTTTTGTCCGAATACCTCCCTGGGAAGTGCAAGTTTTGTGCACATGCCCACAAAGGGAAGAACATAAACTGCTAATGCAATCTCTTCCTTTATGTTTATGGAAATACTAATAGCTAGCGTTGATTGAGCACTTACTGTGGGCAGGCACCATTCTAAAGGACTTTACGTGATGTTTTATTTAATTCCCACAACAGCCGCATTTGCTCCCATTTGACAATCGAAGAAACTGAGATGCAGCAAGGGAAGGTAGGACTTTCTAGGTTATCTGACTGGTAAACAGTGGAGAATTTAACCCTGGGAGCCTGTATCTAAAAGCCCTTATGCCTAACCACTATCATGGGTTGCAGGGTAAGTCCCTGGGATAGAGTGGCTGTCCTGTAGGGAGATCTGACATGACTGACTTCCATGCACAGTGTCACCGGCAACTGCAGGCCATCTCCTCACCCCTTAAACTCCTGAGGTGCCCGCCCCACCCCCACCCCCAGTCAGGAACTTGAGACCAAGAGAAGCTATCTGACCATCTGACATGGGCTCCTGCTTTGTCCACCTCATGTCACGGGAGATTTCTCCACCTTCCCCTCATAAAATTGAAGTGTAACTTTTAGTGTATATGCTTTGTTCTTGCCAACACTTACCTCAGTAGAAATGCTACAAGTATCTAATATTATGTGGTTGTCACCCTCTCTGATGGTCACATGACAGCTGCCTCCTGCTAGTCACACTTCTGTGTTAGCCCCTTCCTTTGTGTGTGGACTGAACTTTGTGACTCACTTACAAAGAATAGAAGACAGGAGAAGTGATAGGATATAGCTTCTGAGATCAGGTTATAAAAAGACTATCTTGTCTTGGGCTTCGATATCTATTTCTTTCTCTCTCTCTCTCTCTCTCTCTCTCTCTCTCTCTCTCTCTCTCTCTCTCTCTCTCTCTCTCTCTTTCCCTTGGATTATGTTGCTCAGGGAGAAGCCAGCTGCCGTGCCCCTGAGGCAGCACTGAGGAGAAGCCCAGCTGGTAAGAAACTTGGTGCCAACAGCTGAGCCTTGACATAGCAGCAACTCTGGCCAACACCTTGACTGAAGCCTCATGAGAGTCCCGGAACAGAGCCCACCTGGCTAAGCTCTTCTGAAATCCTGACCCACAGGAACTCTAAGATAATAAATCGTTATTGCTTTTAGCTTTTAAGTTTTGGAATAACTTAGGTGCATGGCAATAGATAACTAAAATATGTCATACAGAATTTTTATTATGTATCAGAGACAAGACTAAGCACTTTACACCTCATTTGCTTTCTATAACAACCCCATAAAGTAATTAGTATTATTATCATCCCCTTTATATGTTAGGAAGCCAAAGTACAAAGAAATAAAATAGTTGGAGTGTGATGGGAGTACCTGGGTTATCATCAAAGAATTTCTAAATACAGGGTCTTGCATATAGTATGCACCAAAGAATCTGTGTTGATTGATTCAATATGATCATGTCCAAACAACTAAAATAAGATAAAACAAAACACAATTTCTATTATTTCTATTCAATTGTAATAGACCTGGGGTAAGTCAATTTCCCCCATGAAGATTCCACATGTTCACCTGAGGGTTCTGGCTTTCTCTTCTCTCTGATTAATGCTTCTGGAATCATGCTCCCCATACCCTACAAGTGATTTAAAGCTGGCCAGAGATCCAGTAGTTGCCATCTTTTACTACACCTGTCTGACAGTATCAGCATCACTTCCTGGCCTCCTTGACCTGCTAGTCAATGCCTGTACTTCAAGTTTCTGCATCTTTTCTCTTTCCACTATTTGGGACATACAATTCCCCTTATAAGTTAAGTCGTTTCCCAGTTTTGACCTGAAACAGGGTTCTCTGAGGAAGTTCTAACCCCATGTTCTTGAACATATCATCAGGATTAATTGTTAAAGCCCAATTAAACATATGCAAGAGCCTTGTAATTGATCCCTGCTCAAATTCCAAGGGCCTCTTTCTGCCTAGTTACTTTTAATAATGCCTTAATATTTTTAAAAAAAACATTTCTATATCCTCACCATTCATACATTACTTGTTAATCTTGTGGCCATGTTGTCCATGCCAGTCCACATCTAAAAATGTGAGACCTGTGTTCTGACCTTTTATCTATTGCCAGAGGACCGGCTTGGTGATAAATGACAGCCAACCGAGGTATCTGATAAGACTGCCAATCACTGCTTCCCATTACTGTGCTTTTCCTACAATTGGACTATGCTTTACTTTAACCTGAATCTCCACCATCTACTACTTGCCTGGGAAATGCTAAGGTAAAACCCCTGGGACACTTTTCTGTACTCTCCACCTCGAACAACCTTTCAACCCTACCTGGAGTAAGTGTGAAAGATGGATCATTATTTCTGTGAATGTTATCACTAGTAAAATGGAATATGAAAATGTTCTGCTTATTAAATCTCAAAAACTATGCTAACTGCTTTATGAGAAAATCTTATTTATTCCTTCTAACAAGGTAGTTTGTATTGGATCCACTTCAGAAATAAACAAACTCAGGTTTATAAAGCTTAGCAAGTTGCCCAGTATCAAAGCCAATTAGCGGAAGAGACAAATCTCTAATCCAAACTTGTACTTCTGGTTATTATGGAGTACCTGGCATTTCATAAAATCTTTGTAAAAGCTGTGTGAAATTCAAAACCGCTCAATGAAGGCACTGGAGAGCAACCAAGACATCCAGATGTTGTACCTACTTCAAAATAGGTGTTAATTTAGAACACAGAATGTTGGTTTTCAAGGTCTGGGGGAAGGAGGTAACGTTGGTCAAAGAGTACAAAGTTTCACCCCGCCCTTATGGCTCACTCGGCTGGAGTATCGTCCCATGCACTGATCCTGCCTCTCCTCCTATATTCTTGCTATAAACTCTGCCTTGGGCTGAGCTGGGGAACTGTAGAGAGAGTGCTGATCTTTTGATGAAATGAGAGGCATGAGTTTTCTTCCAATCTTTCTGGCAAAATAATAGCCATGGGGAAAGTTCACTTTCAAGTGCTTCCAAATCCAAATTTACTTCGGCCGGAAGAACACCCCCACAGAGCACGGAGCACATCCTGAGATCATGGGCAGCAATTTACAAAAACTCATTGATTAAGCCAGTGAATATGTTGACCTAATGAAAGTCTCTGAAGATACTCTTTTGTTTTGGTTTGGTTTTTTCATCTTGTATCTATAATCCTAGGGAATTTTCCACTCCTCAGCTCCAGTTTGTTCAAGCTGCAAAATTAACTGGGGACCTCTCCACTGGGGAAAACGTGCAGTAATTATGCCTGTATTCCTATGAGGAGAAACAGCAATCGCTGCATTTTACATTAAGTTGGCTTAGTGCACTTTAAATTTGCCTCTATCTTTGAAGTCATGCCTGTTTGTAATGCAACTGGGAGGAAGGGAGGTAGCAGGAAGGAGAAGTTAACAGGAACACAATGTTATTAAACTAAAGCAGAACTCTGTGGAAAAGTACTGCCGATTAGGGGCGGTGGAGTCATTGGGGATGAACTCATCGATTTAGCCTAGAGAACTGGGTGCCGGGGCACTAATTTACTCTGATAAAATGTTACTAATAAAATGATGAATCTCAAATCTAATTCCCTAAGCAGGGCACATCCTAGGGAAACCTTCAGTCAGTAAAATTGCAGACCCCCTACTGTCTCATTATGTCCTTGGATCCAAGGCCCCACTGAAGCAAAGCCTATAATGGGATTATCACAGCTTGGTGCCTCTGAATTTCCCATTTACGCCTCCTTCGTCAGTGTCTTATCCACATACTAATTACCTGCACTCTCCATTTTATTTAATAATAATTCCAAACAAAGAGGCCAACGCTAAAAGAAGCAAGTGGGGGTGCAGAGAAGAGAAGGGGATTGAAGGATGTAGGTTTCTGTGTGTGATAACAAATAAGGACTTAATCAAACTAGACTCCATGCCCAGAAAAACAGCAAAGGGAAGCCAACTGTTCAGACAGGCAACTAAATGCATTTCTAAAATGACTGCTCATAAATTTAGACAAAATTGGGCCTTTCTGTCTATTATTGTGAATTTTCCTAGGAGCTCCAGACTACCCCGAGAGAAATGGCCAACAGTTCTTTTTGCCCAGGGACCCACATTTCCTCCCTGCAGGCTCATTGAGCCTGGTCCAAACCTGGGATGGGAATGTTGCCTGCTGCTCTGCTGACAATCAGCCGAGTTTAAATCATTGTGAACAGGAGTCTGCATCCTCCTTAGCAAACCTCTACCACACGTGCCTATTCAGTCTAGGTTGCTAGTACCTAGTTTTCATTTAATAACCCCCTGGGCTAAAAACCAGACGTGGGTGAGGCCTGCGTAATTGCCTTTCGCCCTATTCTTGCCAGCTATTCTTCCCAGAGACAGGGCACCTTTCCGATTTCTATTACATCTGAGCAGGCTCTGTGCCACAGTAGCTCCCACATGACCCTGGGCTTAGGTATAAATTTTCCACTTCTGATCAAGGAATTTCTCCACATTCCTCCTTTCACTACAAATTCAAACCTCCATTCTTGAATGTGCCCCAGGTTTCAGGTCTTTTCTCCCATTTACACATTCGTTCTCACTGCAAAGTCCTTTCTAATATTGAGTTGGTTGATCTTTTAGGTTGTCATCGTCACTTTCTTCTCAGGATAACATATTTAGTTACCTCCTCTGCCTCACTGAGGCTTATGGACACGGCTTGCCCTTCTCCGTGCAAATTCCTGAGAATTTCCATGTTTGACCCAAGCCTCCTGATATTGTCCTAGATGAGATATCTAGCCCATTTATCTTAATTTTTTCATCTCATCTACCAATTTCCACATTTGTCTCTTCAAACTCCCCCTGCTTCTAGTCTCTTCTATAGGCAATTCATTTGCAAACCACCTCCGTATATGCCATTTCCAAAGATCGTGTTCTGCTTCAAAATCTAATTGCCCTGAGAATAAAATCTAAACTTTCTGAACTGATAATGAAGATCTTCCATAACCACTCTCCCATTTATATTCCCAACCTCATTTCCCACTGAAACGTTATAATCTCTCTGCTCACTCCCACCTAGACATACCTTAAAGTAGCCTATTTTGTTCATATATTCTTTTCCTCTGTGGAGCACTGGTTCCTCTTTCTGTTTGCCTACCCCATCCCCCTTCACTTTGGACTGTAACTTCTAGAATAAGTTTTTTTCTTATTTATAAAATCTTCCCAGATCACAGTGGCCTTCCCTTTTCAGATCTCACTGTAATCACTGCCTTCTTTGAATATTAAATACATAATGTCTTGCCATATCTCTTTGTAGTGCTGCCTGTGTGCTAAATAACCTTCCAGATAAAAATACTATCGGCTTTAGTGATCTGGGAATTTTAGGTAAATAAATATTTTCATTCAGATCATCTGAATAATAACTTCAAGTCACCTCTGAAGTCAACTGACATAGGCATATCATCTAAGCTTTAGTTGACAGTTCAACTTATCACACATTAGTCATCAGGTAAGTATCACCTACGCAGATTCATTTATGTAACATAATATAGACATAATCACACTGCATTCATCTCTGGATAATTATCTCCTATTTGTAACCTCTTTAAAATATTAGATGTTAATTTCTATTCACAAGATGTACAGTAAGAGACAGTCTCTTTGTAGTTAAATAGATAATAAGTATCCTTATCTCAGAATGTATGGCTTTGTTTAACTTCTGTCATATCTCTTTAAATTTGTCTTCAATATCACTTTCTACTTATGTAATTGCCTTTTATAACCAAAAAAAAAAGTTATTTATAATCAAAATGTAAATTTCACGATATAACACTTATCTTATATAATAAAAGCCTAATATGCTCAGTGTCCAGTCGACAGTTGGCCATTCAGCCAATCGATGCTAATGATATGCTAAGGCCACTCAACCAATCGCTATAATGTGCACTGACCACCAGGGGGCAGACGCTCCAAACAGTAGGTTAGCTTGCTGCTGGGGTCTGGCCAATCAGGACTGAGCAAGATGGGCCAGACACAGCCTGGAGCCCTCCTGTGGTCCCTCCCTAGCTGGCCAATCTCCCATGTCCCTCTTTGGCCCCAGTTGTGCACCAGTGGGGTCCCTCAGCCTGGCCTGCACCCTCTCGCAATCTGGGACCCCTCGGGGGATGTCATAGAGCCTGTTTCAGCCTGATCCCGCAGGCCAGGCCGAGGGACCCCACCTGTGCATTAATTCGTGTGCCAGGCCTCTAGTTTCTAATATAACTACAATGAAACATTCCAAAAGTCAAAGTTACGTTCCTAGTAAAAATTATAATTTCCCTCTAGCAAGGTGAGTGGTGGGACTAAGGTTCTTTAGGATTCTCCAGAGAAGGACTAAGAGAGAATAAGTCTAAAATGAGTCCAATGACTCCTTGGGGGTTCCGCTTAATTTAATCATGAAGACAAGAGAATTAATAAAATCTAATTAATTAAGGAAAACTGACTTTTATCACTAACAGTATGGCTCAATTTCTTGGGATAGCAAAGGTATTTAATCCATGGAGACATGCTCACCAAAGTGTACCATCTCTCTCAAAATGTTCGAAATCATAATTTATCCAAAGGCCCAAAAAAAGACTATTTCCCCTAGTTGCCATGATCACATTTGCACTCATAACATAACATTTCAGCATTTAAATCAACTCTAATATTTATAGCCAATAGAATGCTTTACACAGTGCTTTCTCAGTAGGAATTTAACTGTATATTTACTGGTAAATGATCTGACTTCCCTTCCAAATCCATCTAACTGTGGTAATTAAACCTCTTAAGACCCATTGCTCTACAGGCTGGGGCAAAAGTAGGTTTATAGTTGTAGGTGCAACAGAGTTTATTCTTGTATTTTTATTAATTATTGTATTATTTTCCATGCAAACAAATGTATAACTACTTTTGCTCTATACTGTATTTATCCCACACCAATCTCTGGAATTAGTCCTCCATTTAGCATTAAAAAAATGTAAAGACTGGAAATTTTCCACTTCAGCATCAGGAGAAAGTTCTGATGATATGGATGTACTCAACTTTCCATTTGGTCATGTCCTTGTCTTGCTTTTGAAGAATCGTGTGGACTAGCCCCAGACATTCCTAATTCTTTCTTTGGTCCACTTGGAACTGGACAAAGTGGCTACTTAGACTCCTACCATTCACTTCTCTACATTCACTATAGTATTTAGTAATATTAAGTACTGTAGCACATATGTATACACACACATACACACACAGGGTGTCCCAAAAACATGTATACACACTTTGAATAATTATAAAGGCAGTGTATATTAAAATACATTTAATTTTCAAAATGTAATAGAATCTACAGGCATAGTGTGGATACATTTTGGATACATTTAATATATATGTCAATTAAATCATTACATAATTTTATTTCTCACCTATGTAAATTCAGAAACAATTTCCACCAAAAAATAGCTTGATGTAAACCTATCTTTAGAAACTTCCCTTTTTCCAGATTCTACCTAACTCTACTGGTTATCTTAAATGTCCAGCCTTGCTTGTCCCTCCATGGTCTGTTCTATCCCACCCTTCACCAAGCTTCTTATTTGAATCTATTTTTGTTGAGTTAGATATGTCATAGTTAGAAGAAGAAACTTGCTAAGAATCATGGGAAAGTCGTGCCCAAGAAAGCATAAAGAAATGAAGTATGTAATGTGCATAGTGGTGAGTTTAATTTTATTAATGCCACAAAAACATAGGTAGGGAAGGAGAATCTGAGTGTGAACTTTTCAGTTCTACATTCCTCATAGCAAACATGTAGGAAAGTAAAATTGAAATAAAGGTCAACAGCAAAATAAAGGAAAGTCAATAAATTATTGAATTATCTAAATAGTGAAGATGAAGACAAAAGAAGACTGTAAGTGTGCACTTTCAAGGATATGCAAATTAAATGAAATGTAGATTATGCGAGTATACAGTAATTTAAAGTGTTTCATAATGTGTATGATTAGTAATTTGTGGTCTATTAAAATCTAGAATAAAACCATAATTACATTTGTTATCTATTTGTATTCAGTTATAAATACATGACGTGTGTGTGTGTATGTGTGTGTGTGTGTGTTAGAGAGAGAGAGAGAGAGAGAGAGAGAGAGAGAGAGAGAGAGAATTACTTCTTTAGGAACATATATAGACATACAGGATATGTGAAAAGAAGGAAGTTTTCACTTAGATGAACAGCCAACCCCAAAGTCAAAGTAGAATCATAAATATTATGTATTACATATTAACTCATCCAGTAGTTTTTTATGGAATAAAAATAATAGGGAGCAATCAGGGTGAGGCAGGTTTAATTCTCAGCACACACCAGATTTCACACTTTTATTTCAAATAACTGCAAAGAAGGTACTTACAAATAAGCATGAAAAACTGAAAACACACATTCCATGAGCAAATCTGCAATATTCATGTAGTAGATAGAGACATAGAAAGAGAGAAATGGGAAAGGGAAAAACAGCAAGCCCTCTACTCCCCAGGTTGATGGGCGTGATTCCCTAAAGAGGATGCCAAGAGAACTAACTCAACGGGAGAACTGCAGGGGCCTCAGAAAATACTCCTCAGAGAGGAGGGGGGAGGAACACGGGAAGTGGAGGTAACACAGAAAATCCCTTCCCCTAAAGCACAAAACTTACCATCATCACCCTCAGCCACAGTAAAGGCTTCCTCCCTGGTGACTAGTCACCACGGTCCCCATTCTTACCCGTTATCTATACCAGTCAAGCATTTATAACTCCATTTTACTAAGAATTTAACTAACATAAAATTATTACACCAAACATTAAGTGAGTGAAGCACCAAGAGTCCCTGAAAACGCTGGTGTCATCCCAATCTAAAAAGCAATAGCCTCCACCTGCCCCATCTTTGATGCTTTGGCCCTTTCTTGGGCTGGACTGTATTTTAGAAGCACAATTTTCCCTGCTCAGAGAATGCTTTTCTGGGTTTGCTGTTTACAGTAACTTTTATATTCAACAAAATCTGTATGGAATACATCACCAAGCTACTAAGACAAGCTTGCCTTACCTAGATGAGCCCTCACACACAACACAAACAGCCAGGAAACCTCAGAACTACAGGATTAGCTACCTCTACCCACAACTCCTGGTGGCCCCTGTATCTTGGCACTTTCTGTCTCCAGTTAGCCATGACCACAAAAAACCCACAGCCTGCTTAACTTGTTATATACTCAAGATCCTGGCTCCTATGTCATTGATATCTCTCTAACTTGGGTGCAAGAACATAAGTCAATTCCCTCTTACTTCTATAGCTTTTTCTCTCTTCCCCTAAAAGGTTTACAATTCCCATCAACTTCTCCCATTCGCTTCCAAGAATATAAAAGAACCATTGCTCAGACCCAAACCCATGCCCTGAAAACCTAGAAGCTAGTACTGAAAGATTCAAGGAGTGCATTTAAAATCATCTAGTAAAAGTGCTTCTTTGAGCAAATTCCAATTAAACTAAATGCAGTGTGTTTAGTTGCATATTGTGCATGTAGTATATTCACAAGTGATGAGCAAGATTAATCAAAGAGATAATGCTAAGACATTTCTTATTATTCAAGTGTTCACAAGTAAATGGCATTCTTATTCATTCAAATTCAGATAAATAGCATCCTCTCCTTATAGTTGAACCCTCCCCAGGCAGGTCAGAAAAGAGGCTGCTGAAATTCTAAAGCTTTTCTCCATTTAAAGCTGCAAAGGAAAGTAATTAGGTTGAAGAGGAGCAAAGTCTTCAAAACAAGAATGGATAGTTATTTTAAATAACAAAATATCAATATTTTCCAAAAATTGAGACTTCACAAATAATAAACAATGCTGCTCTCTCCCTGAACTCTGGGCCAGCTATTGTAAATATTGAAATTAAACAATTCATCACAGGAGCCATCCTTTATTTTAGCTCCTTTCACCTAGAAGTAAATAGAAATTACATTTCTTGGATAAAGCTAGAGGAGAAACATCTCCTTTATTTTTCTTGATGAATTTGGCCCAGGATAAGAATATTTAATATAACATATAGTTTGGCATCCTGAAAGACCAAAAGATGTTACAAATATAATTATCTCAGTATCAGCACCACATGGTAATATTTTCAGACAGAGGGTGGGGGGGGTAGGAAATATCCCATAAGATGGCAAATGCAAACAGGTGATCTTGCCAATAAAAAGATGGATTTGTGTGCATCTTTGGAATGGCCAACTTTTTTAACTGTTTCTAATTTTTTTGTGATTTTATATTTGTTCATCTATCATCTTTTATCTGACCATGCAGATGGAGTTGATTTTTCCTCCAATAATCTTGGCAAAGTGTTGGCCATTAGTACATCTGACTGATTTTAAAAGTTACATCATTATAATATTTGCCAATAAAAAGTGGGGGAAATAGCATGACATGTATAGCAAGGAAGAGCTACCAGCGGTGTGTAAATATTTCCTGAGCTTTGTCTTTTTGCTTCTAACATGGCACACTGCTGTTTTGGTGGATTGAGCTGGCAATGCGGCTTCAAAGTGGTAGAACAGTCCATCTGCCGTTGAAAGAGCTGTCAACCCGTCTACGGGGAAGCTCGGTGGCCATCGTCATCTACACATTTTCCCAATAAACCCACGTTCAGTGCTAACAGCTTTTAAGCCCTAGAATTATGAGGAGGGTTTTGTTATTGTTTCTAATAATCCTACAGGTCACCATATGGTGATCCAAGGTTCGCAAACACAGACATGAGTACAAACTAAGACAAATTGCCCCTCTCTCCTCGGTGACAGCCAGACTGAGAAGAAATCTGAGAGGTTTGTCACCTCTCTGGAGGCACACGGAGCCTGGTGCCCGGCTGGGGACAGCTGTGAAGTGAGCTGCTCCCCCCGGGGAGGGAGGCGCTGCAGCCTGTGGAGGGTGCACGGCCAACCAGCAGGAGAGGGATCCTGGCACGCACACAGGGACAGCTGTGCTCCTGGCTCGAAAGAAAAGGGAAGAAATTTACAGAGGAATCATGTAAACAGCAGAACGGAGATTTCCATCTAAATGTTATTTATGAGGTAGGCGCAGATCAAATGAAAAATATACAGCTAACAAAAATATATAGTGAGTTAAGTAAAATAGTACTAACATGCGTATGTGTTTTGATTATAATACAGGGTGCTTCACTGCTTCAAGCTTTGATTTGTGTTCATTTCATAACTTTCTTTCCCGGTCAAGGAAAAAGTGGTCCCAACAATGACAAAGAACCCAGATTCCAAGAGCTTTCCTTTCAAGCCACCTCCTGGACCTGCAGGCAGGGCTCCTCCCTGACCGCTCCTGCTCTCTGCAGTTCCCGGAGGAGCAGCGCTAACCACCCCTGGGAAAGGACCACGCTCCCCCCTAGAGAGTTACAGCTGAATTCCTTTTCACACTCAGAATCACTCAATCATAGGTAATAAGTTGTGCTCTAGGTATCAGATATGATTATACTAGCAAGGCAAGAAATACACATGGAATTCAAATTTTTCCAAAATGGATGAGTGGGCTTTCTTGCTCCATCTCAGAGAATAATAATACCTCCGCTTGGTTGCACAAGTCTGAAACTTGTCCGTCATCCAGTATTCCACCCTCCTCCTTTAACCCTGAATCTAATCAGTTACAAATTTCTGTAGATGGTGCCTCCTCACAATTATTCTCAGAACTCCCTATTCCAGCATTGTTGTCTTGCTTCAGCCTTCCATATTCTCTCCATGTAGCATTTTAAGTAGCATCTTTGACAGGCAGCTATTTCATATTTTTCCTCATTTTTTGCAAGCTTCTAATATTCCCCCTTTTTTACTATTTCAGTGATCTTCACTCTGTATCATACATTTTCCCCCCTCTCTATTGAGTTTTTCCACTCAGCATGCAAATTACTCCAAACCATTATAGCTTCACCTGGTTATTGGTTCATGATTTTGCAACCTGGGCTGGGCTCAATGTGTGTGACTCTTCCACAGGCATTACCTGGAGTCCTTTATGCACCCACAGTCATTTATGGGCTTGACTGGAACTGGAAATCCATGATGATGTCACTCAGAGGTCTGACCTCTCAGCTGGAAGGCTGGAACAACTGAGCCTAGCTGGCATCTCTCTTCTACCTCCTCCTCCTCCTCCTCCTCCTCCTCCTCCTTCATCTTCTTCTTCTTCTCTCTGTCTCTCTCTCTCTCTCATTAACACTGAAAATTATTCTATATATTTACTAAAATTATGATATAAATATTCCAGAAATACAGCAGCCAGGTACAGGAAATATACATGTGTGGACTAGAGAGTGAAGAGATCAAAGAAAGTTACATTTTCATCTTACATAGTAGGAAGTAAATAGCTAATGCTTAAAACTAATAAATCAAAAAGTAGCTAGGGGAGACAACCAAGATGACGGCATAGGTAAACACCTGAACTTGCTGCCACGCACAACCACATTAAAACTACTACTAAAAGGCAAAACTAATATCATCCAGAACCCCGGGAAGGCTGGCTGAGTGGAAACTCTACAACTAGAAGGAAAGAGAAAAGCACATTGAGTCTGGTAGGAGGTGCAGAGGTGTGGAAGTGTGGAGGTACGGAGGTGCGTGTGAGAGGGGCTGGCAGCTGGGTACGCTGTTGTCTTTTTCAATCGGGAGGGAGATACAAGCTCCCAACTGCTCTGAATTCCAGTTCCAGGCAAGAATTTGGGGACCCAGACTCATATGGAGAGAAACTGTACTGTCTGGCATCGGGCTGGAATGTGAGGGCGGCTTTCTCACAGAGGTGCTTGCAGCGGTCATTATTCCTGCACGGGGCCGCAGGACACAGACCCCGGTACAGCTCTGAGGCAGAGCTGACTGGCAGCCACTGTGGTTTACTCCACCCTGGTGATTCCCTGAGACTCCACCCCACCCAGTTTACAGCCCCACCCAAGCTGTGTACAGAGGCTTTTTTATACGAATGGCCTGGGCTTTCTCTGCCTAAAAACCTGTCAAACTGCAGCTGGGTCAGAGAACCCGAGAGCTTCTTTTGGAGAAGGCCTAAGTCTCATCAGCAGCCTGCATTACTTCACAGCTGCGTCTCATCTGGGCACCTCCAAACCCCAAACAAAGAGGAGGGATCTTCAGATCTCTCTGTAGCTCCTGCTGGGTGGCCTTAGGCAGTGGCTGACTTTGCACCTCCTTGGAGATCCAAGAGCCAGTCTACTCAGTGGTCAGAGTGAAACCATCCATATTACAACTCTTCACATCCATAAGAGACACACTCAGGGGGCAGACTCAGTGAGCACCAAAGCCCCACTAAAGCAAGCCCTGCCCCATAAAGGTGTCTCCTTCACAGCAGTTCTCCCATTGTAGATACAGCTGGTCCTCACAGCCAATTGGTCTAGAGGTCAATTCCTCCCAGTGATACCAACAGCAATCAAGGCTTAACTACAATAAGACTGTGCACACAGCCCACAAAGGGGTGCACCAAGAGTGTCCACCTCAGGTAATTATGGAGGCTAAGCCACTGGGCCCTATAGGACACCTAGCACACAAAGCCACTCCATCAACACAGGGAAACAGCCAAAATGTGGAGACAAAGAAACAGATCACAAATGAAATAAATGGAGGAAAGCAAACTATTGGATATAGAGTTCAAAACCACGGTTATAAGGTTATTCAAGAATCTTCTAGAAACCTCCGAGAAATATAGTGAGACCCTCAAGGATATGAAAAAGGACCAACTAGAAATTAATCATACACTGACTGAAATAAAGAATAATATACAGAGATCCAACAGCAGACTAGAGGATCCCAAGAATCAAGTCAAAGATTTGAAATACGAAGAAGCAAAGAACATCCAACCAGAAAAGCAAAAGGAAAAAAGAATACAAAAATGTGAAGATAGTGCAAGGAGCCTCTGGGACAACTTTAAGCATACCAACATCCGAATTATAGGGGTGCCAGAAGAAGAGAGAGAGCAAGATATTGAAAACCTATTTGAAGAAATAATTACAGAAAACTTCCCCTACCAGGTGAAAGAAATAGACTTACAAGTCCAGGAAGTGCAGAGAACCCCAAACAAAAGGAATCCAAAGAGGACCACACCAAGACACATCATAAAATGCCAAGGGCAAAAGACAAAGAGAGAATATTAAAAGCAGCAAGAGAAAAACAGTTAGTTACCTACAAGGGAATACCCATACGACTGTCAGCTGATTTCTCAACAGAAACCATGCAGGCAATAAGGGAATGGCAAGAAATATTCAAAGTGATGAATAGCAAGAACCTACAACCAAGATTACTCTACCCAGCAAAGCTATCATTTAGAATTGAAGGTCAGATAAAGAGCTTCACAGATAAGAAAAAGCTAAAGGAGTTCATCACCACCAAACCAGTATTATATGTAATGCTGAAAGGTATTCTTTAAGAAGAGGAAGAAGAAGAAAAACGTAAAGATAAAAATTATGAACAACAAAGTGACAACAAATACATATCTATCAACAAGTGAATCTAAAAATCAAGTGAATAAAAAATCTGACAAATTTGAATAGAATAGAATCAGAGGCATAGAAAGGGAGTGGACTGACAATTGTCGGGAGGAAGGGGGTGTGGGGGGTGTGGGAAGAGACTGGACAAAAATCGTACACCTATGGACAAGGACAGTGGGGGGTAAGGGCAGGGGGTGGGGTGGGAACCAGGTGGAGGGGAGCTATGGGGGGGGGAAAGAGGAACAACTGTAATAATCTGAACAATAAAGATTTATTTTTAAAAAATAAAATAAAATAAACATACCTGATGATGATTACCAAAAGAAAGAAAAAGTGTAGCTAAGTATGCATGTTATTCATAAACTAGAGGGCTAGTGCACAAATTCGTGCACGAGTGGGGTCCTTCACCTGACTGGCCATCAGGGCCAATGGGGGCCATCTCACCCAGTCTGGGGGGAGGAGAGTGCACTGACCACCAAGGGGCAGCTCCTGCATTGAGCATCTGGCCCCTGGTAGTCAGTGTGTGTCATAGCGACCAGTCAACTGGTCATTTGGTCAACAAAGGATTGAAAGTCATTGCCACTGGAAGTGGGAACTTGTAGGGGCAGAGAAATTGTTTTCATATTAAGCCTTGGAGAACTACATGACTATTTAAATGTATAATTTTGAATTTTTTTTAAAAAAACAGACAAAAAATAGTTATCTTTAGAAATTCATATTATGTATGTATTCCACCTTTCTTTCTAGTTTTTACTACTTTTCTCTGTTTTGTTTTTGTTGTTGTTTTATTTCTTTCTTGATATTTCTACTAGTATGACAAATGAGGCTTTGAAATATCTCAATCCATTCCTTCATGGTCATTCAATTCCTGAACATTTTCATTCAGTTTGCCAACTTCTCTTCTCTCTATATATTAATTCCTGAACAATCAGTGTTCAAATGAGGTACAAGGATTCCAAGAATAAAGGAATGTGAAGTGACAGATTGTAGAAAAGCTGGCTGGTAAGGCAGGAAGTGCACGAATAAAACTATATACTTTGGCAACTGCTGCTGTAGAAAGCACCTGGGAAGGCACATGGGCATTTCTTTAATTATTGTCAGCTGAAGCCAGTGGTGTTGGCAAAGCCTTGTTCTGGAAATACTGTTTTGCCAAAAGGCAGGAGTATTGTCAGCTTAACCTTCAGCCCAGGTGCCAGGGCGTGGGTTTTGTTATTTAAATCCAGCCAAGCACCAGGAATGAATATGACTCAGCCCACCCAAGAATGCAAATCATCTCCTTTGTCTTGACTTTTAGTAAAACTTCCTGTTTTTTGCTGTATAAAATAAATATGCTGTATTGGCTCTGGGTCACAATCTCTGTCTCTGTCTCATCATCAGAGGACAGTGGTCCCACCCGGCCCCAGCTTTTTTCTTCCATCTCTGTGTTTGTCTCTTCCTTTCATTTTCTCAATCCCAGCCACCGATACTCAGGGCCTAGGCCCCTTTCTAGCCGCACTGGACGCGGGAAAGAGAGAGAGATATTTACAGTTGCAGACCTCAAGGTCAAGCAAATGTACCGCCCTGTCTTTGATCTACCTCCCAGATAAAATTGCACACAATGAATGGTCAGAGAGTAATATCTTGGGGGAAATTACTGACAAAAGTACATAAATTCCATATGACATGCGCCAAATTGTTTTATTAAGCTGATTGATAGCAAGATGGTTCCTTCCATTTGTTAATATGGGGATCAGAATACTCACACCCATGAATATAATTTAATTTCTCAAACCTAAATGAAAGACTGCAAATGTAAGAAGGTGGTCCAGGACACAGGAGAAATTTGTCTTTTTCCTACTTATTGTCAATGCTGTCCCATTCTGAAGCAATGAGGTTTTGATTCTTGTGTTTGGATGGCATTTCTGATTAGGGAATCACTCATATTTTGATTTTTCTTGCCTTTTGTGACAACCAATAGAAAGTGCTTTTATAAGTTACAGTTGTGACCTTTTTAGGATTCTGTTATTTGATTAGAAAGCATCCGAGGTCTTCTATCTACAAGTGTTTATTGCCTGTAACAAAGCAATCAGAAATGCAGCCAAAGAGTGATTTGTAAGGGGTTATAGATTATTCATAACCAGTATTTATTGTTACTGGTGCAATTCCACATTGAAAATTAAATACACCAGAGATCTGTTCATCTTCCTCTCTTGAGACCCAAGACACTTGACTATACTGTAGATGAAAACAATTTATAAAGATGGCCTTTGGCTTTCTAAGAGATTCAAAACCCTTGAATGAGATCCAAGTGAAGCCTTGTTTACAGAGCTCTCTCCAGGGAAGGTGTGATATGGCATGATGTGAATACTGCTCTATACAGGGTGGGGCAAAAGTAGATTTATAGTTGTGAGTACAGGAAACAAAGTTTATTCTTTTTCAAAATAATTTTTATAGGTTTCAGAAAGAGGAAGGGAGAGGGAGAGGGAGCTAGAAACATCAATGATGAGAGAGAATCATTTATTGGCTTCCTCCTGCACACCCCCTGCTAGGGATCGAGCCTATAACCCAGCCATGAGCCCTTGATGGGAATCGAACCCGGGACCCTTCAGTCCACAGGCCAATGCTCTATCCACTGAGCCAAACCAGCTAGGGCCAGAGTTTATTCTTGTATTATTATTTATTGTGTAACTTTGCATAGAGACCATTGTAAACCTACTTTTGCTCCACCCTGTATAACTACACTTTTATCCTCTTCAACCATGTTGTCTGTAATGCCTGGGAGAACCTCAGACCTTTCTAGGTGTTTAATTTCATAATAATATCAAATTATTATATTTTCAATGCACTGACATTTGTACTAATGGTGCAAAACTTTGCAGCCTGAGCATGAATCAAAACAGTGGCACCAAACTTCTCTAGTTTTTTGTTTTTTTTTGGGGGGGGGGGGGCGGTTAATAACAGCTTTATTGAGGTGTAATTCACATACAGCACAAGTAACTCATGTGAAGTATCCAATGTCCAGGGTGTTTTGCAACACCACCAACCAATCTCAGGTCTCCAGACACCAAGTGAGTATCCAACAATTCAATTCTGACACTACCTCTCTGGAGGTAGCACCAGATCCCACACGTTAAAGGGCTGAGTCTTATAAGACTGTTCCCCAACTTCAGGTGCCAGTGCAAGTCTAGGTTATTATCTCTACTTCTGATTACCCATCTATAAATCAAAGGTTCCCACAATTCTCTCCTTGGGTTTGATAATTTTCTATAGTGGTTCACAATACTCTGGAAAACATTTGTTTATGTTGCTAGTCTATAATAAAGGATATTATCAAGGATACACATGAACGGTCAGATGAAGAGGTATGTAGGGCAAAGTCAAGAAAGTTCCTAAGTGCAGTGAGTAACACTGGAAGTTCCAACACCCTAATTACTTGGTCTTTCTGGTGACCAATCCCATCTTGAGGCTATCCAGAACTGCGCCCCCGCCCCCCCAAATCATCTAAACTCAGATGTGATGAAAAGGGGCTTCTTATGAATGCCACTTCTATTATTTAGGGAATTCCAAGAGTTTTAGGAGTTATGTGCCAGGCACTAGGGACAAAGACCAAATATATTTCTTGTTATACCACAAATGCATGGGCTTTAATATATTCACAAATATATGCAATCTTCACCACAGTCAGTATTAGAAAATTTCATCACTTCTAAAAGAAACCCCATAACCTTTAGGGCCCTCCCTAAGTGCTCCCATCCATCCCAACCTTACACAACCACTAATTTACTTTCTGTCTCTATAGAATCGCCTTTCTGGCCATTTCATATAAATGGAATCATATAATATGTGTTTTTTGTGATTGGTTTCTTTTACTTAGTGCAATATTTTTAAGTTTCATACATGTTTTAGCATGTATCAATATTTCATTCCTTTTTGTGGACATGCAATAATTCATTGCATGGATATACAACATTGTGTTTATGCATTCACCCATTCATGGGCATTGGGGTTCTTCTCAGCTTTGGGCTATTATGAACAAAATCACCATAAACATGTGAGTAGAACTGTCCCTGTGGACATGTTTTCATCTCTCTTACGTAGTACATCCTAGGAATGATTTGCTGAGTCATATTGCAATTCTACATTCAACCATTTGAAGATCTTCCAGACTGTTTTCCAAAATAGCTATAGCATTTAATATTTCCACCTTTCCCCTAGAGGTTTGCATAAATTATTGCCTCACTGCCTATGTACCTCTGCTCAGAATCCTTAGGGAGACTTTCTCTGACTGGCTTATCTAATTAGTACTTCCTGCTATTATCAGTTTCTTTATCCTGCTTTCTAAGTTTTCATAGCCCTTGTCACCACTTGACCTATTATGTATTTATTTTTTTTAATATGTTTTTATTGATTTCAGAGAGGAAGGGAGAGGGAGAGAGAGAGATAGAAACATCAATGACGAGAGAGAATCATTGATTGGCTGCCTCCTGCATGCCCCTTACTGGGGATTGAGCCAGCAAACCAGGCAGGTGCCCTTGGCGGAATCGAACCCGGGACCCTTCAGTTCGAAACGCTATTATGTATTTAAGTAGTGGTTTGGGTTAGGTCTTCCATCTTAGAATATTATCTTGATGAGAGCAGGAATATTTTCTGAGGTTTTTTTTTATTCTACTACTATATTTCCAAAACTTATACAACTATCTGGCATAAAGTAAGGAACAAATACTTATTAAATCAACAAGCTAATGAATCAATTGCAAATGGAGATTGACTTCCTCTACCTTCGCTTTTCATCTAGCAGAATGTAGAAATGGGCTTTCCAATAGCAATAGTCAAACAAGCATTTCTTAAGGGGGCAGGAGATGTCACTCATTACAGTGGACTTGGCTAGAAGTCATTGAGAAGTAGGATTGTTCCTTAAGGAAACAGAAGAACTAAATGAGGACATGAAGTTTGGATATTTCAGTTTGAGGGTCATGATTTCCTGGCGTTTGCTTTTAGGTTTGGGCTGTTACAGGTCCCCTAGAAAAGAAACTAAAGTGTAGCAGTGAGTTTAACTCAAATAAAGATGTGATGAAAATCTTTCCCCAGTGAGGACTGCTGACCCTGAAAGGCAATCACAGTAAAATGGTGGAATGTGCTTTAAAATAACATCACGAGGCAGGGGGAAGAGTTGCAGAATAGAATTTGTCTAGGCTCTCCTGCCAACTGGCTGTGTACGTTTGAACAAAATATTTAGTTTCCAGCAAGTCTTCACTTGTCAAATGAGAGTGTTCGTTTTAGCCCCTATGGTTTGTTTATATCTTTTCTCTGAAAACCCCGGAAAATAACCTTAGCTAATAGCAATAATATTGAATGTGATCCTCTGTGATTAAGGACATTAGTGATTGGGAATCAATGACTTGTGATATAAAACAACACAGATAACCAATCAGTTAAATTGAGATAGACATTAATTTATTGCTATTGGTAGTAGCGCTAAGAGAGTGGGTGATGGAATATTTCATGGAGGGGTAGTCATTTAGGTTTTCTCCTTAAAGCTTCACTGCTCATTGTCTGTGTAGACGCAGACCATGTAAAACCAGTTCCATTTAATCAATTGGGTTTAGAACAATCCAGTCTGATGTACAGAGAACAGGTCCTTCAATTAAATGTCAATTAATATAGTTTCAGTTGACCAGAAGAATCTGAACCAAGCCTTATATAACAGGATATTTAGAAGAAAACAACTTACAATTTGGAATTTCAGGACCTGTTTTATAAAAGGTTTACCTCTTCAAATACAGAAAAATAAATCCTTCCTTAAGGAATTCAGATGAAAAATTAGCCTCTCTAATAGCCTCTCTCTATTCTGAACATTTTGTTTTTGCAAATTGGTATTTTGGTATACATACTGCCATCACCATAGACCAAAAACTCAACTAATTTCAAGCAAGACTGGCCTTCCTTGCAAATGAACACTATTCAGCCACTAGAGACCCAGTGCATGAAATACGTGCACTCAGGGAGGGGGTGGTCCATGAGCCCTCGGGGGATATCTGACTGATGGCTTAGACTGGCAATTGGACATCTTTAGCACTGCCATGGAGGTGGGAGAGGCTCCCATCACCGCTGCTGTGCTTGCCAGTCATGAGCCCGGCTTCTGGCTGAGCAGTGCTTCCCCTGTGAGAGTGCACTGACCACCAGGAGATCAATGCGCATCATAGCGACCAGTTGTTCCCCGTTCAGTCAATTTGAATATTAGCCTTTTATTATATAGGATTACCTTCCTTGTAAATATCTGTGCCAAGAAAATGTCTTTCCTGAAAGCTTTTTTCCCCCCCATTAATAACTATTTCTCGTGACACACAAAAATCAGTGGGTTTCACTTGGTAGCTGATGTGTCACAATGTGTCATAGTGACAAGTAAAGGGATGGCCACAAATGCATACCTTCCACTACCTGCCTGGGCCTTCAAACACTCACTCTCCAGGCTCGAGCAGCTTTGACTTCTGTTTAATCCAGTGCCTTGCGCTGCACATGAGCCCTGAGCAGTTTTTATCTCCCCATCACTCCAGTGAAGCTACGTTTGTCTTTGTTTTATTTCATTTTGTTTTTCACTCAGAGGATTCTGATTATAGTTATAACAACCAAACAACTCACACATTTGTATCACCTCCTGCATCTCCATTTCTCACCATCAAAACAAATGAATATGCTAGTCTCTTAAAAAATGGCCCTGTTTTACAGATAATCACCTTCATCAAAGCGGGCATGTACGTATACCATCAACACTGAATGTGTAAGAGTCTATTGCTTTCAACACCAAAAATCAGATACTCTCTGAGAATTTACTAATAAGTTGTCTTTTGGAAAATAACTGATTAAAAATACTGGGTTATCTGCAGTATTTTTAGAGTGCTATTCAAGTAAAATATTCTTGAATTTATTCATCTAACTAGTGGCACGGTGCACAGATTTGTGCACATTGAGAGGAAGTTAATTAGAAGGTGGCCAGCAGGGTGGGACTGGGCAAGACGGGCAGGACATGCCCTGGAGCCAACCTCCCAGGATCCCTCCCCACCAGCTGCACCTGGGGTGGCGCCACAGCTTGAAGGGCATCTGCGGAGTGAGCAGGGTCCCTCAGCCTGGCCTGTGGGGATCAGGCTGAAACCAGCTCTCCGACATCCCCCAAGGGGTCCTGGAGTGCCAGAGGGCACTCTACAAAGTTGCTGTCATACAGGGTGTGGAACGCAAATGCAAGTGTGCAGTAAACCAGATTCGGGGCCAACAGTGCCCCAACAACAACATAACCCATAGCCGAAAGTGGAATCGTGCAGCCCTGCAAGGAATTGGGCTCCCCATCTCTGGTTCTGAGGTGCATCACCCGAGAACCACTGCTGCCAAGTCACCACAGCTCAGCAGCTCCTGCGTTGAGGGTCTATCCCTGGTGCTCAGTGTACGTCATACCTACCAGCCGGTCTGATGGTCAGACAGTCACTTAGCCTTTTATATATATATATATATACTAGGGGCCCAGTGCACAAAATTCATGCATGGGGGGGGGGGGTCCCTCAGCCCAGCCTGACCCCTCTCACATAGTGGGAGCCCTCAGGGGATGTCCTAGTGATGGCTTAGGCCCACTCCCTGCTCCCCTTGGGGTGCGGGCCTAAGCCACAGTCTGCCCTCCCTTTGTGGGAGGTGACCAGGCTGATCAGAGGAAGGCACCAGCCCCATCACCCCGCTGCTACAGCCACTGCCATCACCGCAGCCACCAAGGTGTTTTCATCAACACAGACTTCAGTCCCTTCACCATGAAAAAATGACAACTTTCTCTAGGCATTTTCAAGATGTGTCTTTTATATAATAATAATTTCTTTATTATTTTTTTATCCTCACCTGAGGATATGTTTCCATTGATTTTTAGAGAATGTGGAAGAAAAAGGGAAAGACAGAGAGAAACGTCAAAGTGAGAGGAACACTTTGATTGGTTGCCTCCTGCATGAGCGCTGACCTGGGCCCCGGCCAGGGAGGAGCCTGCAACCTAGGTACATGCCCTTGGTCAGAATTGAACCCAGACCCTGCCATCAGCAGGCCAAGGCATTATCCACTGAGCCAAACCGGCTAGGGCAGGATATGACATTTCTTAGCCCTCCACCAGCGGACCTTTGTTTTTTTTTCGCCAGGAGTGTGGTGGAAAACCCTAGATCACCTTTTTGGATCCTTATTACCCAAGTTACTAAGAATATTACCAGTGGCATACAGGGAGCTTAGCCAATGAGCAGTCAGAAAAGGTGTTTCCTCTGTAGTTCACACTAATCGCTGGCTTGGCCCCCCTGGCCCAGGCCTGACGCCTTTGGCCCAGGCCTCAGGCCTGGACAGGGGATCCCCATTTCCCCCCAATCACCAGCTCCGCCCTCAACCAGACCTGATACCTGGGCCTGACGCTCTTGGAACACAGCAAACATTATAAATACTAGCATTAGCTATAATTTGGCAACTAATTAATTTATTTCCACCCCACTAGACTGAGAGTTCCTGACGGATAGAGAAAGGCTTGTCTAATTTGCTCACAATTTTATCACTAACACCAGACCCAGTGCCCAGCACAGAGTAAGACCTTGGTAAACACTGTCCAAATGAAAGATTCCAGATGGAAGAGGAGGGGCTTTGTGGATTGTTAATTTCAGGAAACAGGGAGGACTTCACATAGAAGATGGAATGGGTGCCAGCCGTTGCATGATTTAGTGATCTCAAATAAATGGGAAGGAATGAGAAGTGCATTTCAGGTAAGTGGGATAGCATTTTGAAAGCTAATAAGGTGAGAAAAGAAGACTCATACTTGAGGGACAGTGAGGTCTCTCTCAATAAGGGAGAGAGATGTAAGAGGAGACTGGAATTGGAATATAGGACCCTGGGTCTAGGCTAGACAGCAATCCTCTTACCTTCCTCCTTTCAGCCTTTGCATCCCCAGAAAGGGCTTATATTATCCCCCTCCTCATTCCCTTGAGGATAAGGCTCTAATCGTTATATTTTGACACATGTAAGCTAGTCAGTGCTACTAGAACTAAGAAATATGGGTAGTCTTATAACAGAGGCTCAGGTGTCGAGGCTAAAGTCTTGCCTCTAAGATCCCCACTACAGAATACTGCATTAGAGAAACCAATTCGGCCTCCCTCTGGAGATGGAGGGTTTAGGCAGCTCTGCAGGACTTTAGGTAAATCTCTCTCCCATGACTTTGAAAATGAATGAGAGGTGGGTGCCAAGAGTCTTAATGTTCCCATTCCGTGGTATTACTAATGATAATACTCAACTTGGTCTCAAAATTGCACATGGAAGGGGCTGGCTGTAAGCTGTAAGCATCTGGACATCAGTCTGGGCATGGAAATTTGAACAAATCCTCCCTGAGACAATTAGGAAACTCAGAGCACAGTCCGTGGCAAGACTATCAATTAAGAATGGGGATTAGAAGCCACCTCCTTCTGGCTAGGTTTCATTTGGAAACCAAGGAGCATGGAACATGGAAGGGCCTCCATATCAGGATTGCATTTTTCAAAGCATAATAGCCTCTATCGCTGGTGAATAACAATAAGGACTATTTTTTTTCAAATATAATTTTCCAATGAAATCATTTGTACCCTTTCCCCCCTCTAAATTGTAATGATTTTTCTCATCCTATTTTTGAATGCCCTTTTACTATTACCCCAAGATTTGTAAGAGAATTTTATAGTTTTATCAATTAATCATATGCCTTGTCTCTCCAAGTAATTGACTTTATTATTGAAACTGCAGAGCTACAGTATTCACCATAGCCTAGTTCTTAGGACTAAGTTTCTGTGTCAGGTTAGGGAAAGATCTGAGACTACACATAGCCAGTGTTCTTTCTACTATAAGGCCTTATCTTTTGTGTAATGATTTATCATGTTACTCTCTTTCTCTAAAATTTACATTTTTAAGAGAACCCAGGTAAGAGGGAAATGCATAACCCTCAATAAATGAATCCCTCACAGTTATACAAGGACACATTCTAGGCAGTTTGTAAGAGGCAGTCTTCTTAGCAGTCCTTCCCTGGTCCTGTCTAACCAGAAATAATTTCTAAGGATCTGAACTATGTAGATTTTTTTCTAACCTACAGGTTCCTCAAAGAGATTCAAACGTCTGAAAGAAATGTTCTTTCACTCAATGACTACTTTGAACATCTACTAATTCCAGCCATTCTATGGCTACAAAAGACAGCGTTTGGATTTAAAGAGTTCTCAGTATAGTCAAGAAAGCAGACATTTGGGTGATTGTAGTACTACCTGTTAGAGTTGAAGGAGGCCATGGGTGCCAATATGAAATGAAAGGCTCTATCACTTCCTAAGAAGGTTAAAGAAGTTTCCAAAGATGACATGGCACCAAAAAGAGTCTTAAAGAATGAGTGGAAGTGAGCCAGATGGAAAGAGGAGCAAAGGAAGTATAAACAGCTGGGATACAGCAAATTCATGGGGGCATATGTTATTATAATGTGTCTGGGGGACTAAAAATGGCTTGGTATGGCTCTATCAAGATTTAAATCCAGGTCTTTTTATTCTAAGCCTTAGGGTTAGAATACACTGGAGTTTGTTTATATAAATATGTGTAAATTAAGGTTACTAGTTCTAACTTTGTGAAGAGAATGATATGAGAAGCTCAAGAAAGATATGAGCTAAAATATCAGAGTACTCTACTTGAAACTGAAAGAACCAGGGTATGAAACCTTAATCTGTTGAAACATAAACAGCCTGTCATTTGAAGCAGAAAACTTTTCCATATTCTAGAATACAGACTTCTTTGAGACTTGCTGTTAGGTCATCCTGAGCTCCCTGGGAGTATGGGTTGCTATCCAAGAAAACACCGCAGGCACCATTAATCTAAGTGCAGGTGTTTTACGGCCATTGCTTGATACATCGGTCAGCATACACTGCTGTATTAAGAAACTATTTTTTGAGAGGAAAGGATGGGCTGGAAAAGGAATTGTTTGTGTCTTTAAAAATGAGAAATTGAGAGGAAAAAATCTTTTTTCCCATATACATTTAGATAACACTGTATTTGAGCCGATGCTAAATCTTGTGGCAACAGGGGTAGTATTTTTATTATGTTCTGAGAATTATTTAAAGAGACGGAGTACAACATAGAGAAGCCTTATTTACTGATACTGCCAAATATACCACAAAGCAATAATTATTAACATTGTCATAGCAGTTTACAACTTACAAAGAAGCTTTTATGTACCAAATAGTGTCTCCTTGAATAGCGTACATTAGGAAAGATGGCCACTTCTAATTGACTGGTTCTGAGAGAGATTCAGTGAGGCATGGAGGCGGCTTTGGTTCCTGACCCCTTCCTTCCACCACTGAACTCAGCTGCTGCCTCTGTCTACACAAACAGCCTCAAAGAGGCAAATACTCTTTGACTCTCCCAACTTTTGAAGGTCCCCAGTGTGGCCTGGCATTTCTACAGCCTACCAATTTGTGCACTATCTTTTTGATGGGCTGTGTGGTATCCTTAACCAGTGTTCTCTCAGCCACAGTCAAACACATGCTGAGGGGCAGGGAGGAGACACAGGGGTTCTATTTGTGTCTGAAATGTCCCATTCTTTCTCCCAGTCTACTATAAAGGGACCTAAAAATGCAGGAAAAGTCCTGCTTCCTCTCTCAATTTCCAAAAGTATCAGAGAAATGTGTAAAAATTTAAAGAAAATAATTCGTGGGTTTGGGCAAATGTAAGTAAAGCTTATACACTTCAGCATTTCATCTGTTCCAGTTTTAGAGAACGATCTCATTAAACCTAATAGTATCTGTGAGAGCCCATCACAAACTTGGAAGTGCTTATAATTGCCATTGCTGTCATCACCATCACCGCCAAGACCTCCCACTGCGTAGTACAAAGATCCCGGTGACTAATAAGGGACATCTCGCCAGCTTGTTCTAAATAATCAGAAGTGGTGTTCTGGGGCTCTGTGTTGAGAAGAATTCTGAGACTGTACCCAGGCTCCAAGGGAGACTACAATAACTCTATCGTGTGAGCACATCATGAGCAGATGTCAGATTCTGGCCCTCTCAGGCATAGATGGTAAGGCCAATCCCTTTGTTCATGATATTAGCTATAATTTCAATGATGACTGAAACACCTCTCTCATTTCCCAAGATACACATCACCTCTTGCCACTTGTGGCTTAGGATGTGACCACAAATAAAAGAATAACATTTTGGTGAACTAGAATAAACAGCCTGGAATATTTTTTTAAATCAGCTTTATCTTATAATCCCAAGCCTTCTTCCTCCATTTCCTTCTATTTTCAAAGTTTTGGTTTTTACAGAATTCAAATCTGAATGAAATGAAGGTGATCATTTTAGCTTGGTACTCCCTTCACCCACTTTCAACTTCTATTCCCAAAATGAAATTCAAATAAAGCTTGTTCAAATTTTTTATTTTAAAAAGAAACACCCCCGGGTTAAACGAATCAAAATAGTTAGGAATACTTACACTTCCTAGCCCTCTGTTCTCAGGATATAGAACAAGGCTGCCAATAGCATGATGGGACAGATGGAAGGTCTATTGAAACAATGAGTGCAAAATGGGGCCAGCCCCAATTCTTCAAGTTCACCATTCTCATTAACAACATTTAATGGGGGCAACGAGGGGAGCACAGAACACCAGCATCCCCCAGAGTTATGATCTGCCTCCGAAGGAAAGTAACTCAAGAGATTAATTCACTGCCGAGGCGAAAAACTTGATTTCTCCCTCCCTCTTTCTCTCTTTTACTACCCTTTCCTGTCCAAAAGGTATTTCCTAAGGTTTATGTATAGTTGTCTGATTTTAAGCTGTACTCTTCTAGTGGGAAATTAAATTGCAAAATAACCTTCCCCTCTGTCACTACTGCCAATGCTTAAAATCTGTTCTTGCTAAGCCACCTTGTTTTAAAATATACTTTCCTCCAATGTGACTTGTTGCAAGGACTTTTTCTCATGAGGAAATCCACATATCAATTCCTTTGCCTGCCTTTTGAAATGATTTTGCTAATAGAGACTGAGATCTTTGAAAATGACCTTGGTGCCAAGCACACCCACTGGCTGACAAAGGTTACCTTTGACCTGGGTCTCAGGAAAAGGAAGATGCAGTGAGTCTGTTGGTTTCTATACATTCTGAAGACTGGGGCCAATGTGTTTGTGGAAGATCTGAGGGGTCTACATCATTCAGCCCAAGTTCAAATGTGTGTTCTTCTTACACTATCACGCTCTGGTTTTCACTTAAAAAACACGAACCAACGTCCAATTCCTATGCAAGTTAAATGTAAATATGTATGTTACCAAAATTTTCCAACCAACTGCATTTTAATGTATAAAGCCAAATAAGAATAGGGATTTTCACAGATTGATCATGATTTTACCTTGCTCACCAGAATATTGACTGAATCAACCAAACATTTTGTACAAATGTATAAAAGTTGCAAATAAGATTCCTTAGGAATTTATAATGAAGAAGGGGGACAAGTGTAACACACAGAAAATAATTAAGGAATAATATGAATGTATATAGTTAAGGCAACTTTATGGGGGATGAGGAAACTGGAAGGCCAAGGATCAATGTCATCATGGAGGTGGGATATGCACGACACTTGGAGAGCTTATTAAGGTTGGAATAAGTACAAGGGCAAGGAAAAAGGGAGAAGAGAGACCATTTGCTAAGCAGTGATGATCCTTTGTTATTGTATTTTGTTAATTCTAAGACAATAAAGATTCAAAAATTCTAAGATCTTTTTTTTTCACACTTTAATGTTTCAGAGACTAAGCTGCAATTCCCAGTCAATGGCATGTCATAGTCCAATTGGCATTGATTTTCTATCATGATAGTACCATCATGGTCCTCAATGGTTTGTCCTTTGGTTGATGGTATCTTATATCCAAAGATGTAGAGAATTGGATGTGAGGGCGATCTGGCTGCGACATCTGTCACCCCATTGATCGCCAGGGTTGATTCGGCTGATCTGGCTGGCTAGGCGGGTGTCCCCTCCTCCCTCACCGATCCATGTGCGTCCCTCCCGAAGCTGCGGGCTAGGTCGAAGAGGACGACCTTCCCCCTCCTCCCCCAGGAGAGGACCGGTCTTCGGTCTTCGATCAAGGGTATACACGAGTAGCTGCGCTCCCCTGCTAGAACCTCCAAACAAGCTCTCAAAGATGTAGAGAATGTATAATCCTAATATATAAAAACCCTGGGTCTGTCACATTCATAACGACCAGAGGCTCGACCTAACACCCAGGCTGTGCGCACAGCAGGCTCTGGTGGGTGAGGACTTGTGGAAGCAGAGACAGGGACGGGGGAGGCAGGGACGGCACTCACACTCACTCACAACCGCACACACGCCCAGACACACACAGTGCCTACCAGCTCACAGCCTTTTCTTTCCCTCCCTCCCAGCTTGCTCTTGGGGCCTCTCTCAGAAGAGGCCTGGATGGAAGGAAGGGTAGGAAGAGGGTAGAGCAGTCCCCACTGGCCCTGCCCCCTCTCAGCCAGGAAAGAGGAAGAGTGCTGGGGTCCAACCCCAGCAGGTCCAGGGGTCCCCAAAGGTGTGGACGGAGTCGGCGAAGATGGAATGATACGGAGACAGCGTTCAGTTGATCAGCAGCCTAGCCAGGATCTTCAGCCAAGTTCTGGTCTCGATATCCAGAGAGGTTCTGCTTAGGATCTCCAGCCAGGTTCTGTCCAGGTTCTCCAGGCAGGTCCAGTCACCAGGTTCTAGTCAGGCGCTCCTGCCAAACTCCGCAGTCAGGTTCAGTCCAGGATCCCCTGCCATGCTCTCTCGCCAGGCTTTGCCTCCAAGCTCCGAGGCCAGTCCCTGTCCAGGATCCTCCGGCATGCTCTCGCCAGCGAAGTTCTTCTGTCTCTAGAGAACGTTCTGTGTAGGTTCTGTGCTTAGGCTCTGTCTCTCTTGGTCCTGTCTTCCAAGCCCTGTGTCCTTAGTTCTGTGTTCTGAGTTCTGTGTTCTCTCTCTCTGAATTCTGTTCTAAGTTCTGAGACTTTCTGTCTTGTTACAACTGTATTTATACCAGTTGATTCAATCCTATCAATCTCTATTACAAAGGTTAGGGCGTTTCTTATCTCCATTCCAGGGAGAAAAGATTATGTAGTTTAAGCATGATTGTTCGTAGTTAAAGGGATTAATTACCCGCCTGGCACTTAGTTGAGGGGTTTTATTCCCTCCCTAACTTCAGGGGAAAATCCCTACCTGGGGATTCAACCTTTCTCGGAGAGGTGACTTTGGTTAAAACACAGCGCCAAGAAGGTAAGCAAACATATTAAAAACCGTATGCCATATATGCCAGGTCCCTTGAAACAGCAAGGATGGACCGGCTCCCGGCAGAAGAGGGAGACAGGGAGGCAGGGAGGCAGGGAGGCCTGGGGGACTGCTGAGAAAAACAAAGAGAGACAGAGACTGGGCAAAATCAGGCCAGCAGGGGAAGGCAGTTGGGGGCGATCAGGCAGGCAGGCAGGCAGGCAGGAGCCAGCGATCCCAGATTGTGAGAGGGATATCCGATTGGAGAGGGTGCAGGCTGGGCTGAGGGACCTCCCCTCCAGCCCCGTGCATGAATGTTGTGCACCAGGCCACTAGTCATTTAATAACCTAAACCACAGAGAGAATGACAATTGGACTGATCCTTTGAATTGCAATGTGAGACTGCATGGCCCTGGTTTGTGATTTACTTTTTTTTTTTTACAATAATGCAACTTTCTAACCTGATTTTGCCCTCTATCTGAAGAAGGA
Source organism: Myotis daubentonii (assembly GCF_963259705.1). Lineage (NCBI taxonomy): Eukaryota > Metazoa > Chordata > Mammalia > Chiroptera > Vespertilionidae > Myotis > Myotis daubentonii. Next base: position 88,212,090 of record NC_081847.1, read on the forward strand.
ATGTGTCAGGTATCCGTTTATTGCTTCTCAGGTCCAAGTTTACTGTTCATTGCTTACTTGGGATACTCAAACATTTCTCCCTTGCCAGTTGGCATGACGTGAGTCTTTCTCTCAGTACAGATATGGGAGGGGCCTGGAAGAGGAAGGCTCCGGTGGTATGCTTTCATTTTTCCTGCTCCTGCCGCCCTGGGCTGGGAGTCAGGGTGCCCAGGGAAACTCAGCCCTAGAAAGCTCAGCAGCGCCCCCAGCCGGCTTTCTGAAGGTGAGTTCGCTGCCTGCTGGCCTTCGCCTGTGACTCTGGATAAGCTCTGATCCTGGCAACTCAGCAAACAACACTCTCCAGTGAAGTCCGAATTCTTGCCTTGGGATGGGTTCTCCCCTTCTGATTTTGTCCCTTCTTCCCTCATCAGTCATTTCAAGTTCTCGTTTATCTCCTCTTAGTTAATCTCCTGAAAATAGTTAATAATTCTTTATCTTAAACCCTCTCTGTTCAAAGTACTGTGACCTGTCTCCTGATTGGACTGTGACTGATACAATGGGAATAGAGCTGGCAAGAGACCTGAAGCTTCACAATCTTTAAGATTAAAAATGGATCCCACATACCAGCAAGGATAACCTGATGGACTTACCAATCAGCTTTCTCAGTTAAGGCCCACCAATGAGAGCACAGTTAAAAACGTATGTTAGGGTTGGGGTTGGGGGATAAGGAGCAGAATGGGGTGACTGGGAAACATAAGAAGTTAATGAAGGGATATCTGTGCGTGATTGTCAAGGTGTTTCATTAGAAAGCCCTTCTCAACTTCTGTTCCAGGAAATAAATTCCATTATCAGAAAGGTCAATGTCTTTCAATCCTGATCCCAGCCAGAAATCATCCTGCTGCACCCAGATACAACATAAAAGAGCCTTCCACCCTTAGGAAGGTACTTCTGCATCACAAAAAACTTCCAGATGTTTCCAAATTAAAAAAAAAAAAAAAAACAGAGAGAGAGAGAGAGAGAGAGAGAGAGAGAGAGATTTAACACAGGAAACAAACAGTTGCCTGACAGTTGATTTAATGTTCCTTTTTTTCCTCCAGATGTTTTGCTCTCACACGCACTCTCTAACGATTTTGGTGCACTGTTTCCTTGTACAGCTTGGCATTTTAAAGGTTCTATTATTTTAACATTGACAGGCACGATACATGTGAAAAGACGGAAATGATCTTCATTTTCAACTCAAAAATACAATGAGCAGATTCATGGCTTTAAAGAGAAAGAGAGGATTAGCTCAGGGGAATTACCATCCAAACCTCATTTATTAAAAATTACTTTCTGTCATATTTAGACCTTAGTCTCCCCTTGTATTTGCAGATTATAATGTAAGATACTTAAACTTCAGCTGAAGGACTTTATATTCAAAAATATTAGGTTACTTTCATAAAATAGTTCCCTCTTTATTTATCACTTTTAAAATAGTGTACAAATTAAGTCTAAAGTTTCTTAAAATTCTAAAACTCTCCCTGAAAATGAGAACACTTTAAACTTAAATATAAAACTCTATTTTACTCACATTATCCTCCTTCAAATTGATAGTCCTGTATTACCTTGTGTCTATCTGATACCTTTTTTTTTTTTTTTCATTTCCTGAACGTATTTTCTCATAAATGGAATTTCTGTCAGGATATCAATGCTGGGCCTTCCATATCCTTACTCTTTTTTCTTTCCCTTTATTTCTTGAAGTCAAAGAACTCAAAAAAAGACATCTATTATTTTGAGCAAAAGGGCTGTTTATATTGAGCAAGACAAAAAGGCTTCATTCAGACGCGCGAAGATAAACTGAGAATGGTTATTTTACCCTTTCTCAGAGCTGCTTCAGCCCAGAGCCAAGGACTCGAGCTGGTTTTATTGTGTTCAGTGTGTTTGGGATGAACTAAAGCTGTGAAATACAGGCTAATCTTCCCCAGCTGGATGCTTGGGAGAGATGGTTCAAAACCCAGGAGTGCATTTTCTACATACACTCACACCCACTTTGTGCATATATTCACAGATTATTCACATACAGAACTCCCGGAAGGGGAGTTAGACCTGCACTGCATCACCCACCCTGCCAACACCATGGTGTAGACATTCCAATGCTCTGAAACAGCATCTGAGGACACAGCCGCCTCCCCCACTGCTTTCTCTAACAAGACAATGCTGGCAGTTCTCTGAATGCGAGATGTTCAAATAACACGCACTACCATCTGCTGCACTTGGTAATGACTGTGTTGCCATCACAGAGCATCACAAAGGGAAGGGACCTTGGAGAGCACCTGCTTCCTCTGTTGAAGAAAATGAAAGGTACCATCTCTTTCTGCCCCCACTTAGCTCCCCTTTGCCCACCTTCACCTACCCTCAACCCCCTTTCCCGTGAATTTGAACATGCCCTACACTGAGCTTCAGGTTAATAAAGTTTTCAAATATTTTTGGATGGCCAGGAGGAAGTGTGATCTTGCAGTGGCACCATAAAAGCCATCACAGGTGGGTCCCGAAGTGGCTGGAAGGGGCACCACAGCCTGAAAACGACCTCAGGTCAGCAGGATGGGGGAGAAGGCTGGCCCAGCCCCGTGGACCTTCATGTGGAGGGACTTGATGTGAAAACACAAACTCATTCCAGTCATACCTGTGTGCTCTCTGAAACCTGCTCCTCTTTGCTGCAAAGCTCCAGCTTCAGAGACGGTGTCCCTGCAAACACCCTCACCGGGAGCACGGGAAACTCTGCTTCCTGCTCTTGATGTTGAGGGAGACGCGATGAACCAATTGCACTCCTCCCTTTCCTCGGGACTCCACATGCTCTGTGGCCATCCGGCTCCTCTGTTTCCACTCCATCATGGCACTGGGGAGCTCTACTCTCTCCTAGATTTTAGACAAGGAAGTCTCAGTTATTCTTAGATTTCCAACATATGAGAGGGTCTTCTCATCCTCCTCCCCAAGACTGGGCTGAATGATACATTCAGGCTCCCTACACCAGGAAAATACCTTACCCCCATCCCACCACCTTTAAAAATATACTTATTTTTATTTAAAATAATCACCATTCATATCAGTCAGTTAGGCTGCTGCTGAAAAAATACTACTGCTGCTATGAAGTAGAGGAGGAGGAGGCAGAGGAGGAGGAGGAGGAGGGGAGGAGTTGATCTTCAATCTCAAAGAGTTATCTTTTTTCTAGCTCATGTTACATGCCTACATGTCCACTGTTCTCACCACAACTCCACCTCCTTGCCCCATCCCATGGGGTCTTTATCAAGTCAAAGGTGAGGAAACTACTATTTCCATCATGTTTCCTTCCTAAAACCGGTACTACATGTATGTCACAGATTCTGTGAATAGATTCCTGTGGGCTTTGCTTCTGATACTCCAACCCAAGCTTTTGGAATTACAGAGCTTTCTTAAAACACCCAGCTTGTACAAATCAGACATCTCCGCACCCAAGACCGCTGCTTCTGCCTTATCATTCAAAAGTTGAACATTTCCTTGCTCCTCACACTGGGCACATTCTGTAAGAGCATCCTGCTGAGGATAGGGCTCTCCATGCTACTTGATCAGAGTATGCATGAAAGGAAGAGTATGAAAAGCACATGGTTGGCTATCAAAATATTACTCTGCCACAAATAAAACAGGGATAATGTTCACCATCAGGGTCTCCCCTGCATCCCTTTCTTCTTTGGTCTACTTGCTCCTCATCTTCTTTACCCTCATAACCTTGCCTCCTACTAAAAACTTCTTTAGAATGAGATTCTGCTCCTTAGTTGACTCCTAAGTGCGAGTGGATGAAAGGCTTGAACGCTAACCCTCCCAGAATGATTTGCTAAAAATAAAACCCAAATCTGCAGTAACAGAATTTCTAGGATAGGTGAGCCACTGAGTAGACATATTTTAGACCAACAAGTCTTCCCAGAATTCTAAACATTATCCCAACTAGCAATTATTTCTCCACAAGGCAGCCCAACAAAGAGTTAGAAGAAATCTTGCCTCCCTGGACAGTTCATTGTTTCAAATCATTATTTTAAGTGACATATAAGAAGAATGCAAGTTGCAGTTGACATACTCAAATAGGAAGTAAAGTATGATAAACAATTAATACTAAAGTGGACTGCTAATTAAAATATTTGAAATTGAAGTCCAATTGTGAATCACATAGTATTAAACTGAAAGAGAGATGACCAACTGTAGACCCTGCTGAGATGTTGCTTTTATCTAAAGACTGTTTTAATGCAACATTTATGTATGCAGGCATTTCATTGCTGGGAAAGGTTTCAAAGAGCTACAAAAGATTGTTTTATAATATAACATCATGTTGATACATTGGAGGAATTGTCTGAAATCAATATAATAAATGTCAAATAAGATCGAAAGAATGCAGAATACAGTAAAGATACAAAATGAACAATCACATGGAATATTTAAGCCAAGTCACAGCCACAGAAATAATGCTTCATTCAGACTGCAATGAATATGGATCAACCTTGAATGTTGCCTTCCTACTACCGCTAAAAGGCAATGCCTTTGACAAGGAGCACAAATAGAAATATTACAGGCTCCACATCCTATATAATAAGGAGCTAACTAGACCAAACAGCAGAACAACCGTCCAGACGACCTTCTGGACGACCATCTGGATGACCTTCCAGATGAAGCCGTGGCTGTGAGGGCTGAGCCCCTAGCCCGAATTTCGTGCATCGGACCTCTAGTACATAATAATTATTTTGAGATTGTATACTCTGTTTTCAAAACAATATCCAAGAGAAAAATTAAAAGAACACTAAGAATGGAAGGCCATTCAGGACAGGTGGAATCATGTCATTTAAGTATTTGAATTGAAAACCCCTGAAGGAAAAAAGTTTAATAAGGGTTGTAAAATTCTGCCTATGAGAACAGTGATTGAGGACCAATATAACTATTTTAAAAATGTAAGTGGCCATTATAAAAACTAAAATAAAATAGGATTTGATGAGTCAGCATTTGAAAGAGATTTTCTCAAATAATGGGATTAGATTATAGACTTAAATTTTAGATCAATGAAATTTTAAACCAATGAATAATTTAGCAACATAAGATTTCTTGAATGTGTAGAAAATATAAGTAAAATTGATATTGTTATTTTATTTTTTAAAAAATATATTTCTTTATTGATTTCAGAGAGGAAGGGAGAAGGAGAGAGAGATAGAAACATCAATGATGAGAGAGAATCATTGATCGGCTGCGTCTTGCACGCCCCCTACTGGGGATCGAGCCCTCAACCCAGGCATGTGCCCTTGGCTGGAATCAAACCTGGGACCCTTCAGTCCACAGGCTGACGCTCTATCCACTGAGCCAAGCCGGCTAGGGCTGATATTGTTATTTTAGTATAAAATAACCCTTTTGGCGATAGTTAGAGCAAATAAAATATACTTTGTGGGGAAAACCAGTTGCTAGTCAATAGATATAACATTTCAGTTATGCAAGATGAATAAATTCTGTAATACAACCTTTTTTGTGCTTATAGTTAACAATACATACTGAGCACTTAAATAATTGTCCAGAGGGTAAATCTTATTTTAAATGTTCTCACCATGATAAAAAAAAATTGCAATCATCATGACAATATGGGGAAATAAAACAGGTAATTTTTAAACATAAATTAATTAAATTTACCAAAATTTTGCCCACTCCCAAACCACATTCATGAAAAGCAATAAAATATGAGTTTGCTTCCAAAGTGGACAAATGATGTGTTTTGAATATTACTGAGTGCCCAACACTAGGATGACCAGACTTCTGAAATAATATTAATGATATAGTGTTATCTTACATTTGTGTGGCATCTCACCATTGCCAAATCTCTTTCATTGTGGCTTTCTTCTGCTGCCTCAAGCCATTGACTACCCACAGGCTCTTTGTTTTCCTAAATGCAAGCCATTTATGCCCCTTATTTATGACACTTTGTGACTATATTAACCAATGAGCTTAATCTGCATTGGTTGATGCCAATGTATTCCACTAGCTCTACTTGTAATTTCCAGAATGTTTCTCAAATCAAGCTGTGCATTGACGTGGAGAAAAGCTAATTATATTCTAAGGGGTGCTGCAAAGTTCTAAAAACAAAATTAATCTTAATTTTCAAAAACTAATCTGCATGCTATTTCAGGCCTGTCGTCAATGTGAAGAATGGGAAGGGGTAGCTATAAAATGAACAAATGAAAGGGCACCGGGATTGCAAAACAACAGAGCACCACAGCTCTGTGGAAGAGTGCTTCTACAAGGAGGCTTTTTAAATAGAACTTTTAAAAAAGGTAAGTTTAAAATAGTGTAAGGTCTGTTATTCGTTCATTGTTGACCTGAGTGTCATGGAACTACCAGAAGTCCTTTCCTTCAAGAAATACAATTCTAATTGGAAAGATAAGACTCACAAAAAATTAAATGAGAAAACTATGAAAGGTAGTATATAATTACGTGATAAACTATGTGGTATTCAGAACTCATACTGTAGAAGCTCTGAGCAGGGGAGCATGTGGGTACAACAGTACCTTAAGATGTGGGAGAAAATCATCTGTATGTTAGAGATAAGAAAGAGGGCCTTCCTAGTTAAAAGATTCGTGTACCTCAAGCAACACACACAGACACATGCACAGCAGGTAAGGTCTCTGTAGGAGAGAATATCTGAATGTAATGGAAACATCTTCAGAAAGCAGATGGTATCAGATTATGGAGGGTCATGAAAACCTCTCAGTGAGTTTAGGCCTGGTACAACAACAGTGTGAAATAGTTGTAGGTTAGTACGAATGAAAATAACAAGATGAAAGCACTGATAAAAGAGGCTAAGCCTCACAGAGGGATTTGTCAAAGCTCTGCATTCTCTTCTTGGTCTAGTCGGAGTGTCATTGTGCAAACTGGATAAACGCCTAACATTCTCAAGGCCTGCGTGTAGCCTTAGGGTCAGCCATGTGTAGGCTTCGGGTGGGAAGAAGGTATTGCCGGAACATCGCTAATAGAGCATGTGCATTGGGTTATTTTCAAGTACAGGGATGCATATGTAGGACACCCGGGGAAAGCAAGTTTTCTTATGGTAACACTCCTACCCAGGGTCACCCACTTCTGCATACATGATGTTATGAAACATTTTCTCAGGTGGTAAAGATCAAGGTTTTATTACTCTTCAACCATTTCATGTCCAATGTAGCACAATAAAACCATTTTGTCCTGCCTTTTAAAGTCACAGATTTATAAAATGGGTAGGACACGAGTCACAAATGCAGCTGACTGATTTACCCACCAAATTGTCATATGGGCCAATAAGTGGCCCATAATATCTCTTTCAGGCACTACACAAATTCTTTAAAAAAGAATGTCATGTAGCCTATGCATTTTAACTGAAAAAGTAGTCCCTTTGCCTACACATGGTTATTTATTCACTGGATGTTTATTGAACAACTATTATGTTCCAAGCACTATGGGTAAAAATTACCTCTCATAGACATGATATCCTAAGCTAAGGAAGGAGGAGACCCAGCATTATTCCGCTGAAATCACATATCTCCCTGAACATAGACTAAGAGAAGGAGAAGGTGACTTAAAAGGAGTAAACGATACCTAGAAGAGGTCAACTCGGAAGGGTGCACTTCCGTGAAAGGGGAGGCAGGAATAAGAGAGTGGAGACTATTCTGTCAGTTCTCCAAGTCATCAATGGCCCACCCTTTTATTCTTAGAAATACTGTTCTCCCCAGTGGCCAAGGACAACATCTCACTAACTACACAGTCATAAGTGATGTAGAGGCAGTAGGGCTTACATAAGAATTGAGTTTGAGGACATATAATGGGCTTATTCTGTGAAAAATGGAAATCCTATACCGTGGTCGGCAAACTGCGGCTCTTTGGCCCCTTGAGCTTGGCTCTTCCACAAAATACCACGTGCGGGCGCGCACGTACAGTGCGATTGAAACTCCCTGGCCCATGCGCAGAAGTCGGTATTTCCTGGAAGAGCCACACTCAAGAGGCCAAAGAGCCGCATGCGGCTCACGAGCCGCAGTTTGCCGGCCACGGCTATAGCACATGCGACTTTCACAGGCTCCTCCATTTGACCACTAAGCCACTTAGAAATTTTTATTTCACTTTAGGCCTTATAAGCAAGCTGCTCTTGAAACTCTCAATTGTTCATTGGTCCACTCTAAAATGAAGTCAGGCTTCGAGTCCTTAAGGCTGGCTCTCTATTGAAAACGCATTCATCTTCATTTTTAAATGTTGAATCACATAAAATTTTTATTTCAAACTCAATCATTTGGCCTGGAAAGTTTCTAATTGATTAAAATGTCACATACAAAAAGATAGAATGTTTAATTCGTTAAGTGCCTTACATTTTTGACAGGTACTAAGTGGACTTGGTGAACACTTGCTGTCAGAACTCATTTTATTAAAAAGGGAAATGGAGAAAATCGGCCTCGCTGAATATGTGGCTCTCCACAGCCTAGGCAAGCCTGCCCCTTCCTCAGGTCTCATGCCGATCTCTTCCTTCTGGAGGGTCACCCCCTCTTCTGTTTTGCTTAAACTGACAATATGTTTAAAAAAGAACAAACAAACAAACAAGAAAGCTGAGAAAGAAGGTTGGGTGGTTAGAAATAACTGAGTGTGTAACTCTAAATAAACACATTTCCACGCTTCTGGTCTAATGTTTCCTCACAGCAAACGTAGGAAATTGAATCAAATTTCTTAGATGCTTTCAGTTCATTCATCCCATGAATTCATACTGTGAGGTTGTTTTCCTATATTCCTCCCTACCTACTTACCTCTTTCCCTCCCTCCCTCCCTCCCTTCCTTCCTTCCTTCCTTCCTTTTTTCCTATGAAAAATTCTTTGGAGGAGGAAAAGTATATCAACTGAATTTTTTCTTTTTATCATAGCTTTATGAGATATATTCACATATAATACAATTTACTCATTTCATTCATCAATTGATTTTTTAAAAATATATTTTTATTGATTTCAGAGAGAGGAAGGGAGAGGGAGAGATAGAAACATCAATGATGAGAGAGAATCATTGATTGGTTGCCTCCTGCACACCCCCTACTGAGGATCAAGCCCACAACCCAGGCATGTGCCCTGATCGGAATCAAACCCAGGACCCTTCAGTCCACAGACCGACGCTCTATCCACTGAGCCAAACCAGCTAGGGCCATCAATTGATTTTAGCCACAGGTATTTTTTTTAAGTTAACAATGAAAAAAAAATGTCTAGGCACTTGAAATAGTGCTTTCCAGGAATCCTATAGGCCAGCAGGAAAAAATGACACAAAATGAGAAGCCATCTCCGTACCCATGGGGGGCGGGGGGGGGGGGGGGAAAGGGCAGCAAAGTGTTGTGGCTCTATTTAACCTAAAGGTATCCTGAATCTATTTTTCCAACTCAGAACTCTCTCCACATAGCCAAACGCATATTTCTGCCTCACTACTGGAAATTGCTACCTGACTATTCAGAAACCTTAAATTCAATCTCTTAAAAACTTAACTCCAAACTTCCCTTTAAAACTGGTTTCTTTTCCTGCACCAACATCACCTTGGTTCCCAGGACTTCTATCCATCTAGCCCTGCAATGGAGGACTAGTAGGCACCCTTGAGAGGCACCTCTCCTTCAACCCACCCTGAATCAGTCAGTAACTGATTCAACTGCTGTCTGGGTACTTCCCTAATCTCCATGGCCTCCTGAGACTTGCATGTATCGTCTTGCATCAAGATATTTGTTTGTGCCGAAACCGGTTTGGCTCAGTGGATAGAGCGTCGGCCTGCGGACTGAAAGGTCCCAGGTTTGATTCTGGTCAAGGGCATGTACCTGGGTTGCGGGCGCGTCCCCAGTGGGGGATGTGCAGGAGGCGGCTGATCGATGTTTCTCTCTCATCGATGTTTCTGACTCTCTGTCTCTCTCCCTTCCTCTCTGTAAAAAAATCAATAAAATATATTTTTTAAAAAAAAGATATTTGTTTGTAAGTGTGTTTGTTTTACTCTTGTGACACTGAAATCCCATCAAATCAAGGACAGTGTCTTCTTAAGTTTATGTCTTGAGCACCTGGCATAATACTTGACACATAATAGGTGCTCAATAAATTGAGTTCTGCTCTTAATAATTAGTGATGAACTCATGTTTACTAACTTCCTTGGAAATTGACACTTCCTAAAATAAACTTTTTAAAGCTTCAAGGACAGAGCTCAACATTCTAGAATAATGGGATATTCACATTCACTCCATCTTAACATGTGTCATTTTCTGCACTTGAATCACCTTCCCCTCCCCAACTACTCATCGTTTAATTCAGTCTCCAGAACACTTTTCCTCGAGCTCTGATGACCTTCCATCCTCTGAAACAGGGCTAATCTACTTTGGCTAATGGCATCATCCTATTAGAAAAAGTGGATTTCGACCAGCCAAAGTCCTACAAAGGCATGCTACCTACTAGCCAGGAAAACAAGTTACCTGAAAAGCTCTGAGGCTTCCTCTTCCGTGGGAATAGCACCTACAGGAGGTGACAGAAAGCAGGAACAGGAGGCACTGTGCTCAGAATGTTTCTCTGCCTAATTGGCCTGGATTGACGAGTACATAATAGCCCTCTCTATCCATCTTTAAATCCTGGCAGCATTGTAAAATCAGCCTGAGTGGTATGCAGGCTGCTTTGTTTTATGGAGATCTTTCCAGCACGAGCTTGTTGTGCACAAATGCAGGGGGTACGCACAGATGTTTGCATTCATTTGCTCTTCTCCGGGCAGCAGCAACCATATGAATGCCGTTTGGGGGGCTTCATTAAGAATTACACTCGGAGTCACTTGGTTACGTGAAAGGAAATTCGCTTCTTCCCACTCCCGACTCATTTTAGAAGTCAAGAATTAAGTTGGCCAATAGGTGACTGCCGCTCCCCTTCCAAGCTCTTTCCCTGATGTGCGACTGTGTTTGCGTTTGCATTCTGGTCCATAGGTTTCTCTGCTGTTTTGTATTTTGTATTCAGCTCCAGGAACAGAACATTACTGCTGTTCAGGGCCTGCTGTCGGTTTGGGGTTATTTTTTCCTACTGTCTGGTTACTTGAATTAATACTATAATATTTTGGATGCCATTACATTTTTTCTAGGACAGTCTTTCCTCTGCTGTGAGGAATAGTAGAGAATAGTTTGTATGTAATAGTGTGCTTTCCTGATTCAATCAGTGAGTAATTTGCAGTGAGCAAACTTGCATGACTTTCCTATTATGACAATAAATGAAAGATACTCACTTGGCTTTTCAGAACTCTAACAGGAGGTTTGTTTAGGATTTTAAAAGACATTAAGTAGGGCAGAAAGGTAAAACTTCTGGAAAATACTGGTAATGCAAGAGCCCCTGGTGATTTCTCAGCTAGTCAAGGGCTTGGTTTCTCTGCTTTGCAATCCAGTAGGCTCCTCACAGCAGGTTCTTGAACTCACCACAGTCTGTATCGGCCAGAAAGAACCAGAGCCCACCTGACATGACCATTCTCCCTGCACCCTTTCCAGACGGGGGGGGGGGGGGGGGGGTACTCCTAGAGGACCTGTCCTGCTCAGGCATCCCTTACTTAACCAAATTTTTAAATGTGTAACACATCAGGGGACTCAGGAGTATCACAAAATAAGATTAATTTCATGATATTTTCTCTTTTTAAAAGCCTATCACAGTCACTCATTGATCTAGCAATGTATTTAGCTAAAACTGCACATCTGTTCTATTGTCATATAAACTGATTTTTAAAATTGCTTTAAACCAGCCCTGGCCAATGTGGCTCCGTTGGTTGGAGCATCGACCCATCAACAAAAAGGTGTGGGTTCAATTCCCAGTCAGGGCACATACCCGGGTTGCAGGTTCAATCCCTGGTTGGGATGCATACGGGAGGCAACTAATTGATGTTTCTCTCTCTCTCTCTCTTACTCACCTCTATCTCTCTCCCTTTCTCTATCTAAAATCAAAAAAACCTGTCCTCAGGTGAGAGTTCATTAATTTTTAAAAATTGCTTTAAATCAGAGTTTCTGGGCACTGCTGTTATTGGTGTTACTTGGCTGGAGAAGTCTGTGGTGGGGCTTTCCTGGGCATTGTAGGCTGCTCACAGCATCATGGGCCTCTAAGCACTAGATGCCAGGCGCACCCTCCCCAACATCATGACAACCAACTGTCCCTGGTGGACATCAGCCACTGCTTTCCACAAACCAGCTCACTTTTTAATGGTAAAGAATTCTAGCACTACACAACTCCCAAGAAGTCAGTGTGCTAGCGTGGGGACCAGGGTGAGGCTGAATCCCTGGATTTGGAATCAGCCTGCTGAAGATTCACAGTTACCTAATCTGTAAAAAAGCAGATAATAAAACCTGCTTTGGGAGGCATCTGAAAAGTAATATATGCAAAGTATTAGCCAACTATCAGGAATAGGCCAGCCATTTAAAAAGGAAGAGCTGTTTTACTATCCAAAAATGAAATCTAAGTTTATTGTCATTGAGAAATGAAGATGGTACGGAATGTTGGGCTGAATTATACAAGTCTGGTCTTCACATTTAGGTGGAGTGTACACTAAGGCGGCATCTGATGGGGTTGGGGAGGGGTCTGGAAACTACAACTGCATAGCAAGCTCCCAGTTTCACTCAGATCATATCCTTATGTAATTACTAGAGGCCCAGTGCATGAAATTCGTGCACTCCGGGGGAATCCCTCAGCCCGGCCTGTGCTCTCTCACAGTCCAGGAGCCCTCGGGGGATGTCCAACTGACAGCTTAGGCCTGCTCCCCCCTCCCCCCAGAGAGTGGGCGGGCCTATGCTGTCAGTCAGACATCCTTAGCACTGCTGCGGAGGCAGGAGAGGCTCCCGCCACCTCCACTGCACTGGCCCAGGGCTTCTGGCTGAGCAGCACTCCCGCTGTGGGAGCGTACTACCAGGGGGTAGCTCCTGCATTGAGCTTCTGCCCCCTCATGGTCAGTGTGCATTATAGCGACCAGTCTTTCTGCTGTTCGTTTGATTTGCATATTTGCCTTTTATTATATAGGATTACATTGCGCAAGTTACACTGACAATACAGCACAAACTGCTTTGTTCTTTTTCCTTGCGAGCCTTTCAAACCTAACCCATTGGGCTTCTTCTTCCCCTACCCAGGCATGAAAACCTGGGCACGTGCCACAACTTTCATGTGTGCATTCAATGTGGTCCTTCACTTTGCTTCCTAAAACAGTCCCAGTTGAGTAGTGAAAATTCTGGTGTAACTCCATATCAAAACTCCAACTTCAATTTCAAGTTTATCTCAAGACTGCTACTGCAGGAAGCAATGGGAAGGGGGAGCTCTTTCTAACTAACATGCCTGAAACTCCCCTCCAGGAAGAGAGAGGAGGAGAAGGGAGAGAGTATAAAACCGTCTTTCCTAATTGGGATCTGCCTGGCTGTGGCGCTAAAGCTGTCTCTCCCACGTGTGCCTTTGTGTGTTTCTGCAGAGCTTTCGTTGCTCTGGTCTTTCACCACCATCCCTGTTCCCCACAACAGGCATGCAGTGCCCACTGGCCCTGCTTGCCACTCAGGCTCCTGGTTCTCTGATTCTTTGCTTGGGGATCCATTCCCCTCCCAGCAGCTCTTTCGGAAGAATCCCTGCAAGACGACTCTAGACCCTGGCAGATGGTTTTCCATGGCCACCACTGGCTCCTGGGAAACACGCATTTGTCAGCCATGTTTGGTGGGAATGCAGTGAGGTCCCAAACCTCGGATTCTGCATTGTGGCCACAGCCCACTTTGCCCTTGAGATTTCTCCGACAAGAGGTCAACCACAATCTACCATTCCTTCGGTGTAGAGGATTCACAAAAGCTCTACAAGTATTCTCCTTGAAGTCCTTCAAGTGTATTCCTGATGCCCCTCTAACTAGCCTTGAGGTGAGCAAAAGGCACAAAGGACTAAAATTCTCCAATATTCAGCTACTCTCTGCCTCCACAGTGGTAATTTACAGTCATCAGTGAATGAGGAAACACAGGTCAAGCCCCACACAAGGGTACTCTAGCATCTCATCTTGGAATATATGGAGCATTCAGTCCTGAAACTCAGCCAAAACTAAGAGGAAGTGTTCCCACATTCACATCTTACCTAATACTAGAGGTAGCTATAAGGTTGTTGGAAATTGGCAGGTGTGCTTGAGGCTCCCAACCGATTTCTTCGTGCTGTCCATGGTGGGGCTCAGGTGTTCAGAGAAGGTGAAGGTGAGAGAGAGCTGACCCCATTCCGAGGCCAGGCTGCTTGAAGGAATGGGTCTCTGGTCACCCATAGCTTAGCATGACCACCAGCAGAAAAGTCATAAGCTTATTTTTAAACCACGGAAGCAGAAGCAGTGAGAACACCGCTATGTCACAGTTGCCACTTGGCCCCTGACAGCCAGGCTCTCAACCCAACTTGAGGAGCAGCCACCTAAGCATTTCTTCAAGGTTTTCCACTTCGAGTTAAGAAGGCTTGAATCCCCTTCAACTGACTAGACAAGATAATTGCTTCAGAGAGTCTCTAAAATAGGAAAGCATTAAATCTTTTAAAGATCCGATTGCCTCCAACAGAGAAATAACACAAATGAGTACTTGGCAGGCAGTTGGTTGTTAAGAGAAGACTCTGGAATTACTACTGACTGAAACCCTCTCTAGTGGGAGACTGAATCCAAACAAGCTGATGGGAGTTGGAGTCATGCCTTGAGAAACAAAAAGAAAAGGACGCTGGGATTTTTTTTTTCTGGTGCCATCAGACCTCAGCTGGAGCAGAAACCAACCAACTGACCTTACTGAAGCAATGAAAATGCAGTGTCCTATAAGAGAGTGTCGCAGCCCTGTTAGTAGGAGAAATGTTCTTTCAATAAGATGGGATCATGCTGTTTAGCTTTTGAGAAAAATTAATATTTCCAATGACATGATTCCATGTCAGGTACCCTAGAAACATAAACAGCAGTCTAAACCCAACAACTGGTAGGAAAATGTGAAAATAATCTGAGGACCCAATTGTACCCTCATTCCTGGACTGAATTCCATTCTCTATCGCAATCAAGCCTTTGGCAGTGTTTCAAGGGGACCTCGGGGTTTATCTGATGACAGTCCAGGGATACACTTGACATGAAAATTCAGAGAGGAGCCTACAAACTCCATCGATGCCCAGATGGACTTTTCCACAGAGAGAGAAGTGGCATTTGAGTGACATGAGAGGGTGCAGGTGGAAAACATGATTCGGGGAGTTAACTCACCGGGGAGGATGCATCTACAAAGACCCCCCCCCCTTAGGAAAGCCCAAGTCTTGAAGAAGCTTCACTTATATCAAACGACAAAGAGCCCAGATTAACTGAAATTTCAACCACCAAATGTGTTAAATTCTAAGTTGTTGAATTATAACAAATTGCAAATTAGAACGTTTTTATAAATCCCTTCTGAGAATGTCCTGACCCTTCAGTTCCCGTCCAGGGAGCTAGTTCGGGAGGCTGACTGCACAGGGAAAAAGGAGTGTCCTCACGATCCCAGTCTTTTCTGAACCCTGTGGAGAAAGGACGTGGTCATCGTTGGTAAACTAGAATACACCATTCCTGGTGGCCCCTGACTGAGACCCATAGCCTCGGGGGTGAGGGTGGGGCGAAAGGCAGTGGGTAAGTGTGAGAAAAACAAGAGCGAATATGATTACTCTGAAGATTAGCGAAGGCAATTTCTACAGCCCAAGAAGCTTAAATTGCCTTTATTCAAAACCACGCTCTTATAACCCCAATATGCCATTTCCATTGATCCTTGATTTTACCATAAATTAATATTCCTCAATTATATTCTGCACTTAGAGCTCCCATGGGCCATCACTCTTCAATATGTTGGAAGAGAGTACCCTCTTGGAAACTGCAGAAACGTAGGCCACAGAGTATCAGAATCCACATAGTCTCACCAAGGGCAGAAAGGACCGCCTGAAAATTCAAGAAGGCTGGGTGATCCTAAGGAACTTTGCGGACTCAATCCATTAAATTGGGCTGCTGGCTAAAATTGTTTAGGAATCCCAGAGACGTCTCTTCTGTTTTCTACCTCTGGAGTCTACAAAACTGACTCCCCATCTCCTTTTCCAAGTTATAATTTTATCACTCTGTTCTTATTCAAATTGCCACATGCTACAGTGAGGAACAGCCTTTCTCAGATGAAGCAACATTCTTCTTTGAGGGTGACACACTCTGAGCTGAGGGCGATGATTGCTAGCACAGCACAGATGGACGGGAAATTGTGTCTTCCACAGCACACTGCTCACATATTTCACTACCAAATATAAAGCCCAGAGGGCATGTTTGCCACAAAGAAATTTGGGTCTCTCGGAAATCCGAAACTCTTCTAGCCCCTCACGATCTGACTGTCAGCTGATAAATCTCCATCTTCCAGCTTTGTGCCTCCAATAAGGAACATGAGAGAACGCCTTGTTATCTGGTCCTCGCTCACAATAAATTTGAAATATAGCAAAGATAAATAAATCTCCCCACTACCATTTTCCCCTTCTCAAGCAGAAGAGTATTCTCCAAGAGTAGCCCAGATCCCAGTTGTTAGGCGCAGCTGTTGAGGATGTTCTTCTGACATTTCCATAAATTCATAGGGAGCAGAACAACTCCTCTTTAGTACAAACCAGCCTGGGGCAGAGATTGCTGGTGCTTTCTAAGCAATGGGTGCTAAATAAATGCAATTTATTATCGTTGTTATTTGTGTCCTTATCAAAAGCAGCCCCCGGCATGAGAATAGCATATTTTTCTTTCAAATGCTCTTTACTGGAGAGTATTTTGTTCATGTACTTATCATAATATCCTGACCTCCCTTAGCTGCAAGTGTGTGTGTGCATGCACATTCAATAATATCAGGTAATACAGGTCTGGTGCGATGTGCAGAATGGGAGTCGAGGGAATCAACTGGGAGCTTTAGCTTCAGTTTTATTTGCTCTAACCGTGAGCAAGTCATCTATTAATTTGAGGTTTCAATGTCTTCATTTATTAATAGTAACAAAGGGATCTCTAAGTTCACTTTTAAGAGAGCCAAAAATATGTTGATTTGAGTAAAACAAAAGTTTATCTCTCTCTTACAGAGGTGGCCAGTCCAAGGCTAATAGCATGGTCCATCCATCCTCAACAGATGGCTTCTACCCTGTGTCTAATATGTCTTCTTATCTTCCGCCCAGGAGATCTGTATCCCAGCCAGATACAAGGAGGAAACGTCAAGGGCAACACAAATCCCTTTATGACCATGATAGGGAAGTGGCTCTTTGGTTTACCACCCATTGGCCAGAACTTGATCACATGGCCATGAAAAAAAACAAGGCAAATGCAGTCTCTACCAGGGTGCCCAGCCAAACCTCATGTGCTTTCATTAAAGAAAGAAAGGAGAATGCTTAATTCAGTAGACCATATAATTTATTGTACTAATCGGAATGGTAAGAACTCTGAAGGGTCTGAGATTGTATGCCACTTGAAAGATAAGTTTACCTGGAACAGCTCCATGGATACTGGCAAAGGCATGAGAATGCTGGGTCAGGGACAAAGATTTATTACTCGTGGCACTGCAAGGAGCATGGGCAACATCATATTTGCATTAGTTTAACTCGCCCTCCCAAGTCCCATAGCGGCAATGCTATCAGTCCGATGGGTACTTGTACACATTGTTGGTTGTAATACAGAAGATGAATTTTGAATTTGGGAAACCCAAATCTTTTATAATGGCAGTAAGAGAGCCACACTCTCTATTTTCTGAAGCTATTCACTATATAAACATCCTGAAAAACATAGTCCAGAACAAAGGAGTTATTGCCTAACTCAGTGGTCGGCAAACTCATTAGTCAACAGAGCCAAATATCAACAGTACAACGACTGAAATTTCTTTTGAGAGCCAAATTTTTTAAGCTTAAACTATATAGGTGGGTACATTGTTATTAACTTAATTAGGGTACTCCTAAGGCTTAGGAAGAGCCACACTCAAGGGGCCAAAGAGCCGCATGTGGCTCGCGAGCCGCAGTTTGCCGACCACAGGTCTAACTCATAGGATGTACAGAAATGCAAGAGACCCGTGGAGAATTTTCTCCCAATATGGGACACTATTAAGAAAGACACAGGATGCTATCACTAATTATGCTAGGACAACAAGTATGAGCCAGGACACTTTCAGGAAAACCAAGACATATGTTCATCTTAACATTAGAGGATCCTTAGCAGTTTCTGGCACATATTCTAAGTTTGTAGCACCTGCCATCTGAAAGAAAATTAGAAAAGCCACCAGTTCTTTAGGGACCAAAATGTATGTAAAGATAATAGTGCCCATCATGGACATGTTTTTGTTATCACAACTGGCTCTTTAAATCTAATGCCTCTAGTGTTAGAAACAGATTTCATGTGCTCTGCTGTGAATGTTGTATGATTAAGTGTGAGGGCTCTAAACTAGGACATCAGGCCACTGAGATCTAGGGTCAAATTTTCTACTACTTTGGTTTTCTGGCCTTGGATATGTCCCTTAACATCTTTCACAATAGATAGAAAGCCATGAAAAGGCATGGAGGAACCTGAAGTGCATATTATTAAGTAAAATAAGTCACTGAAAAGGATACATAGAGTGTGATTCCAAACATATGACATTCTGTAGAAGGCAAAGTTATGGCAACACTGAAAAGATGTGCTTGTCAGGGACCTGGGGGAGGGAGGGATGAATAAGTGGAGCACGGAACTACTGTTTATGATTCAACAAATACTGTTTAGGGCAACAAAGCTACGGCACACAATACCATAATGGCTGACACATGCCATATATACACTTGTCTAACACCACAGAATGTACAGCACCAGGAGTGAAATCTACTATAAACTATGGACTGTGTGACAATGATGTCAATGGAGGCTCATCAATTGTAACAAATATACCGAACAATAAAGAGGAAGGCTGTGCATGTTGGGGACAGGGAGTATATGGGAAATCTCCATGCTCATGCTCAATTTTCTGTGAACCTAAAACTGCTCTAAAAAATACAGTCCATTAAAAATAAAAGCATAAGACAAACAGGGAAATCCTGTTGGAAGCATTTTGAAACACACACACAAAAAGAAAAAAATCAGTGAGACTCAGTTCAACAAACACCAACAGACATGCCAGTCCTCTGCTTAAATCCTTCAATGGGTTTTAAGTTGGGTTCCTGAGACTCTAAGATGTATGTGGCTCAGTGGTTGAGCATCGATATATGAACCAGGAGGTCACGATTCCCGGTCAGGGCACATGCCTGGGTTGCAGGCTCGATCCCCAATGAGGGGAGTGCAGGAGGCAGCCAATCCATGATTCTCTCTCATCATGGATGTTTCTCTCTCTCCCTCTCCCTTCCTTTCTGAGATCAATAAAAACATATTTTTAAAAAAAGATGTATGTGAAATAGATTCATTTGAAAGTATTCCCAAGAAACATGGAGAGAGTGAGACAGTGGGACTGGGGAGATAGCCATGGGGGGTGAGGAAGTCAAACAAGGGCACAGTATCGAGTTCCAGAAATGGTAACTTTCTCTCAGCTCCTCAGGGAAGCTGGAGACTGTGGCTGCTCAGAGTCTGGCCCGTTAGGACAGGACGTGAAGTATGTTCACTTCTGCACCTGTCAGTCATTGGTTAAGAGCTGCTCCGGGGAGACAAAGAGTCCCAGGCCCTTCCTGCTCTACGAACAAGCACTCCCCTCAGAGACAGCCCTTGACCGCAGACACGGGTGCTGACTACTGGGACTGAAAGAGCACAAAATGTAAAGGGAACAGGGGGGAGGATAGAGCACTGCCGAGGCTGCTGTAAATGGCTCCCGAGCAGCAAAGAGAACAACACAAACTCGGTTGTAAGGACACAATTGTTCACAACTGCCTCTCCTAGACGCTCCTCACTACACACCGGTCCTGCTCAATTTCTCCATCCTCCAGGCCAGCAAGTTTCCACCTGGGGACGTTAGACTTGCTGA
Organism: Myotis daubentonii; assembly: GCF_963259705.1. Classification (NCBI taxonomy): domain Eukaryota; kingdom Metazoa; phylum Chordata; class Mammalia; order Chiroptera; family Vespertilionidae; genus Myotis; species Myotis daubentonii. Next base: position 88,232,026 of record NC_081847.1, read on the forward strand.
TTCCTGTGCAAGAGGATAAGAATGCATTTTGAAGCCTAAAATACTCAAAAACAATATGATCTAGAATTAATTTCCTGTGGAAAAAATAGTCATGGAAGACCTCCAGCCAAAATAAAAATAAACCAGACCAACAACGACAAATCTCAAGAAAAGCAGAGATTCAACAATCAGAATATAGTAGAAGCCCACGGGTAGGCACTAAAATTCCACATGATCTGAACAAAACCTGAAATTGAAGAATAAGCTTAGGTGGGGTGAATAAAGCAGGGAGCAGTGAAGTAAAACGAATCTAAAGGTTTTATCTTATTTGGTGAGAGCCCTATTAAAAAACTGTAAAATTATCTCTAAGCCTTAAAAATCCATTTTTTAAAAAATAAGTATAGAAGGATAGGAAAAGATGCAAAACTTCCAGACAACTAGAGAGAGAAAGGAAAAGCAGATGCCAATGCCATACCAAGTTTGTAATACATGCTACATGTTTGAACTTCAAAAACAGTATACTGTTTTAAAAGATAGCTGTAAATAAAGTACACATTGTATGATTCCACTTACATCAAATGTTCTAGAAAAAGCAAATCTATAGAGACAGACACAGATCAATTGTTGCCTGGAGTTGGGATGAGAACAGAGATTGTCTACAGATGGACATGAAGACTCTCTCTTAGGTAATGGAACAATTCTAAGACTGGACTGTGGTGATGTTTTTACAGTCAACTCAGTCAATTTACTAAAAATCTTTAAATTCATTTTGTGAACTTCATGGTATGTAACTTATACTCCAGTAAAGTTGCTTTAAAAAAAATTACTGATCAGGATAGTAATGGTGTGTGCATATACAGGCATACTTACATTTCCACAAACAAGCTCTGCTTTAGGATATTTCTATATTCTTTGAATATTTTTCAATGACAAATATTACTTTGACATTCAGAAAAATGGATAAGGACGAATATAAATATCATCATTGAAAGCTCATGGATTTGATGAGATCTAGTCCCTAACACCCCTCAGCCTCCAAAATGAATAAAACTTGATTTCATATATTGTCTGCCAGACATTGTCTGCCAGAGATGGCTGTGTGATATGTTTTGCCTAAGTAGAGTAAATAAATAACAGTAAGTCATTCGTAATGGCAACATCACCAAATGGGGTATAATAGAGGTAACCACTAACACAACACTGCTCTATGTGCTTTAAACCAACTCCCCTATTTAATCCACGTAACCACCCACTGTTGCAATCCAACCAGTAGGTGGCTGGCAAAGACCACAGAGCTGCTGAATGCTGATCAGAGTTTAAATCCAGGCAGTCAGAAGCCAGGTGCCTGGGCTCCAAAAACCATGCCAGACGGCCCATACCTGGGCCGTGATCATATTATACAAACACATTCTTCTCTGATTACACATTTGCTTCCATGAGACATTTCCTACATTTTTTTATTTTGTTAGTAAGCTTTTACTTTTTTTTAATCATTTTTATTTACTAGTTCCACATTGCCAATTCAAATCAATGGAGTGTGTAAAGTAGACATTCAAGGCTTTTGTTTACACAATTCTAAATAGCTAATACAGGAAAAGGCACCGAGTGGGGCTTAGAGAATACTTATTAAATTATACTGCATGCTTTCAACATCATTTCTCTCCACAAATCCGAATTGGCTGACAGTTTTGAAAACGCCCTCTAAAAACAACAAGAAGGCATCACAAACAGGCCAAAACCCTCCCTACTTCTTTCAAGGTTTTCCCCCTCAGGAAGCCTGATACAGTGGGGATTGTCCACCAAAAGAACACCACGGCCCAACACATTTCGATTATTTCTACAGTTTCACCATCAAGTAATTAACAAGCCAAGCCCCCGAGACTGGTCATATATCAAACAGACGTGCCAGGCTCTCCTACACCTCCCACAGAAACAGGTAGTGCAGCATGTTAGCGCTGAAAATAGGATATTAAAATCCATTTAGATTCTTACATCATTAGATGAGGAAAATAAATCTGGTCACTAATGCTTAGCTGTGATTTCCTTAAAATGATGCTGATCCTGCAAAGTCCTGCGCTTCTGCAGTTAAATGCTACAAATGTTCATACTGCAAAATGAGCCTTAGAAACGCAAAGATAACATTTGTCTTGGAGTTTGACAATAATGGCCTCTTTTCTCATTAAGTGACCCATAAAGCCCAAAGACATGCAAAATCCTGTATATATTAGTATTAGAGGCCCCCACCTATATGTTGGGTTATTGATATGTCCCTCCACCAGTATTTGTCCAGCTGAGATAAGAATAACAGTTCCCTCAAACAGCTGGCTTCACAACTCAATCAGGAGGGCTCATTTCAATGTAGCCTATTCATTAATTTTGAAATTAAGTTACATTAGCTCTTGCCATCTCAATGTTACAGTCCTCAAATATACATGAAAAAGTTATTATCTTATTCTTCTGCAGTCTTTAAAAATTAATAATGCTGAAGGTCCAATTTTCATAGAATTAAAGTCAGTGAATTACACAGATTTTAAGAAGTTCAGGCTTCATTAATAATTTTAGCCCCCCTTGAACTTATAACCATCGTTCATATTCTGTCAATATCACCCTATTAAAACTCTTCGCATTATAAAGTTAATTTTACAAAAAAAAAATTCTCACTGCTAGTCACATACCATATTGGGTAATATTTTCACATTAAGTATTGAGATAAAAGCCTTTTCTAGCTGAATTCCCACCGAGGAATTGAATTTTCTTTAAAGCATTGGTGTCAATCTCTGGAACACTGAGGTAAGTTTCTGTACTGTGTGTTTTGAGTTTGTTTTTATATTGCATTTCTGATTTTCATTTTAATGAGAATCATTGTTTAGGCCATCTTCCGTTAGACAATGGAAGAATAATTGGCTTATTGCTAAAGCACACATTGACTTGTCTATATGCCTATTGACTTGCAGCGAGGTATCAAAAAAGCCAGCCTTGTGCAAAGGGGGTGAGTCACCTTAGAGGTGGACTAATGGTTAGATGACCATGTGAACAGGGCAGTAATAAAGGCAGGCTCTGTAATTTTTATTTTTCCCCCTGACAGTTATGGAAAATATCTTATTGCCTTTTGCATCTAGCACAGTTCCTAGCACATACTTGATAGGAAGAAAGAAAAGAAATGAGAGTGGGAGGGAGAGAGGTTGGAGATAGTGTGCAAAAGTGCTTGGAAAACTGTAAAAGCCATGCATATATAAGAGCCCACTATTGTTGTTGTTTTCACTGGCACCCAGGAAAGTGCCTGATCTTATGACGTAGTCAGGGGTACTTAGATCATGCCCTCCTCACACTCATGTCTCTTTCTCTCTCAGTAGCACTGAATTAACTGTCCCCTGTTAAGGTCTGACAATTCCTAAACCTAAGCAAATCCATCTTCTTAAGCAAAAGGAACAATTGTTGCCTGCCTAGGTCTAGTTGACAGGGGAATAAAATGCTTTTCCATTCTAACAAATAAAAGTAGTCTCTGTTTTCTTTCAAATTTCTTACCTCACTCAGACTTGCAGATTTCCCCAGAGGAGGAAGGAACAGGCCACCAGGCCACTGAGATAAATGTCACAAAGAGAAAGTACCCTAAATAAACACCACAGCATTCTTTTTCTTTATACAAATTTATATTACTTTTTTGATCCTCTCCCAATGCCTTTTTCTGAATTTAGAAAGTACCTTAAAATTACATTTTTTTAAAAGAACTTCTGTGAAAATCTGTCAAGATGTATTGGTTTTTCTCTAGTTATGATTGTCCAGTTTTATTTTAAAAACAATAAAACAATAACTGCTGACATGTACAAAGAAATTCAATGCAAGTACTTGCAAGCAATGCATACATTGTGATAAAATATGTGATAGAGAGAGACAGAGAGAAAGAGAGAGATCCCATATTGGTTAAACCATGTCAGAAATATAAGGTTTAATTCTAATTGTCATATTATGAGAGGAGCAATAAAAACTGGGCTGCTTATAGGAAGAGTGTAATAAATCTCTGAATGTTGTTATATGAGGACATTTGAGTGGAGTACGTTTATTGAAGCTGGATCCTAGAGAAACCTAGAGGACAAGAGGCATGTCTATTCCCTTTAAATATTTGACAATCTCTCCTATGAATATGAAGAAGACATGTTTTACATGACACTTGACAAAACTAGGACCAATGTATTCAACATAAAAACCTAAATAGCATGTTAGATAGTGAGTTCCCACCTACTTGGGGGAGAAATTCATGAGTTTGGTTTGGGAAATATAATTTTGGGGTGCCTCGCAGACATCCAATGGGTATTGTTTTTAATTCTGAAGTTTGTGAAAGAGCTGGAAGAAAAGATTTATCTGTAGGCAGGTAAGTAAATGAGATTTGTTCTTCAGCTCACCTTCCTGTAGAAAGGTAACCTTTTGTGAGTTTACTAACAGGAAAAAGCAGACAGCAAGATTTGCTGGGTAAGTAATGGCCTTTGGCGTAACTAACAGCAAGCATATCCTAAAGCACTCTCTCTTAAGCAACACATAAAAGGATATTCAGCATCTGATCACTACCATTTTATGTGTGGAAGACACCACTTCAAAATAACAGTATGCCGCCTAAGAAGGCATAAGTAAAACTTGGATTGGGACACTTCTTTTGAAGCTATTTATAAAGAAAAATCACCATGCCTGATGTTCTTCAGGATTGACAACTATCTCCAGTTGTTTGCCTTTAAGAACCATTTAAAGGACCAAGAGAGAAGGAAAATTGAAAAGTAAATTAAATGTCACAAGTGAAGGGCTGTCACCTCAGATTTAATAATGTCACTGCTGAAAGTTAAATAACAGGTGATCATTAATATGAAGATTGTGAAAAATCTACTACGTAATTACAGAAACCTATAGCCAGCATTCTCAGAGCTAAAATGAATTCATCCATATGCAGAACTTTCTAAATGATGAGTACCATATACAGAGCCTATACTTGCCAGCCCATTAAATCTAGGTTGTCAGAAGATATGAGGATGGGATTTGGATTATTTTTACGCAAATACAATCTATTTGATTCATTCTTATTCTTTGTTTGATTTTAGACTTTTAAATGGATGTGACTAGTGTGTCAGTGGTGTTCACCTACTTACCTTGCAGAATGGTTCCCTCTACAGCCAAATGCTTTCTGATTACATGGCATTGAACATGGATAATAATTCAATCATAGTTTTCATGGGGATTGTTCGAGAATGCACAGCACACAGACTCATCCCTCAACTTCACTCTCCCATCCCTATTCTAATATACATCACCGGGACGATGGCATTCGGGAGCGTATTTCATCAGCACATGTCTTTCTCCTGATGTATTGTGCTTCATTCCATCGCTTTTAAAGCGACACAGATTTCCTAGTGAGTGAAAACTCATAAATAATATTACAATTAAAAGGAAAAGATTACTTAGAAGGTACCAAGTACATTTAGATATGACTTTTAAATGGTAGATGCACAGCATTTTTCAAATTTCATAAACATCTATTATGTGGTCCATGAGGGACCTCGGGAAATGATAATTTTTCAGACTTTCACACTTTCTTGGTCCTTTCTCAGATAAACACACATCAAGAGATAAATTTATACCCAGATTTTAGGGGTATTGAGGATAGACATGGAAGTCTGCTCAACCTTTATTTTTGTGAGACCGTAAATATATCTCTTGGGTTATTAAGATTCTCAAAGTGTCAAAAATAGTACATGTACTGATTTTCTTATTTATTGTCCTTTGTCATCCCTCTATCTTCCTCATTTTTCTTCTGGTCAATCTGGGCAGGGATAGCTTGAAGTGTAAGACTACTTTGGGGTTGAGGGGGCGTCAGCAGTTCTCTCTCAAGCCTATCCTAATGATGACTCTTGCAAATCCTACTGAAGATGCCAAGCTAATAATTGGATGTCCATTTAAAAAGCCACCATTGCACAAAGTTATTTGTGTAAATAAACCAGGGGCTAGCAGACCAGGGACTACCTAACCCAGGGGTCCTCAAACTACAGCCCACGGGTCACATGCAAATACAAATATTGTATTTGTTCCCATTTTGGTTTTTTTACTTCAAAATAAGATATGTGCAGTGTTCATAGGAATTTGTTCATAGTTTTTTTTAAAACTATAGTCCGGCCCTCCAACGGTCTGAGGGACAGTGAACTGGCCCAATGTTTAAAAAGTTTGAGGACCCCTGACCTAATCTATGGCAACCAACTCAGGACCAAGGCAGCAACTAGTTCTTCTGTTCAGTTGTTTAACAAATATGTTTTATACATCTGCTGGGAACACAAGTATATGCATTGAGCAGGAATTCTTGATGAGACAGTGGAGTGGGAAGGTGGGCTTCCCAACTCCCTAGGTGTCATACTTGATATAAAGAGCGTGGCTTCAACCAAGTGCAAGGCTTTTATTTTGCTAAGTGGGGACACAAAATCTGGGGGCAGGCCTAGATTGTTCTGGCCAATAGAGAAGAGGCTGATTCTGCAGCCACCGGAAGTTTTGGTCTCTGGCTTGATTAGTAAGGGCAGGAATAGAAGCAAAGACACAGATTCTAGAAAGAAAGATAAAGTTGTCTTGATGGCTGTTAATATGGAAGGTACCAAAAGCCAGAAACAGTTATTAGAGTGCATAGCCATATGATCCTTCTATCATGTGGCCAGAAGTACTTAAGGATGCAGTAAGTTTCAGACTTATAAGGGGGAGAGATCAACCAAAGGACTTGTATGCATGCATATAAGCCTAACCAATGGACACAGACAACAACAAAGGGGTGAGGGCATGAGTGGGGTGGTGAGGGGAGGGGGCAATGGAGGGATAAGGACACATTTGTAATACCTTAATCAATAAAAAAATTTAAAAAAATAAAAATAATATGGCATGTATACCATATATTCCAGAACACATGCAGAAAGGTCTATAGCAGTGCCACACTCCAACGTGTTAGTATTTCTTGAATGAAGTATAGATAACAATGAAGTATGGATAAAGAATTGAGATAATTCTATTTGGATTCAGTCACCTCAAATGAACTTAGACAAGTCCAGGTTCATAGCCAAGTCGACGATGAAACCCTCTCAGTTTTCAGAGCTCTTTTAATTTCAGAATTCAGAAACCCATATTTTTGTGGAACAGATATAAGAGTCTTGGGTGCTGGGTGATTTAGGCAGGTGTATCCTCTATTTGTTCCTCTCTGTCTCCAAAGGTGGGAACCTTCTTGACTATGAACTAAGATGGAAACATGAATGCCCAGTCACATCCACCGATTTCCATGGCGCAAAAGAGCTCTGTGAGAGATCACGTGACCTCCAGCAATATTATTAGACCTTATGGATTCTTTATGATCCAGGTGTGTCACCTAAGAGCCCACTTCAGGGTGAGAAAGAATGAAATCCCTGAGAGAACATCACCATAAGATGGTAAGAATTGTTTCCAAATATGTCAGACCGGGTAACATACTGTACACTCAGTACCTTGACTCAGAGTGACTCCAGGTAAAGACTGAGACGCTGCCTGGCTGCCTCCTAAGCCAGATACTCTCTTCCCAAGGTCAGAAAACTCCAATAATTAAAATAAAACATCAAAGAGGTGTTTATCCTGGCCAGAGAGGGAGGACACAGGACATGAATGGTCATGAGTTGTGGTTGGGGGACAGTAGCAATTCAGGAGATTGGAGATCTGAAGGAGGCCAATGGTGATAGTCAAGAGGTAGAGAAGGTTATAGGGATGAGCAGCAGAGTGAAAATAATCAAGGAGGGCTAAAGTGGCAGGCAACAGACCACGGGGTCTGCAGAGCTGTCAAGTGGGGGCTAGTCACCACACCCACCCAGCAGTGTCTCAGAGGGAATCATTGCATAGGGAGGGAAATAGGAGGAATCGCTTTCCTGCTTAAAGCAAACTGGGGGTGCTCTATATCTGGAGAATTACTATACGTTTGACATCTTTGTACTTGCTGATGAGAATCATGGGAAACACACCGAAAATGGCTCACAGGTTTGTATCTAGGACAACCGAATGAATGGTGGTACTGCCAACAAAACTCTTTTTACAGCAGTTTTAGAGTAAGATAGTCTATTTGGAGTCATACTGGGTTGAGGTGTTTATATATCATGCAGATAAAAAGATCTAGTGAGCTACTAGATGGACATTTCTCAAGTTAGTAGGAGATGTCTGTGCTGGACATAATTATTTCAAGGTGTACGTACAAGACCACAAACATGTTTAAATTGCTTAAGAACAACAAGCAGATGATAATATATTGGTACACTGGCGATAGAACCCTGCAGAATACCAACATTTAAAAAATGAACCAACAGAAAAGCTAGAGAAATAACAACAAATGAGCAAGAAGAGCCACGTAGTACAAAGCAAGGGAGAATAAAGGTTAATAAAGAGGCAGTGGTTGGCAAGTGCGAGAAAGAAGATGTATCCATTGAATCTGCAAACAAGGAGGACATGGATGATATAGAGGGAACAGTCTCAAAGTGCTGGTGGAAGCCAACACTAAATTGTAGTAAATGGGTGGGCGTTAAGTGAAGAGAGTAAGTAACGCACTCTTTCGAATACTTTGAAAAAGATTAAATGGGGTAATTTTTTAGTACAGCGCTGGGCAATTAATGGGGACTACTGGAACACGGTCCCTTCAAATTACATAGAGGTATAAAGCACATCAGGCCTAAGAATGCATTTGTGTAGATGAGAAGGGAGGATACTTGTTCCCCTGTTCTACTCCCAGTACCTCTCTTTGGCCATAACCACCCAGGGTATCTGGAAGGATTGGGGGCACAACTTGATAGCTGGCTGAGACCAGCTAAAGATGCTTGGCCTAGGAACCAAGATGCATGGGCCCAAACTGCTCTCTAGCAGTGGTTTGCTTTAGAAACTTCCCTTTGGTTCTGTACCATATAAGAAACGAGATTTTATATATTTACTTTGAAACCAATGCATTCATTATTAAAACCCTTGACTTTCCATTACCCTAACATTATCACCTTTAAAGTATTTTCTTATATGATATGACAGCCGATTTCAACTGTTATGCCTATTTGCCTATAATCCCTGGCAATTATATAATTTTACCATTTATATTTTTATGTTTGTTGTTATTGCTATTATTATTCATCTCTGACATTTCAGAGAGCTCTCCCATTTTTTTTCCTGAGGGCAGAGGACATTGCAAAGATGACAGCTATTTTTCTAACTATGACTTTATCCTAGTTAATTTCCCCTAACTATCCACCACTCTAATCAAGGATGGTGGACACACCAACCGAAGCTGACCAAAGTTATTTCTTAGAGTTTCTGATCTTTGAATTGGCAAAATACCTCCCATAACAGGTGGGTATCAGCTTTCCCATGGCACCCAGTCAATCATATTGAAATAGATGACGAGGCAGGTACAAGCTGGTCATGAATTCCTGACAGAGAGGTCAATCTCCCAGTCTCCATAATCCTTAAATCGTTTTTCCTTTGGGGATAGAAAAAGAAGCAAAAGTCCTTTCCCTTTTCTGTCTTGTTTGTGGTAATACCCCACTCCCATTTCAAAGAAGACAGCTGCTACTATTTCACTCCTAGCTTCAGAATAGGTGTGGGAGACAACTCTGTGATGATTTATTGGGATTCCCTAGCAGTCTGTTATTTCTCAATGGCCAAAATATGCAAAAGATTATCCTCATCTTTATGCATTGATTCCAAACCAGTTTATTCTGGCCTTCAGAAAATTAGCTTTCATCTGTCTAAATGTCCTTCCAGATAGCAATTCTGATGGGCATGCAACTATATGGCTTATGATTTAATTGTGATTAAACCAATGAGAGTAAGTAGGTCTACAGTAACTCAAAGGCTATCTCAGGTAAGTAGACTTAACCCTTTTGCAGATATACAAATTACTTAGCTCATCAACCCTAGACCATTTCCAAAAGTAGAGCTCATTAGACTGCATGTTTCTGTGTCTCTAATTAAAATAGATTTAATTAGTATGCTGCATTTCCCCCCATTAAATTGTCATTATTATAAGGTTGGGAACCCTACTGCCAAGACAACCTGGATGGGAATATGCACAATTCAACCTTTATTAAAATTCTAAGTTAGCTCAAATGTAACTGTGGTCTTGGCTCCCATCACTAAAATGTCAAAAGAATACTAATTTCTTTCTCTTGTCTGTCTCTCCAGAAATGTATTATTTTTATTCCCCTGAATTTGTTAACCTCAGTATTCCTACTCACCAACTTTGATACCATTGCTTTTTTCCTAAACCATACATTTCCCTCTTAGATTCTCCTTCTGATCAATACTGCCCACCAAGAAAATGGAGCACCACAAAAGTAGGAAAATGGACACAGAAAGGGTCTGCTCCACCCACCATGACTTTAATTCTAACTATATCCCAGGCTTAGTTCAAGGTATGCTTCCTCCATGAGTTTCTTTTTAAGCCTCACAGATTTTCTCCTCTTCTGAACCTCTAACCTTCTCATTCTATGAATCTCATTGGACACTTGCCCATGTTCTGTGTATTGCTCATTTATTATTTTATACACATTGACTTGCTCCACAATTAAATCATATACTTCTTTCTAATATAAGGTCCTCTGACACCATTTACTAAGAAATAACTGTGTCGAACTCACTATCTACATATTTGGTGGTTGATTCTCTTGGGTATTTCAGTTACTCATATCATCTACAATAATGACAAGTTGTCCCTTTCTATTTACTATATGTAGTTCTTTATTTGGTTTTCTTATCTCATTGTTTTTGATTAGAACTTTCAAAACAGTGATAAATAATAAATAGCAGTGATGATGAATAAAAAAAAAAGAAATAACTGTGTCCTAGACACAGAACTACATGATAAAGTTATAAAATTGAATAAGAAAAAAAGAAAACTAGTCTTCAAGAAGCTTACAGTGCAGGTTAAGCAACAATGACTTGCGCATGCTTTGTCTCCCAAAAACTCAAATGCTAAATTATGATTATGATAATGACATCACTAGGATAAAATGATGTATAGACTAATCAAGTGGCAAGAGACTCAAATAAAATTGTCAGCCTCTCATCAACTTTCCTGAAGCATTCAAAGCAATAACTTCAAAGTCCCCTTCTTAAGATTCTGAAGATACCTTTTTGCCTTGGTGTGCTGACCAACTTCACTTATCTCTGTAAAACTGTCTTAACAAAGAAATATCTTGGTTCTTCCCTGGAGTTGCTTTGAGAAAGAAATATCCTCCCTTTCCTTCTACCACTTCCACATTATCCCAAGCCCTCTTGATGTCAGTGAGTCCGTTAAATGATGGTCCTAGAAAAACTGATCAATTCCAGCTTCTCCTTGATGGACTGATCCAATAAAGAACTCAGGAAACATCTCTCCCTGATCCAAGACAGATATCATAAAATATTGCTAGATTCAAACAAATATAGCTGATTGTGCCCTGTAATTACTATTTTATTGTGCATAATAAAACAATTAAAAATGATGGGGATAATTTGGTTATTTAAGTAAGATTCAAAAAATGTTTGCATGCAAGCAGATCTTAGCTCATTATTCTGGGTATCATGAAGCAAGAGAACAGTGTGGCTCAATCACTTGAGCCTTTTCCCATTCACCAGGAGGTCCCCAGTATTCCTGGTCAGGGCCCATGCCCAGATTACAGCTCAATCCCCAGTCGGGGGCATGTAGGAGGCAGCCAATTCATGTTTCTCTCTCACTGATGTTTCTATCTCTCCCTCTCCCTTCCTCTCTCTGAAATCGATTAAAATATACATATATTTAAAATAAATGAAGCAAGAGAGGCTCTTTTGTAAATTGTCATAATCCTTTGGGGATCACTTCTGACATCCATAGATAGTCTATCACTATTAGTTAGAAATTCATATGATAATTTTCCTATTCTATATTGCCCAATCTGAACTTAAAAATCTCTGCCTGATTCTGGATGGTAAGTGATTAATGAGTAACACCCTGAACTGCTCTTACCGGGAAATTTTTTATATCACAAGTGTCATTGCCTCATTCATTATGTTCAGGGTAGTATCGTTTCTATCCTTGTCTCTCAATTAAAAAGGCATTCTTCTCTCCAAATAGTGTGAAGGATAAAATTGCTCCAACACAAACATTGCCAAGAATGCTATACAGAAAGGAGAAAAATGCACAATAGCATAGGCCAATCCTCAATCCTCTAGATATTGATATTAAAATATCTAGACAAAATTTACTTTATTTAAATACTGCAGTGCATTCAATATTCTGGAAACCAAAGGAAGCAAAATATGCTATGAGTGATGCTCAGAACATCATGGTAACTGAGATCTTTTCTGTCTAGGCCTCATGATTATTCATTCTACCTGCATGGTGTGGGACAATGTTGAGTAAAGAAGATACTCTTGACCTGGTGTAACTTTCTGTGACAAATAGCCTGTCACCACTGTCCCATGGAGGCACATAGGAAGTCTAGATTTTACATTGTGTTTTTAAGGACTGGCTCTGGTAAAAATTGCCCCCATAATTCCATTTCTGCCTCATTTTAACCACTTTGGAAAGCCTGCCTATGTTTCTCAGATTGTTCCAAATTCTTTTCTTTCAACGTCTCCTGCAATCTGCTCTCTGACCTTTTGAGTTCTGAAAGAGCAAAATTTAAGAATGTCTGCGCATGTTCCTTCCCAGGGATGCTTATGTCAATAGCTGAAATAAAATTTCGTCTGGCAGCCAGCTGGTGAAAGGGTCTTGCCAAAGGAGAGCCATATCAGAGCTCTCCTGAGAAGATTATGAAGTCACACTGTGCACACAATGGCAAAATTCACTTGTAAAACGACTGGCCTGGCGTTAGTAATAAAGATCTAGGAAAATTATAGCTCTGATTGACCTCTGTTTCTTCCAAATGGTTGGTGCTCATGAAATGTTACCTATCCTTGACACCCTACAATCTCACCATTTGTTAACCATTCAGGCTATTAAGGAATCGGGAATCAGTACTGGCTAAAATAGAGAAAAAGTTTGCCAAATGTTTATATAAAGATAGTTGAGCCTGAGCGGTGTCTGCTTAAAGGTCAAATTAAGCATATCCACCCTGCTCCTGATGAACAGCACAAGTAAATCCAGGCGCCTGCCTCCCCGTGTTTAACGGAGATTTCACCGTGACAAGCAGAGTGCCATTTATTAGCCCACTTTCAAACCAATCCACTCAAATTTACTTAATTGCAGGATGCACTCTGTCCAACAGCTTCTTCAGCACAGCCCAGTGAAGAGAAGCATCATTAATTGGTCAAAATGTGTCAGATACACAGCCTTTCAAGTAGAGGGATCTCCGCAAATGTCATTTCACACAACAATGGATTGGTTACTGAAAATTCTGCATAGAATACCAAGGAAATGGGCAGCCCAGAGGTATCGGAGGAAATAATTCACTCTGCCCCTCATTCACTCAGTGAGCGTCTATGGGATTTAGGATGAGGTTACTGATGCCAAGATGAGGGCTTAGTACTCCTGTCATAGACCCAAATATACAAAGATAGAGTAAGAGAGTGATGGGGGCAGAGAGAAGGCTAAACTAAACCCTGGGCTATCTACATTTGCCATTGTGACTTTCCCCTCTCACTCAGGGAATGCTTCGTGTTTCTAAGGAAAGATAGCAAGCTTAGACAAGGCATGATTTGAAAGGGAGCAGGGCCTATGAGAAAGGGCTTCATAGTCAGCGTGAAGAGCAAGATGGGAGAGATAGGAGGTCGAGGGGCAGTACTCAGGGACTGTAAAACAAAAGCAGACAACAAGTAAAAGGGAAATTGTATCCTTTTATGCCCCATGTTTTTTCTGACTCTTCCATTACCACCTGAAGCCAGAAAACAGTTATCAATGGATCTTACTTCCAGCGATTCGTGGACGTGAAGGTGATACAGCACATTTCATCTTAGGAACCACATATCTTTAGAGGCCTTTTAATGCCATCAAGTCTGATGACAAACTTTCGAGTATGTAGTGAGGTCCTCTACTAGCAAGACTTCCCTGTGCTAGGTGAGAGGGAAATGTCAATGAAGAAGACAGACAGTGCCACCCTAGAGAGAAGCTCAGTCCATTGAGTCAGGGGTGAGGGAAGAGGGGACAGAGGAGGTAGAAAATGAACAAATAACCATCCCCGTAGGGTCAAGTTTACCATTCTGGTGCTAAAACCTAACCCACACATTCCTCTCCTACCAGGCATGGACCACTCCTGCCCGCTTCCTATAGGTCGGTCGTTGACATCATCTTCAAAGGAAAAGGGCTCCACAGTCTATGTCATTCGCTCACAACCCTGAGAGGCCATTCAAGTTGCAGGAAAGTTCAGACTAGAGGACCTTTATTTCTGTTTATTTTCCAATCCAAATCATTGCACCAACCCTTTGAATGCCTCCAGGTGACTGAGTCACAAACACCCTTGTCAGTGGTACTTGACATTAACAAAATTGATTGCGCCAGAATAGAAATCAGCTACAAGATAAGTGAAGATGGCTTCACTGAACTGGAAGGGGCGGGGAGCTTTCTACCTTCCATCAAGACCTTTCAAAGTCAGTAGCAGCAGAAGATAAAATTAATATCTTTTAATGCAAGTAGACTTGTCATGTTTTGTACCAGTAAAAATCTATAATGACACACTTTACACCAATGTTTTCCAAGAGTACATTCTAAGTGAACCAAACTGTGTGCACAAATTAGCCTTTGCCTTTAATTAAAATTATTCTAGTAGCTCAAAACATAGCCACATGCATTATCATTATTTCCATTAATTTACTATTTATAGTCTTAGACAATTATAAAGTCCTTATAGATTTATTAAGCATCTGTTTTGTGTTTATACTGAGAACTAAAGATTTAATACATAATATCTGATCTTAAGGATTTTTATCATTTATTTAGAGAAAGTAAATATGTATGAAATAATTTATACATAAGCAAGTACTGTAGTGTATAAAATAGTATTAATTCACAAATAATAAAACCGAGTTAGAGGCGATTAGACAATAGGATATTAATTCATAACATTTCATACACTTCTAATTGAATGATAGAATGAAATTAAAAGAGAATGATCAAGTAGGCTAATATTTCATTTTAAAACGGGGAAGGCTTCCCTGAGGGAGATGAAATAATTGCAAAAGTTTGGATTACATGTGCATAGCCTGATACAAAACTGCCTATAAGCAGGTATTATAAGTACCTCATCAGGGCCACGCCAGAGGTGTGTGAGACCACAGGAATTGTTTTTGTGGGGTCCCTATCTAAACAAACAGTTTGATTTAGAAGTGTATTAAAAATCTGTAAGCCTTTTTGACATATGATGAGATATGGATTAAGGTTTAGAATAGTGGGTGGGAAATAGGTAGATGCATATTACTTTAGTGCCCCATCAGTGAAGGGAAATATCCTTTATAGTGTCTAGACACCATCTCTTCTTCAGCTCCAGGAACTACTATTCCTTTGTGATTTTCATCAGGTGTGTCCTTCTTAGATAATTTCCATCTCATTTCAATAAGAGGTAAAAGAAAAAAAAATCATCCTAAACATCAGAAACACTGCCTCTGTTCACACTCATGGCCGTGTGTTTCTTGAGTCACATATTGGGGATCACACCCAGGAAATGGTTTCTGTGCACATTTTGTCCACTTGTTACTTTTAAAGAAAACCGGTTTAGTTTTGTTAAAACATAAGCTGCGTCATATGGAAATTTTCAAGAGTTTCTAGCATATACATTGAATTGAATCAGGCAGCGCCAAACAGAACATGGTTAGAAGGACTCCCATCAGGACCTAGGGAAGAGAGTTTTATAGAGAAGACGCAGAAGAAAAGTAAGGAAGTTATGTACAGTGGGCCCTGACTTACGAGTTTAATTCGTTCCGTGACTGAGCTTGTAACTCAAATTACTCGTATGTCAAATCAAGAAGTGAACGAATGAGACACGTGATGCTGGGCTGATGTTGTGGCGTTCACTGTGATGTTCGCTGCGCCAACTAGCGGTGGGGTATCTGAAGATGGCTCGTAACCCAAATTTTAGCTCGCAACTCAAAGCAAAAAATCGGCCGAGAGACGGCTCGTATCTCGAAAAACTCGTTAGTCAGGACACTCGTAGGTCAAGGCCCCACTGTACTTGGCATGACTTAAGTTGCTGCCTTGTTTGAAATAGTCTAGTTGGCTATTTTGACTCGTTGTTGGTAAGTTTCATTTTCTCAGCCATGAGTGCATGGACCAGATCTGGCTCTGTTTGGGTTTGCTTCTGTAGGCTGCCAAGGCATAGAGCCTCAGTCTAATCGCCTCCTTGTTTAATCACAGTAACACTTTCATCGAACGCCTTTTCTTTTCATAAACAATTAGCTGCAGTTCAATGAATGAAGCACTTTTTCCTTTAAAGTAAACATGAATCTAGTCTTGGAGAAAGAAGTGAGATTGCAGGTGTAAATACAGTCAGGGGCTGGAGGTGGGAGTGGACTCACTGCTGCTATAATCCCATCACCAATACTGTCGGGTGTTTGTCCCTGACAGGGACATGCTGGTCTGTCTGCTTTTGGTTCAGTGCAGGCTCAGCTCTCAGAAATGATTTTGTTCTCCCTTCATCAGAAACCTTATCAGAAACAGTTTTGTCTGCTGAACAGATGGGCGAGATAGTAACTGATATGAAGGCATATGGTTTCGAGAACAGACAGGAGTAGGCATTCCAAATATTAGTACAGTTTCTTTCAGGTTTTCATGAAAGTGACACAAGAATGTCAATAGGCAAAAAAGAACAGATAACATTTTCAATCATCTCAAAACCTACTTGCTGAAATCAAAATTATAAATCAGCTGGCTTGCTTCCCTAAAGTAAGCTGTGCCGTCTGTATTGCAAACAATAACTGGGCAGAATGAAATAGGTTGGGCCAAGTAGAAATCATATTCTTCACTCATTTATTTAACAAATATATATTGAGCACTGAATATAAGCCGAGCACTACTGGATTTGTGGGGTAACAGAATAATCAAGTCCTCGTTTCTTAATTGAAAGGAATGAGTTGGAACAGATCACCTCTGAACTACATGGTATATTCTACACATCTATTTGGAGTAAAAGAATATCAGTTGCTATACATAAAAATACAATATACACATTATGTAATAAAATATATACATAGAGTGTCCCCAAAAATGTATACACACTTTGAACAATTATAAGGGCAGAATGGGTTAAATCTAAAAAGAAAGAAACAGTAATTGAGCTATCAGCTCTTAAAGTATGTATATATATTTGGGGGGGAACACCCTCTATATACTTATACATATTACTAGAGGCCTAAAGCACAAAATTCATGCAAGGGTAGGCCTTCACAGTCCCATGGCCCGGCCCCGGCCCCACCCACCCCCCCCACGCCGCCCCCACCAACCTTGGCCTGGCGCTGCCTGTGTCTACCACCACACACCCCCGGTTTCCCAGTTCCACAGAGCCCTCACCCCCCCCCCCATCGATCGCCCCCTCTCCCCGCTGCCAGAGGCCTGGCCTGGCGCCAGTGCATGTCATAGTGTGGTCGTCGGACGGTCGTTCTGCTCTTCGGCCGTTCTGTCAATTTGTATATTACGCTTTTATTATTATAGATCCCATATATACATGTATATATAAACACAGAACTATGAAATATATAGGATATATTTGCATTTTGCATCTAATGATATAACCAAAATGTTTTGTACCTTAAAGTGTTTTTTTAATCCTGCAAAACTCTTGCTTTCCAAATAAAATACCCCTGAGAGCAATTGTGCACACTGTTAATTAGTCTGAGAATGACTTCAGGATCAGTTTTTCAAAAATATTGGCTGAAAGGTGAAGACGGTACAAAGTTGGAAAGCATGTAGCCCTAGTAAGACTATACAAACACCCAGGGAGACCATATCTCTGCACTTAAAAATTTCCTTGATGCCCTGCAAGCTCACAGCTGATGTTCTAGGGCAGGCTGGCTCCCTAACAAAGGGCTGCCCACCTTCATTGTAACTTGGAATTCTCCTGCTTTCATCTGGAGGGGATTATGGGGTGCAGGTGGTTTGGGTAAAATACCTACAATCAAGATCGTGTTCTAGCCATCTGTAGCTAAACAAACAATAATTCTTTTTTTCAAATGAGCATTTAAGGGAAAGCAAGTAGCTGAGAATATGGCTGAAAATGGTTTCATCTAATATGCTTATCTTGATTGTTTCCATAAAGCATTTCTGAGTTATTGAAGATGGTACAAGTATAGAAAAGAAACTTACTAGAACCAAAATGGAGCCCCCTGGAAGCAAGATAAAATGTTCCCTGCTGTCCCTAAGACTGTCCAATACTTGCACACTTTACTGCATCAAAAGCACAGCAGCATGTCCTGTTCCCTCCCCCTCCGGGCTGTTGTCAGGCAGTACCGGATAGGAAACGGAAGGATAAGAGTAATAAATATATAGACGTGAAATACACTTATAAATGGTTTTGAAAGAGGAAAGAGACAAAGTCTATTCACGAATCTGGGTTCAAGGAAACCTACTAAAAATTTTAGAACATAGCAAAACAACTTACTAAAAAAATTAGTAAATTGTTTTACTATATTCTAAATATTTTTCCTACAGATTATGAGCATGAAGGGGAGAGAGCAGAGTCAGGGACTAGCAATGGAGTCCACCAGTGGGGTAAATTACATACCGTCTATAATTATTCACTTGGCCACAATTAAAGAAGCTGAAGTTGAAAGTCAAGATTGTTTTAGAAAAATAATTGAAATTGCAAAGAGATCATTGAAATTGCAGAGACACAACTGTCTTTTCTACAAGACGACAAATAGAGGGAAAAAATCTATCACTTGATATCCTAAATTCTGGGATATCATGACCCAGAGCAAAGAAGCTTAGGAGCTTAAAGAGGTCTCCATTCTAGATGGAGAATGGCTATGGGTAGTGTGTTGGCTACTAGAGGCCTCTTACAATTAAAAAAAAAGTTTACGTAAAGATTACACTCATCGGAGAAACTAAGATGGCGGCATAGATAAACACCGGGAAATTGTCGCCTCACACAACAATTGAAGAATGCCGCAAGGGTCAGAGCAAACATTGTCCAGAACAACAGGAAGGCTGGCTGAGTGTAATTTCTACAACTAGAAGAAAAGAGGGGCACGCTGAGAGCCAGCGGAGCTGCGGAGGTGAAGTGCAGAGGTACGGCGGCGGCTCGCGCGCGGGGAAAGGGGGTGGCGCCTGAGGACGCGGCTGTCTTTTTGAATCACAAGCTCCCGACTGCTCTGAACTCCGGTTCCAGCGGGTCTCTGGGGACCCAGGGCTCATACGGGGAGAGGCTGGTCTGTCAGGCGGCAGCGGGCGAACTTGAGGGCAGCTTTCCCTCAGAGGTGCTTGCAGCCGTTACCGGGACACTGAGACGCGCGGCTCAGGGCGCGGAGAATCACCATAGCTGCTTTCACCGCCCTTTGACTCCCTGAGACCCCGCGCCACCCAGGCTGCGGCAGAGGCTTTTGCATGTGAATGTACCTAACTACAGCCCAGCCAGGCAGACCCGGAACTTCCAAGAGAAGGCCCAAGGCCCCGCAGCGGCTTGCATTGCTTCACAGCTGAGCCTCTTCGTGGCTCCTGCTGTGTGGCCTCAGGCAGGGGCTGAATTAGCACCTCCTTAGATCCAGGAGCCACTGTACCCAGTGGTCAGAGGGGGACCATTCTCCCACTTCAGACACAGCTGATTCCCACAGCCAATTGGCCTGGAGGTCAATTCCTCCCAGTGATCCTACAACAACCAAGGCACCAAGAGTGTCTACCCCAGGTAACTGGGGAGGCTGAGCCACTGGGCCCTACAGGACACCTGGTGCGCAGGGCCACTCTATCAACACAGGGAAGCAGCCAAAATGCGGAGACAAAGAAAAAGGTCACAAATGGCAGAAACGGAGGAAAGCAAACGACTGGATATAGAATTCAAGGCCACGTTTATAAGGTTTTTCAAGAATTTTATGGAAACCGCCGATAAATTTAATGAATCCCTCAAGGAGTATAGTGAGACCATGGAGGACATGAAAAAGGACCAACTAGAAATTAAGCATACACTGACTGAAATAAAGAATAATTTACAGAGATCCAACAGCAGACAAGAGGATCCCAAGAATCAAGTCAAAGATTTGAAATACAAAGAAACAAAAAATACCCAACCGAAAAAGAAAAAAGAAAAGAGATTCAAAAAATATGAAGATAGTGTAAGGAACCTCTGGGACAACTTCAAGCGTACCAACATCAGAATTATAGGGGTACCAGAAGGAGAGAGAGGGCAAGATATTGAAAACCTTTTTGAAGAAATAATGACAGAAAACTTCCCCTACCTGGTGAAAGAAATGGACTTACAAGTCCAGGAAGCGCAGAGAACCCCAAACAAAAGGAATCCAAAGAGGACCACACCAAGACACATCATAATTAAAATGCCAAGAGCAAAAGATAAAGAGAGAATCTTAAAAACAGCAAGAGAAAGAAACTCAGTTACCTACAAGGGAGTACCCATTCGACTGTCAGCTGATTTCTCAACAGAAACCATGCAGGCCAGAAGAGAGTGGCAAGAAATATTCAAAGAGATGAATAGCAAGAACCTGCAACCAAGATTACTTTATCCAGCAAAGCTATCATTCAGAATGGAAGGTCAGATAAAGAGCTTCACGGATAAGAAAAAGCTAAAGGAGTTCATCACCACCAAACCAGCATTATATAAAATGCTGAAAGGTATTCTTTAAGAAGAGGAAGAAGAAAAAGGAACTCTTACCATTTGCCACAGCATGGATGGAGCTGGAGAGCGGATAAATACCACAGGATCTCACTCATTTGTGGAATATAATGAACAACATAAACTGATGAACAAGGACTGATCCAGAGACGGAGAGGCATTGATTGGACTGTCGGGCCTTGGAGGGAAGGTAGGGGAGGGTGGGGGCAAGGGGGAAAGATCAACCAAAGGACTTATATGCAAGCATATAGGCCTAACCAATGGACACGGACAACGGGGGGGTGAGGGGATGAGCGGGGGGGGGGGGGGTAGAGGGTACACATATGTAATATCTTAATCAATAAAAAATATTAAAAAAAAAAAGATTACACTCATCATAAAGAGTGTTAATCCCACCATTCCTCCATTCCAGAGCACATATAACTAGTTCTTGCTTTTTTAATGATTAGCTTGGACATGGCCTTAGCAATCCTCCTGCTGCCACTCTGAGTCCACAGAGTTGGTACCAAAGATGGGACTTGCCATCCCTGCTCTGAAGTTAAAGAGGAGAGTGTCATTTATGCCTGGTTGCTGCATTGCTTTAATCTTGCTTCAAAGAGAATAACTTTTGGAGCTATTGATGAAAACACTCAAATATGGATGATGACTACTTAACACAAAATTACTCTTTTAATGGGGAGTTCTACTTTTCTGGAAAAGCAATATAAAAATTAGATCAGGTTTTTGTTATTTTAAAAATAAACTCTTTTGAGAACAGTTTTTGGTTCCCAGTAAAATTGAGCACAAATTATGAGAGTTTCTTCACCTCCCACACATATACTAGTAACCTCCCTCACTATGGACATCCTGAACCACAGTGACTCGTTTGTTAAAAACGATGTTTACCCTTTTGAGGAAACTCCATACTGTTCTCCACAGTGGCTGCACCAGTCTGCATTCCCACCAGCAGTGCAGGAGGGTTCCTTTTTCTCCGCATCCTCACCAGCACTTGTCATTTGTTGATTTGTACCTCATTGTTGTTTTGATTTGCATCTCTCGGATGATTAGTGACTAGTGACTAGTGACTAGTGACTAGTGATTAGTGACTTTGAGCATGTTTTCACATGTCTCCTGGCCTTTTGTATGTCCTCTTTTGAAAAGTGTCTATTTAGGTCCTTTGCCCATTTTTTGATTGGATTGTTTATCTTCCTTTTGTTAAGTTGTATGAGTTCCTGAGGTACCATCTCACACCTGCCAGAATGGCTATCATCAACAAATCAACATATGACAATTGCTGGTGAGGATGTGGAGAAAAAGGAAACCTCATGCACTGCTGGTGGGAATGCAGACTGGTGCAGCCACTATGGAGAACAGTATGGAGTTTCCTCAAAAAGTTAAACATGGAACTGCCATTTGACCCAGTAATCCCACTTCTAGGAATATATCCCCATAAATCAGAAACATTAATCAGAAAGGACATATGCATCCCTATATTCATAGCAGCACAATTTACAATAGCTAAGATTTGGAAACAGCCTAAGTGCCCATCAGCAGATGAGTGGATTAAAAAGCTGTGGTACATCTACACAGTGGACTACTACACTACGGTAAAAAAGAAGGAATTCTTACCATTTGCAACAACATGGATGGACCTGGAGAGCATTACGCTAAGTGAAATAAGCCAGTCAGAGAAAGATAAATATCACATGATCCCACTCATTTGTGGAATATAATGAACAACATAAACTGATGAACAAAAACAGACCCAGAGACAGGGAAACACCGAACAGACCATCAAACCTCAGAGGGAAGGCAGGGGAGGGTGGGGGGTGGGGGGAGTAAGAGATCAATCAAAGGACTTGTATGCATGCATATTAGCACAGACACCGGGGCGGTGGGGGCTTGTCTTGGGGGATGGGAGTGGCCGGGGAGGGGTCGATGGGGGAAAAGGAGACATATGTAATACTTTAAACAATAAATAAATAAATAAAATGAATATATATTGATGCATCAAAGTCCACAGTTTACATAGTTGACTCTTGCTGTTGTACTTTCTATGGGTCTTTACCAATGTGTAATAAGATGTATCCACCATACTAGCATCATCCAGAATAGTTTCACTACCTTAAAAATCTCTGCTCAACCTATTCATTCCTCCTTCCCCCCTAATTCTGACAACCACTAATTTTGTTACTGTCTCCATAGTTTTGTCTTTTCCAAAATGTCACATATATAGAATCATACAGTATGTAGCCTTCTAATTTGGCTTCTTTCATTTAGTAATTTTCATTTAAGTCTCTTCCATGTCTTTTCATAGTTTGATAGATAATTTACCTTTAGTGCTGCATATTATTCCATTATCTGGATCTACCACAGTTTATTTATACATTCACCTACTGAAGGACATTTTGGTTGCTTTCATGTTTTAGCAATTTTCAATAATAGAGCTCCTGGAGGTAAAACTCACAAAAATGTGCCCATCCCTATTGCTGGCTCCCCCTGGAGTTTTTTCTTAAAATTGTCCACTCTGAGCCCCCAGCAACTTGTCAATTACATTTCAGGTTTTCCTACCCAGCCCTGTGTCCTCCAAAGGTTTCCACTCTGGTGAGTGTGGTTCTCCATATCACCTGCTAGCCTCTCCAATGTGGGACGTACTCCAATACCTCAGTTCTCAGACAGATCTAAGAAGAGTTGCTGATTTTTCAGTTTATTCAACTTATTGTTAGGACAGAGTGTCAACTTCAAGCTTTTCCATGTCAGATCAGAAACTGCGTGTCTGTTATTTTAAATCTCAGTGCATCGTGATCCAAGCCAGGATGGGGTAACTAAAGAGGCAGTGCTGCTCTGAGCAGATTCATACAAGAAGCTCCCATAAACACAAACATTATACCTGGCAGAAACTAGTCAATTTCCAGAAACTGTCTTAAAA
Source organism: Myotis daubentonii (assembly GCF_963259705.1). Classification (NCBI taxonomy): domain Eukaryota; kingdom Metazoa; phylum Chordata; class Mammalia; order Chiroptera; family Vespertilionidae; genus Myotis; species Myotis daubentonii. The sequence continues at coordinate 88,255,642 of NC_081847.1, forward strand.
TTCTAAACATATTTCAGTAGCAACACCTTTTACAGTAAGCTTTTTCTAAGTTTGTAGATCCTTTCTTCTCTGCAATGCTTTTCCTTGAAGCACCCTTTTCCTGCTAGTCCTGACACCCACACTGGACAATGCTGGCAGAACTGATGTAGAGTTGACCACAAAGTAGACAAACACCCAAATACTATTGGGCTCTACAAGTATTGGCCCCTTCATGACTGGTGAGATCCCAATTACAGATTCAACAAGGTCTTTCCTAACCTCTTCTAGAGCTAGATCTAGAATGGCGGCTAAGAACACAAAATCTGGAGCCAGGCTGCTTGAATCCAAATCCCGGTTCTACCACTTACCGGCAATTGGGGCAAGTCCTTTCATCTCTTTGTGCCTCAGCTAAATGGGAATGATAATAATATTATATGTATCATGCGATTGTAAAATTAAATGAGCTAAGATATATAAAGCTCCAAACCAATGCCTAGCACAGAGTATGATTATAGTAAGTACTATATAGTGCTAACTCTGATAAGATCTTTCTAATAAACCATACCAGAGCCATGGGATCCTGGTGGATTGGGAAGAAGTTGTGGTAATGCCTGAGATATCAATCCCTCAGCCCCTGGGGTGGCCAGCGGGGAACCAAGACAATCAGCTCTGGACAAAAGGAACCGGGTAGACCACTAAAATAATTTGAAATTTCTATGTGTGGAAAAGGTTTGGAAAGCACTACATTTTTCCGTTTCCCATTAGGATCCTGTACATTATTACAGACCATAATATCTTCTATTCTATTTCACTTTGCTGTAAAGAACATATCCTGGGAAATCGCCTCTGACTTTTTCATTCTCACACACCATTATAGAGAGCTTCGGTGCTGATTACCCAACCGTAGTTTTAAAGCTGAATAATTTCACACTGAACTATTTGTGTTCCTTCCTGGGGTTTGGTCTTTTTGTTGAAAATGGCACTGAAATTAATCATGTGTCATTTTAGTCAGACTCTGGAGAATTTATATTTATTCCAGAAAATTCTTCTGCCTGCCTCCTAACATGGCATGTACCTGGTAAGGCAATTGGACAGTATGTACACTGACACCTTCAAGAACCAGGCAATTCACACATCAGATGTCTTGAATCTAAAGTTGACTTCCTAGGGCCGTGGTCGGCAAACTGCGGCTCGCGAGCCACATGCAGCTCTTTGGTCCCTTGAGTGTGGCTCTTCCTAAGCCTTAGGAGTACCCTAATTAAGTTAATAACAATGTACCTACCTATATAGTTTAAGTTTAAAAAATTTGGCTCTCAAAAGAAATTTCAATCGTTGTACTGTTGATATTTGGCTCTGTTGACTAATGAGTTTGCCGACCACTGTCCTAGGGCCTATGTGAAGTTCAAGGGCCTGGCTAAGTGGCCTGATCTGGTGGGAATTGCCCGTACTCTCCCCTCAGAATAAGTACAGCACCACATTACAAGACAACATACATGCACTGCGCTGCTTTCACTTTGCTTAGCAATTTTCCTTAATATTGCATATTATAAGCGATAGGGAAGCATTACCAGGGTGAAATTATTTGAGTATTTTATTCCTTATATCTCTTTGAAGAAGATAAATTTTAAGCTTTACTCAACTTTAGAGTTGTTTTCATCACAAATATGTGTGCATATACAGTACCATTGGGAGTTTTTGAGACCTATAAATCATGTTTATTTAGATAGTTTTCTAGTTTATGAGCAACTACACCAGATAATAATGGAATATTTTCTACTTATAAATAGTCCAAGAATGTGATCAATACTGTCACATTGCTTAATAATTATTAGTGTGGGTCTGAAAAAGTAAAGGAAAAGAGATATTCCATTTAGGAGGGAAATGGAATGGAAGAAGTGATTTCTAAGTTTTGTTGTTGCTGTTGTTACCCAAAGGAAGAATATACTGAAAACTTCCAGAGTTACTTGGTAAACACACACACACAAGAAATTCCAAAAGACTTTTTTAAAAGGAAAGTATTATATGAGGTAGGTAATTTAAAGCCAGCCCAATCGAACTCCCCTATAATGCTTTTACTAGTCCTGCTTTTGTGCCCATTCTGGGGCCTCTTTTGGGATCTCAATTTCCTACCTATCAACCCCAATTCTACATCTAGTGAAAATATGCTTCAGGAATTAAAGGGAACATTTTTCAATGGTAGATATGTTTCACATCCTGTCTGTGGTGTGGCTACCCACAACTGAGTACACTTATCAAAACTCATTGCGTGATAGGCCTAAAGTGGGCCATTTTTATATTATGTAAATCATATTATTGCTGATCCAAACAAAAAAATAAATAAATAAATAAATGAGGTTATGAGTTAGCATAATGGTTATATCTGGTGATAAACAGAGGCTTCTAAAGTTCTGATTGTTATTGACTTGCATAGCAGATACATGGGTGTTTATTTTACAACAATTTTTTAATACGTGCCTTTATGGTTTATTCATTTTCCAGATTAAAAAAGAAAAGGAGTCACTAAAGAGAAAATCAAGCTTTCCACTTGGTAAGAGGTGTCCAAAATCCTCTAAATATCCTCATAGAAAATTAATTTTAGTGCATTTTAATAATAGATACTATGTCATAATACAATTTTTAAAGTATAGACAATCTGGGGAAATTGTGATCAATAGATTTAATTTACCCCAGAAGTAAATCAATATGTTTTAAAAATGACTACCTACTATGATCAAAGGAGGTTGGAGAAGAAATTCTAGCATCACAATGATGGCCAGATTCCCAAGAAGCAAAGGTTTTCTAAGTTGTGATAAACTAGTAATGTTTCTTTCACATTCTTAGCACATGTTCAATTGAGAATGGAATGGATGGAGGAGTTGACAAAAGCTTCATTGGCTCATTTTCAGGGCATAAGTGACTGAGCCCTAGAATTACTCATGCGATCTGTTTCCTAGGAAACCATTTCACCCAGAGCTCAAGTGGAGATTCCTTTGGGGAGAAAAGGGTTGCTTGTTCGTAATATTTTTCTAAAGAGACTAAAACATATTACTGCGGATATGAGTTCTTCCATGTGGCAGCTCTCGTTACATGCCACTTGTCTGGCAAACAAACAAATCATCTTAGCAACTTCTTACAGCACTCAGAGTTAGATGCAACCATATGGAAGCAGGTGACAGCCATCTAGGATGGCACTGCACTCCCCTCAATTTTCCCCAAACGTTTCTCCCCCGCTCCCCACAACCCCCCCCTCACCCCGCCCTTGATGAATTCACAAAGTCAACATTGAGTGTTTCCTTCTGTTCGCTTTAAGTCAACATCGGTCTTTTTTTATTGCCGCCTAGATGTAGCTCTATCAGGCCCAGCCTGCACTTCCCTATCATCGCTCCTACGTACACACAGGGGGCCAGCTCTGGCCCCACCTCGCTCCCTTTCTGTCCCAATGCCAGCAGTGACGGTCTGAGGCAGCCTTCAGTTGCTCACAGTGGCCCCTTTTCTGTGACATTCGGCAGCAAGTCACCTGTGCTGCTAGTCCCAATGTGGCCTTTTGCCCAGTGCGTATCACTAGGTGTCTACTTCGAGGTTTTGTTTTCAATAGCCCATCAGGTACTCCAGATTCTTTGCTAAAATTATGGCTAAAATCCTGACCTCCAATGAAGGACCTGCCTTGAGTGTGATTTCTGGGCAGGACATTTCTGTGCACTGCAGGTCTGCCCTTGCTTTTGTCTTTGAACTGTAAGCATTCTCCACCTGCACCAGCAAAATCACCTGGGCGCCTGTTAGAAACACGCACTGAGTCAGTTGAGCCCCCGGTTATAGGCACCTTCAAGCTGGGAAAGCATCTCATTAGGGGGCACCTGCTCTGGCTCCCCTGTGACCACACCCTCTCCATGAAAGGCCATGTCCGAGGGGTTGGGGGACATGCCCACCTGGAGCCTGGGTCCCCCTCATAGGTCAAGGTCCCAGTACCCACTCCTGGGACAAAGGCAATTTGTGCCCAAAGGGTCCCAACGGAGGTCACTCCAGGGCCTGCATAGACTTATTCTTCAGTCCAGACTCTTGAGGCTGCCGAGGCCACTAGAAGGTGGAGAAGTGAAACAAGGACTTGGGAGGCGCACTGTCCATTCCAGACAGGAGCCGCTGGAGGGCAGGGTGGGGCAGAAGGGGCAAGAGAGGAGAAAGCTGCCACCTGCGCCTCTCCCAGGGCTACCCAGGAAGGTGCCTCCAGGGGAAGGGTATCTGTGGCTCCCTCGCCTTCCTCACCTTGCATCTGACTCCCCAGGGAGTGCTAAGTTTGCAGAGGTTTTGGAGCTTCTATGATATGTTAAAAGGTCAGTATCCTAAGGTTTCAGTGGGTTGGTTCTCTGCTGCTTGCCTGAGGCCAGGAGCGTTTAAGAAGCAGGCAGACACGCCTCAGTCCTGGGAAGCTCTCTCCCCCGCCCATCTCTGCACAGCTGGTTTTCTCTCCCTTTTCTGGGCCCCCCTGTTTGTACTCTCTTTCTGCTCACACACTCACACACACACTCACACACACACTCACACTCACACACTCACACACACACACACTCTCACACACTCACACTCACACACACTCACACATACACACACACACATACACAGACACACACACTCACACACACTCACACACCCAGACACACTCACACACACACACTCACACACCCAGACACACTCACACACTCACACACACACTCTCACACACACAGAGACACACTCATACACTCACACACACACTCACACACACTCACACATACACTCACATGCACACACACTCACACACACACTCACACATGCACACACTCACTCACACACACATACACTCACACACACACACACACACACACACACTCACACACACCAAGCTGGACCTGACCTGCACCCTCCCTCTACTCTAGCACCATTCTTCTGCTCTTCACTCCCAGTGGTCAAATGTCCTTGCACATCTCCGGGGAGTGTCACCCCTACCCCCCAATTCTGCTCTCTGTCCTCCCCACTGCCAGGTGCAATGGCCAGGAGCATGTGCGAGCTCAGCGCTCACCTACCTGAGCCCAGCGGCCAGCCAGCTCTCTCCTATTTCACAGGGAAGCAGTTAGGAGCATGGATTTGGAGCCAGACTGCCCGGATGCAAAGCCAGCTCCCCCATTAACAAGCTGTGGAACCTTGGGCGACCCTCCTAAATGTTCTGGGCCTAAATTGTCCTCATCTGTAGGACCAGGATAATGTAGCACTTAAATTATATGATCGCTGTGAATCAAAATATGAATACATAATATATGAGTTAATAAATGCAGATCACATAACACTGTGCCAATATGCATCAGAACGCTATTTAAGCATTAGCTATCAATGTTATTATAATATGTAAAACTCAGGCCTGGTCTTTTGGATGGAAATAGAGCAGGCCTGCTGGCCTAACAGAATGCAAAGCTGCTTAGGGCTTTCTGGTCATTGGAAAACCAAGGGATTCTTCAGATCAGGCAGATTAACTCACTGGATATGAGGGCTTTAAGCCAAAGCACCGTCCACTCATTCATTAGCAGTACGTAATTACTGTGCATATACTATGTTCCAGACCCCACTGTTGGTTCTTAGGGTGTAGGAGTGAACTCATATATTCACAAGGCTCTACAATACAGATCACAGTTTAATTCTGTTTACCCAAGGATTTCCTCAGAATGAGATGTGAGAAGTTATCCCCAAACATATTCCCTTATAAGTACCCACACATCCCATCGGTCAATTTTCTTAGCATTCATGTGGCTTCAAAATACTCAAACCAATTTAGAATCTGGACGAGGAAAGTGGTACCTTCAAAGCTGACACACTTACTTGAGAGATCACTAGCTCTAATTTATCCTAAAATTGATTGCCATGAACTCATTCTTCCTCTCAGAGAAATACGCCCTGATTACTGACCTTCCTTCTAAACCGAAACTGATGAATGCCACTGCCCAAATAATGCAGGCGACGCTACAGTGGCTCAACTTTCAATAAGTTTTTATGAAAATATTGTCAAAGGTTTTAGAAAGTCTAACTGTATTTTATCCGTGCGTTCTCTTTTATCTATATGCATATTTACTCCCTTGTGGAACTCTAGAAGATTAAAAGGCAGTCCCCCAATTTGAGAGAGAGGGTGTGGGAAGGGAATTTCAGTGCTGAAGAAAAGAGCCTGAGGCAGTTCCTCCACAGAGCCGAAAATGAAAGTGGAATAAATTTAAATAGAAAGTTTCTTCCCATGGCATATTCCCAACAACTTTAGATATTCTTTTTACAATTTGAACCAGAAATGTGTTTGAACATGTTAAATATATATATATTTAGTGGGAGAAGAAAAAGAGCAGAGTGCTACTTCCTCTAGATTAAGAGCAGTGATTTTATTGTGTGAATACGAAAAGTTTCATGCCTCATCTTCAAAAATGTTTTCAAAGGAACTTAATTTTTAGATCATCAAATTCATATTATGTACAATTTCCATCCATACTGTAAATAAGATTTTAATATTGATGTGAAATTAGTCCAAAATTTTGTATTATATGAGAAAATAGTAGTTGTAAAATGTTTCACAAAGAAACTGAACCCTAACCTTAAATGTTAGCAGAACAATAAATGTTTCTAGGCGGCTGACATTGTTATAGAGCATTACATGACTTCCAACTGGTGAGTCCTTTGTGGAGCCAAAATATCCCGTGGCAAACACACTGAACAATAAAATAAAACAGGATCAATACCCCTGAATAAAATTCACCTTTGGGCAAGAAGTATTAGGGTAGAATTAAAGTATCAGAGTTTCCTTCTCTAGCTATTTAAATGTAGTCTGGAGGAATTGCAGTTCACTTCCATTAATATCTATGTAAAGTCAAAATGTCTTTTAAATTTAGAGCCAATTCTAATTACCTACAATGCTTGTGCAGTACCTTTGACTGAGGATGTCCAAGGACATGAAATTGAACAATTCATATGCCATGTTTATTAAATTGCTTGAGGATGATGTTAACATAACAGGGTAAGACTGTCTATTCCCACAAGACAATCTGAGAGGTCAAAAGGCTACATAACAAGTTTTCATAATTGGTTCCTATCACCATGTTTGCATAAGGTCTATGCTTATTCTGACAGTCATTTGTGGTTTTAAGTGGAGATGAGATAGAAGTCGATTGTATTGGTTCACACTAATCATTAATAACTGTGAACTGATTACCTACTAACATGACAAAATAAAAAAAAATTTAAAAATCTATATTTTTGAAATATAACTGATGACCTCTAACACCAGGTTGCATAAAGTCCTGCAGACAGCAAGTACTCAAATTGTACTGATTTGAATGTAAAAATAAGAAAATAATCAAATAATTCAAGATGATGCAGAATTTCGTGCTAAAATACTTGGTATGCACCATGGTTCTCAAAGGGTGGCCCCAGATCAGCCCCAGCAGCAGTAGCAGCACTTGGGAACTTATTAGAAATGCAAATTCTCAGACCCCACCTCCTTCCAAACTGAAGATGAAACTCTAGGGGTGGGGCCCAGCAATTTCTATTTTAATGAGCCCTGTTGTGGGTGATTCTGAAGGAGAACCACTCAAAGTTTTGTGGTATGAACTATAGATGCTAACAAACCTAGTAGACTACAGCTTAGCCGGGCGCCTGGTCACGTCTATGTTGTCATTGATCTCTGGCACTTTCCACATCAGAGAACTGAGTGTAGAGCATCAGAATATCAGTTAGGAAAAGCGAGTGTAGGCCTCTGCTACTGCCTCTCTCCTGTACTATAAACATTTTGACTTTTCCAATGTGGCGCCGATGAAAGTGGGAAGGAAATATGGATCAATAGTCAACTCTGGATCTGTTGTTGACAAGAGAATAACTTACAAGTGCTACACCGAAAGTAACACAGCATCCATAGTTCCGCCTAAAGGGAGATTCATTTTCAGCTCAGACTTTTGTCTGACAACAGGAACAAGTTTTCAAAAGCTATTTCTGCAACCAAAGCACAGGAAGTACCACACTGGGGAGGAGAAAGCAAAGACAGAATGTGAGGTTTATACAAATAGAACACAAAATCCTTCCTGCGGAAGGAAGGCTGGTGACAGAACTTAAAGTCTACAGTGTTACTGCATTTCTCACGGACAATGCTCCCCAAGGAACAAGAGTTACCAGCCCACCCTGTCACAGTTTGCCAGAAGATTCCAAAATTCCAAAACGGACCTCATCAGACTTGAGTGCATATATTGATCAGTTCCACACTATATATATTTTATTTCAGAGAGGAAGGGAAAGGGAGAGAGAGATAGAAACATCAATGATGAGAGAAAATCATTAATCAGCTGCCTCCTGCACCAGGGATTGAGCCTACAACCCAAGCATGTGCCTTGACCAGGAATTGAACCATGACCTCCTGGTTCATACATCAGTGCTCAACCACTGAGCCACACCAGCCGAACTAAGCTCACTTTTCTTGATTTATATTAGCTAGTCTCTCTATATAAGCAGCCCTCTACATCCCTCTTCCCAACTTACCCTTCCCTTCCCTGCCAGCAAAGCTAGCCATCTTCCTTTTCCCCAGAACTTCCCTATTTTCTATTATAGCTATAAAAACAGAGAACTTTGGAATTGGATAAGTTGAGGTTTGTTAAGGAATTTAATGTGGAGTGGTATGAATAAATGAAATCACAAAAGGGTGGATTTTGCACCTCACTCTTTAGTCCAGATTCAGACAACCCCAAAGCACACAAAGAGAAGGCCCTCTCATAGGATTTACCCAAATCTGACTGTGTGTTAGATTTATGCAGGCATCTGATTCCTCCTGTAGGCGAAACGTGTGACAACAGGAATTTTATCTTATTTGTCCTTGTACCTTTAATAGGACCTAGCACAACGCTTTATTTAAATACCCAACAGTTTGCTAAATGGAATAGTAGGTGACACAAAAGAGCAAAATGGATTAGCTGCATAAACATGTGTTAATCTATTAGTTCAGGTGGAGAATTCCACTCCAAATGGCTGAGCAGCAACACTTGACAACAGAGCAAAGTGAACACCGTGCTGCCATTTGTTCATTCACATTCTCCAGGGTTAACCAAAACCACCTGGTTATTTTTTCCTCCCTCCCCAACGTTCTGTTCTATGTCACAGAAAAACAGAACACCTTGGGCTTAGCTGCCTTCGCTTCCCATTTGACAATGAGGCAACTCTTACTGGCCTCTTCATGGGCGTCTAGTGAGCCTTGATGAGGTTCCTTATGCACACACTCTGCCATATTCATTTCCTGCTCGTCAGTGGGAAGAGAGTAAACTGTCCCCTTTAAATTCGTTCGCACTCCTGCAGGTACCTTGGCTACCAATGGATGTCCGGGAAAGCTGTCCCCTGAAAGAGTTAAAGTGCCTCCTTTTAAACACAATCAGAGAGGAGCAGATGGCACATTTGCTAACTGAGAAGATGTTGTTCTCACTTGGGTCTAAATGTCCTCCCTCCACCTGGCATCCCAGACAGCTGTGGCAGCTCCATCTGCCCACCTTGAATTCATCAGGTGAATGCTTCATTTCCTTAATTGAGGTTAAGCTAACCCAAGTAATCACAGACAGGTATGGGATGTTGCCTGTCATCATCCTGCCTCTGATTATATGATTCCAGCAACCATTCCCACACTCAGAAGCGGCACTGTCATGCATGGAGAGCTTAGCACGGTGGATGAAGACATAGGTAGAGATGACGGGCCACTTGTCCAGGACTCGTGGGCTGACTGCGATGCCATTCTTCCTCCTTAAAGTAAGCTTAGGAGAGCTCCCACTCACCCTCAAGAACCTCAACAGCTCACATCCCCCAAATCCTGCCTGGAAAAGTCCCACACCACCCTCCCCTGCCAGTCTTGGCGGAGTTATGACCTGCCTTGCCCAGGGAGAGATCTCAGGGATCCTGTTGCCATAGGAGGGCCCCTCAACAGGACAGCTGATGCTGGGCTTCCAGATCCTTCCATTAGCCCTATATTCATTGATCAAGGGCTCCACGGATCTGGGCATTGGTCATGCAATGGAGTATAAGATGGGTGCTTACATTTCAGTGGAGAGACAGGTAATTAATAGGTACACAAACAAATAAATTTGATAGCTCAATCAGTGAACAAAATTCTGAAGACGATAGATTAATGTGGTGTCAGCAACAGGCTAGCGGAGGCGGGAGTGACAGAGGGCAGCAAGGTCCAGCTGGGTAATAGGCTCAGTGGGAAAACTGGGGACAATCCTATTCTGAGGGTATGGCTCCCTAAGCAAATGCCATTAGAATAAGACTTTGCTTCTTTGGCCACCGGATTCTCTCCCTTCAATTTGCTGAAAGCATGATGGTAGGTCATACAGACATAGCTGACTAGTACAAATAAGCCTTTCTCATTTTCAAATATCCATGGAACAATAGAAATTAGCATATGGATTAGTCCAAAATGAAAAAAAAATCATATAGAAACATTCTCCAACCAAACTGGGGGGGGGGGGGAGGAAAGGAAAACAAGAAGAAGTGACCTATTTTATCTCTTAGAAGAGGTAAGAAACTATATAAACACATAGAGACAAAGATCTCTCAACAGAAACAAATTAATGAGTGTGTTAGCTGGGAGGCTGGCTAAAGCATTAATCTCTAAGGTGGCCCACATCTCGCTGGAATGAGCTAGAAACACGGTGCTACGTAACTCCAGATTCCATACGTGACTCTTTATGCTAAACATAAATTGCTCTCAAACACATGCTCACTCTTGTTCAATACATAAATAAGTTTAAGCATTGGCTTAAATTTCAGCATGTTACAGAAAAAAAAAAAACAGTATTTGTTACTTGTGATTGCCCACTGCTTTCTAAGAAAGGTGGTCCTGACATCTGGGGACTTTGCTAAATGTGAACTTGAACTTCATTCTCAGTGTCATTGTCTTTGGAAAAATTACAAATAAACAAAAAGCAGTGTTTGAACAGTAAGTTCACTCACACATTTGAGACATGCGTTGGCCTCCAAAATGACATCAGGCCAGGATGATTTTAAGGATGAGATATATGCTACTTAAGTTTTACAAAATCTGAAGAGAGAAAAAAAAGATAGAAATCTTTCCAAGAACTTCTTAAGACTAACATTTTTCTGAAGCCAAAATAAAAGAATAGCAGAACAAAAATATAGAACAGACCCATCTTACATAATAGTATAGACGAGCAATCCTAAATCAGATAATAAACTGACTGTATTCAAAGAAAAATAGAGTTTAAGCAAGTAGATTTTATTCCAGGAATGCAAGAATATTTCAACATTAGGGAATTCATTAATGTTATTTCTAACACAGAATGAAGAAGAAAAACTTTATCATCTTCTCAACAGATGATAGAAAAATATTTGATCAAATTCAATATTTATTTCTTATTAAAAACACTTTCTTTAATAAGTGAGGTAAACAGAGAAGACAACTTTCTTAATAAAAGCAATCAATCTACAGTACATTTTACATATGGGAATATTAGAAGCATTTCCATTAAAGTCAGAAAAATAAAGATGATAAGAATCACCAAAACTATTCAGTACTGTTCTGAAAGATAAAGCCAATGCTATAAGACATGGAAAGGAAATTAAAAATATGAATATTTTTAAGGAGATAAAATTTTCTTTGCAGAGACATAATTTTCTATTTCAAAAATCTATATTGGGCCTCTTCCTTACAGCTGACATTAAAATAATTATATATGTATAATATCTAAAAAATTAAAATATAATAATTTTATGAACTTGAACTAGATTATAAAATGAATGATAAAACAAAAAAATTATAATTTTATAATTTAATCCATTTAGGAAATTCAAACTTTATAAAGAGAAATATTGACAAATTAACACTTAAATTTTTAAACTTCTATATAGCAAAAAAAAAAAATTAAAAGCCACACACAAAAAATAGAAGAACATTTTAGCAATGCCAGTGACAGAGTTAAAGACCTTAATAATTCAATAGATCTAGATGAGCAATAGACACAGGAAGGCAGGCCATAAAAAAATCACCCTTCAGTTTGAAAATTGACTGAAGGATTGTAATATCTATTGTTGAGGAGAAAGTAAAGACACATTTTTATACACTATTGTTGGGAATGAAATCAGTGAACCTCTTCAAGAGAAAATCATCATATTTATTAAAATGTTAAAAGTGCATATTTTTTGACACAGCAATTCTATTCCTAGGAATATAACAAATAGTTGTCCACCGATGTAATCATATATGTGCAGATATAGTCTACGTTGTTGGCATGATCAGTTAGTTAATATCTGCTTCCTCCATGAAATTATGAGCCTGGTGAGTAGGGACCAGGTCTATCTGTGTTCTCTGCTGTCCTCTGTGTCTAGCACAGTGCCTAGTAGGTGCCAAACATACTTACTGATTGACGAAGATTTTATCTCACAAGAGACAGAATCTGAACCTTAAGGAGGTTCTTTTTTAAAAAATATATCTTATTGATTTTTTACAGAGAGGAAGGGAGAGGGATAGAGAGTTAGAAACATCGATGAGAGAGAAACATCGATCAGCTGCCTCCTACACACCCCCTACTGGGGATGTGCCTGCAACCAAAGTACATGCCCTTGACTGGAATCGAACCTGGGACCTTTGAGTCTGTAGGCTGACGGTCTATCCACTGAACCAAACTAGTCAGGGCCTTAAGGAGGTTCTTAATGATGAGCGTGAGGATTCAAAGAGGGAAGATAGGTGTGACCATCATGAGCTACACAAGTCTTCTGAATTTGTACACAAACGTTTTTGTGACTAAGGATTTGTGTATGTGTGTGATTATGGGAAAGACCTCGGCTTTCATCAGATTCTAAAAGAAGAAAGTGATATTAAAAGGTTAATAGCTACTTAAGGGAGACAGATTTTATTTTTGTTTATTTTATAACTCTAAGACTGAGCTACTGACACAACCTTTATTTCGTCAGTAGCATGGCATGATATTTATGAAGGCCCCAGAGGACTGTGCTTAGAGATAACATTAAGCAAATTCAGAAACACTGCGAGTCGCTATGAATTTGAATGAGAACTCAACTTTGTTAGCCTGAGTTTTTTCTTTAAAGGGCAGAGACTTGGCCGCACACGGGTGAGGATTAAATTGCTGAGAGGATGATGGGGTTAGACTTATTGCTAAGATTCTGTTGTCCAGTGTGAATTCGTGACTGTTGGAAGTTAATACACATGACAGATTGATGCTTCAAGTCGATGATTTTTTTTTCTCACACAAACAAGTCTCTAATTAAAGCATTTTATGTTTATAGAGTTGTCACATCCAATAATTTAAAATTATCCTAATTTAAAACAGCATTTAAGAAACTTTAATTTCTTAATTAGACTTAATATTATGAATTTTCAAGTACTCATGTTCTCTTCCCCTGATTAAAATAAAGGGGAGAAAATTCCTCCCCATCAACCAGCCAGCACCTGATTCTGGAGGTGATAGTTAGCATAAGGGGAGCATATGGTATAGACATTTTGCAAATGGGGGGACTGCCCTACATCCCTTACTCAAATTCTCATTCAAGTAAGGGAAAATTATTCATTTCCTCAAGTAGTTTTTCTCCATGTCATAAAATATAAGAAGAGTTTAGCTTTAAGAGATTCATAAATGTCAGTACCTCCCCAACGTGTTACTGATTTTAAAATTGTGTTTCTCTCAAAAGAAAAGGCAGGGGGAACAGTAAGCACAACATTAAAAAAGATCAAGATGAATTTGTTTCAATATTATGTTTTAAAATGAAAGTTAGAATAGATTTGATGCCTGTCTATATGGAGACGAAGCTCTGTTGTTGTTTTTTCTTGATTACAACACCCAAAAGAAATGCAGGTAGTTAGCAGTCAAATTTTCATCACTTTGACTGCAAAAGCTATACCAATTAAAGATGCCTGAAGCTCTCCAAGCTCAGGATAATTCTGCTAGTGCTTCTTCTTCAATTATTCCAAAGCATTAAATGTGGAAACAAATCTCTTCCATTGCCACAGGGCTGGAAAAGCAAGAGCTGGAGAAGAGCCAGTGACAAACCAGGACAAAGCATACTATTGTCACCTTCCCGATTCGAGCATGAAGCTGTGTTCCTGCAGGAAAGATTTTTCAGATGGAAACTGTTGGAAGCATTCTCATCCCCTAAAACTCAGCAGTTTTATTCTTCAAAATACACCCAAGGGACACCCTCAAGCTTGTACAACTAGAGCTAGAACAAGATGTTCCACGGTACCTTGGATCACATTGAAACTCCAGAAACAGCCCGAATGCCCATCAATCAGAGACTGGGTGGATAAACAGAGAGAATTCATACAATGGCATGTTATATGATGGTCCAAATAAATAAATTACAGGGTGACCCAAAAATATAGGTGGATCTTGGTGATGTGTGCCTAAATAGAAAAAAAAGGATCCATCATATTGTTGTATGATATCCATTTTATTAACTTTAAAACAACTAAAGTGAGTGAAAGACAACTCAAGTGAACTGCAAAAAGAAGAGGAATTATGAGCATAGTATTTAGAATAATGATTATTTGGGGAAGGTGTTGGAAAAGGCAGAAATATGAGATAAGGAGAGACATGACTAGTTGTTGATTATAATTAAGGTCCTGGGTGATGTGTTTTGTTTTGGGTGATGGACTTGTAGGTGCTTATTATATCATTAAAAATAACTAACTAAAGATAGTGGGCCATGCATGAACCAATTATGAATGTGTGTCTTGAACTAAAAGAACCAGTTCAGGGGTGGGGGAAACTAAAAGATCACTACACGAACTTCCTGATGCTGAAGCTGTGGATGAGTTGGAAAGAGTCTGGAAAGAGTCTGTCAAGTTGCTATTGGTTTTCTTTTATGAAAAAGCAAATTGGTTCACAGAAAATTTTTTAAAAAAAGGAAACTTCACAAAATTCAGGATTTGGAAAAGAATAATGAGACAAGTTAAAAACATAAGATTTACTCTTCCCAGAAGAAGAATAGAGAATGAAAACTAGAGCCTTGTATATCGTATTCTTTAGAGCCAACTTAAACTCTCACTTCTTTTATGCAGCCTTATTATCATCTAACTCTTATAAAGAATTTTAGACATATACAAAAGTAGAGCATAATACATCAGAGAAATGCAAATTAAACCACAATGATATATCACCTCACACCTCTCAGAATGGTTATCATCAATAAATCAACAAACAACAAGTGTTGGTGAGGATGTGGAGAAAAGGGAACCCTTGTGCACTGTTGATGGGAATGCAGATTGGTGCAGCCACTGTGGAAGACAATGTGGAGGTTCCTCAAAACCTGTGGTTGTATTCTCACAAATTTCCCTCCCAAATTATTATAGTTTTGCCACATCTGAAGGGAATTACACATTCATAGAATGTTGATATTAAGAAAGCGTGAATCTCTCTCCTTGTTCTCCTATCAGACTTCTGCTTCCAGTAATTTACTCACTCGTTTTCACTTTATAGACCCTTATATGTCAGTCCTGACCCTTCAGCACTACATGTACCACATCTTCTTTATCCACTCGTCTACTGAAGGGCATCTGGGTTGCTTCCATAACTTGGCTATTGTAAATAATTCTGCAGTGAACATAGGTTGTGCACCTCTCAAGAGTTCCCAAGTCACTTAATTTGCTAAGTTCTTTCACCCATTTCAAACATCAGAAAAGTAGGTTGTTGTGTGGAAACATCCACACTCAACATATTTTTAGAATACTAATAACCAATGTAGGAATAAAGCCTCTGGAATTTCATGTCTCTGACACAGCCAAGGCCACTGGAGTCCAACCTGGGAGATTCTTAGTGAGTCACTGTGGAAATTGACCTAAATCACTCACCATGATTCCACTACATGGAAACAGCATGCATCTGATGAAACAGGACAAGATCTGTTTCTATTTCCCAACCTGGTCATATATAAAACTTCGCCATGCAGTTAATATGAATGCAAATGAATGCATACCTAAGGGAGATTCATTCTCTCTTCTGGATTCTGTATGCACTGAAGAGTTGGATCTTTATTATCTTTGACTTTTGCTCTTAGATGAAAGTTAAATTAACGGCCACATTCGCTATATATTTTGAAACCCGCATTTCAGATTTTTAGATGTGGATGGATGATATGTAGGCTTCATTCTCCCAATAGAGCTTTCAGTCTGAGGCCGCTATTTAATGAATATTATAGGTTTAAAGCCGGTCCCATCAATAAACCTAGAGGTACTAAAAAGCCTCTGAATTTTTCATAAGTGAAAACATAACAGTGGAATTGGGGATTCAGCATTCACTGAACATTTTAATAGAGAGGTGACATCTCATATTAGGATGAGAAATACAGTGCAAGCAGTTTTTCCCTCATCATCATCTATGCTGGGTTTCCCTAACGTTTCAGTAAATGGGTGCTGTTTTTAATTTCCCCAAGGTCTTAAGATTATGAGGTAATCATGACTTGGTAACTATATGGATGGAGAAGGAATATAGGAATTTAAATCCCTGAATAAATATGAGTGCAAGGCTTTCATCTTTGAACAAATCAGGGAAAGGAAAGACACTATCAATTTTTCTGCCATGGCTCCTTGAACCACTGATGGACTGCCTAAAGCATTTGGCTTGAAATTGTACTAAATAAAGCCATGATGTCCATGGCCTTACTAGTTGAAGATTTCCTGAGCTAACTTTTTTGTTATCTGTTTGGGCAGTAGCTTGGCCTTAAGTCATGCTGGGAACACCCATCCACTCTCTGTTGAGAATTAATAGCAAATCGGAAGTATGATGCAAACTCTTAGCACCCAGATAATACTCTTCTCAACCACTTCTCCCATCTCTAGAAATGACGCCCTCAAAGGTAGTCCATTCCAACCTATTGCAAATGCATAGTACATTTACCACAAAGATGCCTAATTCCAAATATATGATAGAGCTGTCTCAAAGATGTGTGCCAATAAATGGCTCTATTTAGACAAAGTAAAGATTAAGATTATTTTACCATTTTTAGACACGCAACTCTTAATTTCCACAGTAATAAAGGAATCAAGGGATGAATAGTCCAAAATAAAGGATAAACAAAGGTAATTTCTACAGGCTTTGATATTTATGATGTGATTTTAAGGGTCAGCAAATTAACTTTCTAATTATGACTTGGCTTTTCAAACTGAGTTTGTGTCTCAACTTGATTGTTTTGAAAGCCAGATAGTATTACTAGAGACAGTCATTTCAACAGAAAGATACAATATTCCTAAATTTACACCCAATAATATAACCCCAAAATGTGTAAAGCAAAAAAAAAGGGTCTCAAAACTAAAAGTAGAAACGGAAAAATGAAGTCATAGTTGGAGAATTTAACACACAGTGCCCAATAACTGAGAGTGTAAGCAGACAACCAACCACTAAGGATATTAAATACTTCAACAACCTATGAAACAACTAGACCTAATTGACAAGTATAAAAGACTACATTTAATAGTAGCAGAATACACATTTCTTTTGTGTTCCTATGGAACATTTACCCAAATTTGAATTCTAGCTCCCATCCTAATATGTAACCTTAGAAAGTCACTTTGCTTTCATAAGATTCTATTTTCTCTATTAAGAAATAGAAAGAATAATACTTGTAATACAGAATTGCTGAGATTAACTGAGAAATATAAACTAAAGTACAATGTAAAAATAAAAGGCACCGTACAGATGTTAGTTACCAATGCAATAAAGGATCAAAAATGTCTCAATAAGAATAGCTTAGAGGCCTCAGTTGGTTAACAGAGTGCACTAGGGAATTTGTTTCAGTGCTGACATTTGCATAGCAACACACTGTTTAACTTAAAATGTAAGTTTCTTGGGAGTGTTTTGGGAATGGAACTATTGATGCAAATAATGGGCCATTTTACAAATGCTGTTTTCTCTACCTCCATTTGCATTCATGAAAAAATCAGGTAATTCTTTAAGACTTATTATCATTTCATTCTCAACAGGTCACATCTACTTACTAGTAGCTAGTATCATGTATTGAATTGAGCACACAAAAAAATCAAATAGCCTTTGCATCACTTACATTTTAACATCTGTAAATGACAATACTGTCAGGGTCTAAACCAGTTCACTTAGATAACAAAAATGAAAAATTCTAAATTGAGATTTTTCTTCATTTTAATCCTATATAATGAAAGGGTAATATGCAAATCAACTGAACGGCAGAACGACAGGTCCCTCTGATGCACACCGACCACCAGGGGGCAGATGCTCAGCACAGGAGCTGCCCCCAGCTTGCAGGCCCCCATCGCCTGATGGGGAACTGGGAACAGGAGGGGGGGAGAAAGTGGGGGGCGGAGGGGCAGCTGCCGGCAGCCGGCCCTGATTGCAGGCCAGGCCTAGGGGGTACCCATGCACAATTTCATGCGCCAGGCCTCTAGTCTTTAATAAGCAAATAATTACTATCAGACAGTGTATCTGTATTTCTAACCAATTTTGTATAGGAAATTTTTGTGACAATGGAATAAGATAACAATATAAGACAGAACTATGAGCCCTAGAATTCTCTACTCAAAATGCAAGAGGTTGTTATTTATTTAGCCAAAAGTTCTTGAAAATCTATTGCACCAGCACCTCTGTTAAACACCACACACATACAAATGTTTTGTGAATAGGAGATACACAAAGGAGAAAATGTGCAGAAATGACTGAGTAGAGTTAAGGTTAAGGGAATATGACATCAAGAAGCCCTAGAAGTGCCCTAACCGGTTTGGCTCAGTGGATAGAGCGTCAGCCTGCAGGGTCCCAGGTTCGATTCTGGTCAAGGGCATGTACCTTGGTTGAGGGCACATCCCCAGTGGGGAGTGTGCAGGAGGCAGCTGATTGATGTTTCTCTCTCATCAATGTTTCTAACTCTATATCCCTCTCCCTTCCTCTCTGTAAAAAAAATCAATAAAATATTTTTAAAAAGAAACCGTAGAAGTGGACATTGCAGAAAAGTTACCAATAAAATGACTGTGATCCTTCTATTTGACCTAAAAAATAAAAATACAAAAATCATTTGACTAAATGGATCAGCCAAACTTGACGAAGGTAAAAATAGAATCGATGAAACACATAAAAGAATATTTGAAAGGGTAGTAGTTGAAGAAACAGAAATAGACTAAAATGATGGCTTCGGGTTTATTTATAGTATCTGGGCATCCAAGAGGCCCAGAACAGTGGTAGAATCATAACAAGTCCTCAAGAAATACTTGTGTATTTGAATTGCAATCAAAACTTTGCCAGAGTGAATTTGTTCTCCCCAGGCAATCAATGTTCTAGCGAAGTTAGAAGACAGTTTTATCACTCTCAGTAATATAAAGTTAACTTGTTGCCAAGATGTAATGTTAAGATAAATTCTACTTTAATCACTTATGAAACATATGAAAAAATATATATAATAAGCATCAGAGAGACTCTGAGGATAATTAACACATATGTAGGAGGACTCCGGTGGTTTTCCTAAGCCTCACAAGTCTCAATCAAAATACATCTAATCTCAGTCCTCAGGCAATGAACTATATTTGTGTAGTCATTTAAAAAAAACATAAAGAAATTGCAGTAGCTGATTTATATGTTCAAACATAATTATGACACTTAATATCTTTACAATGCTTTATCATTTATATATTGTTTTCTATTATAATTTCTCATCTTTCATTATGTTTTTTATTTTCTAGTTTTGTACAACAACAATGCACCATGACCGACCTGATTAGACCCAAAATACATATAAAAAACTGAGGCTGATTCATTATATGAGGCTGATCTGGTCAAAATTTTATAACTAAAACATCCCTAAATATCAAAGAAGATGAACTATAAGAGTCCGGGAATAAACGCAAAACAGTTCTAGCATGGTAAAAATTATCCTTTAAGTCTCCTGTTTTATGTTTACCTTTTTTTCCCAACTTCTCAATCTGAGTAGGATTTAGTAGGTAGAAGCAGGCCCAGTACAAAAACTAAGCAAAAATAAAAAAGATAAAAGCAGATCATCACTCCCACTGCAAAAAAAAAATCCTATTGTTAAAGTTAGTAGATAGATAACTATTGAAGCAAAGAGGACTAAATGAATTTAATATGACAAAGGATAGAGTCTTAGATGAGCTGATATTAATGACTATCTTCTACCTTGGGGATATTTGCTGAGAGTAAGTATTGATTGTAAATTGGGCTTGCTATAGGAGATAGAGTCTGAAAGAAAGAAGAAGAGAGAGGGAGAGAGAGAGGGAGAGAGAGAGAGAGAGAGAGAGAGAGAGAGAGAGAGAGAGAGAGAGAGAGAGAGAGAGGAGAGAGGGAGAGAGAGAGAGGGAGGGAGGGAGGGAGAGAGAGAGAGAGAGAGAGAGAGAGAGAGAGAGAGAGAGAGAGAGAGAGAGAGAGAAAGAAAGAAAGAAAGAAAGAAAGAAAGAAAGAAAGAAAGAAAGAAAGAAAGAAAGAAAGAAAGAAAGAAAGAAAGAAAGAAAGAAAGAAAGAAAGAAAGAAAGAAAGAAAGAAAGAGAAAGTTGCCTAGCCGGTTTGGCTCAGTGGATAGAGTATCAGCCTGCGGACTGAAGGGTCCCAGGTTTGATTCCGACCAATTGAACTGCAGGTGGATTGCTAAGCCCTTAAACTTTCACTTGGTGCCAGAAACGAGGGAAGACTTGGGGACTGTGCCCTCTGAATTTTACAACTGGCCTGAATTCCTCATACAAGGGTACATTTTGACTGTGTTTGCTACTGTTCTACCTCCAAGTTTAATAAAAGCCCAGCCAGGGCAGAGTTCTTTTATACCACTGTCTCGTTGCTATTCATCTGTCCTTCCATCTTTCTCTTGTTGCAGACTAGATGTACAATATCATCATTAAATTGCATATTGTATTTCAATTTGGGCCCCTCAATCATTTTGATGGACAAATATAAAGGCTTTAAAATTTTTAAGGAAAAAAAAAAACAGAAAACTGAGGCTTTCTATGTTTCTAAAGGTCTCCATTATCTGTCATACTCAACTTATCCAACTCCTTTCCCTCTCAACCTTAAGCTCTATTTAGATCAGTCTCCTTCCTGCTCTTCCACACCATTCGCTTGTTCGGATGTCTGTAACTTTAGGCACGTAACCCCCTTTCCCTGAGTGCCTCCTCCCACCCCTCTTCCTATCTAATATCAACCTATTTCAGAGACAGAATTCGAGTCCCTGCTTCCCCATGACGTGTGCATTAGTAATGGTTCCAATCTCACAAGTTTAATGAAGACTTTCAAGGAGGTAATAGGACTGAAACATTACCTGACAGATAGTAAGCATGGTGTTAGCATTAGCAGTTGTAACAAATATTACAACCACTCCAACTATTTATATTGCTCTGATTTTCATCTTTCTCAACCCTACTTCATTAATAACATCTATGCAATTAATGATAGATGTTATGAAATTGGGCCTGCAGGGTTCAATTGCATCTATAACAATTATTCTCTATCTTATGCCTATTAGCTTCTGGATTATTATGACTTGAGGACAGGATCCCTACCTATTATTTTCCTTATGGTGATTGAGAATTTCAGGCACAAAGTAAGTGCTGAATCTTTTTGACCTAGAACAGTAGAATGGCAACACAGAGTGTAGGCATGCCAATAAGGAGCATAACACCCCTACGATGCATCAGTGGTCATCATTTGTTTCTCAAGACTGTATTTTGGAGTTTAATAAAGATTTTGGATGTGCAGGCATGACAATTTGTACCTGTTACTGGAAAGTAAGTAGAGTAAAAAAGTAATGGACATTGCCCTCGCTGGTTTGGCTCAGTGGGTAGAGTGTCAGCCTGTGGAATGAAGGGTCCCAGGTTTGATTCTGGTCAAGGGCACATGCCGGGTTGTGGGCTCAATCTCCAGTAAGGGGCATGCAGGAAGCAGCCAATCAATGACTCTCTCTTATCATTAATGTTTCTCTCTCTCTCTCCCTTCTTCTCTGAAATCAATAAAAATATGTTTTTTTTTAAGTAATGGACATTGAACACTCTACTTCATGCTCAGTCTCACTATAAAAGACTTAGTTCATATTAACCAATACCAAATTCTCCTCTACTCTTTTAGCACATGAAAGACTAGACTTGCCTGTATTTGAAAGCCATTTTGTGACTCTCCATGCTTTCCTCCCTTTCAGCTAGGATTGGTGACATTGCACATGGGGGAACCTCTGTTGCCCTGGGTCCTAGATCAGAGCCCTAAGCCAACGTGCCATGGACATGAGAGTAAAAAATAACTGGGTGGTATTGAGTGACTAATATTTAGGTACTGATTTGTTACAGCAATACTTGTCTTCCAGGTGGGAAGCTAAGCAAATAATAACATCAAAACACTTACTATTTTATTGTTACTGCTTTGCTGTACCACAACGCTTAGAGCAACAGAGAACCGAGCTAATTTGCTTATCTCTCTATAGTATAATTGTAGTTTCATTTCACTTTTATAAACATTTTTATTATAAAGAGTGCCAAACACGAAAAAAAGTTTACAAAATTGTACAGTGAGTACACATATACCCACCATCTAGATTCCACAATTAACATTTTACAAGCATTGCTTTATTACATACTAGAGGCCTGATGCATGAAATTCGTGCATTCGGGGCGGGGGGCGGGGGGGGCGGTCTCCTCAGCCCGGCCTGCACACTCTTGCAGTCTGGGAGCCTTTGGGGGATGTCCAACTGCTGGATCACCAGCCATGAGCCCAGCTTCTGGCTGAGCAGCACTCCCCCTGTGGGAGCACACTGACCACCAGGGGGCAGCTCCTTCATTGAGCATCTGCCCCCTGGTGGTCAGTGTGCATCATAGCGACCGGTTATTCCACCGTGCGGTCGATTTGTATATTAGCTTTTTATTATATAGAATCTTCTCATCTCTCCATCCCTCTCTCCCTCCAAAAATTTGTCTTTTACTTTTGATGCCTTTCAAAGCCAGTTCTAGATATTAGTACATTAAGTCTGCTTTATTACTTTCTTAATTCTCACACTTCCTACATGACCAACAAAGGCCCCAGGTCAAACATCAAAGAAGTAATGAGTGACGTTTATCAACAAATGTCTATTGCTGAATACCTACTATGTGCTATATGCCTCACATACAAACAAATGAACTTCAAGGTCAGAACCCCCAGACTCGGACATTTCCCACACTGGTGTCCTCAGTGACCTGCACTTCAAAGCAGTGAAGATGCTGAGCTATCTGTTCGTAGCATCATTTGTTCTCTCACAATTGGTTGTAGAAAGTGCAGTCCTCAGCTTCAGACACTGAAACCCAATGAATCAAACATAATGAGTCTGACGTGTCATTGAATAAAACCCAGGGAAAATGCTGTGGGCGCCACGCTATTACCTCCATTAAAGTCATGTCTTGGATTTTTATTATTTTGCTGCTATAGACATTTTAACAGATTATTGAACTTTGTGTTTCCAATAAAAGTTTTCTCTGTGCTTCCCCTATTTTTTCTGTATTCACTGATGAAATATCTCCTTTACTGATACAATCTCCCGGGGGGGGGGGGCAGGGGGGAGGGGGACAGATTGCGAAGGGTAATAAGAACCACTTAAATATTTGAACATATAATATTAAGTAGATAAAGACTCGTATAACATTAACACCACTATTATGCATATTCCATTTTTTCCTCCCCTTAACTCTGTTAGGTATATAAGGTGAGTGTCCCTATCATTATCATGATTTTTCAGGTGAGAAAATGCAGTCTCCGAGAGAATAATAGCCTCCTAGGTAATGAAATGAGATCTGGGGTTCAGACCCCAGGCTTCTGGCCCTGAGCCTCATCGTTTTTCCTCTGCATCTGATGAAAGAATACAATAAAATAGTGTTTGCTGCAACAAATAGTTCAGCATTATATGAAACATACAGCTTTGAAACATTCTCTCAAAATGTTAAGTATACATTGCATTTAATATTCATTTTAAATATGGGTGTGGAGAGAGAGAGAGAGAAATTCGGAGAATTTTTTCCATGTGCTAATTTAATACTCAGAGAACTCTTCAAGGCCGGAACCCCCAAATGAGTATTGACACCTCTAATGCTCCAGGCACTTAGGTGATATGCCCAATGTCATGGCGGTAACATAACAGTACAAACCCAGGACTGTCTGGCTAAAAAGCCCATGCTCTTGGGCATGATATTCCTTCTAGAAGCTAGGAGAAAATTGGAAAAGTATGGTGTTAATGTATCAGATTGTCAAAAAATTTGTTAAATTCCATGTTTAAATGATGCATGGTGCTTGTCCTTCTGCAGTATAGTCACTCATTCATTTATTGATTGATGTCAGGAGCATGCTCCAGGCCCTGGATGCCATGATGAATAGGACTGGAATGGTCCCTGACTTCAAGGAGCTTGTAGTGTAGTGGGAAATACTACCAACAAAAAATAAATTAAAATTTAAAAAATTTAAATACTAAATTTCTCTCCAAATCTGTTCCATATAAACTCTTTTTCATTAGCAACTCTCTATTTCCAGATTCTCTGGCCACAATTGTAGAGTCATCCTTGACCCATTTCTTTTTTTTTCCCCCCGCTCTACATACAATTTGTCAATAAATCCTGCTAGCTCTACCTCCAAAATATTTGTAGAATCCAACATTTCTTCCTCATTCCATTACTACCCCAGTACTAGTCATAATAATTTCTCTACTAGGTTACTGCACTATGTTCTTAACTGATTACATACTTACCTCCCTGCAGAGTCCATTCTCAACATTGCACAATGACCCCATTAAAATCAAAATCAGATTATTCCATTCATGTGCTCAGAACTTTGGTTGCTCCCAATCTTCTGAGGGTAAAAGCCAAAGTCCTCAACCCAATTAAAATATGGAAAAAGGATCCAAATAGACATTTCTCCAAAGATATACAAATGGCTAATAATAAGCACATGAAAAAATGTTCAACATCATCAGCCATCAGGAAAATGCAAATCAAAACCACAGTGAGATATCACTTCAGATCCACTAGGATGGCTAAAAGTTGAAAAGGACAGGCAATAATAAGTGTGGTAAAGATGTGGTACCTGGTACACTGCTGGCAAGAATATAAAATGGTGTAGTTCCTTAAGAAGTTAAACATAGAGCTCCCATATGACCCAGCAATTTCACTCCTAGATATATATGTACAAGAGATATAAGGACATATTTCCACAAAAACTTGAACATGACCATTTCTAGCAGCATTTTTCACAACAGCCAAAATGTGGGAAAAACCCAAAAATCTCATAGCTGATGAATGAATAAATAAAATGTGGTATATCCATACAATGGAATATTATTTGTCCATAAAAAAACACACACACAAAAGCATTACTCCATACTACAACATGGATATACCTTAAAAACAATATGCTAAGTGAAAGAAGCCACTCACAGAAGCTCACATATTATATGATATTATTTATATGAACTTTCCAGAAGAGGCATATCTAGAAAAACATAGCTTGAAAAGTTGGTGGAAAACGGGGAGCAATAATTAATGGATGTGAGGGTTCTTTTCTGAGATGATGACAATGTTCTAAAATTAATTGTGGTAATGATTGCATAACTCTGGGTCTAATAAGTGTATGAATGTTCATGTGTGCAAATAATTACTGATACCATGTGAATGTCAGTGACTAAAACTATACACTGGATTTAAATTGACTGCCTGAAATATATCAAACCCACTGGACAATTTAATTTCTTCTATAGTCCCTTTACCTAAATAGGTGCTTCCTTAGACGTCTTTGCTTTGAGTTAATAAGAACATAGTTTAGTTGTCTCTAGGATTTGGACCTTTAGATGTTGTCTTTAGAAAGATTTGTCTTGGGAGAGGTCATCTGGTCTACAGCTCCCCTTGAAAAGTTTTATGTCTGAAGCTAATTAATTTCCTTAGTATAACTGTATCGGCTTCTTACAAATCTCTGTCTCTAATATGCAATTACACTGGAAATTACTCAAATTCTACAAAGAAGTAGGACAGTTACTGTGCCTTGGTAGAAGGAAGAAGATACCAGGACAAAGAAGAGAGCCCATGAGTAAGAACAAGGGGTAAAATAAGGTATGATCAATAATATATTGAAAACATGTTTAGATAAATTATTCCAGATCATAACACTTCTTAGCACCTTCCACTTAGAAGTATCAGAAAATTGGTCTACAATCATAAGTAATTATCTTTCAAGTCTTCCAGAATGTCAAAATGATGCATAGTTTCTATCAGCCAAAATGTCTGAGAGTGATATTTTGAAAAATAAATATGTAAAGGAACACTTGTAAATTATGAGACAATTTCAGGAAGCACTACATACTTATCATTTTCCCCCTAAGTTGACCTATCAAATCATCCTTAAATACTTACCTTGATGAAAGTCTTACTTTAAAGATTGTGATGCAGATACTAGTCTCAAATACAGGATATACTGAATGGCAATAGGAATTATAGACTCTAAGACACAGTATAAAAATTAATATCCTGTGTCAAAGCTAACAATTTATAAGTGCACTGGGGGAAAAACTATATAGAATTCTCTTGAAAAAGATTCAGAGACTTCTGGTTCTACCAAGATGCAGGGGCTCCATTCCTCCCAGGTGTTCCCTCTTGTAACTAAAAAGCCTGGAAATAAGCAACAAGCATAAGAAGACTCTGGAAGGTAGAAAGAAGGTGTATAGCCTATGATTTTGACTTCCTGGGTTTCCTTACAGTGTCCTACATAGCCTGGACAGGAGGCTGTGGGTTAAGCAAAGCCAAGCAATTGACTTTCAATACACACACACATTCCAGCCTTCCTCCCCTCCCCCCGCCCTCCCCACCCCGCCCATGTAGACAGAGGCAATCCAATCCCTTAGTCCCCCACTGGATGGTCTTGGCATGGCCAAGCAGAAAGCTAGTCTTCCATTCCCCATCCAGCAACACTGAGGGTGTTTTGGTTCCCCTGCCAAGGGTAGTGTCCGTGGGGCTAAGCAGAGAGCTGATCTCCATTCCCTGCCTGAGGGAGACAGTGGGGCTCTGATATCCCCCACCAGAGCTGAACCCCCATCTCTGCCAGGCAGCACAACCTCAATGAACTCTCAGTAAATGATGCTGAATGACAAAGCCCGTTCCAAAAGGTTACCACCTATGCGATTCCATTTATGCAACAGAATTAAAATGACAAAATTATACAAATGGAGAACAGAGCAGCCAAAGGTCAGGAGCTGGGGAGGAGGCTGAGGGAGTATAGGGCAGCTGTGGCCATAAAGGAGAAACAAGAGGGATCCTTGTGGTGACGGAGATGCTCTGTGTCTTGACTCTATTAATATCAATATCTTGGTTGTGATGCTGTCCTATATTTTTGTCAAGAAGTTATCATTGGAGAAAACTGGGTAAAGGGTACATGGTATCTCTCTCTATTATTTCTTACAACTGCACATGAATCTACAATTATCTCAAAATAAAAGGTTTAATTTTAAAAGGAGAGATTTAATTTAAAAATCAGGCATTGCCCTAGCTGGTTTGGCTCAATGGATAGAGTGTCAGCCTGCGGACTGAAGGGTCCCAGGTTCGATTCCAGTCAAGGGCCCATGCCCGGGTAGTGAGCTCAATCCCAAGTAGGAGGCATGCAGGAGGCAGGTGGTCAATGATTCTCTCTCATCATTGAAGTTTCTCTCTCTCCCTCTTCCTTCCTCTCTGAAATCAATAAAAAAATTTTTTAAAGAAAAAGAAAAGATGAGGCATCTTTTTTAAAGGGATCTGCCTTATGATAGACTAGAGACCCAGTGCACGGATTTGTGCACCGGTGGGGTCCCTCAGCCTGGCCTGCACCCTCTCTCAATCTGGGACTCCTCGGGGGATGTTGGATAGCCAGTTTTGGCCCAATCCCCGCAGGCCCAATCCAGACAGGAGGGAGCCCGATCCTGTGCATTGAGCATCTTTCCCCTGGTGGTCAGTGTGTATCATAGCGACCGGTTGACCGGGTCATTCGGTCATTCGGTCACTTAGGCTTTTACATAGACAGATTAAATATTATCATTGTCTTTTGCATTCCAGTATGAAAGTAGGTGCTTACTTCCAAACCAGGACAGTAGGGACACTTATGACAGTTTTCTAAATGTTAGTCCAAAATATCTTTCTTCAATTGATACGCAACTTATTAAAAGTCTATCACATTATTATTATTCATCCATTCACTCAGTCATTCAGCAAACATTTGTTAAGAGGCTACTATGTTCCCTGTTCTAAGTTACAGGAATAAAGCAGTGAGTGAAACAGACAGGATGCCTGTCTCTGGAGCTTACCTTTTGTGAGAGAAGGACTCTAGCTTTCATTCATACTAGTCAACAAAGTCTTTTCCACACTGTAATCCGAGTAGCTGTTTCTCTCGGGTCTTTGTCACTTATAAATCAATCATGCTGAAAGATTCTTGTGTTCTGTGCATACTGTTTTGTTTGACTAAAGTGCCTTTTTCTCTGCCTTATTAATCTTTAATAGAACTAAAAAATTTTCTTAAAAAAAAAAAAAAACGTAAGATAGGAAACTAAAAGAATGTGACACGCTTGAGAGGCAATTGAGATTTTACTGGAAAATGTCCCTCCGCTGAAATGTTTAAAGTAGGCTCCGTTCTCAGGCTGTTTGTTTGTTAATATCTATGCTAATGTCTGGGACATAATTCAATGGAGAGAACCCGAAAGTAAATCTGGGGCTCTTCTTACTGAGATGACGATTTCACACTTTCTAGTAACCCATCTAAAGAAGCACTTAGCGTGTCATCAGGATGAAGTTTGCATCAAAACACAAAAAGCTTTTGAAGGAAAGTTTAACTCTATTATTTCTAAAATAACTGAGTTTGCCTTGAAAATAATCACTTGTCTGACTGAATTCACTCCATTCCACATTCCATTCTACCCAACACCTGCCCTCAGCCCTATGAAGAGCACAAAGGTGACTGTCATGAACCTTTCCCTCAACGAGCTCCTAGTCTTAATGAAGTTAAATAATTGGGGGCAAAGGATACATGTGTATAGAAGAGATAGCTCCTAAGGAACCTAATGGACTTGGTCTTCTAGACAAAGTCTAATCGCTTTCCCTAAATGGTACCAGTCATGGCATCCGGTACAGCCCAGTGACAGAAAGCCAGAGGAGACTAGGAAAGATCGCAAAATATAAAAGTCAGAGCAATGACAAGTATGAAGCCACAGTGTACTTTCCGCATAGCTCTACACAGCAGCTTCTTCATGCACATGTTTACACAGAGTTTGCAATGTTACGTGTGTCCTCAAGAAGAATATGAGTGCGTGCCCCAGTACCATTCCAACACCAACTGAAGACTTTCCAGGTATGATCACTTTGTACAGAGAGAGCATAAACAGAAGACACACTTAACCTTTTTCTCATTCCACGCTGCAACCACAGAGAGCTTGTTTATCCAGCTAACCCTCTCATGTGCGACCCAGTAGCACTGTAACCAAATAATCAAACCCAGCGTCAGGGCCTGACTCCTCACAGTAATAAGGTAAGGAGCTAACAAGCAAGACAACGACCGTCTTCAGTTTAGCTATTCCACTAGGGAAATCAACCATAACACGGAGTTGGCGGTCTTTCTCTTTACCCTCCTGCAGGGAGGATCTCTCACAGTTTCCCAAACCCACCCCACGTCTCCATCTTGGCTCTCATACTTCACCCATTTGGAGTTAATTGCCCAGAAAATACCAGTTGCAAATTGATCATTGGGAATCAAAAATGCCCTAACTCCCAGAATTAAGAGAAAATTTATCTCTGTGTTTTGAATTCTCACTCAGTTCAGATAGTTCAGAAATGCCTGGAAGTAAAAATAATAAAACCAAATGAAAGCCATCCTCAAAAAACATACCATAAACATAGAACATTGTTAGATTCGCAGAATATATTACAGGTAGACTCATTTTGACAATATACCCACCTAGGCATTTTAACACACCTTCCAAACTATGACATCCAGTCACTACTCCCTGATTTAAAGTATGATATTAAAAGCAAAGCCAAACAAACGTGCAGACATACCTCAGAGATACTGCGGACTCCACTCCAGACCACCGTAGTAAAGCGAGTTTTGCAAGAACACGAGCAGTAATCTATGCAGAGGAGGGGCTTGCCTTCAATTTGTAAAATACGCAACACCTGTGAAGTGCAATAAAGGACGGGCAATAAACAAGTTATGCCTGCACTCGATGCTATTTCAGCAGCAGTCTGTTAAACTACTGTATTTGTAACCCCGTGCCTCTGCCACAAATTAGACCTTGGATCACCTGCATGTCAGAACTGTTGTGATCAGCACCCTTAGGATGAAGTTAGGAAAATCCCATGTTTCACTTGAAGGCTGTTCCTTTGTCTTGTTGAAAGGACCCCCTTCATCCAAAGACCTGCAAGGGCTTGTGTCATTGAGCAGAGAAACATCACTGTCACCTCTTAGACACTGACGCTACCAGGAATCATCAGGAGTGACTTTCACAGCCCGAAAGGGAGACATTGGCCCATCAGTTTAAACCACCTCCGAGCCACTTTCCTGGACCAGAGCTAAGAGAGTTCAGTGACATGTGGCAGGTGGCCTCTCACAAGAAAGGAGCAGCAAAGCCAGGTGAGCAGGAGAGAGGCCATGGGTGATTTTGCTCTTCTAAGATTAATCTGGTCCAGCAGTTAGTCTTTGAAGAGGTATTCACTCTCCTCCAAAGTCACTTGGCTATAGGAGTCATAGTTTATCTATTATAGATTGACCGTGAGACCCTGGCTGGGGACAGAAAATTTTTTGCTAGAGAATCCCAGGTGCTAGGTAGACACCCCAAAGTCTGAGAACATAAAAAGCAGGGTGTTAGATGGAGGTGGGGAAGTTAGAGAACAAAATGAATACACGGAATTACAGCAAATTTTATCCTGGGCTGGTGGCAATGGAACCACCTAGGGAACAGGGCCATTCCAAGGGATAGAGACAAGTGGTTTGAGTCACTGTGAAAAATAAAATAAAATCTAGGACCTGAGCTGTCCTAAGCACAGGACACAATGATGGGGAGATGCATCACTTTGATTCGTATAGGCATGCAGATGGCTTAGATGTGTGACAGGCTTTAGAGAGCAGCTAAATCAACCTTCACCTTACAGATGAAAATTCACCCAGGCAGTGAGAGACGACTTGCCCATGAGTAGCCGCAGAGCGGCAGAACCAAGTCTAGAACATCCGTGCCTCCCTGTCGACCACTTCCAAATCCTTTTCTTTGCAGTGGCCTCATTTCCCCCTTTTTAAAACAAAATTACAAAAGTAATACCTGCTGCTCGAGGTTGAACTGTATCCCCCCTCCCAAACTCATATGTTGAAGTCCTAACGCCCAGTACGCGGAATGAGACCTACTGGGAAACAAAGTTGTTGCAGGTGTAAGTAGTAGAGATGGGCCCCTTTTCCAATATGACCGCCATCCTTCTAAGCGAGGAAATTTGGACACAGGCACAGACACAGAGAGAAGATGCTGTGAAGACACACAGGGACTTGGCCCTCTACAAGCTAAGGAAAGAGACTGGGAACAATCCTTCCCTCACCACCCTCAGAAGAAACCAACCCTGCCTAAACCTTGGTTTTGGACTTCTGACCTCCAGCACCCCGAGAGAATACATTTCAATTATTGAAACCACCCAGGTGCAGTACTTTGTTATGGCAGCCCTAGCAAACTCATACACCTGCAAACCATGCAGATATTTATACAGACTAAAACAGTTCATACTCTCCCTCTCGCTGCAATCTCGTGCCTTTCAGGTAAGGATGTTAGCCTTTGGGGGTGTATCTTTTCCTACCTTCTTTCATCTCGGGCATCTACAGACACAGGGTTTTTATTTATTTATTTTTAATGGAATTATATGAATCAAAAGTACAGCACACCTTTTCATTTCAAATAGCAATATGTCATGAGTGTCCTTTCAGATCAATATGGATGGCTCTCACTCATTCTTTTAATGCCTCCATATTATTCAATCTTATGTATCAGTCTCCTATTACTTAACAACTGGGTTATTTCAGGTTATACAGCACTAGAGGCCCAATGCACTAAATTCATTCAAGAGTAGACCTTCCTTCCTTCCTGCCAGCACCAGCTTTCCTCTCAGCCCCAGCTTCATCCGGACGGTCATTCGAAAGGACGTCTGGTCTAATTAGCATATCACGCTTTTATTATTATAGATTACAAACAGTGCTGCAGTAAACATCCTTGGGCACATCTATTTAACTGTTTTCCATCTTAAAGCAGGAATTTAATTTGAAATTTCTCAAAGAGTATGTGTATTCTTTCATGTTTTTCACCCAACTTCTCCCAAAATTCTCAGCCAATTACCACACATACATCTGTGTTGGGAACAAAAAACTATTCTATTTGGAGAGCAACTGTGGTCACAAAGCATCTGAGCCTTCGATGGAGGTCTTTGATCTATTCTGGTAGATCAGGGAAAATATTAATCATAACCACTCTGTTCTCACCACACAGATGTAGAGACCCTCCACATGTCCCTTTTCCCTACTTTGAAAGGGATGTATCCAACAGAAACCAGTGATATTCCCTGGCATCATTCCATCACTTCTTTCTGCATTTTTAAGGCAACCCAGACTTATCGGTGCAAAATGCCAGTCTTAGGCTGACTCCTGCTAGCTGGTTATTCTTTCAACTAGAGAGTAATTTCCTCATTCTAGCAAAATGCATGACAAAGTCTCTGTTGTCCTGCACCCACTCGCAGTTAGCTAAATGAAGCTTTAAACCATCATAAAGGGATGGGCACAGCCAAGCGTTTTAACCAATATGAACTCCAATGGTGAACTTAGGGGAAAGCTCGCAGAACATGGACTGCAACTTCAGGGAATTACAGGCATATATTGAGATTCTGAGGCCATGTTAAGAAGCTATTATTGCCCTGCCAGTGTGGTTCAGTTGGTTGAGCATCATCCCACACACCAAGAAGTTACTGGTTTGATTCCTGGGTTGTGGGCTCAATCCCCAGTAGAGGGTATGCAAGAGGAGACAAGTGATATTGTTCTTTCTCCCTCTCCCTTCCTCTTCTCTAAAATCAATGAAAACATATATATACATATATATATGTATATATATTTATATATATACATATATATGTATATATCTAGATAGATAGATAGATAGATAGATAGATAGATAGATAGATAGATAGATAGATAGATAGATAGATAGATGAAGCTATTGTTGAGGCAGTTCTGCTCAAGTCAAGGCCCTTGGGAGAGAAGGGCATGTGCAAAGCATTTCTATTGCTGAGCAAATCAGCATGACTTGCTATGCAGATATTCAGGAAAATGACTGAATAAAGTTGAGTTTGAAAAAATGCACTGGGCTTGCAAATGCTCTGTCATGTCAACACAAGCTGAGATTGGCAACTCCAGAAGAGTGGCTCATCCCTGGCAGATTACTCATGTGTTTCTCAAGAAAATGAGAATTTAGGATGAGATTCAGTCATAAATTATTCATTTGGGGCTTTCTCATTTTATTTCAGAACATTCTCCTGGTCATTTCTTAAGTGAATTTCTCCCTGGCCCCATCATTTCCAAATGCAGACAATTTTCAGGGAAGGAGGCAGATCTTAAGCAGGGATCCATAAGGTTTCCCTTAAGAGGAATCTCAATGATCCTCATTTGCTGCCCCCTCTCTAGATCAGTAATACCTTCAGCTCAATTAAGAGTGTAAAAATTTCACTTATACACATTTGAAAACTAAAGCCATCTCCATATAAAATATGTGAGAATAATACTTTTATCACTGCCAAACTCAAACACATCAAGATTTTCCACTAAGAAAAGACTGCATACTTTATATGTGATATTTATGTCTCATTGTAAACTATTCATTGGTTTATGGACCTCAGGTCCTCTAAGAAGCATCACAAATCCTTATAATACTCTTAGATATTACATTTAGTATTATGATCTCTGATTTATCTACCAGGATAACTCACATGTAAACAGGCATGTCTCTAAAAACTATCTACTTGAAATGCAAAAGCTAAAAATAATAATAATTCATGCTAAAGCTCTAGCC
Organism: Myotis daubentonii; assembly: GCF_963259705.1. Taxonomy (NCBI): domain Eukaryota; kingdom Metazoa; phylum Chordata; class Mammalia; order Chiroptera; family Vespertilionidae; genus Myotis; species Myotis daubentonii. Next base: position 88,289,671 of record NC_081847.1, read on the forward strand.
TTCAAGTTCATTGCAAATATATTGTTGACAATGGTAAGAATGATGATGATAACCACAATGATGATGAAAAAATGTTTTTTAGTTAGTTCTTTCCTCATTTTGTTGACTTTCCATTATACAAAAATAAAACAAAGATAGATATCATAAAAGAGCAATTTTGGAAGACTTTCAAAGACAAGTGTGGGTTTTCTAGTGAATACAGTAATCTTTAAATGAAGGAATAAATCAGTCAATAGTAAATGACTCTGAAATCCAATAAACAAGGCAATAAATAATGGTCATCTAATAATGCAGATCAAAGACTCATCCCAAAGGCATTCATTCCTTCTTATAAGTTATCACCTTTCCAAGAAATACAAATAGCCTGGCCAGAGTGGCTTAGTGGTTGAGCATCAACCTGTGAACCAGAAGGTCACAGATTTTCAATCAGGGCACATGCCCAGGTTGTGAGCTCCATCCCCAGTAGGGAGCATGCAGGAGGCAGCCAATCAATGATTCTCTCTCAATATTGATGTTTCTATCTCTCTCTCCCTATCCCTTCCTCTTTGAAATTAATAAAAATATTTTTTAAAGAAGTACAAATATAAAAAAATGTCCACAATAGTTTGTTATGATTTTTTTCTAACTGCTATATAAAATTGTTCTGGTGGGAATTTGTATAGAAAAAAAAAATTTTTAATTGTTCAGTTATCTTTTGAGAGAATCTGATTACATGAGTATTATTCCAAACTTTTTTGAAGCTGTCAGCCTCCCAGCTGTTCTCCTTTTAATGATCTTATATAGCAAAATATTGTCAACTACAAAATTACAGAAGACAAGGAACATTTTCTTCCTCCAATATTTTAAAAATACTAAAATACTTAAGCAGATGATATGAAATATATAGTGATGGAAGAAGATTTGACTTTGGGCGTTGGGCACACAATGCAATATAAGATCATATATCATGGAATTGTATGTATAAACCTATACATTTTAAATAATGTCACCCCAATAAATTTAATCATTTTTAAAGTGGCCAGCCTGAGTAAGTTGCTAATGAGATGTGAGGCCTATTTCCTGTGAGAGAAATAGACTTAGTAGCAGATCATAGTTTTTCAAATGGATCAAGATAAGGAAGTTATTGTAAAGCAAAGGTCATTGGTACCACTCAACAGTGACTACAGGTTTTAAGGAAGACTAGAGCTGCCCTGTGAGCATTAGAGCATGTGTGTATCAAGATGACACCGTGCACTATTAGAAAACAGGTATTTGGAGAATGTAAGTGAGATAGAAATCCCTAGCATAGGAGGAAGATTTGGAACATATTCACTGTTTCGGTTCAATGAACACTTTTCTTTTGGACAAATGACATTATTTTTAAGATTGTGGACAGAGTTCCACACAAGTACCTACAATCTGGTGACACCATAAACCCATGGTATCATAAAGTCTGTAGTCATTGAACTGACTATGAAGAAATTCAACAGACAAATATGTAAGAAAAGTCACCTGTGGCAGTCCCTTTCTTTCCATATTATCTAACACAGTGGTCAGCAACCTTTTCCTATAAAAGTCTAGAAAGTAAATATTTTCGGCTTTATAGCCTCTGTAGCAAATATTCAACAGTGGGTTGGGAAAACAGTCACTGACAACATGGAAACAAATGGCTGTGACTGTTTTTCAATAAACCTTTATTTGCAAAGCAACAACAACAAAATAATGAAAACCATGTAGGATGGCAGATTTTGTTGCAATCATCTTTGGAAAACACTAGATGCTACACAGAAGAAGATAGGATTTGCAAAATATTTTTTTAATTTCATGACTATATCTGAATAAAAATGCAGAGCTTTTGATTTGTAAGGTTCTTTCCTTTCACTGTGCTCTCAGACCTTTTTTTTAAAAAAAATTAAATCTTTATTGTTCAGATTATTACATTTGTTCCTCTTTTTTTCCCCCCCATAACTCCCCTCCTCCCAGTTCCCGCCCCACCCTCCGCCCTCACTCCCCACCCACTGTCCTCATCCATAGGTGCACGATTTTTGTCCAGTCTCTTCCCACATCTCCCACACCCCTTTCCCCCCCAAGAATAGTCAGTCCATTCCCTTTCTATGTCCCTGATTCTATTATAATCAACAGTTCATTCTGTTCATCAGATTATTTATTCACTTGATTCTTAGATTCACTTGTTGATAGATGCATATTTGTTGTTCATAATTTGTATCTTTACCTTTTTCTTCCTCTTCCTCTTCTTAAAGGATACCTTTCAGCATTTCATATAATCCTGGTTTGGTGGTGATGAACTCCTTTAGCTTTTCCTTATCTGTGAAGCTCTTTATCTGACCTTCAATTCTGAATGATAGCTTTGCTGGATAAAGTAATCTTGGTTGTAGGTTCTTGCTATTCATCACTTTGAATATTTCTTGCCACTCCCTTCTGGCCTGCAAAGTTTCTGTTGAGAAATCAGCTGACAGTCGTATGGGTATTCCCTTGTAGGTAACTGAGTTTCTTTCTCTTGCTGTTTTTAAGATTCTCTCTTTATCTTTTGCTCTTGGCATTTTAATTATGATGTGTCTTGGTGTGGTCCTCTTTGGATTCCTTTTGTTTGGGGTTCTCCGCGCTTCTTGGACCTGTAAGTCCGTTTCTTTCACCAGGTGGGGGAAGTTTTCTGTCATTATTTCTTCAAATAGGTTTTCAATATCTTGCTCTCTCTCATCTTCTGGCACCCCTATAATTCTGATGTTGGTACGCTTGAAGCTGTCCCAGAGGCTCCTTACACTGTCCTCGCATTTTTGGATTCTTTTTTCATTTTGCTTTTCCGGTTGGATGTTTTTTGCTTCCTCGCATTTCAAATCTTTGACTTGATTCTTGCGCTCCTCTGGTCTGCTGTCGGGCGTCTGTATAATATTCGTTATTTCAGTCCGTGTATGCTTAATTTCTAGTTGGTTCCCCAATATAAGATCGAGGGTCTTATTAGTTTTCGTGTAGATCTCATTAAGTTTATCGGCAGCTTCTAAACAGTTCTTGAGAGACCTTAAAAGTGTGGTTCTGAACTCTATATCTTCCTTTGACAATTTTGTCCTGTTTCTTTGTCTCCGCATTTTGTTATGCTTCCTTGGTGCACCCCCTAGTGGTCTTTGTTCGCAGTCTTATAGTTAAATCTTGATTGTTGTAGCTAATTCCAGGGAGGGTTTGACCTCCAGGCCAAGTGGCTATGAGAATCAGCTGTGTCAGCAGTGAGAGAACTTCTGTCCTCTAGGGAGGTGCTAATCCAGCCTTTGCCTGAGGCTATCCGGCAAATGCCTCTGTGCAGGGCTTGGGTGGGGCAGGTCGCACAGGATCAACAGGGTGGGCCGGAGAGAGCAGTTATGGTGGCTCTCAGTCCTGTCCCCAGGGGCTCTGCCTCTCTGAGTCCCAGCACCCGCTGCAAAGCTCGGAGAGAAAGCTGCACTCGCTCTGACCGAAGCCAGACAGTCCCGCTTCTCCCGTTTGAGTCTGGGTCCCTAAAGACTCGCCTGGATCTGGAGCTCAGAGTCTGCGACTCCCTCCCGATTGAAAACGCCAACCGCGCCCTCCGCTGCCAGCCGGCTCCATGCACTCCGCACCTCAGAATTTGGCTTCAGCACTGCGCCTCCTCTGAGTGTCCGTGTGCGTTTCTCTTTCCTCCTAGTTGTAGGACTTCCACTCAGCCAGCGTTCCTGTGGTTCTGGGTGATGTCCCTTCCGTTTTTTGGTTTCACTTTTGAAGTAGTTGTTCAAAGCAGCAAACTCTGGCGTTAACCTATGCCGCCATCTTGGTTCTCCTGCTCTCAGACCTTTCTCTCATTTGTAGATACTGTCGCCTAATCTTGCACATTCGCTGGCAAGTACACCTGAAGGCTGGGCCCTGCAGGGATGCAACCGGAAAAGCATCTAAATAAACTCTACAAACTTGGAATAGGAATTTACTGGGTGGCGGTCTCCTTCCTCCCCCATGCCGTTTATGCCATCGCCTCCTTTAATCAACTCTCAAGAAGGAAAAATATCAATCAAAACTGAACAGATTCCTGAGCACTGACTGGGCTCTTTTTACAAGTAGGCATATGGCTATGTAGTATAGCTCCGGCGTGGTGCTTTCTCTTCAGCCCCTGTGGCTATCCTCCCTTTCTGCTCTGTTCTGTCTGGTTCTTTCCTTGTGACCACTTCTCAACACCTCCTCTTCTATTAAACTGATCCAAGCCACTTCATCTCTCTCCCAGATTAGACAATAGCTCCGAACTCACCTCTCTCTTTTGTTTTCATGTCTCGTAGCCTTTCTTTTTTTCTTTCTTCTTCTTTTATATTCTTGTATTCACAGCCTTTCTTTTTTAAATTTATCTTTATTCTTGAAAGTATTACAGATGCCTCCCTTTCCCCCTCATTGACCCCCCTCCACCCTACTCCCCAGGCCTTCCCCTCACTATTGTCTACCCATGGGCTATGCATATATGCATATAAACTCATTGGTTAATCTCTTCCCACTGCCCCCCTTCCCTTTGAAACATATCAACCTGTTGCATTCTTCAATGTCTCTGGATCGTTTTTGTTCATCCGTTTGTTTTGTTCCTTAGATTCCACATATGAGTAAGAGTATGTGATGCTTGTCTTTCTCTGACTGGCTTATTTCACTTACCATAATACTCTCCAGGTCCCTCCAGGCTGCCTTTAAGGGTAAGGGAATGATTAAAACTACTGAAACTATATTCCTGGACAGGAAATTCAAATTATACACATGGAAAGCCAATAAGAATAACTTAATTCTCATTAAATACAATTTAGTAAAGACTTTTTGTGTCCCTATATTGTGCAAAGCACAATGCTACATAATGAGGAGGTTAAAAAATACATGACATGCCCCTCACACTCAAGAATCATTCAAATCAACTTACCTTTTTTTTCTTTTAAATAAACGAAATGGTCTGCAATTCTCAAAGTAGAAAGAACAATGCTTTGTATATCAAGGGCCTGTTCAATTCTTGAACATGATCAGTTCTCATATTCAAGAATAAGGAAATGTGAACCACAAGAAACAAACACATATGCTTAGGTAAATTTACACCTGACCTGCATGTGAGGGCTAGATCAACTAAAAGGATGCTTTAAAAATCATGATAGAGTAATAGACATTGAAAAAGTATGCTTTGGCTTATTGTTTACTCTTGGCTGGATATGAAAAGTATTTTAAAATTATTCTAGAGGTGATAATGCAAGGAAAGAATCTGATGCAATTTTATTCATTAAAAGAACTTAGGAAATCTATTAATTTTGCAAGTAAAGGGTATAAAAAGCACACAAAAAATGACAAGTAGGGTTAAAATAAAGAATATTAAATATCAGATTTCTACTTTTTCCTAAAGGATCATTTTGGACAACATATGTAATATTCTTTGTACAGTAGACCAGGGATAACATTTTATAATTTTGAAATTATGAAGTCAACTATTCAGAAATTATTCCAGGAAATTTTAATTAACTAAGGACATATTCAAAGAAGGTTATTATAACTTACTCTCTATATTTGTAGAATTTCCAAGGCCTTTGAAGTCTATCAATTTGTAAAATTATATTTCTTGACATCCTGTGAAAAGATAACTGAAAAATAATAGAGTTCAATGGATTTGAAACTGTATGCACAACAGCAACCAGAGTATTGACTAGTAGATCAATTTCAAACTAAAGAGCGGTTGTTAATTTCATGCTAAGAGAATCTGTTCTTGTTTCTGTTCTGTTCAAATATTAAGAGGGACTTGATGAGGACATGGATGATCTGCTTATCAAATCCAAAGATGACAGAGTTGAGGCAGATAGCAACTCCACTGGCTGATCATATAAAGAGCCAGTTGGTCTCAATGGGATAGAATGATGGATTGGATTTACACGAAAATAAATAGGATAAATGTGAAAGTCTGACATATGCGTTTATGAAAATTCATGAGCATCAAAGAGAGATGGTGTGACAAACCTATCTCTGCTCTCAGAGATTGCAATTTCAATATGAAAGCAGGTGGGCAGATGGATATGAACTAGTGTTTATTGAGTGCCTCAGGTCCTAACCATGGGCATGAAGGAGACATAGACATTATTATGATTCACATTTTACAGAGGAACAGAGACATAAAATAATTTCCCCGATGTCCTATACATTACAAGAAGCAGGTCTGGGGTTTGAGCCTCTAGCAGTCTTGTGGCAAAGCCCTGCCCTTCTCAATCCATCACCGTGTGAACAGTGCCATACATACAGTGTGATAGCTAATGCAGTCTTACGTTAGATGAACGAAAGTACAAGGTCAGAACAAAGGAGGAAGGATGCACTGGTCAGACCACTGAGGGGAGTCTCAGGTAAAGAACAAGGCACACACCCAACATTCATCAAAAGAAGATTAAAACAAAAGGCGTATACTCACACAATGAACTACCACTCAGCATTGACAAAGAACTATTGCCACATGCAACAATATAGGCGGATCTCAAAAGACAGCATGTTGAGTAAAGGAAGCCAAGCTTCAGTAAAGGAAAAGAGTGCATACTAATATGAAGTTTAAGGAAAAAAATGAAATTAGACCACCAACTTACACCATACACAAAAATAAACTCAAAATGGATAAAAGACTTAAATGTTAGATATGAAACCATAAAAATCCTAGAAAAAAACATTGGCAGCAAAATCTCAGACATCTCTCATAGCAACATGTCTACGGATACATCTCCTAGGACAATGGAAATTAAGGAGAAAATAAACAAGTGGGACTACATCAAAATAAAAAGCTTCTGCACAGCAAAAAAACCATCAATAAAATAACAAGAGAGCCCACTCCATGGGAGAACATATTTGCCAATGATGCATCCAATACAGGATTAACCTCCAAAATCTACAGAGAACTCATACAACTTTAAAAAAGGAAGATAAACAACCCAATAAGAAAATGGGCAAAGGACCTCAATAGATACTTCTCCAAAAAGGACATACAGAAGGCCAAAAGGCATATGAAAAAGAGCTCAAAGTCACTGATCATCCGAGAGATGCAAATCAAAATGACAATGAGGTATCACATCACACCCGTCAGACTGGCTATCATCAACAAATCAACAAACGACAAGTGTTGGCAAGGATGTGGAAAAAAGGGAACTCTCATGCATTGCTGGTGGGAGTGCAGACTGGTGCAACCACTGTGGAAAACAGTTTGGGGTTTCCTCAAAAAACTAAAAATGGAACTGCTACTTGACCCAGTGATCCCACTTCTAGGAATATATCCCAAAAACTCAGAAACACCCATCAGAAAGAATATATGCACCCCTATGTTCATAGCAGCACAATTTACCATAGCTAAGATTTGGAAACAGCCTAAGTGCCCATCAACAGATGAATGGATTAGAAAACTATGGCACATCTACACAATGGAATACTACGCTGCTATAAAAAAGGAATTCTACCATTTGCCACAGCATGGATGGAACTGGAGAGCATCATGCTAAATAAAATAAGCCAGTCAGAGAAGGATAAATACCACATGATCTCACTCATTTGTGGAATATAATGAACAACATAAACTGATGAACAAAGTCAGATCCAGAGATGGAGAGGCATCAATCAGACTGTCGGGCCTCGGAGGGAAGGTAGGGGAGGGTGGGGGTAAGGGGGAGAGATCAACCAAAGGACTTATATGCAAGCATATAGGCCTAACCAATGGACATGGACAACAGGGGGGTGAGGGCATGAGTGGGGGATAGGGGGGTAACAAGGGGATAAGGACACATATGTAATAACTTAATCAATAGAAAAATTAAAAAAATAAGATTACATAAAAAAAACTATGGTACATCTATACAATGGAATACCATGCAACTATAAAAAATAAAGAACTCTTACCATTTGCAACAGCATGCATGGACCTAGAGCGCATTATGCTAAGCAAAATAAGCCAGTCAGAGAAAGATAAATATCACATGATCTCACTCATATGTGGAATCTAATGACCAACATAAACTGATGAACAAAAATAGACCCAGATACATAGAAACATTGAACAGACTGTCAAAACTCAGAGGGAAAGCAGGGAGGGTGGAGGGGGGGAAGAGGTCAACCAATGAACTCATATGCGTATATGCATAACCCAAGGACACAGACAGTGGCTGGTGAAGGCTGGGGAGGAGGGGGGAGGGGCAATGGGGGAAGAAAGAGACATATGTAATACTTTCAACAATAAAGATTTATTTAAAAGGAAGGAAGGAAGGAAGGAAGGAAGGAAGGAAGGAAGGAAGGAAGGAAGGAAGGAAGGAAGGAAGGAAGGAAGAGAAAGAAAGAAAGAAAGAAAGAAAGAAAGAAAGAAAGAAAGAAAGAAAGAAAGAAAGAAAGAAAGAAAGAAAGAAAGAAAGAAAGAAAGAAAGAGAGAGAAAGAAAGCAGGCAGTTGTCTCAGGAAGAGCTGCCTGGATAAGAGCATATGGGAATTTTCTGGGATGATGAAAATACTTTATATCCTGATCAAAATGGTGGTTACAGAGATGTGCATACTATTGTCAAAACTCATCAAACTGTATGCATCAGATCAGTGTATTTTTTAAAAGATCAGGCATCGTATGATACGGAAATAACACCTCGATTCAAAGACAAACCAATGCATACCAACTACTAGTAAAGACTGAAGAAGCAAATGGACAGCGAAGAATCGGAAAATCCCAGCCTATTTAAATCATTCGATCCCAGAAATATTATTTGCACACATTTCTTTTAGTAGCAAGAAGTTCAGGTAAAGGGATATAGAATGAAACATATTTATGGTAAAGATGATACCATTCCACAGTAGAGAAAGAGAAATAGTCACAAGTCCTTTTTAGGGAGTACAACTAGGACAAAGAAGTAGAAGTCTTACCTCAATAGAAGAGTTTTCTGTAACCAAAACCAAAGTGGAGTTATCCGCCTATGAAGTAATACATTCCCTCCTGCGCAAGGTTCTAAGAGAAAGAAGCGGGCAGTCTCCTGTCAGGTGTAGACGGCACTCAGCATCTCCAGTTCGGAGTGTCCATGCACCTGCGCTCTGACGCTCACTTTGTTCTGCGGGTAGAAAGCTCCATCCTAGACATCATCCAAACTCTCCACATCGTTTCCAATCTTCTCCCAACTGCCAGGACTCAGGAGCACCGGTGCCCACAAGTCCTGCGCCCGTGATTGCCTGAAGCACCACCACCCAGCTTCCTCCACTCCGAGCCTACTGCATGCTTCCATCTCAGATCCTGCCGAATGGTGGGAACATACCTCTACACCCGCAGGTCTCAGACACCCCATAACCTTTGCTGAACCAAAACAATATCCTTTATCCATTTATTCAAACACTGCTTACTATTGAGAGCCGTGTGTGTATCCAGCATGTCTGGACACTAGAGAAAAAAGGCAACAATCCCCATGTGATGGCGCTTACTCACATGCTCCTTAGTAGATGTCAAGTGGCTTAGGATAGACACACACACACACACACACACACACACACAGTATTTAACTCTGATGGACACATAGCGAGTGGCAAATAAATGCCCATTAATGTAACTTCAGGTGAGAACATGATATAGAATGAACGTGAAGAAGCATCAAGGAAACAGAGGGCTTGCCCAAGACTTAGTCAAGATATTTTGCTCCTCAGCCCAGTAAAAATCTCTGTGGAATGTCGGAGGGTTGAAGAAACACACGTTTTCACCACGGCTCCCACACCTGAGTGAAAAACCAGTGCACTGAGGCTCAATGGGTACCCTTCTGAATGTAAATGAGGCTAATGCTGTTATGGCCCAGAGAGACTCTGTGAGCCTTAGTGGAGCTTAACAAAATTGACTTCAGTAAAATAAAAGGAGTGATGTTACTGAGCTATATCCAATAAATCACAGTCTATTAGCTGGCATTAATTTATAATTTCAGGCACAGGGATACAATTATTCACAATGGATACCTTTAAATTGGATGAAAAGCCCAGGTAGTGAAATCTGAAGGCAACAAATCATTCTAGAATAGAAACACAGAAAACAGTCTCTGAGGCCGTGGCTTTGGGGAAGTTGCCGTAAACCTTACGAATGAACCAGGATAACATGTAAGTATGCACCAACACAAGCAGTTAAACTGATTAGAGCCACATTGTGAGTCCTGCTCGAACACCAGCTCTGAACTTCACACACTAAACTCTAGGAAAATCAAGTACTTGTTACACATGGGCCAGAGGTGGGGCGTTCCAAAGGGAAGTGCACATAAAATAAGCACACGTGAGGGTGAGAATCGCCCGCTCTGTTAGTAGCTGTCTGTCCACCCATTTCCTCCATGTGTGATAAATCTTCGCTAACCGCTGGTCCCTTTCCTCCGTCTGCACACATTGCTTTGTACAGTTAACTGCTGGCCACATGGACTCACAGAAAACCAGAAGAATGCATTTCCTCAAAGGCATACAATCATCAGGGAGAATGGGCGGGTGTGTCTGTGTGTCTGTGTGTCTGAGTGCGAGCCAGCCAACTACTCATACATTTGGGAGAGGGTGAAAAGTTAGAGGAAGAGTAAAAGAGTGTGGGGAAGTCCAGCTCTAGAAGTGACCCCAGTAAGCGGCTGCATTGACCAACAGCAGCCCTCTGCGAAAAGGGACAATGGCCACATGAGGAGGACAAATCACGGCCCAAGAGGTTCTCACAGCAGAAAAAATCTCGGGAATCAATCAGAAAACCCTTATCTACTTAATATTTGGAAAACCGCAGATTTGGGGAATTTATGGCAAGCTAGCTAAATGTTTAAATTAAACCTCATCGTGGTGGGAGGGGAGTAATAGAAAGGTGGCAAAACTGAAATAAAAATAGAACTAACTTTAGTCACCTTTGGTGACTTTTTCTAAGTCATCCTGTGTTATCTCAATCGCCCTGTATACTACCACATTAATCCAGGGAAGTGACATGGCTGAAGGGAACTGTCCTCTAGCCCTGGACGCTTCCCCTGGGCCGATATTTTTCTGATAAAATGGCAGCATCGGTGACTGACGAGTTCCCATATTAACATTGGAGGTTTCAGTGGGGGGAACTTATAAATAGAAACTGGAGAACAAATGGTATATGTGTGGAAAAGGAAGAGGCATGATAGCAAATGTGAACAGAGCTCAGCACCTATAAATAAACACTAGAGAGGGAAGAAACCATGAATAGAACCCCAAAAAAAGCAAACAGAACTTTTAACTGAATGTCACTTTTCTAGAGAAGGGCAAAAGAAATCATTGACTCTCCCACTTAACAATGACCTTTCAAATTCTGAGACATGGAAGAGTTTAATACAACTTGACACATATCTGAAGGTGATGTGCAAGACACTCCTCGAGGTACCACTAGGATATATAAAGAAGTTTTCATCATAAATATGCCTTCAAGGACTTTGTGATGTGGTAGGGGCAATCAGGCACACAGACAAGCCCAACCTCAAGAGAAGCACACTGATCCTAAAAGATTAGCTGGGAACTAGCTCTCTGACACTCGGAGGAACTCCCCTGGGGGATCAGTAGGAGAAGTGGAGGAAACACTACACTACCTAATGTCTGAAATTTCTGACTAGAAAATTTTCTAACTAGAAAATTCAGGCTATAAGATGAAATAAATAAAAGGGAAATTGACCCAGCTGGCATAGCTCAGGTTGAGCGTAGACTTATGAACCAGGGGGTTACAGTTTGATTCCCGATTCCTAGTCATGGGCTCGATCCCCCAGTGTGGGGCATGCAGGAAGCAGCCGATCAAGATTCTCTCTCATCATTGCTGTTTCTATCTCTTTCTCCCTCTCCCTTCCTCTCTGAAATCAATAAAAATATACTTTTAATAAAAATAAATAATTAAAAGAGAAATTGTACATTTGGAATTAATTAGAAATGTAAACTGGTAGTTATAATTGCCTAACCTTATTCCTAAACCTTTGCTAACTCAATGAAAATTTTTTTTAGAATAATGTAGATGGATGGATTTTTCTTCTTTCAACACTGTGGTCATATGTTGGTTCAGTGCCTTCCAAGACCACTGAGTACAACTCCAAGAAGTTGGATGAGACTCATATGTCTACAGTGCAATACTCAAGTGATCACAGCCACCACTCGCCCACATGGTGACTTTGTGCAATTAGGAAAAAAATGAGCCCCTCACGTGTGACTTTATGTCCAGCTATAGGAAAATGATAGCCAGTTGATTTTTCTAGAACATCTGCCAGTTTTAATGTATTAAGTACCAACCCATCTGCCAGTTTTAATGTATTAAGTACCAACCATATCTAGGATGCACATGGCTCCCCCGCAGACGTGGTGCCAGGGTGCATAAAAGCTACATAGCGCAAGCCACAGCCGTGCATGTGGGAGACATTAGAACGGAGACGTCAGAATACTCCATGGTCAGCAACAGAAGTCCCAGACCAAGAGTTTTCTATCCCTTGCTGTGCTCACTGAGAATTAAATCCTGAGGAAGTAAAAGACAGTGATTAAAGACATGGACTCCAGAGCCAGAGTCCCTGGGTTTGAATTTGAGCTCTCATTTTTCCTAGATGCATAACTTTGGGCAAATTATTTCAATTCTAGGTGTCTCCATTTAATTAATTGTAGATATAATGATAATAATAACATATACCACAAATATTTAGAGAGATCAAATATATCCAGATAAAGAGTGTTGAATACTAGATGTCATTTAGAAACAAGACTCAACACTACCAAAACTTGAATAATCAGATTTTTCAAATAGTGGCATTTTTTTAAGAGCACAAATGGAAGGAACAGTGAGCAAAAGACATCAATTCTGCCTTCCAAAGCTGCCTGCATAAAGACTTGTGACAAAAAGAATGAAAAGTTTCAGAATGCTCTTTGATTCACTTTAGTTAATCACAGATATTTAAAGTCATTACCTTGAAAAACAGAGCTTTTCAGCCTCAAATTCCCTTGAATTTTTATCTCAATTCCAACTAAAAAACTAGAAAACAACAACTCCCAAGAGATCATGCTCCCTTCTTCTTAAAAGAAAGACAAACTTTTAAGAATACAAGTTGGTAGTTCTCATGAAAATAAAGTATGCAAAATCTCACACCCATTATTTCTCTTTCAGTCCCTATTCTAGATGAAAAACCTGCAAAGAGGCACAAATACATTATGTACAAAGCGTCGGTTACAATATTTTGCATACTATGAAGAATTTCAAACATTGAAGTGCACAGAATAGGATAATGAATCCCTTAGCTATTATCAACTAATGGCCAATCTTCATTTTTCTCTAGTCCTGCCTACTTTCTCTCTCCACCAAGAAATATTTTAGAGCAGATCTCAGACATCACACCATTTTTGACACATTAGTTAAACGTCATTAAAACAAAACTGACACAAAATCCATTTCATATGTTTAAAATGTACAATTTGTTAAATTTTTTTAAAATATATATTTTTTATTGATTTTTTTACAGAAAGAAAGGGAGATGGATAGAGAGTTAGAAACATCAATGAGAGAGAAACATTGATCAGTTGCATACCCTTGACAGGAATCGAACCTGGGACCCTTGAGTCCGCAGGCCAATGCTCTATCCACTGAGCCAAACCGGTTAGGGCTAATTTGGTAAGTTTTAACACAGGTGTACACTCCTGAAACTATCACCACACACAAGGTAATGAACACATTCATACCCATGGTGATTCCTTCCTCTCAACCAGGCTACCACTCACCTCCTTTCTATCACTTTAGATTAATATGCATTTTCAGAGTTTTATATCAATGCAGTCCTAGGATATGTACTCTTTTTTTCTATTACATCTCTTCGCATAATTATTTTGAGATTTATCCATGTCGTTGTGTGTATCAATACTTCATTCTTTGGTACTGCTGAGTGGTATTTCATTTTGGATATGCCACAATTTGTTTATCTACTCACCTGTTGATGGTCACTTGGGTTGTTTCCAGTTTGGGAGATAATGCAAATTAAGCTAAACACTCATCTACCCATCTTTGTAGGGTCCATGCTTTCACAACTCTTAGGGAACTATCTAGGACTGAAATGTCTGGGTCATATAGCAGGCATATGTTTAACTTTTCAAAAATTCCTGTAACTCCTTTTCCAAAGTGGTAGTATCATTTGACATCTCTACCAGCAATATATGAGTTCCAGTTGCTCTGCCTCCTTAAAAATATATGGTATTTTCAGTCTTTTTTATTTTAAACGTTGTAATAGGTGTTCGGTGGTAAGTCAATGCGGTTTTACCTTTCACTTTCCCTAGTGACATATAATAATGAGTAACTTTCCTATAGTTTGTTGCCCTCATAGGACTTCTTTGGTAGTAAAGTGTCTGTTCTAACCTTGTATCCATTATTCAAATTAGGTACTTTTTCTTAAGTTCTGCGAAGTTCCTTATCGATTCAGGATACAATTCCTTTATCAGATATGTAATTTGTAAATGCTTTCTTCCAGGTTATAAACTGGTTTTTCATTCTCTTTAAGGCATCCTTCAAACAGCAAAAGTTCTTAATTTGATGGAACCTAATTTACCAACTCTTTCTTTTTTTGGATTGTATTTCTGGTGTCATATCTAAGAAATCTTTCCCTAACCTTGAGGTCACAAAGATTTTTTTTTCCTATAATTCCTTCTAAACGTTTTATAACTTTAGGTTTTACTTTTAGTCTATGATGCATGGAGAGTTATCTTTTGAAATATGATGAATCTAACTTTCTCATATGAATATCCAATTATTGAAAAGACCCTTTTCTCCACTGATTTGCTTTGGCATTATTGCTGGAGATTAATTATGTTATAAACACATTTATTTACTTTTTTTTCCTCTTCCAACAAAATGTAGGAATCACGTGGGCAGGAATTGTGTATCTCCAGCCTCTCAAACAGTAGGCTCTCCCGTAGATGTTGTTAAATGAATGAATCCATCTCTACTGTGAAAATAGTGCGTCAGGTACCCTCACAGGTGTGTGGCAAAGACTCAGAGGCGGGCAGAGGAGAGAGAAAGCTTTACAGCAGAAAAAAGGAAAGTGTCCAGTGTGCCCTGAAGAGAGAATGTTAGCCGGGAGAAGCTGGAGGTGGGCCTAGTTTGGTTAGGGGCACATATGTGGCTTTCTCTGATTAATCCTGAATTGGAAGCTGGGACAGAAATTAGGGGAACTGGCAGTTATTTATCAAATCCCGGCTGTTTGAAGCTGATCGGCCGTTGTCCATTTATATACTCAGTGTCTCTTACGAGGGAAATATGCTTGTAAATGCATAGCCGAAAAACTGGATGAATGGGCTGTACCTGGGGGTAAGAGGTGAAGAGGCACTCGCTTCTATTCTGTATATAGATCCTATACTTTTACAATAAGCTTGTACCACTATTAACGTAGAACAATTAAGTCAAACAGTGCAATCAAGCAAAGGCATTATTTGAAAGTCACATTGCCTCCCCTGATGGTTGCAAAATTCATTTGACAAAACTGTGTACTTAGTTGCTGATCGCCCTATTATTTGTGTTTGTTTTTCTCTCTTTATTGTTTTCTTTCTGAAAACAAGTGAAGCATTGTAAAAAATGTGCTAAATCCTCCCTCGGAGATTTCAGTTTATACATTCTGGCTGAACTTCTGGTGATCTCTCATTTTCAACTGAACCTTTAAAAATGAAACTTTTCATTTGACATTTATTCAACGAATGTGAATTGAGTGGCTAATATATTCCAGGCATGTCCTTCCCTAAAAAGTGAGGGAAATGTCATGATGGCAAGAATGCCCTGAACTCCAGTTGGATTGGATTTGAAAGCTCTGCTTTCCTGGAGACATGTCGCCACCTAGTGGAGCTTTGAGTGTTTTCAGCGGTGACAATATTTACGTTGCATTTTTACAACCACAAACACCATGTGGGTTAACTCTCCGTTGTCTGCGAAATCCCAGAAACCAAACACTCCATTCCCCAGGTATTCTAGCTATGGGACTCTTTACTGTATTCATTTATTCTGGTTTTTAGGTAGGAAAATAACCTATGTGAACCATTTACCAGTATGTTGTGTGAACAACACATTTGTTTTTAATGTCACTGCCAAGGTCTGATTGTACCTAGTACACAGCCTCATCGAGGACTTAGTATATCATTGTAATTATGTGTACCTGTGTGCCCAGCTGAGTCCCTGGCCCACAGAGGAGGAGAAATGTTTTGAAATAATAGCAGAAACCCCGTGGCATCACATGGATCAGAAAGTCACTTAACTCACTCAGAACACATTCACATCCAGCACTAAAGGACACCGTACTTTTAAAAATATATGAGCTCTCAATTTGGAAATTTGCATTCAGAGAAATGGTACAGATGATAACTTCCGCCACAGTTCAGAGGGGTGAGAAATTACTTCCTGCTGGGATGATTGAGAAAGGCCTCACATTTAAAATGTGTTGAAGAGTAGACCCTAAAATCACTCAGACCAAGGCATCCCTGTAAGAGATGCAGTTATTTGGTTTATGAAATCGTTATCCTCACGTAAATATACCTTATGTACTACCAAAGAACGCTCTGCCTCAAGGTATACCTGGCTATGTATTGTTAGAATATAGTTAGTTTTACCATGAAGCACATCTCCAAAATAAAGACCTCACATTGATATAAAATCCAAATTCTTCGATATCATAAGCAGGCGTTCAGTGCCTGCCCAGGGGTGGGTGACGCATGGCCTGCCCACTGCAGACATCCCTAGAAGTTCTCACCCTTACATGGGATTCAGCTCCTCATGCCGGGTAGGTTGTCAGGAGCCAAATATCCCTTGCTTCCATGTGTATTCCTCAATTTATGGCTCTACCCTTTGATAGTTTGTATGGACATTTTATACACATATATAACATGGTATATGTAATATACATATAACACATAGCATACATATGCACATACATAATACAACACAATACATACATTCACATATAATTCCTATACATATAACATGTGTCACACATGTTATATATATCATGCATGTATTGTTATAGATTATGTGTGTGTATAGACATATGGTGTGTGTATAACATGCATACACATACATAACATATGGCCACTACTGTGATGAGAACGTCTCTGTCATTAGTTTGTATCATCCTCGCTCACCCTGTGAAGGAGGAATTATTTCTCCCATTTTACACGAGAATAAATGAAGGCCCAAAGGCTGAATTACTTAAGGTCAAGGAGCTGGGGAGTCTCGGTCTGGATTTAAACCCGTATCTCTTAACCCAGAGCCCACTGCTCTTTGCACAAACAAGCTGCCCTGACGGCTGCTTGGTGTCCACAGCAGCTTCCCACTAACCCCCCGTTCTGCCATTTGTAAGTGCAGACGGACTAGTTCTGTGAGCGGAGATGTCACCTAACCCTCTGTGCTTCCGCTTCCTCAACTGTAAGAAAGGGGAGGAATCTACACCTGCCCGGCCTGCTTCCCAAGTCGCTTTAAGAACTTGACACAGAACTTGACACCGAGCATGACCTCCCATGTCAGCTGCCTGAGTGGAAGACCGCCGCACAACGTCTTCTCTGCCCAGCCTTGGACAGGTGGTCTGATCTCTAACCTCCCTTTTCTTCATCTGCAACGTGAGAATAATAAGGGCTCTACCTCCTGAGATTGTTCTGATTAAAGAAGATAACTGATGTAAAGCCTTTCATAGGGTGCATGGAACACAGGACTTATGAATGTTGGCTCTAGTTGTTATTAACAAATGCATCTAGAAGCACCTGGAAAAGAATCAGACGTTTTGCAAGTATGAGAGTATTATTATTGTCCATTCTAAGCCAAGATAATAGGTCCTGCCTGGTCTTGCCCTAAATTTTAACTTTTTCTTTCATTCCTTTTCTACCAACTCATTTTAAAAATATCATGTGTTTCTGAGTACAATAGACTCAAGTAGGTGAACTCTCAGAAGAAGCCTGTCCCTGTCAGAATTCCTGCAGAAATAGACAGTGTGCTCCAAATGTCAAGTTTTAATGAAGGGCTCCTTACCAAGGGGTAGACAGGACTCAAAGGCCCTCCCAACCCTCCGGACTCGCGCAGGCTGGATGGCTCTATGCCCCATAGTCTAAACACAGGCGTAGACAGGACTGTTACCAGACCTGAGAAAACGGGCAGTCCCTGGGGAGAAATCAGGCCCACAGCCAGTAAATGCCAGCCTCCCATCTCTTTCTGGTGCCTCCCACTGGCCAAACCCAAACGGAAATTGAAGGCAAGGAAGCCAGGGGTGCACGCTGGAGAGGGCAAGCCCCTCTGAGCCAGCGCAGGACCAAGAGGGAGGAGAATAGACCTGGTGTGGCAAATGGAGAATGGCCAGCACATGCTCCTAAATGAGGACTAAACAAAAAAGACATTTGGCCCCGGCCAGTGTGGCTCAGCTGATCATCCCATGCACTGAAGGGTCATGGGTTCCATTCTTGGTCAGGGCACATACCCAGGGTTTGGGTTTGATCCCCAGTTGGGGAGTATATGGGGGGCAACAGATCGATGTTTCTCTCTCACATCCATGTTTCTCTCTCTCCCTCTCCCTTCCCCTCTCTCTAAAATATATTTAGTAAAGTCTATAGTGACCTCCTCTAGCCTAGTGACTAATTCCAACAATACTGACCGATACAAGACAGCCTACTTGCCAGGCCTGGCCCTTCCACTTACTAGCCAGGTGCCCTTGACCTTACTTATCTTCTTTGTGGCCACAGTCCCCTCGTCCTTAAAATTGGGAGAACATAATCGTTACCCTCTAGGGCTGCTGAGGTAATTAGGTGAATATTTAAAGTACTCAGAGCGGTGCAGGACACTCAGCACTATATGAAATTTAGCTACTATTATTATATTATTATTATTATCATCTCTTGTCCTAGGGTAGGATGATCAGTATTTGGAGTGATTATCATTTTTACCTGCCACACACACAAGCAAGCACAGTGGCCCCCGTTGTACTATGGTGGAAGGTGGCCTCAGCCACAACCTTAATGTCAGTTCATCGTCAAAACCCATCCCGGGGCACAGCCACAGCAGCACATCTGGCGGATTTCTTTAGTCTGTTTACGCAATTGAAGAGAAAAGAGTCGGTGCCCTCAAAGGTTATATCTATAGTTGGGTCCCCTCGGGAAGTTCACCAAACGCATGAACTTATTAATGCGTGTCTCCGTCCATTTGTCCTCTTGAAGCATGAAACATGACATTTCCCAAATAGGCTTCAACTGGCTATTTTTCTCCTCTTCAGACCAAAAATTGCTTCATTCCGATTGTGCAGATGGTGTCAAGGTTCCCGTGGGCAAGACCAGATGGACTTGGAAGCGGGTAAACAACCGCAGAGGAGCAGGTCCCTAGAAGTCAGCTCAGGGGTTGTCACTAGATGCCATCCAGAGAGCAGACAACTGAAGGCCGGGCCATCATCCAACCCACAGGACAGCCTGCGCCCAAGAATATATGCACACGTGGGAGGGGGGAGATGGTTTGGATCTGAAGGAGGATTTTTTCTTTTTTCTTTTTAAGTAGGAGAGATAAAACAGGAGGATGATTAGAGGAAAAAAAGGACTATGAATAAACTCCTTAGAGAAACAACGTGAGAAGGATCAAAGCAGCAGAAACATGAGGTGGACTTCAAAAGGACCAAATGTAAATCACATCAAGGTTTTCAGAACATAAAAGCACCCAATTCTGTTTTCTCCAACACATTTATTTACCGCAGACACGTAAGCCAGCCTCATCTGAGGTTGAGTTAGATGAGTTACCCCTACCCACGTACAGTCACCAAGCATTTAGAGCCATAGACCTGCCCTGCCCTTCCCACCCAGGCGACTACCACGTCACCAAGAAATGACCCATTTTCATTAAACCACTGTATTAACTTGAACCTGTAAAGGTTTTGTGGCTTTGATTTGTATTGCTTGCCCCCATCCTCAAATCGCTGTTGCCCAGAGAGAAGTCCTAGATGTCTAAGATTTGTCTTTACCTAGATTTAGGTTATGGATATCTCAAACTTACAGAACTCTTAAACTTTCAGGGATTTTACAATTATCCTATTGATTTCTCACAAATACCGTGTAACGTGAATGGGACTGATTTTTATTTTTCCCATCTTACCCACAAGAAAACCAAGGCTTAGCTTAAGCGTTAGTGAAAATCTTAGAAACTCGTGGAAAAATCATTATGGCTCTTTTCACAAAATATAAAGGGAAAATGCGTAGCAAATTTAAGCCGAACACAATGGAGGGGGGGGGCGGGCAGTTCCGCGGCTGTTCAAGAAGAGTGAAACTGAATACAAGAATGTGAACAGCATTGACAGGGAGTGGTTTGCTGAGAGTCTCGAGCCTGCCGACTCCAGCCCACCACGAATTCCTTTATCGCTGAGGGTCCAGGAGAACACTTGTTAACAGAATGGGGAGAGGCCCTGACAAAGTTTTTCTACTCCGGGAGGTGACGGAAAAAAACAGGAATTAAAGCAGGGTCATGCCCTGATGAAAACAACATCTCAAAATTCTCCAGGGAGGAGGTAAAAGAAGGCCCAAGGATCAGGTGGGTCCTGGGTTCCCTCGGGATCCAAAAAAGACCTAAATGGTTTCCCAGCCTTCGTCACTGAGAAAGGAAAGAGGACCAGGAGGGAGGAGAGGGCTTTGGGGGGCATTTCAGCACTGGAACAACCTCCCACCTAAGAAGGGGAATGGGCTTTTAAATGCCTCCCAATCCCCTTTTACAAGATTATGGGGTGGGGCCTTCTAAACACCCCACCCTTGAGTTAGGGCTGGTGGTTATTTGGAAGTTGGTGAGTCACTGAGCAGCTAGAGTGGGGAGGAAGGTTCAGGAAAGATCTGGCAGGACGGGGAAAGCGAGGGCCAGGGGACAGCTTCAGTCTCACCATTATTCATAATAAGCATGTGCCTGGCTGTGGCTGAAGTGGTCACTACTGAAGTGGCTTAAGCTGTTTGGCCAACACTCCCCAAGAGGACCACCTACTGGAAGCTCTAGCTAAATAATTGGTGGGTCCCACTGAAAATAAAAATAGGGGCCCTTGCCAGAGACAGAAATCTCCCCTTTCCATGGGCCCATGACCCCAACTCATGGTGGAGGATGAGTCCCCAGGCATTGCAATCGTCTGCGAGGGTGAGGATGGTACTTGGTCTGGGGGTGGTCAAGAGGCTTCGCTGCATTGCCCACTAAATATATTGTGGCCCTGCCATCTCAGGGTAGACAGATGCCTCCTTGTTCTGCCCCAAGACATGCACCTACCCTAGCCTCCCAGGCCTGGGTTCCACACGGGCCCTTCCCCAGCACACACCGTGGCTCGGGAGGCTGTCCTGTCCGGGAATACATCTCTGGTGTCAGTGAGAGGTGCCTATGACAGAATGAGACTATTTTAATTTCCAAAAGTGACTGAAAACTTAGAAAATCAGTCCAAACTGTCATTAAGGATGTCAGCTTCCCAGCAGAAAAAGACGCTCAATTAACACAATCCGATACTGGGAAGATAAAGTCATTGTATCTGACGAGTGGAAGCTGATCAATCAAAATGATTAAACGCAGCCTCAGTGATTGCTCCAAGAAATGGAACAGAGATCTTGCCCTCCCTCCTGGGAGTTTTAGAAAGCAGTTCCCCTGAATACAAATCACTGTTCCTCTCCTTGAGACTTCATGCCACGCACCCATCGTGTGACTTCCAGCCAAAAATAGTTGACCTGTGTCTTCTAGAATATGAACGCTTAGGCAATTTGCAAATGACTTCCCGCTACCAATTTCTGCAACAACTTTAGAAGTTTCCTAATTATTTGGTTAAATTAATTCCAAGGCAAGCTGTGCCCTCATTCGGAGTGTAATTTAATTAGCTGTTCCCATACTAGGCTCACTGAGAAATGAAGATTTCAGATAAACTAACTTTCAGGTAGATTGGTTCCTAGGTGATTATCTGTCTAAATTACATCTAGGTTATGACTTGGCAAACACACATTATTTAGACTGCTTGACCGATTAGATTAGTGAAACAAAATGTGAACCTGCCTAATATACTATGTGTACCAGTTGCCACGCTAAATTGACTGGGTAAAAAGAGTAGTTACCACACCACGTAAACAAAGTTGGAAGCTGTGCCTTTAACTTTTGGTTTGGGGAATGCGAATCCTCGATCCTGGTCTAACATTCCTGTGGTCCATCTCAAAACCATTTTTCTGGAACTGCAACCTGAAGGTCAATCTTTTAGAAGCATGTCACCTGTGGTGGGCAAACGAATTTCACAGAGGGTCAAATTCCACCCACTTACTGTTTTTGCAAATAAAGTTTTATTGAGACAGTCAGCGCCCACTTATTACATATTGTTCACAGCTTCTCTCACACTGCAATGCCAGAGTGAAATAGTTGCAACAGAAACCGTCTGGCCAGCAAAGCCTAAAATATTTACTGTCTGATTCTTCACAGAAAAAGGCGGCAGCAGCCCAACTGAGAAATAATTAGCCCGGAAACTCTCCTGCTCTGCCCTTCACCTTCAATTCACAATGTCTGACCCTCTGCCGTGATCAAGAGAGCTATCACTAGAGAACAATGCCGTAGGAGTCATTGCTTTATTGTTGTACTAGAATTGTCTGTGATGTAGTGTCTCCTAACTGGAATTTGGGGAAAGTCACCTGCATTCTCTGAGCCTCCGTTTCCAAATAACGAATTCAGGATAGACACTAAGATTCCTTCTAGCTTTAATATGATTAACCTTTTATGATCTGACACAGAGAAGTTTCCATTTCAATCACTGATGGTCACATGACTTTACCAAAAGCCCACTTTTTTGGAATAGAATTAAATTGGCTGCTTATACAGTATGCATCCCACTCACCCGCCTTCCCAGCAGAGTTCTGGCTGGTGTTGGCCTCAGAGAAAAGAGGAAGCGCAACTTATACCTTTCCATGGGTTTTACTTTGGCTTGTTCTCCCCAATGGATCAAATCAGCAGCATTCTACTGAGATCCCTGCTCCCTAAGTCATCCCAAATATCTAATCCCTGCCCATTTATTACACCCTCTGTGTGAGGAAGATCATTAAGAGTCATGATTCCTTCACCTCACGCCCAGTAGGATGGGCTACTGTCAAATTACCAAGAAAATAGCAAGTGTTGGTGAGGATGTGGAGAAGCTGAAACCCTGTGCATGGTAAGTGGGAGTTCAAAATGGTGAAACCACTATGGAAAATGGTGTGCTACTTCATGAAAAAATTAAAGACAGCCGGACCAGCATGGCTCAGTGGTTGAGCATCGACCTATGAACCAGAAGGTCACGGTTCCTGATTCCTAGTCAGGGCACATGCCCGGATTACGGGCTCAATCCCCAGTGAGGGGCATGCAGAAGGCAGCCAATCAATGAGTCTCTCTCATCATTGTTGTTTCTGTCTCTCTCTCCCTTCCTCTCTGAAATCAATAAAAATACTTTTCTAAAAAATTTAAAGACAGCCCTGGCCAGGTGGCTCAGTTGGTTGCAGCAGCATCCTATACACCAAAAAGGTTGCATGCTCAATTCCCAGTAAGGGCACATACTTAGGTTGAGGGTTCTGGCAATTCCACTTCTAGTTATGTACCCAAAAGAATCAAAAGCAAGTTTCTAAACATATGTATACACTCGTGTTCATAGCAGCATTATTCACAATAGCCAAAAGGTAGAAGCAACACGTGCCCACCAACAGATGAATAAAAAACAAAAATGTGTATGTACATACAATGGAATATTATTCAACCTGAAAACAGAAGGAAATTCTGACACAAGTTACAACATAGATGAATCTTAAGGACATTATGTAAATTAAATAAGCCAGTCACACACACACACACACACACACACACACACACACACAAATACTGTATGATTCCACTTATCTAAGATACGTAGAATAGACAAATTCATAGAGATAGAAAGTGGAATTGTTGTTGCCAAGGGCTAGAGGGAGGGAATGGTGGGCAGTTAGTCATTGGTGGGTACAGAGTTTCAGTTTGGGAAGATGGAAAAGTTCTGCACATGGATGGTGGTTGTGGTTGCACAACACTGTGAATGTACTTAATGCCACTTAAAAATGATTAAGATGGTCAACTTTACACATGTTATTTTGCCACAATTATCATTAAAAATAAAAACAATCATGATTCCTTCTACTACCATCTACTTTAAATATGTAATATCTATTTTAGCATCAACCAAAACCTCCCTGCTAACATCCTACCATATGTTCAACTACAGCGTGTATTCTGATTTCATAACTATTTAACAGTGAAAGCATGCCCTGGTCGGGTTTGCTAAGTAGTTAGAGCGTCAGCCCTCGGACTAAAGGATCGAGGGTTCAATTCCCAGTCAAGGACATACATGTACTTCCGTTGCAGGTTCGATAACTGGGGTGGGTATGGGAGGCAACCAGTCCATGCGTCTCTCTTGCAACCATGTTTCTCTCTCTCCTCCCCCTTCTCCCTCCCTTTCAATCTCTCTAAAAAGTATCCTCGGTAAGGATTTTAAAAAATAAATAAATAAAAAGTGAAAGCATGATTTGCCTTAGAATCAGCAAGATGCCATGTTTGGCATTTTCAGGCACATCAGCCACAACTCTAGAAACATTACCACATGTTGATGGCCAGTTTACTCCTGAGCCTACCACCTCACAACTGTTCTAGCAGAGTACGACGTTTTTCCTTGAATGCATTTTCCAAACTCCAGCTCTCCAGGCTGGTTTAGAAAATTAACTTGTCTCTCTGGAATCCCTTCTGAATTAAAATTAATGTGCCAAGTCTCTTCGACCCACACCCCATCACTGATACACACAAAAGAGAGGACTTCCGGGGCATAGAAGTATTTTCACACTTGGACTTTAAAACAGCGTCATCTCAACATTTCCAATTACAGAAAACTTACCACAGGAAAAAAAAGACTAATTGGATGTGTATCCCGAAACAATATTTGGGACAGATTTAAAATCACCAAGTCTCATTATTTTTAAACCTTGTCCTAAAATATAATAGGAGGTGCCAATACAACACAAGAAAGTCCTTGAGAGGAAAATAGTAAATCATTCAGACTAAGACAAGGGAAGATTTACAGGTGTAATGGAAAACATAAATTTAGCAAGTGCAAGATTAAAACAGAGTATGTATGAAGTCCACTTAGCATTAAACTCTAAGCTCAGCCACGCGCAAAAAAATGTTGAAATTGTTGACTCTACAGAGGTTCAAGAGCAATGAGTTAGCAATGACAGGCAAAACACCAGGTTTACATCAACCCACAGCAAGAAAACACTAATCAATATACATCACCAAACTGTGCAGGGAGAGTATGATGGGAAAATAAGAATCTGTAGCTGGCTCAGCTTAGCAGTTAAAAAGGCCAAGCTCATTTTTGTGAAATTCCCTGGGTTCGAATTTCAGCTCTGCCACTTATTAGCTCCAAAACCTTTAATGAGATTCTTAATCCTTTCATCTATTCATCTGTAAAATGAAAATAAAAATAGCATCTAATTAATCAAAAAGGTGGGAAAATTCAAGGAAATAGTGTAGCTGAAATACTAAGCATGTTGCCAAGCATAGAGGAATTTCTCCGTTAATACTATCTTTTATGTAATAGAGGGAAATATAAACTTTTCTTCAATAGCAGAAGTTTGGGAGAAGTGATTTATCTAAGGTTTTTTACTCTGGTTTCACTTGTTGTTGCTTACATAAAGGCCACCAGGGCAATCTCAAATTAATTAACAGGGAGCTAGTTAATGCGCAGCAGTGGTTCGCAAACTTGAATGTTCATCAGAATTACCAGGAGAGTGTCATAAAACACAGATTGCTGGGCCCTGTTCCCAGAGTCTCTGATTTAGCAGGTGTGCTTGTGCCCAAAGATTTGCATT